>NC_134092.1:115568051-116200408 GCF_000715075.1 Nicotiana tabacum
TACTACACTTCTCGTAGCTCTTTTTTGTTTTGTTTTTGCACGTTAAGTTGTGTACGGTGGAGCAATAGTAAATTTGTCTCCATGTGACCTATAAGTCACGGGTTCGAACCGTGGAAGCATCCACTAATGCTTGTATCCCTTCGAATGTGGCCTTTTCCCGGACCCTGTATGAATACGGAATGATTTGTGCACCGAACTGCCATTTTATTTGCAGGATAAGTACACTTCGTGTAGCTCTGTCATACACTATCTCCACTTTGGTTCTTTGCAGATAAAGCTTTCATTGTTTGATTTTGAGACTTGTGACTACTTTACTAACTGAATGGTTAGCTTTTAAAAGACTTCCAAATTATTTATCTTTATTCGTTCTAATTACTAGAATCCCTTGTATTCTTTTAAAGGGAGTCCCCCATAAGAAAATAAAAAGATAAAAAAAAAAAAAAAAATAAATAAAGGAAAAAGTAAAGAGGCAGCTCCGCGGGGGATGGACGGACAGTGCTTCCCCGAAAATCATATTTAAGAAGGAAAGCCCCACATGAAGCACAGAAGAATAGAGGACTTAATCAGTAGATACAAATTCAATAGACATTTTAGCTTTCAACTCCTTGTCTATTGCACACTACACTTATAAATGAAGCTGAAACTCAAAGTTTTAACTCTTATATTTAATCTATCAACTTTCTTAATAAGTAGTGCGAAATAATCAAGGTCATTAACTACAGGCGAATATATGACATTCTTAGGCATCAGAGGCTGAACAAAAAGATGGCTATATGAAAAATGGCTGATTACAAGTACTCATCAAGAAAAAAAAGGTATGCTGATTACAAGCGCTTGGACGTTAGATTCAGCCTTTGGAATAACAGCTGCCAAGTTCAAATTTCTCATAAAAGCAACAGTCCTCTTGCATTTTGGATTCACAGATCCAGCTTCAAGGTGCTGTCATAGCTCAAATAACTTCCTCATTGAATTACAAAACTCCTTGAGCCAAGGGTCTACCGGAATCAGCCTCTCTACCTTTATAGGGTAGGGGTAAGGTCTGCGTACACACTACCCTCCCCAGACCCCACTTATGGGATTAAATTGGATTTGTTGTAGTGAATTACAAAACTCAATCACGAAGGATCCTCATGTGGACACATACCTTCAAAAGAGTGATGAAAAAGGTGGTCTCTAACAAAATCCCCGACCCTTCAAAGCAGGAAATGAATTTGATAAAGACATGGCAGCTCCCACAGATTCCAAGGTTTTTCAACTTAATCAATGAATCAAGGTTCATCATCTGCAATGAACAAAGAGGACCTCAGACATTAGAGATTTGAATAGTATAAAGGTAAGGCTGACTATAACTGCTTGGATTGCTAGATTCAGACACTGGGATCAAAGCTGGCTGCTGAGCTCCAATTTTGTACAAATGCAACTAGTTTTGTTGCATCCTACCCACAACTGGATTCACTGAGGTCCTGCTTCCGATTGCCATCAAATGCTCGAAGAACTTCTCGAGAAATTAAAAATCTTAATCACCAATAATCCCCACATGAGCAGACACCTTCTTTGAAGTGATGAAAACGGTTCGCGTCTCTAACATAAATCTCTCTCCCCTCAAAGCTGGAGATGAATTTGATAAACGAATGGCAGTCCCCACATATTCTAAGGTTCTTTATGACACTTAGAGGAGTCCCAGGATTAGTGTTCAAAATTCCTAAAACTACCGCCAACTTCTCACTATGTCCACACAAGATCAGCTCCTTGTCCTGTTCTTCAACATCTTGCAAAACAAAATCCATATCATGTGAAACACCTGAATTCTTCATGTCCATGCTAAATTTTCGCAACTTTTCCATAATCTGTGGCATTTGAGGATGTAAATCATCTCCTGCTAATAACATGTGCACTTTGTTTTTTATTTCAATCCAACTACATCCAGGATTTTTACTCAAACCCACATATTTCATCCTGTCCCTCACCCTGTCTACTTCTTTCCATCTATTGTTAGAAGCATAAATATTGGACAGTAGGATGTAGTTTCCAGGATTCTTGGGTTCTAGCTCAAAGAGCTTACAAGCAGCAATCTCACCCAAACTCGTATTGCGGTGTAGTCTACAAGAACTTAATAAAGCACCCCACACACATGCATCAGGTTCAACTGGCATCGTGGACATCATGTTATATGCTTCTTTGAGCTTTCCTGCACGGCCAAGAAGGCTCACCATACAAGCATAGTGCTCAACTCTGGCCTCAAGTCCATGAACTCTAGACATAGAATAAAAGTAATCTTGCCCTTGTTCTATAAGGCCTGCTTGGCTGCATGCAGATAAAACACTCGTGAAACTAATGAAGTCAGGTTTCTGCCCACTCCTTTGCATTAGCTCAAAGATCTCAATAGCTTCCATAGCCTTTCCGTGCATTGCATATCCACTGGTCATTGCGTTCCAACAAACCAAATTACGTATGGACATCCTATCAAAAACGACGCGAGCCACCTGAATCCTTCCACAATTGGCATACATATCTATTAATGCACTACCAACATAGACATCATCTGAAAAACAATTTCTCAGAGAGAAGCAATGTGTTGCCTTTCCGTGTACTAGTGCTGCAATATTGCCACAAGCTGGAAGCAAACAAGAGATTGTTACAGAGTTTGGCATCACCCTAGCCAACTGCATTTCTCTGAAAATCTCTAGAGCTTCAAGGTCTTTGCCATGTTGCGAGCAAGAACCAATCATCGAAGTCCACGAGACCACATTCAATTCAGTCCCTTTGCGCTTAAACTTTTTGAATACTTTGAAAGCCTCATCAACAAGACCATTCCGCGAGAGCCCAGCTACCAAAGCATTAAAAGCACCCAAATCCATTTCCTCTTCTCCTTCAAAGACTCGTGACATCTCCAAAGTACACCTACACTTGCCATACATATCAATTAACGCGCTGATAATACAGATATCACATTCAAGGCCCATTTTAATCACATAACAATGAACTTGAACACCCATCTTAAGATCCTCCAAGCCACCTATAGAAGGAAGAACGCTAGAAATACTAGTCCCGTCACTACTAAACCCTACTGAATTCATCCTCAGAAACATCAAAACCGCCTCCGAATAACACCCCCTTTGATTAAACCCCGCAATCATACCATTCCACGAAACAAGATTCGGCTCAATACCCAACTTCCCAGCTTGATCAAACACCAACTTAGCATTAACAACATCCCCTCGTTTCGCATAACCGGAAGCTAAAGCACTCCAAGAAACCAAATCCGGTTCAAGCATTTTATCAAACATCTTACGTGCACATTTCAACTGGTTACATTTCACGTACATATGAACCAAAGAAGCTTCAACAAACGAATCTAAAGCCAACCCAGTTGTTAAACCAAACCCATGAACTTGCTTCCCAACTTCTACCGCCGATAATCCAGCACAAGCCTTAATAGCACTAGGAAGGATATGTACATCAGGCAAAATACATGCCGATATAAGTCGAGAAAATAAAACAAGTGTGTAGCTGAAAAGATTGGATTTTGAAGAAGCGTGAATGAGGGCTTTGAAAGAGAAGATATTGGGGTTAGGAAGCGAGTGGAGAAGAGATTCTGCATCGGTAAAGCGTTGACAGTTGACGTATAGGGAAAGGAGATTGTTGGTGAAATAGGTGTCATTAGAATGGCCAGTTTTGAGGATATGAGCGTGAACTTGTTGTGTTTGAGAGATAGATGTTGATTTTGTGATGAGAGTTAAGATGCTGTTGCTGTTAAGGTTATCAAATGCGCGTAGTGTTTGAACTTGCCTGACACTCATGGAATTAGGTGAGAACAGAACAAGGTCCTCCCCGCTGAGTACCAATATCAGATTTCTTTTACAGTATTATTTTCCATTACTTCTTTCTTTTACAGGGAAGTACAGGTTTGGTTCTTTACCAACCAATTTTAATCTTATATTATTTTTTCTTATGTAATTTAACTACCTATTATACATATAATTTAATTTTTTTTTACCTATTAACAGAGTATTAAAAAATTAATATTAGAAACTAATTTATGTTGAAAACATAATTAAGTAAATAGAGTGTGATCTCTCTAACACTTTATGCTTTTAGATGAGATGGTCACACACTTCAACATGGTATCAGAGCAGGCAGAGGTATTAGGTTCTCGAGTCTCATCGACACCCAATATCAAAAATAATTTCATATGCTTGGCTCATAAAAAAGAATCAAGCTCGCGAGGACGCGTGTTGAAGACATAAATAAGTAAATAGAGTGTGATCTCTCTTACTAAATTGATGACTGCAGTTTCTTGGGATGACATTTTCAATTTGTGGTTAAAATTTGAGCTATTTGGTAATGTTTGTCGTAAGTTCAAATTCGTAGGAGACGAAACTAAATTTTTGTATATAAGTGTATAATGTTTTACATCGGATGTATAAATACTATTGCGAAAAAAATAATTAGCTATGCAGCTGTAATCTTAAATATATATAGACATATATACAATGTAGTGTATTGAGCTGTACTTTTGTATAAATTAAATCTCTATAAACTTCGTGGCTTTAGTATTACTCTATAAGATAAGATAAATACTAATTTTGTGACTTTAATATTACAATAAATGAAATTAAATTCTACTTATTTTAACCTACTGAGGAGTCCTATTCAAGAGTTATATACCAGTTACAATCCGACGCAAATAATCAGTGAAGAGGAATCGAAGCTCCGAAGATGATAGAAAAGACTACTAATCTTTTCAACCAAAGAAGTAGAAAAGAGGAAGCTCCGAAGATGACACAAAAGAAGAAGTCAAAGAATACAAAGCATATTGATGTTGATCGGGTAAGTTCTGATTTCAAGCTGTATCAGTTGAGTTTATTCACTTATTTATTTCACTTTTAATGGTTAAAATATTGTATAACCTAGCTAAAAATTTAGCTTAGCTGAACAAGGGTTGGAGTTTCACCGTCCCAAAATACTTGTCACATTTTGCTTCTGGAGAATGAAACTACATCATATTGATACGAGAAGAATTACAAATTATAGTATGTTTCATATAGTGTTTGAATGTCTAAATTTTGATATTAAAATATTAAATTAATTGAATCCAATTTAGCTTTAAAGATTAGTGAAATTAAAGCGAAACATCAAAAGTATTGTGGGACGAGAACGTAGTATAGAAGAATTGGAATAAGTGCTATTTTTTGTTCTTTGAAAGCTAGAACTCTACTTTGAAATTCCAAAGGTATTATATTTATTTTGAACAACAGTTGTTGCATTTGTTGGACGGTTTTCTCAACCAAATCAAGGTAAGTGTGCAAGTTTTGCTTGAAAATCTGTTTCAGACTGTAGTTGCTGTAGCTTTCTTTCTTTAATATTTGTTGTAGGTTTTTGTATATATGTGTGCCCTTTGAGCGTCTTCTGGAAACAGCCTCCCTGCCTTATTAAACGTAGGTGTAAGGTCTGCGTATACACTACCCTCCCCAGACCCCACTTGTGGAATTATACTGGATCTTTTGCTGTTGTTATTTGTAAAGACTTAATATCTCCAACCTGTGAACTACTAAAGCAATTGCTTTGTCCTATCTAGGCCAGTGGCGAAACTAGGAATTTTCTAAGGGTATTCAAATTTGAAAAAAGTGAAAAAAAGTTCCCGACAAAGGGTGTTCAATATGTGTTATATAACTCTAAAACGTAATATTTTGCCTATATACACAGTGCAAAACTTCCAAGAGGATATAATTATGGACATCCTGAGCAGGTTACCCGTTCGATCTCTTTTTCAATTCAAATGTGTTTCAAAAATTTGGAAGAAATTAATCTCTGAGTCTTACTTTAAGATGAAGCATCAAAGTCATCCTATGAATGACTTGAATTCCAAAAAGTTTCTCGTTAGCCAACAACGCATTGGTAAACCAATGTATAATTTCTATTGTTCCTATTTATCATCGGTTCAACTTGTTGAGGATGTACAAAAACTTGATTGCCCTTCAAATTGCAAACCACACGACTGCAAAATGTATTGTTCTTGTGACGGGGTGGTTCTTCTCGCGATTGATGAACAACTTTTGCTGTGGAACCCTTCCACAAGAGAATCAATAGAACTTCCCCGTTCAGAACTTACTCTAAGAAAATCTACTTGTGGATTAGGGTATGACGCAACTAGTGATGACTACAAGATCCTTAAGATTAACTATTATCCTAAAGTATACATTGAAATTCTCGCGCTAAAAAGTGGTTCCTAGAGAAAAAAAATTGAATATCCAGGTAGCCGTTTTGACCCAATGTTGGTTTGTATGAATTCCTTGGCATTTGTACATGGAACATTTCATTGGGTTGATCTGAAACAAAATTATTCTATAGTTTCATTTAGTATTTCAGATGAGATGTACGGAGAGATACTGTTGCTAGAGCGACTGCTCAATGGATTCAAAATAGCCATCAAACATGGCGTTTCTATACTGGGAGGAATGCTTTGCTATAATTATACTCATATACCTTTAGGGGGGAGCACTTTTAAATTGTGGGTAATGAAAGAGTATGGTGTCAAGGAATCTTGGACTGAATTGTATACAATACAACTGGATAGTATCAGTCATTCATTCACACCGAAATATAGGTTTGCGGATGGTGAAGTGCTACTCTGCCATAGATGTTTGAACCGGGTTGGCTATGTATTTAGTACATCCAAAGGACCATTTGGGTTATGGCCTGAATGTAACACCCGTCAGGAAGGAATAATTTATACAGAAAGCATGATCTCTCCAAAATCACTTATTTAGTTTGCTTATATATGATCGAGACATTTTTTAGGGTACCATGTAACAACCTCTTATTCTGATAAGTTTATCTATTGATCCTTAATTTTTTGTTCCGAAGTGTATTTACTAAGAGGGTGTTTGGCTAAGCTTATAAGCTGGTCAAACTGGCTTATAAGCACCTTTTGGCTTATCTACGCGTTTGGTAAATACTCAAAGTGCTTATAAGCTAAAATCAGTCATAAGTCATAAGCCGGTCACCCCCAACTTATGGCTTTTCAACTTATAAGCACTTTTAGTTTGACCAACACCTTTACTAGTTTATCCTTAATAATATTTTCTAATTCACAAAATACTTTTCCCAAAATAAATTTCTTAACTTTCTCTTCATTCCATATTCGTTATTAATTCTTTTCTTTACAAAGAAATTTTTAATTTATAATCTTTTGAAAAAGATTCAAGGGTATTTTAGTCATTTTAACAAAAGAATAGCTTATCAGCATTTTTTAATCAAACACATCAACTGCTTATTATCAGTTTCAGCACTTCTATCCAAACACGTAAATGCTTATTTTAAAAATCAGTTTCAGCATTTAAAAAAACTTTTCAGCACTACAAGCTTATCAGCTATTTACAATCAGCTAATCCAAATGGGCTCTAAAGCTATCAGCTTACTCTCATGTTCTCAGACAGCAACGGGAGCCATTTTTTGCTAAGGAAGAAGTGATTGAAACCCGCTCCTTAAGCATATTTTGCTTGTCTTAATCGTATATCCTAATTGCTATGAGTAATGCGCTATTTACACTTATAATATACAGTGATATAATATTAATTTGCTATTGCGCCTCAATCTCAAGTTAGTTTTTTTAAAAATAAAAAATAAAAAATGCCCGGCCGTGCGCCTGGGTGAGAATTTTTATTAATATCTCAAAAATGATGCATATAAATGTGATTCTATAGCAATCAACTTGCTACATCTAGATTATACAAGTTCGTTGAAATCGACTATCCATTATTCAATTTGCTATATCTAGACTATCTAGAGATATAGGAAAATACAAAAATACTGCAAGTTGAATTTATAAAACATCACAAAATAAGAAATTTTCTTAAATTATCTGCCTCAAGGTTACTTGACTGGCTCAATATTTATTGATTCTGAATACCTGATAGCAATTTCGGGTGGAAAGTAATATTGAATTATTAGAACAGTAAAATATCAAAAGTACCAGTCAAGGTGAAAAACAGCAAAGTGAAAGGAAAAAATAAAAAAGGAATTGAAAAACAGAACGTACATTCTTTGCGATATCACTAGCCGCTGCTTATTTGGAAATTAAGAACTTTGGTCTCACATTAGCAACAACAGATAGAAACCCACAATCTGGTATTTAAAGGAAACAATAACGACAATATTATCATGACAATGTCACTCAAGCAGAACAATGCAGATTCTACTAAGACAAGCAATTTCTCAGTAATCAATAAAATAATTACCTCACTGAAGAAATATTTGGGTCATAATCAAACCATTATATATGACTTAAATCATACAAAATCATACAAAACCAAGAGAACCTCAAGAGTAGCTACTTACACTGATAAAACAACCCCTTGTTATCCTTTTGTGCTTGCTACCACGTCGAATTCTACTAACAGTAAATGTTCTTAAAGGGAAAACTTTACACGAGCAGGCTAGGTTTCAGTAACTTCTGCCTGGAGAGGGAAAGAACATCCGTTCACCATTGAGTGAGTTACTCTACAACATTTCTTGCTTTCTAGGGCTGCATGGAACATAAAGGGTTATGTCATGAAATCATGAAAATAAACTTTCTCACTACAAGCACTTCGGTTTGTTCTGTCACAATCCTAACATAGATAAGCGATAAGCTTCTTTGACATGATCTGGTGAAGGATCTTCTCCTCTTTGCCACATCCTTCCACTTCTCTGCATCTTGATCAGCAAAACAAAATCCCCATCCAAAATGCATATGATATAACACAGGAAAGTATAATTGGGATGATCATATCATACTCGCATTAGCCTAGGCCTGTAGCTATAGTTTTTTGATTTCAAGCTGTCCTGTCTTCATATGATAGAAATGCTATTATAATGACTAACAAAATTATTCTGGAAATTATAGAGCAGAGTAAACTAATTGTAACGTAAAGAAATTAGGAGAGGTGCACTGAGAAGGAAAGATCAAAGAGTTTTCACAGAATAGATCTCGATGTTTTTGTTTTCCTTTGAGGGAAAGTAACTGGAAAGTACATATGGTTAGAGACAAACTATCGAGAACTTTCTGGTGTTTCCTACTTGCTGACATTAGAATCTTAAGCTCTCTGTGACATTCAGCCTAGTAACAAGGGTTAGATTAACCCAGCAATCTTTGACCTAATTTGCAATTCGGGGTCCAAGATGGTTGTCTTACCCTCATAATACTCCACAGCCTCACATTCACCACCAAGATTCTCAATTTTCGTCTGCTTCACCATGTGCTATAGAATTATCCTAGAATCTTTTGGCCTCCACCATAGTTCCTTCATGAATCCATGCTCTCAGACCATTCTCGAGGCTTTGGCTACCTACATATGCCAGAAGAAAAGGGTTTTAGCATTTCTGAGTTGCATTGCTGCACCAGTACCCCATTATCAAGTTCTCCTGTAACCGTATTGTTCCTGAAGTTCAAGAGCAGCATCACCTACATTTCTGTTTATTTTGACAGGTAAAGTCATAAACGTCAGTATGCGGCACCAAGTAACATTGTTGATGTCATTAATGAGGAACTGACCCAATCCAGATATGCATAAGACAGACGAACACAAAGTGGCCTTTTCACTTTGTGATTGAGCTCCGATCAAATGTAGCATTAACAGGATTTTTAAGAACTCTAATAACTCTTTTGCGGGAGATTCTGTGAGAGAGTTCGACCCACGTTGTAAAGAAATATGACCATGAAGCATGATATCTGATATTACCAAAAAGATTGTTTATAACAAAACCTTAAAGCATGATCGAGTAGACCCTGATTTTCTTTTAAATGTCTGACATCTGTAACTGTACGTGAAGAGAAAATGTAACACACTCTCAAGACACAGCAGGTAGAGCTCAAGGTTCTTAAAATTTAGGAACAGAATAAATTCTCTTTCATTTGGTAGAAACTAGGCACATAGTCACTACTATGAGTACTTGCAGTTTAAGAAATGAAATGTAGGTTTTCTTAAAAAAGAACATGAAATGCAGATAAAATATTAAGACTACTGTCTTTCCGCGTAAAGGTCCCTTCAGTTCATACCTAGATGCTTCCCCAGAAAATCTGAAAGATAGTATTGATTTTCTCGAAACCAAGTGCAAATATCATCAGCAATTGGCACCAATGTTTTCCAGAACCTCTGGCGATTATGTTATCGTTCTTGTGCTATTAAGAGAGGCAGACCATGAGAGTAACCTGCTTCTAACCATGTGCTGGGAAGCAATAAAGTAGTCAAAACCAGACTTATTAGGCAAAAATCCCTTCCAATCCATCTGATGGAAGAAAGCATATATTAAAGAGGCTTGCTTATATGCCAACAAGTAATTTTGGCTGGAAAACATGCATCATCTTATCCCAACAATGTCCAGCATGCAGTCAAGAATGATTTCACGTTACCACATATAATTTAAATGAATCTTTGATAGTTAACCATTGCATATATGGGAAATTATCTTTGCACTACCAGTAGTCTCCACAGGAACAAGAACCATTACGAAAATGATGGAACCGATTTGTGTCTCTCAAGATGATTTCCCTATTCACCACCTTTGAAGCAAACTTAAATGCAGTATGGCAATCACCACAAACTCTGATGTTCTTCTTTATACGGATAGGGGACCCGGGTGGAGAATTGAGAAGAGCAAATGCTAAAGCAAGTCGTTCACTATGGTATTGCAACCTCTCTTCCCTCTCCTGCTGATCCGTAAACCAAAGCACGTGGCTAGTGTCTGGGACATAGCCAATTTCTTTAATTTTATCAGTTATCTTTTCCCACATGTTATGGATCTCCTCTCTCTGTGGATGGGCATCATCATTTGCTACAAACATATGAACAGCATTCTCAATCTCCACCCAACTGCAAGCAGGTTCTTTCTTGACTCCACTCTCATTCATCATTTTTCTAACTTTCGCAGCATCACTTCTCCTACCAGCAGAAGCATAGATGTTGGACAGCAAAATATGTGGCCCTGAATCATAGGGATCAAGTTCAAACACACGTTCAGCTGCATAAACACCCAACTCCAAGTTTTTATGCATCCTACAAGCTCCAAGCAAAGCTTTCCAAACAGCTGCATTAGGTTGAATTGGCATTTCATTTATGAACTTATCAGCACGGTCAAGTTGACCTGATCGGCCAAGTAGATCTACAATGGTCACATAATGGGAAATATTAGGCTCTATCTTAAATTTCTTCATCAATTCAAAATAATGCATTCCTTTGTCTAGAAGCCCAGCATGACTGCAAGCTGTAAGAGCACAAAGAAAAGTCACTTCATTAGGTTCAGGTCCTATCCTACGCATTTCCTCAAAGCATTCTACAGTTTCTTTTCCGAGTCCATGCTGAGCATAGGCGGTAAGCATTGAGTTCCAAGAGACCACATCCTTTTTCACTAACCGATCAAAGACCTTTCGGGCATCATCAATGCTACCAGACTTAGCATACATATCAAGCAGAGTATTCCCAATAAAAGCAATAAGTTCCAACCCTGACTTGATCATATGCACATGCACCCATTTCCCAGGCTCTAGAGCTCCAATGCTTGCACAGGCTGCATAAACACTTGAAAATGTAAAGTGGGTCGGCTGAAAACCGCCTCTTTTCATCTCAGAGAAAAGCTTCACAGCAATTTCTCCCTCACTTTTCCTCGCATGCCCAGCAATCAAAGCATTCCAAGAAACCTCATTCTTGCAACTTAACTTGTCAAACACAATTTTCGCTTCGTCCATTAGTCCACACCTTGCATACATATCCACAAGAGCAGTCCCAACATACACATTCTCCTCGTATCCAAATTTCACACACGACCCGTGTAGTTGCCTGCCCGTTCTACCACTGTCCAACGCCCCGGAAGCCTTGAGAACACTGCCAAAAGTAAACTGATTCGGCATAAACCCAATCCTCAACATCTCACAGAACAAAACCAATGCCTCCTCAGCACCCTCATTCTGCGAATACCCAGTAATCAACGCAGTCCAAGAAACCATATCTCTTTCAGGCATTTCATCAAACACCTTGCGAGCATCATCCATGCTTTCATACTTCGCATACATATTAATCAACGTGTTATTCGGAACAACATAATGTCTAAACCTCGACCTCAGGAAGTGTTCATGAACCACTTTGCCTTCTTTAAGCCGTTTCCATTCCGTACATTTTTTCAGTAGCTGGTTATATAAAGTGGCATCTGGGTCCATTGCGCCATTGTCAATAAGATACAGTACTAAAAGTTCCCCATTTGGAGCCTTTTTCAGAAGATCTTTGTCTTGTATAACACCAATAAATGAACCAAAACGTTTGTGTACCGGTCCAGTTTCTGATTCTAAGGCTGATACTGCACTTGACGTAGAAAAAAATTGCCGAGCTATGGGGATGATTGAATAGAAAATTGATAGATTTGTGACGTACTTTTTCATGTGTATCGCCTTTGCCATCATCTCTCTCACCTGCAGCTCTTACTCTTAAGTGCTTCCCAATTACAAATGGGAAGATGACATGCTATATAATCGTAGTGTTTTAAATTTTTATGCGCTCAACTCATTTATAAATTAATTTTACTTGTTCGCTATATTAAAAATATAATTTTAATTTTAGTAATTTTTAATTTTAGAAAATTAAGATAAAATCAAATATTTTTTTGTCTTACCATTATCATTAATTACTTATTCCTTAAATTATTTCTCACGATCTCTTAAAATACTATTATTATTATGGGTATTATGGTAAAACAAATACTTTATTTATCATTTCTGAATGGGCGTGCCAAGTCCCTTGCGGATAATTAAAAGTAAACGGACGGAGTATATTAATTAACCTCTTATCACATATCTTTACAATATCTATGTGTGTAAATTAAATAATAATCTAATAATAAGCTTTATGAAAGTAATAACTTCAAATATTATTTTTTTTAAGTAGCAAAGGAATATTTTTAATTGGTGATTTTTGCCTTTTGTACTTTTTATTATGGTTTTCTAATGTATTATTCTAATTAAAGCTAAGAACAAATAACAGACAATTCTTGCTTAATTTTAGAAGCAAAACTTTGAAGCTGCTAAACGTAAATAAAATGGGTAATTAAATATTGGACAGACACAAACCTTATTGTTTACCCGTAAAACGCTACAGTTGAATTTGTTACGTGGTTTATAGACAAGCGAATAGATTTGATCCAAAAATGATGAATAAACAAGATTAGAAGTAAGACTTAGCGATTAAGATTGAAGAAAATGACAAGTCTGGCTCCGATACCAGCGTCTCCGAAGACAGAAATGAGAGCAATATAAAAGAGCAAATAAAGTTGTTTTATTGAGAGTGAAAGTAGAATACAATATAAGTTTTGCTAAGAATCGTATGTTACAATGACTACTGAGCCTGCTATTTATAGTTATATCTAGGAAAATAAGATCCTAGGATCAAACTCCTCTTAAATGACAATAAATGGGCCATTGATGAATATGTAACGATAATCCATGAATACAAATATTCTCGGCAACGACTGCCCATTTAATGTTAGAAAATATTCTTTATTAAATGTTATCCGATGGCAAACATTCGAGCCGCTCCTGTTGACCAGGTTCCTTTCAGGGTTTATCCGATACCACCCGCAACCGTTGTTCCCGGTGCTGGTTGTCACGTGATTCGTCTTTTACCTGTCTTCGGTTCCACGTGGCGTACTATCATTTGATCATTTATTATGGACTAATTTTACCCTATATAGATAGTCCCTCTGCTTTCCGGTGGCACAAAGCATCGGGATGAAGATCCCTTTCTTAGCTGGAAATCTTCTTAACAGTCTCTGACGCTTGAAAGGACGCACGTCTTCTCGCATTTAATAATTCGAACACATATTGCCCCACGATTCAGCAATATTTTCTCTGGTTCTTGATGTAACATGACCATGATTTTTGCCGTCTATATCTTCACTTATACTCATCATTTTACCTATTTCACTTTCAAAATTTTCGTAAGTTTATCATCTTCTTTGGACTCAAACTTCTCTTGCTTAGAAAAACTTTCATCTTTTCTAACTTTCTCTAAAATTTTACTGCTCTTCCATTACCATGGCTTCTTTTACCTGAATCTTTTAGAAACTTTGGTCTTCTCTTCGGTGGAGGCCCGAAGAGAAACAAAGACAAAGAAGTTGACATTGACGGCGAGCCTCCAACGGTAAGCACCATTATACCCAAACACAAGAATTCTAACACGGTTTTATACCCATCTAGGAACAATGAAATATTTTTAGAACTTTTGTTGATACGACATGCTATTTTTACCATTCATTTCCTTTCAGGATCAGTCTTGGTCTTCCAAACTGTACCGAGAGTATGGACGAATCCCTCACTTCATCTATATGTGTAAAAGAGACTATCCGCACTTAAAAGCCGAGTACTCTACCATTGAGTTAGCCACACGAAGAAAATATCAAGAAAATCGTGTAGATCCAATCCGAAAAAAAAAGAAATAAAGAATTGTGAAGGAGGACTGGAACTGCCTAGACCTTAACATCCTTGCTTCGGATTTGATAGAGCGAGTTACCTTCACCAAGGAAGGTTTTACGTGTGTCTATACGTACCCCTTCACCTTGGGTCCATTTTACCTAAGCGAAAGGCTCGACCCCGTAATTTTAGAGTTCTGCCACTGGTACCAGGTCGGCTTGGCACAAGTAGATCCATCTATTTAGCGAACGGTGGCTTGCCTACGCCGGTTGTGCACAGAGACCGGAGAAACCCTAACCCTAGCACACATGATGAATTCTACTCCCCCAAAATCTTCCGTGGTGGAGTAATAAATTTTAGCAAATATGGCCATCACGCCATTCTCATCAGCGTGGATGATGACAGTGATCGTGGATGGATAGAGCGGTTTGTCATCATCACTACTAGGGATATCATCCCGACCATAACTCCATATTTTCCTGAATCGTGGAATCGTTCTCGTAAGTTTGTAATTTATTCATCTCTTTCCTTCGTAAAAGACCATTTTCTGTCATTGTTGATCTCTTTGTTTCCGCTGTTACAGCTACCCAGTGGACGCCACCACGTGTTCAAGGCCTGGACCAGTGGGTTCAAAAGATTCTATATATTATGACGCTAGAAACCCGGTGGTGGAAGGAAATGACCCCCAAGTATGGGTGGAAGGCCAAGAACCATGGTAAACCGAGTCATTCTTCCTTTCGTCTGTGTATGAACACAAGTAACATTCGCTAACTCCGTTTGTTGTTTGATTCAGGACTCCGGCATGTCTTTGTCACCTGCCCCGAGGTGGATATTTTGGCTGACCCTGCGGAGGCCGCGAGGGTGCTACAAAGTGACCTTGCTCGAAGCAGCGCCCTTGGATATGTTCCCGGTGATAGTGCTTCCTCTCAGATTCCTCAGCTAGAGAACAAGGAACCAAAAAGACGGCATTTTTCCTCGACTGGGGATAAAAATAAGAAAATAAAGAAGGCCACGACCGAGCTTGCCATGGTCACAGTGGTCATTGAAGATGAAGGGGAAGCTAGTGATGAAGAAGCTTCCCTTCAAAAGAGAAAACGATCTTCATCAGCTCAATCGGATGCTCAATCGGGAGAGCTTGAAGCCCCGACCGAGGGTGAGATCCGAGCACTTTGTGGTGAAATGGAGATAGTATAGGATGCCGACTCTCACTTTCTGACCCCTGTTGTTGTTTCTAGTCCTAGGAGCTCGAACCCCATGCATCTTCTATCTTTGGTCACCGAATAACCAATAATCAGCGTTGCTCCCATTGCAGCTGCTTCTCAACTTTCGACGCCAACGACTTCACCCCCCTCTACACCAGCTGCATCTTCACCACCAGTACCCACTGCATCTCCTCCACCAGTAACAAATACTCGAGAGGAGGGTGCTTCTTCTCCCAGTCTCCCGACCACAGAATTTGGGGCACAATTATTCACCCCTTCTCCAAATCCCCGATAGAAGAGGAGTGCCACCCTTTCGATTTCGAAGGGGTTCCATCTACTGTCCAGGCTGGTGGAGCTCGTCAGGCCGGTGGAGCTCGTCAACTATCTGAAGCCACTGGCTTCAGAGAAGGATAAGAAGAAAATATACTCCCTTTTGGGGGAGTGTCTGTTGAATAATGCAATTCATAATACGGCAGCGGTATCGTGCTTGCTCTCTTATTGCTTGTTTTCTACTTATCTATTGTAACAAGGTTTTTAACCTCGATATACTTTTTACATGCCAACTTCCTTACTTCTGAGGGACTTTAGAGATTGTTTCTTGATAAATAAGGGCTTTCCTCAAAACGAGATTAACTGTTGGCCGAAAGAAATTAACTTGTTGTGCGCCTCCCAGTACTGGAGGCAAAAGCTGTAGAGGCGGGCGAACTTGAGGCCCGGTTGAAGCAAAGTGAGCAACAACTGATGGACCATAGCCAAGAAGCCACTCAATTACATGCACAGCTCCAAAATGCTAAGGATAAGTGGGTTGAGCTTCAAGATGTTGTGCTTGGCGCTGCCGAGCACGAGTCTGCCTCCGTTGAATAAGTGAATAACTTGGAGGCAACCTTGAGCTCCAAAACCAAGGTGGCTAATGCCCCCGAGGAGAATAGGGCCAGAATGGAGGAGAGATTCAAGAAGATCATGGAGCAAAATCGGCTTCACCTATCTACAATCCGTGATCTTGATTCTAGCCTCAGTGCCACGAGATCCGAGAGGGACGGCCTTCAGGATGAAATTGACAGGCTTAATGTAACGACCAGTCCGGTCATTTTGAGTATTACAACCCCGTTCCCCCATTTACTGCTCAATTTATGCTTTACAGTTATTATGTGACTCGCCGGGGTGATTGGTTCGGATCCAGTGAGGTTTTGGAATGAATTGGAACACTTAGTTCCAAGGTTTAAAACTTAAGTTAAAATAGTGACCAGATGTCGACTTATGTGTTAATAACTTCGAAATAGAGTTTTGATGATTCCAATGGCTCCGTATGGTAATTTTGAACTTAGGAGCATGTCCGGAAAATTATTTGGAAGTTCGTAGTTAAATTAAGCTTGAAATGACTAAAATAGATATTTAAGTTTGGAAGTTTGACCGGGAGTTGACTTTTTGATATCGGGGTCGGAATCCGATTATGGAAATTGGAATAGGTCTGTTATGTCATTTATGACGTGTGTGCAAAATTTAAGGTCAATCGGATTTGATTTGATAGGTTTCGGCATCGAATGTAGAAGTTGAAAATTTGTAGTTTCATTAGGCTTGAATTGGGGTATGATTCGTGGTTTTAGCGTTGTTTGATGTGATTTGAGATTTTAACTAAGTTCGTATGATGTTTTGGGACTTATTGATATATTTGGTTGAGGTCCCGGGGGCCTCGGGTGTGTTTCGGGGTGGTTTCGGACCAAGTTTAGTTGGGTTTCTGGTACTGATGTTGTTCTACGCGAAGGGACTCACGCGTTCGCTAAGGGGAAATTTAGACTTGCCCATTTTGTGCTTCACATTCGTGACCGAGGGCACGCGTTCGCGGTGGAGAGGACACATTCACGATAGAGCAGCCCGGTGAAGTATCGCATTCGCGTCCCTTGCCTCGCGTTCGCGAAGAAGAAAAATTGGGCAACACATTTTTGTGCTTCGCGAACGCGAGGCAAGGGTCGCGTTCGCGAAGAAGAAATGCCTGGACAGAAAGTTTAAGTTCTGAAAATGGGACGAAGTCCCATTTTCCATTTCTGACGAATTAGAGCTCGGGAAGAGGCAATGTTTGGGAGATTTGCAAGGAAAATAACGGGGTAAGTGTTCTTAACTCAATATTGGTTAAATTACCCGAATCCATGGTTGTTTTTAATATTTAATTGGTGATTTAAGTTGAAAAAATTGTGAAAACCCTCTTGGTTTAATTTGAAAATTTGAGGGTCGAGATAATGTCGGAATTTGATAAAATTTGTATGGTTGGACTCGTGGTTGAATGAGCGTTCATATTTTGTAACTTTTGTCGAGTTCAGAGACGTGGGCCCCACGAGCGATTTTTGGGTGCAATTTTGGATTTTGTTGGAAAATTTATATTTTCATATGAAATCAATTCTTATAATTTGTATTGACTGAATCAAATTATTTATGACTAGATTCGAGGCGTTTGGAGACCGATTCGCTAGGCAAAGGCACAGCAGAATAAAGAATTACGCGGTTTGAGGTAAGTAGTAGTTCTAAATTTGGTCCTGATGGTATGAAACCCCGGATTACATGTTATGTAATTGGTTTTGAGGTGACGCACATACTAGGTGACGGGCGTGTGGGAGTGCGCCATAGGAATTGTGACTTAGTCAAATTCCGTGGAACAGTATAATTGAATAATCTGTTGTTATCTGTACATTCCCCATGTAGTAGAGAAATTAAATCACAAATCATGGTCAGATTATGTGTTGGCACTGTAGGGACCCACAAAGGTCGTGTACATGTTGAATTATCTGCTAAATTGTTGTTTTGTACTTAGTCGCAATTTACTTGTTTATTTTATCTTAGTCTCTATTGTTCATTATTGATACATTATATTATTTCTGTTGGGGCTGATTTTCATGATTTCTGAGATCTCGAGAGACCGGAGAGATTTATGACTGAGTGGGGTCGAGGGCCTGATTGTGAGATATTGATACTATAGCACGCGAGTTGTCCGTGCAGCACGTGAGTTGTCAATGCGGATCCAGATATTATACTATCGCACGTGAGTTGTCCGTGTAGCACATGAGTTGTCTGTGTGGATCTAGATATTGATACTATAGCACGTGAGTTATCCGTGCGGATTATAACGCTTGGGTTGAAGGAGCCCCTCCAGAGTCTGTACACACCCCCAGTAAGCGTAGGTACTTACTGAGTGCTGAGTGTTGAGTGAATGGAATGGCTGAGTGACTGTGGTCCTGAGAGGATGCATTTGATTTCATTATTGTTGCACTTCAGCTATCATATATCACTATTTTGGAAATTTTTGAGAGATATTATCTTATGTTTCAGTTGAACTTGACATGAAATTACTGTTTTGGCCTTAAATGTTGAACTTGAAAGCATGCCTACCTTATTATGTTGGAAATTACTGTAATTGGACTCAGCTGTGAAGCTCGTCACTACTTTCAGTTCTTTAATTAGTATTGTTACTTGCTGAGTTAGTTGTACTCATACTACACCCTGTACTTCGTGTGCAGATTCAGGTGTTCCCGGACACAGTAGGTATTGTTTCTTCGCACAATTGATTATCCGGAGATTCTGAGGTAGCTGTCGGTGTTTTATAGACCTTGTCTCTCCTTCCTTATCTCCTTGATTATTGTATTTGGTCTCAGACTATTATAAACTGTATTTTCCAGACTTATGATGTATAGATGCTCATGCACTATGTGACACCCCGATAGTTGGGAATTCCGCATTATGTTTTGGGTTTTCTATCCCGGTTATGAGAACTTTTACTATTAAAACTATTTTATATTCATTCTTGTTAAAAGTGTTGGAAATATTTGTGAGAAATCGGCTTGCCTAGTACCACGTTAGGCACCATCACGACAGGTTAGGATTTTGAGTCGTGACACTTAAGTCAAAGCTCCAACACCAATGGGACTCCCTCATATTTGAAAAGACGTATGCTATGTATCATATGAAAAAACCTTGGAAGAAGCCAAAACGGTCATCATTGATATTGATTATTGCATCGCCAAGGCCCGAGCACTGGAGTTAACTGCTCGAGAACATTTCCCTACTCAGCCTGCCGCAACTGACTCTTCGAGCACCAGTTTTGAGTATTGGAGAATCGAGGATGAAATTGAAGAGAATGATGATGAAGGCCCAGGCCTCGATCCGGCGGTTGACATGCCTTCTTCTACCGGGGGGAGGAGGCGTAGATGCCTCCCTCCCTCCCGAGCTACGGCAGCGATAATGTTTAGATTTTTTCCTTTTGTTGTTTTTCTTGTACATTTGTAATTGTGCCAAACTTTTCATCGAGTTTGGCACTTTTTGATAAATAAATAAGAATTTTGTTTAACTGTTGTGCAAGATACATTTTCTTTCCATTAAATTAGTTAAAGCTTCGGGTACATTTTCATCTGATAGCTTCTGATTCCGAGCATAAATTCTTTCGGAATCAGCCCTTTACTATGAGGGTTTCATAAGAGAGGGCCCTCTTATGTTTACGGTACTCTTGAAGAGGACGTCTCCTGTTCATTCTGGCACAAACATTTGAAGTTTTTTGCTAACTTTCAAATGATAAAATCAACCCATCGTTTGGACAAGAAGCAAGATAAAAATAAAAGGACTTTATTTTATTCCTTTTATCTTTAAAAGTACGCATTCGTTTGCAACAAAAAAAACTGACAATACATGTGGCTAACTTGTACAACTTGTTTCTACGGGGCTAGCCATGCAGTCCCCGGTCCCAATGAGACATTATTGTTCCCAGTTCTCATTGTCCCCAATTTTTGTGGCATTCATGCTGACGTATCTAATACTATTCCCCCTATTGTTTGAATGTAACGTATGCGAATTAGAACACTGAAAGTCTTGCTTCGTCGGTAGAAACAACTCATGAACGGTTAAATAGTCTTTGGTTCGATGGCAAGTTTTGTTTCCCATTAAGAACTTGCCATCGAGCTGAAGATTATTTAACCATCCCATAGTGGTTTATGATTTCAATGCCTTGTCATTTAATATTCTTAACCTTGTTGATGATGTCTTCTCGTAGTCTATTTTTTGTTGTTGTCTCGTTAGAAACCTTGCCAGAAAAATCAGATTGGGAGGGACAAAGAGTGCAACACATACTTTCAGTATAAATAGGATCCATCAGCAGTAATACCTTTTATAGGTGAGTCACGTTCTAATTGCTGGGCAACTTGACTTCATCTTGATTTTCCAGCACGTACGATCCTTTGCCGGTGATAGTGAAATCCGGTAGGGGCCTTCCCATGTTGGACCCAACTTCCCAGAGTTGATTTCTCGAGTGTTCTTAGTCACCTTTCTCAAAACCAAGTCTCCTACTTTGAAGTAACAGAGATTGGCCCTCCGATTATAGTATCTTTCCATCCTTTGCTTCCGATCCACCATTCTCATGTGTGCCAAGTCCTTGCATTTATCGAGCATATCCAGCTTCCCCAGGAATGCCTCATTATTTGTTTCTTCATTTTCTCGGGAAAACTGTAAGGTTGGTTCCCCTACTTCCACCTGGATCAGAGCTTCAGCGCCGTATACGAGAGAGAAATGTGTCTCTCCCGTGCTTGATTTTTCTATCGTTCGGTACACCCATAGCACGCCCGGTAACTCTTCGGGCCACTTGCCTTTAGCAACTTCTAACCTCTTTTTGAGGTTTTGTATAATAACCTTATTGGTTGACTCCGTCTGTCCATTAGCGTTCGGATGGTACGGTGAGGAAATAATCCTTTTGATTTTTAAATCTTCGAGAAATTTTGTGACTTTGGAGCGTATGAACTGTGGTCCGTTGTCGTAGACAATTTCCTTCAGTATTTCGAATCGACAGATTATGTATTCCCGCAGGAAGTCGGCCACTTTGTGCTCACCGATCTTTTGGTAAGGACCCGTATCAACCCATTTAGTGAAGTAATCAGTTAAAATTAAAAGGAATCTTACCTTTTTAGGACCCGGTGGTAGCGAACCAACTATATTCATCCCCCATTTCATGAATGGCCATGGGGACAGTACCAAATGTAAGAGTTTCGTCGGTTGGTGCACCAATTGTGCATAGCGCTGACACTTGTCGCATTTCTGAACGAACGTCTTTGCGTCTTGTTCCATCGGGGCTAGTATTATCCTGCCTTAACCAACTTTAGTACCAACAAATCTGCACCGGAAGTGTTCCTACAAATTCCTTCATGGACCTCTCTCATCATGTAGTCCGCCTCTGAGGCTCCTAAACATTGGGTCAACGAGCCTTGGTACGATCTACTATATAATTGCCCACCCATAAGGCAGTAATGAGCTGCCTTGGTGTGTAGTGCTCAAGATGCCTTCAGGTCTTCGGGCAATTTGCCATGCCGAAGATATTCGACAAACTCATTTCTCTAGTCCCAGACTAGGTTGGTTGTGTTCACTTTACAATAGCCATCCACATCCAATACCGACTGTAGAAGTTAAACAATACCAAAGTGAGATCCTTTCATCTTCGTAGATGACCCCAAATTAGCTAACGCATCTGCTTCCACATTCTTTTCTCTCGGAATGTGTGTGATCAACCATTCCCTGAATTGTGCAAGCAATGCCTGAACTTTATTCAAATATTGCTGTATCCATTCCTCCTTTATCTCAAAAATCTTGTACACCTGGTTTACTACCACCTGGGAAACACATTTGATCTTTATGGCCTCTGAGCCAAGCCTCCGGGCCAGTTTGAGCCCTGCAACCAAAGCCTAATACTCAGTTTCATTGTTAGTTAACGGAACAATTTTAATAGCCTGCCTCAGGATTTCCCCCGAGGACGTGATTAGAACCAACCCGAGCCCGGACCCTTTAACATTGGAAGCTCCATACGTGAACAAGGTCCAAACTCCTGATGTCATTTCCGACACCAGCACCGCTTCTTTAGCAGCCACGGGCATTAACCCATGACTGAAATCGGTCACAAAGTCGGCCAAAACTTATGATTTGATCGCAATCCTAAGCTTGTATTCAATATCAAACTCACTAATTTTGACTTCCCATTTGGCCAACCGTCTTGACAACTCAGGCTTGTGAAGAACATTCCGCAAGGGGAAGGTTATCACAATGGCTATCTTTTGGCACTAAAAATAAGGCCTAAGCTTTCGGGAGGCGACTATGAGAGCTAAGGCCAGATTTTCGACGTACGGATAACGAGTCTCCGCTCCTGACAAAATTTTACTAGAATATTAGACAGAAAATTGCGTACCTTCATCCTCTCGAACTAGAACGACACTTACCGTTACTTCCGAGACTGATAGATACATCAACAATTGTTCATCTTCCCCCAATTTTGATAGTAGCGTGGGCTTGATAGGTAACATTATAGGCCTTTCAATCCCTTCTGGCATTTCGTAGTCCATTCGAAATTGTTGTTCTTCTTCAAAAGTGAGAAGAAGTGATCATATTTTTTCAAGGATCGAGAGATAAACCTGCTTAAAGTGGCCAATCTTCCGGTTAGCCTATGTACTTCGTTTACACTCGTTAGCTAGTCCGGGATGTCTTCGATGGCTTCGATTTTATTGGGATTCACCTTAACCCCTCTCTATAAGACCAAGATCCCCAAGAACTTACCGGAGCCAACCCTGAATGCATATTTTTCCGGGTTGAGTTTCATGTTATGCTTCCTCAAGATATCGAAGGTTTCTTGGAGGTGTTTCAAATGATCACCTGCATTCAAAGACTTAACTAACATGTCATACATATACACTTCCATTGTTTTGCCTATTTGCTTCACGAACATCTTATTCACGATCCTCTAATACGTGTCTCTGGCATTTTTAAGCCTGAAGGGCATCACGTTATAACAATATGTGCCAAAGTTCGTTATGAACGAAGTTTTTTCCTGATCCTCCGGATTCATCTTGATTTTATTATACCCATAATAGGCATCAAGGAAAGTCATTAACTCGTGTTCGGCAATTGCATCAATCATTTGATCAATGTTTGGAAATGGGAACGAGTCTTTAGGGCATGCCTTATTCAAGTCTTTATAATCTACGCACATTCTAAACTTGTTATTCTTCTTTGGAACTACAACTACATTAGCTAACCATTCGGGATACTTTACTTCACGGATTGAACCGATGTCGAGTAGTCGAGTTACCTCTTCCTTAACAAACATGTTTTTGACCTCGGATATTGGGTGTTTCTTTTGCCTTACTGGAGGGAAGCTCGGGTCCAGGCTTAGCTTGTGTACATCCATATAATGGGATACCTGTCATATCCGAGTTCGACCATGCAAAACAATGTTTAAGGAAATTAATAAATCCCGACTTGAGTTCGGGATTGAGTCTTGTTCCAAATGAAACTTCCTTTCCAAGAATTCTTTGAACAAAGCCACTTGCTCGAGTTCTTCTGCAGTGGACTTGGTTGCATATGTCTCCTCCAGTACCTAAAAGTATCTCGGCACCTGGTGGGATTCCGACGACTCCTCGCCTTTATCATATTTATTGGTTAAGGAAGATGGCGTTGGTTCCGATAATTGCTATTTACTGGGCCCCTTCCCTTTGCTGTTGGAAACCAACACTGCGTTCATTTTTCTTGCTACAGGTTGACCTTCTCTTATCTACTTGATTCCTTTCGGGGTCGAGAATTTCAACATTTGATGATATGTTCAGGGCACAACATTCATATCATGTATCCACAGCCTTTCGAGGATTATGGTGTAACCCATGTTGCCATCTACAACTTCAAATAAGGTGGTCTTGGTTACCCGTTCGGCATTTGTGGGTAGAAGGATCTCTCCTCGGGTTGTCACACTTGCCAAGTTGAACCGGCAAGGATCTTGGTTGCCGGAATGATGCTTCTGGTTAACTTTGCTTGCTCTAGCACTCTCCATTGAATGATGTTTGCTAAGATTCCTGGGTTAACCAAAACACGCTTAATATTAAAATCTAAAACATTTAGAGAAATTACCAAAGCGTCATTATGTGGCAGAAGAAGTCCTTCGACATCTTTCTCCATGAAGGTGACATCGTCTTCTTTGACTTCCAGGAGTCTCTTGTTGTGGGCCACTGATATCTTTGTTTTCTTGGCTGCTGAGAAGGTTACGCTATTCATTTTGTTCCCTATGAAAATCATGTTAATAGTCAACCGAGAGGGTCTTCTCCAATCTTTGAGGGCTATCCGTTATCCCGGCTGCAGCCATAATTGTTCTTGGCTCAGTCGCTCAAGAACTCCCTGAGATGCCATTTTTCAAAAACGTCGCCACCTCCTCACGCAGATGCTGACAGTTCCCAGTTCTGTGGCCGTGAGTCCCATGATAATCGCACCATATGTTAGGATCCCTCTGGCTAGGATCATATCTGATTGGCTTTGGGAATTGTGCTTCTTTGATGTTTCTCATTGTAGATACCAATTCCAATACGCTGATGTTGAAATTGTAATCCGACAACCTAGGATATGTTGAATCCCGAGCCCCCGATACTTCTTTTTCTTGTAATGATCTGTTGCTACGGCTGCAGTCGGTTCTTCTATCGAGAGAGAACCTATTCGAGGATCACAACCCTATCGTGTCTCTTGGCTCTCTCATAATGCAAGAAACAACCTTTAGAAGACCGTATCGAAATTGCTTTTGAACTTATCCTAGTTCTTATCTCGACCCCGTCCTCTAGTTGATGGCGGGAACCCGAGATGATCATCTTCTATCCTTATTTTTGACTTATAACGGTTATGAACATCCACCCAGGTAGTCTCTTGGAAGTCGAACATGCTTTCCTTAAGCTTTCGGGAGGTGTCAGAGCTCCTCGGATTCAAACCCTTTATGAATGCCCCAACTTCCCACTCATCTGGTACAGTCGGTAGCAGCATCTTTTATTTCTGGAACCTGATCACGAACTCCCGTAATAATTCAGTCTCTCCTTGTGTGATCCTACATATGTCCGTCGGACCTTTATGAAGGAATCTGCAAGCATCTCAAAAGAGTCAATTGAATGTTCGGGTAAGAGTGAATACCATGTTAGGGCCCCCTTTTTGAGGGTTTATCTGAATTCTTGTGTAGAACCAATTCGATCTCATTACCGTTATTGTTACCATATCCGTTACCGGTCCCCCCAGCACCGTCGAAACCGACCTCACCCCTTAGGGTATTTTTATCAACTCTTTGCGACGTTTAGTTTGCATGAACATTAGGAAGAACCGGGACACTTCTGTTCGCATTGTTGGAAGCGATTGACAACGCTTACTTCAACTCTGTCATCACTTTGATCCTGCCTTGAGAGGTGGCCCATGATGGCTATCTGTTGCTCTCTTAGGATTCTTACTGTTTTTGCAACATGTTCATCTTCCGTGTCATAGGAAGTTGTATCCCGTACATGCCGGGGGTACTGACCTTCACAAACCGGGGTTGCCTCGTCCCTTCGTTTTGGGTGTCACTGATTGAATCCTCATGTTGAGGCAGATTTTTGTATACCTCAATGTTGTGAGTGATATTGACATCATTAGCTGGCATTTTAATTTCTTGCTAAGGAAAAAATCAAATAAGTTAGTAATAAACGCAAGGATCAACTCAATCACACAACTGTATAAGCCCCATGGTGGGCGCCAAACTGTTTACTCGTAAAATGATGCAGTTGAATTTGTTATATGGTTTATAGACAAGCGAAATGTCAATCCAAAAATAATAAATAAATAAGATTAGAAATAAGATTTAGTGATTAAGATTGAAGAAAATGACAAGTCTGGCTCCGGGAACAACGTCTCTGGGGACATAAATGAGCGCAATATAAAAGAGCAAATAAAGTTGTTTAATTGAGAGTGAAAGTAGAACACATCATAAGTTTTTCCAAGAATTTCATATGTTACAATAGCTACTGAGTCTGATATTTATAGTTATACCTATAGAAATAAGATCCTAGGATCAGACCCTTCTTAAATGACAATAAAAGGGCCATTGATGAATATGTAACGGCAGCCCCTGCACGCAAATACTCTCTGTAACAGCTACCCATTTAATGTTAGTAAATATTCTTTATTGAATGCTATCCGATGACAAACATTCAAACTGCTCCCACTGACCAGGCTCCTTTCGGGATTTATACGAGCAAGCATGTTAGATTTTCTTCTATCCAATCTTACACATGAACAATATAAAATCAATATTAAGAGATATACATAAGGAGAGTGTAATCTTCCCCATTCTTTTCCCATTTCTCAAAAGAAATTCATTTACGATTTTCAAAATATTGCAAAGTTATAGATATAATAAAAAATATGTTTGCCAAATACCAACACCTCTTGTTCAATTCCCAACATCAAACACTACTCACAACTTATCCACAGAGCCTCTAAGTATAACAAAAGAGTAGTATGGAAGTACCGGCAACAAGGCCTTAGCTGTACCTCAAAACACAATGTACAACATCAAATGACATCAAGCCCGGAATAGAGTAGGGCTCACCAAAACCTGCTGAAAAGGGAGTAACTACTAACGAGGACCAAAGTTGCCCATTGATGAACCACCTGCATCCATTGAAGATGTAGCGCCCCCCGATAAAATGGACATTAGTACATATGGAATAGTACTAGTATGTAAAGCTAACTGTCCATTTTTAAAATAGAATGCCAGTGTAAGAAAGGGAAAACCATGGAAACAATAATCAACAATCAATGATATCCAAAATACAAGTTAAAACATAATAATTTCTAAAATACGACGATAATATTATTTTTGGTTGGGAGATCTTTAGCACCGATATACCACTGTTCACAATACCAATACCACCGTACTTTTAGCACGGAGTCCGATCACGACCCGATTGGCTAGGCCGTCTCATTAGAAACATCAACTACAATCACAATTTCAATTATAATTTCCAGCACAATCACCACCATGTGTGCGGCATGGCGTCCGATCACGACCCGATCGGCTAAGCCATCTCACCACAATGCCGTGTGGATCGACATCATCCTTTTCTATCAATAATCTCATCCCAATTAGGGGTAATAATTTTATCACATCAATCTCATCTCAAATAAGGGGAATAATCACAATTCACTCCTACACCGGCACGTGTAGTTTCGGGGTTAGGTTATTTCAACCTACCCTTCCTCGGTGACTATCGATACTCCCAAATATATTTTTGATTTTCATACAAAGGAAACAACAGTACAAATTGCATTTTACCTCATAACCTTTCATACCGAATATAACCTTATTGGCACTTTCTACCACTTACAAAATCATTATTTCACTAGTTCTCTTGGCCATACATATGATTCTTCATTTATGGCATAATGGCCGTATTTCATATTCCACACTTTTATTTCATTCCTTTCATGGATCATCATCATAAATATCAACAAATAGAATATTCCGGATATCACAACTTTAGGTTCATTGGTAGGGAAGACTTTAAACACAGTGGATTTCTTTCCAAGAAATGGAGTAAAATAATTGGCAATCGAAGCACAAGTTAAAATCATAAACGAGTAATACATCATTTATTCTTGAAACACTTTTCCCCCAAAGGGCAATACACATTTTTAACTCATGAATACATAAGAACTCAAAACACGTTGGAAATACTTGCAAAGCATAACATTAGTTGAAACAACCCGGTTTGGGCACGACTTGAGTACATAAGCTTTTAGGCAAATCTATTTTCGAAGTCAATTTGGTACAATTGAATCAAGGCTCATTTATTAACTTTTCTCACATCACTTCATTTCATTGGCACCATTGGCCCTAAGTATAATTTTCATTATCGGCACGGTGGCCACACATTATATCTTTAACCCACTTCTTTCACTTTCAAGCATCCTTATAGATTATCAACAACAAGACATTTCGAATCAAGACTTTAGGTACACATATAAGCAATTGGAGTTTTAGACGCATGGAGTATTCTTTCCAAGTTAAGCATAATGGACTTTCATTTGAAACACGGCACAAAGACATAATATTTTAATACACATATCATTCTTGAACACATTCCCGAAGGATAACATAATGTGAAAGGAACATTCGGAACACATTTTGAATACATAATTATCGACACTTGCTTACTCGGGACAATCAAATTTATTGGGAACAACTCGGAACATGAGAATAAGGAACTTTAGCCAACCATACTTGAAAATTACGGGAACATCATGGAATTCATTTCTAAAAGAGTAGTTTAGCCAACATACCTCACATTGAGCTTTCCTTAAATTACTACAACGTTACGAAAATCCTAGCAATCCCGATCTATTTTGAGACATAACAAAATTGAACACAAATTAGGAAGATATTCATGGTTTCAGCACCTTTGAGCATTTTATCAAACACTAGGAGTGCAAATTTGACTACAAGGTTCTTCAACAAGATTTCCTTCATTCAATAACCCAATCTTTATTTATTTGAGCTAAACAATCTTCCCGCAAAATTTATTGGTACATGCATGTATAAATAATACTCTTACACCCAAGAATCATACTCCCAATCACCCATCCTTTACCCCAAACTCGAAATTGAAGACTAGGGTTAGAACCTTACCTTTTGAGTGAAGATCTTGTGAGATTTTCTTGTTGGATTTCAAAGCTTGGACAAGATCTTGATGAACAAAGAACTTGAGCTTCTTCCTCTATCTAGAAAACTCTCACTTCTCTCTAAAATATCAGGTAATCCCCCCAAAATGAACCCTTAGGCTAGATAAATGAAATGGGGGTCGGGTTATAAAATTGGAAAAATAAACCCTCCGGGCTATAGACCAGGCTAGGCATGCTCTGTAGCGAGCTACAGACCAGGCTATGCACGCTCTGTAGCGAGCTACAGACCAGGCTTCGCGATCTCTGTAGCGAGCTACAGACCAGGCTTCGCGATCTCTGTAGCGAGCTACAGACCAGGCTTCGCGAGGGATATAACACGGTCTAGCGCGCTACAGACCAGGCTTCGCGAGGGATATAGCACTGTCTACCATGCTACAGACCAGGCTTCGCGAGGGATATAACACGGTCAGGTGCGCTAAGAGCCAAGCGATGTGAGGGAGAAATAATTCAACTCCCCAACGCATTGTTCAACCCAAAAAGTCTGAAAATACAATACATTAGCCTACCTTGGCACCACGAAACCTTAAATTCCTTAGCAAAATTTTCTAGGGCCTTACATTCTCCCCCACTTAGGATCATTTGTACTCGAATGAGGAGTAGAGTCCGCCCTAAACACCTATCATAACACATCTCTTATCTCACATGTCTCAAGCTCCCAAATTTGACTAACTCCCAAATTTTGCAAATATTTCGACAAAGTTTCCTTTGCAATTAGGCCCAACCACCTGCCAGAGAATCACAAAAACCACCTTAACAACACATCTATAACTCAACAAAGCATCAAAATATATATCAACAACACTAATCTCAATATTAAGGGCATTACATTAATAAAAGCGGTATCTTGACATGAACTGTACACATTTAAATCATAACACATAGAAAGTACTTTTCGATTCACAATCATTTGACTATACAATCAAGTGAGAACATTTTCTTTCCTTAACACTTTCGGCCTTCGAGGTGGCCTCTTCGACTCACAGACTTCTCCATAACACACTACAGAGGCAATCTCAACTTTCGAACCTATCTAACAAGGATGACAATTAAGTACCTCTCATAGGCCAATTATCCAATAACTTCACCTTCACTAGCTTTCACCAAAATGATAGACGAAAGATTTCCAACTACCTTCTTAGACATAGACATATGAAACACCGGATACATGGAGAACAACGCTGGGGAAATATTATACCCATAGTTTGGCCTATTTTCTTCAAGATTTCATAAGGCTTAATGTGACTACATATACTTTACCTTTATTAGCAATTCACATAACATCCTCATGGAGAAAATATTAAGAATAACTCATTCACTTTCTTCAACTTTAAATCTCTATGCCGAACTCCCAAACTAAACCTTTGGTGACCTTCAATAATTACTCTAAGATGTGCTAGCATGAATATGACCATAAAATTTTCTACCCAATAGAAACTCGGGACTTCGTAGGGTCGGGGTAGACTTATGTGTTCATGATTATAAAGATATGGACTTTTTGGGTTGAACGGTGCGTTGGGGAGCAAAGGAAAAAAATTATTCGCGTTGGGTAGACACTACCGCACCGCCCCATGTGGCGCGCTTGTGGCGATTTCCAGAACACTTTGAAAAAACCTTCCTGGGCACATTTTTTCACGGCCGCGTCACGCCATGCAGAGCCCCATGCGGCGCGACTGTGCTAATTCTGGGTTTTTATAACCCGACCACCATTTCATTTATCTAGCCTGAGGTTCGTTTTGGGGGGATTTTCGGGTGTTTTAGAGAGAGGGGAGAGCGACTCTAGAGAGAGGAAAGGGAGGACTAAGGATTTCATTACTCTACCTTGAATCAAACCTTGAAATTTCATCAAAGGGTTGCTAGGGCTTCAAAGAGGTAAGAATTTCTTTTTCCAATTCTTCAATTTCGAAATTTACCTAAAAATGGGTAATTAGTAAGATAATTGTTGGGCATGACAGTTGTCCATCTTGCATGCATGTGTTATCAAAGGGGTGTAAGAAGATTGTTGAGATAAAAATGGTAGATAATGGGTTTGGGATGATGAAATCCTCCATAAAAGGACCTTGGAACTTTAATGCACACCTAGTGTTTGATAAAATTCTCAAATGAGCTAGAACCATGATCATCTTCCTAATTTTAGTTCAATTTGTTACATTTCTAAAATAGATTGAAGTTGCTAAGATTTTCGGAATATTTTAGAGTGTAAGGAAGCTCAAGTAAGGTATGTTGGCTAAACTCTTCTCTTAGGATTGAACCCCACTACCTTTGTAAGTTCCAAGATGTTTATTATAAATCGAGTATTCCGAATAAGTTTTGTGACAAAGATATTTAATTCGTGTTTCAAATGATCTTATCATGTTGTATTATAAATTTGAGAATGTCTTCAAAGTATGGGTTGTGCATTAAAAATATTTCGACTTCAAGACAAGTCCAACCGAAGGTTATTATGCCAAATTTTCTGAAACATCTCTATGTGTCTAAGACTCTTAATTGCTCACATGTGTACTAAAAACCTTGATTTGAAATGCCTTGTTGTTGTTGACGATGGCGATGTTTGAGAGTGAAAAAAATGAGTATGAAATACTAAATACGGCCGACGTGCCACGAATGATTTTATAATTGTGGCCACTAGTGCCAATGAAATGAAAAGATATGAAAGAAGTATGAAATGAGATGAATGATATAAAAAGGATGATGTCTTAAATGAGACGGCCTAGCCGATCGGATCGTGATCGGACGCCATGCTGCACTCATGGTGGTGATCGTGCTGGAAATTTTAAATTGAAATTGTGATTGTGGTTGATGTCTCGAATGAGGTGGCCTAGCCGATCGGGTATTGATCGGACTCCTTGCTAAAAGTACGGTGGTATTGGTATTGTGAACGGTGGCATATTGGTACTAAAGATCTCCCAACTTAAGATATGGAAATTAATTTGAACACTGTCTTGATCCTAATTTGAGGTTTAAAGTTGTTTGAGTCTTCCTCTGATATTGTTCTTGTCCTTGTTTGTATTATTAATTGTTCTATTGAGAGGGTATTTTTTCATTCATACTAGTACTATTCCATATGTACTAACGTCCCTTTTGCTGGGGCTGCTGCATTTTCAATGGATGCAGGTGGTTCCATAGCAGAAGATATTGATCAGTGATAGCGGTACACCCTCTTTCGAGCTAACTTGGTGAGCCCCATCTCATTATAGGGTTGTGCATCTTTTGTTTGGTATGTGTTACCGTGTTTTGAGGTATAACCGGAGCCTTGTTGCCAGCACTATCATTGCACTCTTTGGTATCTTTAGAGGCTGCGTAAACTTAGTGTGGGTTGTATATGGGTGTTGGAAATGTTGTTGTGATTGAATTACTTGTCCCACTTTGAACCATGAATGTGCGTGTGTGTTTTGAGACTTATTAAATAAAGTAATTAATGGTAATTAGTTTGGTATTATCTACATAATCTCCTTGTTGGTTAATTAACAAAGCTATGTATACTCTTAAAATCATGGGTGAGTTGGGTAGAAAGTATTCAATAGGGTTGCTTGACCGAGTTCACTCGGTTGAGTGTCGGTCGTGCTCCCCGAGTTTAGGGGGTGACAAACTTGGTATCAGAGCCTAATATTTTAAAGTGTCCTAGGATGTCTCGGAGACGTGTCTAGTAGAGTTCTTCTTATCGGTGTGACCACATCTATAATTAGGAGGCTACTTGAATATTTAGGAATAATACCCTTCTTTCATGTTCTCGATCGTGCGATAAAGCTGATTGTAAGATTGTTCCTTCATTAACTCGTGCTTTACTCTAACTTTCAGTATATGGTGCCTAGGAAGAAGGCTAGAACTGGCCAAAGAGCCAATGTCACCCTAGGTTTGGTAGTTTATCCTATATTCAATGACGCGGGTGAGCACCCAAGGAGTGAGAATATTCCTCAAGTTACTACACTGACTGATTCTACTACAACCGATGATACCACACCTGTCCCTACACCTACTGAGGCTGCAGTGGTCCCTCCATCTGATTTACTAGTTCCAGCTTCCGATCCGAGTGTTTCTGATGTTGATCTCAGGGGATCCATACAGATGTTGGCCCAAATAGTGGCTTTCCAGGCCTAGAGATCAAATGTTGCACCCACTCCTTCCAATCAACCAGGGGATTCTGCTAGTTCCAGGGTGAACATGTTTCATCAGTTAGATCCTTCAGTGTTCACGGGTGCTAACCCAGAGGAGGACCCCCAGGACTTTATTGATGAGATGCACAAGACTCTCTGAGTTATCTGTGCTACTGAGACAGAGGCAGTGGACTTGGCCTCTTACTGCCTGAAAGAGGTGGAATACTCTTGGTTCGAACTATAGGAGGAGTCCCGTGAGGAGGGGAGCCCTCCGGCGAGGTGGGGTGAGTTTGTCGATGCCTTCATTGATCATTTCTTGCCTGCCGAGACTAAGGTAGCCCGTGCTGCTGAGTTTGAGAGCCTGAGTGTGTGGGAGTACCATATGAGATTCGCGCACCTATCCAAGTATGCTATTTACATGTTGCCCATTATGGAGGCTAGCGCCGGTTTGTGCAGGGCCTTAGTCCCTTGGTAATTAAATAGGCTGATACAGGTGACTTGAATTATGATATGAACTATGGGAAGATGGCGGCATTCGCTCAAGCCACAAAGACCCGTAAATTAAGGAACAAAATGGAGCGAGAGGGTAGCAATAAGGCACGATCCGCGTGCAACTTTGGTGGTTCTTCTGGTGGTGGCAGGTCAACATTCAGGGGAGGGCCGGCAGGCCCATCTCAGTCCTTTGCTCAGTCTTTAGCTAGTAGACCGCCATCAGGGCCCAGTCAGGGCAATAGGGGCTCCTACCAACAGGGTCGGCATGGTGGTAGATTCCAGCAGCAGCGAAAGCCCTCATGCCCTAGGTGTGAAAATATGCACTTAGGAATATGCTACATGGACTTACCCATATGCTACAGGTGTAGATTGTGGGGTCACATTCAGAGGGATTATCGTTCGTCCTGCCAGGGTACAGGTAGGGGCACGACACAGCCAGCCAGTTCTGTAGCTACTACATCTACAACACCTTATCCAGCTCGAGGAACGCTAACACCCACAGGCAGTGGTGCAGCTAGGGGAGGAGCACGGAATTTGGGATGATCCAGCCATTTCTATGCTATGAGGGGTCGTGAGAATTCAGAGGCTTCTCCAGATGATGTTACAGGTATATTGACTGTCCAATCTCATGATGTATATGCTCTTATTGATCTCGGTTCCACTTTGTCATATGTCACTCCTTATGTTGCTATTGAATTTGGGATAAAACCAGAATAACTTCATGCGTCGTTCTCTATATCTACTCTGGTTGGTGAGTCTATTTTGGCCACGCGAGTTTATAGGGATTGTGCTGTCACGTTGCATGGTCGGGACACCATGGCCGATCTCATTGAATTGGGAATAGTCGATTTTGATGTAATAATGGTGATGAACTTGCTATATTCTTAATTTGCCAAGCTTGATTGCCAAACTAGGATTGTTAGGTTTGAATTTCCAAATGAGCCAGTTATTGAGTGGAAGGATGATGATCTGGTGTCGAAGGATAGGTTTATTTCTTACCTTATGGCCATGAAGATGATCAACAAGGGGTGTATTTAAAATTTGGTCCGGGTTACGGACACCGGTGCTGAGGCGCCTACACTTGAGTCCGTGCCTGTTGTGAATGAATTTCCGGGAGTCTTTTCGGATGAACTCCCTAGAATCCCACCAGACAAGGAGATTGATTTTAGGATTGATGTGATGCCAGACATGCAGACTATATCTATTCCTCCCTACAGAATGGCACCGGCAGAATTGAAGGAGCTAAAGGAACAACTAAGAGATTTGTTAGAAAAGGGTTTTATCCGGCCGAGTGTGTCACCTTGGGGCGCATCGAGTCTATTTCTAAGGAACAAGGATGGGTCACTAAGAATGTGTATAGACTATCGGCAGCTCAACAAGGTCACAATCAAGAATAAGTACCTACTGCCAAGGATAGATGACTTGTTTGACCAATTGCAAGGTGCTAAGTACTTCTCCAAAATTGATTTACGATCCGGGTATCACGAATTGAAGATCAGGGGGCAGGATGTTCTGAAAACAACTTTTAGAACCCGATATTGGCACTTTGAATTTTTGGCGATGTCTTTTGGACTAACAAATGCCCCAGCATCTTTCATGGATCTTATGAATCGAGTCTTCAAGACTTTTCTTGACTCCTTTGTGATAGTGTTCATTGACGATATTCTTATATATTCACGAAGTCGAGAGGACCATGCAGATCATCTCAGGAAGTTCTACAGACTCTATATCAACATAAATTGTATGCAAAGTTTTTGAAATGTGAATTTTGGCTGGAATCTGTCGCATTCTTGGGTCATGTCATCTCTAGAGATGGAATTATGGTTGATCCTCAGAAGATTACGGCTATGAAGAATTGGCCTAGGCCCATAACTTCAATAGAGGTTCGTAGTTTCCTAGGCTTAGCGAGGTATTACAGAAAGTTTGTGGAAGGGTTCTCAACCTTTGCCTCTCTGTTGACTAAATTGACGTAGAAGGCGAGTTAGTTTCAATGGTCTGATGCTTATGAAAGAAGTTTCGAGGAGCTGAAATCAAGATTGACTATGACGCCGGTGTTGACCCTACCAAAGGGTACATATAGGTTTGTGGTGTATTATGATGCTTCAAGGATCGGGCTTGGGTGTGTATTAATGAAACATGGCAAGGTTATAGCTTATGCTTCTAGGCAACTCAAGAAACATAAAAAGAACTATCCAACACATGACTTAGAACTTGCAGCGGTGGTATTTGCATTGAAGATTTAGCGTCATTACCTTTATGGGGTCCATGTGGATATATTCATGGACTATAAGAGCCTTCAATATATTTTCAAACAGAAGGAGCTGAATCTGAGGCAAAGAAGATGGCTTGAGTTACTCAAAGATTACGACATCGATATCATGTATCACGCGGAAAAGGCCAATGTTGTGGCAGATGCTCTTAGTCGGAAATCTATAGGTAGTTGGCTCACTTTGAGTCATATCAAAGGCCGTTGGCCAAGGAGGTTCATCGGTTGGCTAGTTTGGGAGTTCGTCTTGTGGACTCTAGTGAAGGAGGGGTAATTGTACAAAATAGGGATGAATCATCGCTTGTTGTGGAAGTGAAAGAGAAGCAATACAATGATCCATTGTTGGTACAATTGAAGGAGGGGATTCATAAACATAAAACTATGCCTTTTTCTCTCGGCATGGATTATGGTACACTAAGGTACCAAGGGCGGTTATGTGTTCCAAATGTAGATGGTCTCTGGGAAAGAATCATGACTGAGACTCACACTTCTAGATATTTCGTACACTCGGGCTCTACAAAGATGTATCATGATCTCAAGGAAGCCTATTGGTGGAATGACATAAAGATGAATGTGGCAGACTTTGTGGCGAGGTGTCCGAATTGTCAGTAAGTGAAGGCCGAACACCAACGACCATGTGGGTTGGCACAGAATATAGAAATTCTAATTTGTAAGTGGTAAATAATTCATATGGACTTTGTGGTAGGACTACCGCGCACTCGCGCAAGTTTGACTCAATTTGGGTGATTGTGGATCAACTCACGAAATCAGCATACTTCTTGCCAGTTAAATCTACTGATACAACAAAACAGTATGCTCAGTTGTATATCAAGGAAATAGTCAGGTTTGGGTACTCAAGTGAATCTTAGTACAACCTTTCATCCACAAACCAACGGACAGGCAGAGTAGACTATTCAGACGCTTGAGGATATGTTGCGTGCTTGTGTTCTTGACTTCAAGGGTAGCTAGGATGATCATTTGCCACTCGTGGAATTTTCCTACAACAACAGTTATCATGCTAGTGTTCAGATGGCACCATTCGAGGCGTTATATGGTAGGAGATATAGATCTCCCATTGGGTGGTTCGAGATTGGGGAAGCTGAATTGATTGGACCAGACCTCATGCATCAGGCTATGGAGAAGGTCAAAATCATTAAGGAGCGGTTGAAAACTGCTCAGAGCCGTCAAAAGTCTTATTCAGATGTTCGTCGCAGAGATTTGGAGTTCAAAGAAGATGATTAGGTATTCTTGAAAGTTTTCCCCATGAAGGGTATAATGCGGTTTGGAAAGAAAGGGAAATTGAGCCCAAGGTATGTCAGACCGTATATAATAATTCAGAAGGTTGGTCAGGTGGCGTACAAGCTTGAGCTACCACCTAAGAAGTCATTAGTGCACCACGTATTTCATGTGTCTATGTTGAAGAAGGTATTCGAAGATCCGACGCTTATTGTGCCAATTGAAACTATTGAGGTTAATGAAGAACTGACCTATGAAGGAATTCCAGTTGCCATTATTGATAGGCAAGTCCAAAAACTGAGAAATAAAGAAATTGCCTCCGTGAAGATGTTATGGCGAAACCAGCAGGTTGAAGAGGCTACTTGGGAGGCCGAGGAAGAGATGAAGAAGAAGTATCCTTATTTGTTCGAATAGCTATGCAATCCTTTTATGAAGTTGTCGCCTATGAATTTTGTATCACTTGTACAGTTGATGTTAAAGGTATTCCTTTCTGGTTATATGTTGCTTATGAGGCCACGATTGGCGTTATTTTGTGTTATGTTACGTCATTGGATTATTTATATGTTGGTAGGATGTGTTTTTAGGGTTCTCTGGCAGGTGGATAGGCCCAGTTACAAGGGAAACTCGGGCAAATATTTTGGAAATTAAGGAAGTTAAATCAAAATTTGGGACTGCTAGCGTGTGGTATGGTAGTTGAGTTGCATCGGATGCTAATAGTGGACTTTGGCCCTCATTCAAGGATGAATGATCTTAAGTGGGGGAGGATGTAAGGCCTCATAAATTTTACCTAGAAACTCAGGACTTCGTAGTATCGGGGTAAACTTACGTGTTCATGATTGTAAAAATATGGACCTTTTGGGTTTAACGGTGCGCTGGGGAGCAAAGGAAAAATATTATTTGCGTTGGGTAGACACTACCGCGCCGCACGCCGCGCCGCCCTATGCGGTGCGCTTGTGGCGATTTCCATAACACTTCAAAAAAATATTTTTGGGCACATTTTTTCACTGCCGCGCCGCACCATGCGGCTGGGCTGGGCTAATTCTAGGTTTTAATAACCTAACCCCCATTTCATTTATCTATCCTAAATGTTCATTTTTGGGGGATTTTCAAGTGTTTTAGAGAGAGGGGAGAGCGACTCTAGAGAGAGGAAAGGGAGGACTAAGGATTTCACTACTCTACCTTGAATCAAACCTTAAAATTTCATCAAAGGGTTGCTAGGGCTTCAAAGAGGTAATAATTTCTTTCCTCAATTCTTCAATTTCGAAATTTAACTAAAAATGGGTAATTAGTAAGATAATTATTGGGCATGAGAGTTGTCCATCTTGCATGCATGTGTTATCAAATGGGTGTAAGGATATTGTTGAGCTCAAAATGATAGATAATGGGTTTGGGATGATGGAATCCTCCATAAAATGACATTGGAACCTTAATGCACGCCTAGTGTTTGATAAAATGCTCAAATTAGCTAAAACCATAATCATCTTCCTAATTTTGGCTCAATTTGTTACATTTCTTAAGTAGATTGAAGTTGCCAAGATTTCAGGAACATTTTAGAGTATAAGGATGCTCAAGTGAGGTATGTTGGCTAAACGCTTCTCTTAGGATTGAACCCCACTACCCTTGTAAGTTCCAAGATGTTTATTATAAATCGAGTATTCCAAATAAGTTTTGTGACAAAGATATATGTTCAATTCGTGTTTCAAATGATCTTATCATGTTGTATTATAAATTTGAGAATGTGTTCAAAGTATGGGTTGTGCATTAAAAATATTTTAACTTCAAGACAAGTCCAACCGAAGGTTATTATGCCAAATTTTCTGAAACATCTCTATGTGTTTAAGACTCTTAATTGCTCACATGTGTACTAAAAACCTTGATTTGAAATGCCTTGTTATTGCTGACGATGGTGATGTTTGAGAGTGAAAAAAATGAGTATGAAATACTAAATACGGTCGACGTTCCACGAATGATTTTATAATTGTGGCCACTAGTGCCAATAAAATGAAAAGATGTGAAAGAAGTATGAAATGAGATGAATGATATAAAAAAGATGATGTCTCAAATGAGACGGCCTAGCCGATCGGGTCGTGATCGGACGCCATGCTGCACTCATGGTGGTGATCGTGCTGGAAATTTTAAATTGAAATTGTGATTGTGGTTGATGTCTCGAATGAGGCGGCCTAACTGATCGGGTCTTGATCGGACTCCGTGCTAAAAGTACGGTGGTATTGGTATTGTGAACGGTGGTATTGTGAACGGTGGTATTGTGAACGGTGGCATATTGGTACTAAAGATCTCCCAACTTAAGATATGAAAATTAATTTGAATACTGTCTTGATCCTAATTTGAGGTTTGAAGTTTTTTGAGTCTTCCTCTGATATTGTTCTTGTTCTTCTTTGTATTATTAATTGTTCTATTGAGAGGGTGTAATGTCATTCATACTAGTACTATTACATATGTACTAACGTCCCTTTTGCCAAGGGCGCTGCATCTTCAATTGATGCAGGTGGTTCCACAAAAGGAGACATTGATCAGTGATAGCTGTACACCCTCTTCCCAGCTGACTTGGTGATCCCCATATCATTCTGGGGTTGTGCATTTTTTGTTTCGTATGTGTTATCGTGTTTTGAGGTATAGGCGGAGCCTTGTTGCCGGCACTATCATTGTACTCTTTGGTATCTTTAGAGGCTGCGTAGACTTAGTGTGGGTTGTATATGGGTGTTGGAAATGTTAAACTAGTTCTGTTGTGATTGAATCACTTGTCCTACTTTGAACCATAAAGGAGTGTGTGTGTGTTTTGAGACTTATTAAATGAAGTAATTAATGGTAATTAATTTGGTATTGTCTACATGATCTCCTTGTTGGTTAATTAACGAAGTTATGTATACTCTTAAAATCATGGGTGAGTTGGGTAGAAAGTATTGAATAGGCTTGCTTGAACGGGTTCACTCGATTGAGCGTCGGTCGTGCTCCCCGAGTTTAGGGCGTGACAAACTTGGTATCAGAGCCTAATGTTTTAAAGTGTCCTAGGATGTCTCAGAGTCGTGTCTAGTAGAGTTCTTCTTATCGGTGTGACCACATCTATAATTAGGAGGCTACCTGGACATTTAGGAATAATACCCTTCTTTCATGTTCTCGATCGTGCGATAAAGATGATTGTAAGATTGGTATCTTTAGAGGCTCTGTAGACTTAGTGTGGGTTGTATATGGGTGTTGGAAATGTTAAACTAGTTCTATTGTGATTGAATCACTTGTCCCATTTTGAACCATGAAGGTGTGTGTGTGTTTGGAGACTTATTAAATGAAGTAATTAATGGTAATTAATTTGGTATTGTCTACATGATCTCCTTGTTGGTTAATTAACAAAGTTATATATACTATTAGAATCATGGGTGAGTTGGGTAGAAAGTATTCAATAGGCTTGCTTGATCAGGTTCACTCGGTTTAGCGCCGGTCGCGCTCCCCGAGTTTGGGGCGTGACATGTATAGCATTTTATGAAATCGAACACCGAAAATACTGAACCGAAATATCTAAATACCGTGTCGTACCGACCGAAGAACATACCTATGTTGTTGTATTTCTTTATTCATGGGACCCTTTGTTTCACATGTCATTTTCTGCCTACATTTATTCCTTTTTTTCACTTTCAGCTTATATTGGTTCTTTTACTGTTTGCTAATCATTCTTATTTGCTATATTTGCTAGATTATTGGAGATGGTGTTACTTGATTTAATATTCAATTATGATGGTAAATGGGTTACACTTTCTGAAGTTGTGGACACAAAGAATCAATTGTACACTTTGTTAGGGTACGATTCAGAATTGCTATCATATATAGATATAGTCAAAGAATTCATAAATGAGCTAGGGTTTGTAGGGGTTCAACAACTTATAGTTGTTGGACCTTCTGGTAAATTCTATGAGGCTGAAGGGAATGTGGGGATTATACAATTGATATCCTTGATTTCTAATGAATATAATATAGTGAACCTATATGTTGTGGATGAATGTGACCCCCTTATTGGTCATATTCCGAGTATTGTACATTATAGTAAATCATATCCTTGTGTAGATGAGGCTGGTACTAACTGTAGCTTAAGTGAATTAGGATCTGACTCTAGTTCTGATTCTGAAGAATATGATTCTGAAGAATTACATTCAATCAAAACATAAAATAAAAGAGATATAGCTGAAAAAATGAATGAGTACAAGCAGGTATAAAAAGGCATGGCCTTTAAGGACATACCATAAGCTAGGAAATTTATGAAGTTGTATGCTCTAGCCAACAAGAAATTCTTAAATTGAAGAAGAGTGACACAAAAAGGGTTAGGTATAAATGCATTGTGGGTTGTCCTTTTGTTTGTTTAATATCCAAAAATGGTAATGCATGGGTTAAAGTAAAAACATTAAAGATATAACATAATTGTGGCATTGCATATTATTATAGTACTGTTGATTTCAATACCATTGCACATTACTTTAAGGTAAAGCTACAAGATAATCTTAAGTATAAGATAAGGGAGGTGGTACTTGATTTGAAAATGATTTTCGAGTTAAATGTTAGTCATGGGAAGTGCAAGAGGGCAAAAAGAATGATACTAGAGATCTTGTGGTACTTGATTTGAAAAGGATTTTTGAGTTAAATGTTAGTCATGAGAAGTGCAAGAGGGCAAAAAAAAATGATATTGGAGATCTTAGATGGGAGTTTTCAGATGAGTACAACAAACTTTATGCTTATTGATGACGTCCACAACACACCTCTATAGGAGATATGATATGGTCGTATGCAATAATAGTACCCAACAACAGTCGGGGTCGATTTTCACAGGGAGTTATGACGTGTGTTAGGAGTATATATTTGAAGCAAGCAAATGGGTTATCTAAGATTGCACTTCCATAACAAGGTATTATTTTCTATTTCTACTGTTACTCTTAATGAATGCAAGCTAAAGAAAATAGATTATAGTTAAATGTTTTTGAGGTTTTTCCAATTGGATTAAAGGCCTAGGGTTGTGACCATAACCTAGGTGTTTTCCTAATGGGATAAGATATTTATATTTATTTTGTTGATTGGGGTGTATTATAGCTCTCAACTCCATGTTACCCACCCAATACCTCTCGGTCAGAGAGTGATTTTGCCAAATTTGATTTTCTCAAGTCCAAATGAGTATCAACCAAAACAGTTGATAAGAGCTCAAGTCGGATTCTCACTATCTCTAGTTTGAACCCATTAATTAGGTTAATCAATTTTTCAATTAACCCAACTCCATGTTAGCTAAGTTAGCCTAGACTAGGTCCATCTTTCTCAAGTAGAGACTAAGTCAAATAGGCATGAATCAATATTTGCAATTATTAATTCTAAAATTGAAGCATGAACTAAGCTAAATAATCAACACCCAATCATAAACAAGCATAAAATTAATCACCCATAAGGTTTACACACTAGGGTTGGGTCACAACCCTAGTAAAAATCTAGTTACTCATAATGGAATTTGAAGAAAATAAAGATGAAGAGCTAATTAAACTCATAATGGAAGATTAAAGTGATGAAATCTAATGTTAAAATACTCAAATAAGCTAAAACTTCCTAAAATAGCAAAGAAAAACGGATACGGCAACTGTGTATGTTCAAACTTGACCTAATTTTGTGAAACTCGTCTATTTTTACAGGGCTAAAAATTGCGGACAAAAATACCCTTAGGAAGGTTCTGCGGCCGCACAATTCCATATGCGGTCTATAGATTTCTTCAGTTGGCAGGAAGGTGAGTTCTGCGGCCGCACATTTCTGGATTGCTGTTGCGAGGCAATCTTCTGCGGCCGCATAATTCTTGTACAGTCCGCACTTTACAGAGGCTCCTAGACTTGGTCTTTTTGCATACTCTCTGATCTTTGACTCTTAAGCCCAGTTCTGCGACCGCACAATTCATGTGCGGTCCGGACATTACTGAAAGTCCTATTGGGTATTTCTTCTTGCTTTGCGGCCGCATATGGAATTTTGCGGTCTGCAATTTCTTCTGTGCTCTTTATTGCCTTGTGCTTCGGAATACTCCTTTTTTAGCCAAATTTCATCTCGGGAGACCAAACTTCCAATGTTCCTGTAATTTACACAATTTTATTAGTTTCGGGAACACAATTCAATACTTTCGGACTAAAATAAAAGCTAAAAGATGCTAATAAGCAGTCAAAATTCCCACTTATCACTTATGCTATTGAATTGAGGGAGAGTAATCCAGGAAGTGATATAGTGATTAACATTTCAAAAAATGCACGTGAAAATGGGAAAAGAAGATTCTTGAGGATGTATGATTGTTTCCAAGCTATGAAGATGGGTTTCAAGTTAGGGTTAGGACCATTTGGTGTAGATGGAACCTTTTTAAAAGGGAAAGCCAATGGGCAATTGCTAGTTGTTGTTGGACAGGATGCACATAATTATTTTTATTCTTTGGCATGGGCAGTTGTTGATAAAGAGACAAAGCATTATTGGAACCGGTTCCTACAGTTGCTTCAGGGATCTCTATACCTTAAGGAAGAAGAAGGAATCACCTTCATTTCAGACATGCAAAAGGTATTGTTTCTGAATTTTTTTATTTTCTATTGTTATCCAATTTTCTGTCCACATCTACTGTTGTCCATTAAAATTACTTGCTATTTCTATTGATGTCCAATTTTCTATCCACGTCTACTGCTATCCATTAAAATTATTTGCTATTTATATTGTTGTCCAGTTTTTATTTCTGGCTATATCTATTGATGTCCAGTTTTTATTTTTGTTATATCTATTGATGTACAGTTTTTATTTCTGGCTATATCTATTGCTAGCCATTTTATTGCTTGCCATTTATATTTCTATCAATTTCTAACTGCATGTATGTTTTGAAAATTTGTTATAGAAATTAATTGATGCAATTAAAATTATTCTACCATAAGCACATCATAGGTTTTGTGTTAGACATATCGAGGCTAACTGGTGCAAGACATAAAATACTGAGAAAAGTAAAAAACGGCTTTAGTGGTGTTCATGGACACTTATGTAAAAGACTTCTAAGACCAACTAAACAAGCTAGGAGAGTTGAACAAAGATGCAACAAAGAGTTTATTGAAGTACCCACCACAGTCTTGGGGTGCAGGGCTTATTTGGATATGGTGTGCAAGAATCAATCAGTTGATAACAATCTGACTGAATCCTTCAATTCATAGATTTTGGATGCAAGGCAAAAGTCAATCATTAAAATGTTTGAGGACATTAGACTCAAAGTTATGAATATGATGATAAAACATGAAGCAGAAGTTAGGAAACAGAGCAATGAGTTTAGTCCAAAGAGACTAGAACTCTACAATGAATTCATGGAGGTTGCTCAAGTTTGTAAAATTAATTCCAATGGAGAAGGAGGATATGAAGTTACTGAAGGGTTTGACAAATATTATGTCAAGCATGAAGAAATGCACTTGCAGGGCATGGGACCTTACAAGAATCCCATGTCCTCATGCTATTAGAGGTATATTTCACAACAGGGGCGATCATTTAACAGAGATGCACTAGTGGTATAGTAAGGATGCATTTCTACTTACTTATAGACACAAGCTTCAATCTGTTAGAGGAGAAAATTATTAGAAAATTGACCCATCACAAGCAATGGAGCCCCCAGAGTTGGTGTAGTTGGATAGCAGGCGTAAGGTTAAGAGAGATAGACGTAAGGATGAGGCAATTAAAAGGAAAGGAGTATGGTCACAGTCCAAAAAATGTAGAGTCATGACTTGTGGAAAATGTGGACAGCCAAACCATTATGCAAGAACTTGTGCTCAAGTAATCTACAGTTTGCACTTTTATTAGAAAATTTTGTACTTATTTATGTTTTCTAATTTTGTTTTTAACAGCAACCAAAGGGAAAGTAGTTAAGTAAGGGAAAACAACCTTTGAAGACGACAAGAACTTTGTTAGATTCTGAAACTGAAGATGAAATATATTGTTCGGCACCACAAATGACTCAATCAAGTCAAGAAAGTGGATTTAGCTTCATGCCTACACCTAGAGTTGGCCAATCAAACATGGTTCCAAATTTTAAGTTCCATAGATGACATGATAAAGATGTTGTTGTTAGGCCAATAGTGATATCAGAAGTCAAGACAAAACTTCAACTGAGGCAGCAGGTAAACATACCATCTGGGACAAGGTCAATCAACTTTACTGGTGATAACACTAGTATTAGTGATCCCACAACTCTTCTATATTCACTAGTAGGCCTAATATGGAAGGGGAAAGTAACTACAACTTCAAATCGGTTAGAAAAACAAAGACAACAGAAGATTGGGAAGCTGAAGATAAGAAATGGAAAATGATCAAGTTATTCTATATAGTTTTGTGTTATGTTGGGATGTAATTACTGCAAACTTAATGATATTCTCCTATTTAATATTCTGTTAATATTGGTACAGGTAATTGAATTGGATGTCATAGTATGACTTAGATTATGTTAGTTTTTGAGATTATAGTATGACATCCAATCATAAGTTTGACCTACTATCTTTACTATTTTTGGTGATATGTAATTACTGCATTGACAATACTTCATAATGTGCCTTAACTGCCCAGTTTAAGTGCTGAACTTTTAGTGCAATTTTCAATCATTATTCTGTTACAATCAATGTTTAATGTTAGTAAAGTTACTGAAGTTTTAAAGTGATGCTGGTTTAATATGTGTACTTGTTGTCATGTTCTTTCAACAGTCCAGGAAGTTTAATGCTGGTTTAATTGGTTTAATATTGGTTTAATGGTTTAATGAGTGGATTGTTTTTGAGACTTGGTTAAGTTGTTTAACTGTCCAGAAAGTTTTTTAACAATCCAGGAAGTTGAGACTTAGTTTAATGTGTGTAAATTATTTTCAAATGTCCACAAAGGAAGTCAATGGATTGTTTAACTGCCTAGTTTTTTACTGCAAGTTTATGGTTTAGTTGACAATCAGAGTGTGACTTAATTGCCCAGTTTAAGCGCTGAACTTTTTAGTGCAATTTTCAATCATTATTCTATTAAAATCCACATTAACATGCCATATAAGGAACTATAATTATTGAGGCATTACAATAGGTTAAAAAACACGACAAAACATTCATCATATTACAACCCAGCTAACCAACACAAAAATTTATGACGATCTGTATTTTACACAATTCACTTTATCAAAAACCTACGACACTACACAAAATACAAAATTCATTTCATCAACAGTGCCACAACAAATCCGTCTAACAATGCTAATGAAACCATAATGAACATCTTCATCTGCATCCCTTTCACTTCCATCTCCCTTGATTTATTCACTTCAACGTCATTTATAGCCTCCAAAATATCAATTTTTTCCATCAATTTGCCCCTTTCAAGCTTGCGCGCATTCAACATCCTATTTTGACATTAACAACATCTAATTTAGACTTGAAATCGTTGATTACTATCAACACTTTGTCCAGGAGGGCTTCGTCTTGCCATTCCCAATATCCACATGACTCGCTCTGTCACGACCCAAAATCCCAACCTGTAGTGATGACACCTAACACACTTGCTAGGCACCAACAAATACATAAAAACTAAATAATTGAATAGAACATGCTTAAGAACTCAACAACGGAAAAATCTCACAAACATAAGATAAAAATATCTGAAACTCTACTACAACTACCCCAAACTCTAGTGTCAATGAGTACATGAGCTACTAAGTATCAACATAGGTTGAAACTCTAGTACAACTATCTGAGTAATAGAACAATGCTGCATAAAATAAAAAGAAGGAGACTCAAGGTCTGCGAGCGTCATAGCAGCTACCTCACAGTCTCCGAGCAGGTTCTAGCACCAAATCTAGTAATCACCGCGTCCAGATGTACCTGGATCTGCACACAAAGTGCATAGTATTGTATGAGTACAACCGACCCAATGTACTCAATAAGTATCGTAGCTAACTCCAACGAGATAAAAGAAGTACAGATTATAAATGATGCTAGCTATCACTTATGCAGTTTCATCATTTTAACAAGTACAGAGTAATAATAAAATCAAGTCATAAAGTACAGGAAAAAGCATATGTGTGTGTATGTATGCAACTTCTCAAATACTCTGCTCAGTCAATGTTCGATATATAGAGATGATATGTAATTAAATCAGGTAAATAATAACAAAAATTACAGGTAAAGATGAAATGCAAAATCCAAACAATTACTAGTCAGATTTCCTCAACCATTCCAATTCCATACCAAACCACTGATCAAATTTCCTCTATCCGCGTGTACACCATCAAGAGAGAAACATGAGAGGGTGACCCTAGAGGGATGGATCTGTATCCACATACAAGCACGACCAATTCAACGTGCTACCAGCCCGACGTGGTCACATGCTCAATATCATAATCCACCCGGTGTGGTCACAGGCACAACAGCACAATCCGCCCTGTGTGATCACATGCATAATAATACAATCCGCCCGACGTGGTCACATGCATAACAACATAATCTGTCCGGCGTGGTCATAAACATAATAACACAATCCACCCGGCGTGGTCAGGGGCACCCAATCCAATCATATCGCACAAGAGCAAATAATAAGAATACATATACGTGATGAATAATTAACAAATTTCATGCTCCTGGATTGGTAAAAGTGACATGATAAGGGTAGGCATGTGCAAAGCCTACTAGCATAACTCGAATCGACAAATCTCATCACAAAATAACATTCATTTATCAAGTGCATTCAGGAATTAAACCTCTATGTAGTCTCTAACATGGCTCAAATAGTTCACAACAATGTTATAAATGTGAGAAACATCATAACTTAAAGCTTAACAGTCAAATCTAGGCATATCATAGCCTAAGCACAATCCGAGTATAGATAAATACCCCCAGTGTTAGCACGTGGGCTCAAACCACACACATGTGCGCACCCAGTAGCACGTAACTATCATAATAATTCAGGCAACTAGTGCCTTAACCAAGTTTAGATAAGATACTTACCTCAAGCAAACTAAATCACTCTGTTAACAAGCCCTTCTCGTGCGTATCAACCTCCGGAAGGCTCGAATCTAGCCAAAATAACGTAATACGTAAGTCTGTTCTCTCTACAATAAAGAAAGACTTCCTACCATATAAGTATAGACATAATGCTTTAACCTTCCCAACAAGTAAATTCATAGGCATCTATTTAAACGAAGAATTTTTTTTATGCCCGAAACTTGGGTTACAAAATTTTCCCGCTAAGGGGCTACTTGTATGAGAAAAAAAAGAGTCATTTTGAAGGCTTTGTATCAGACATCTTCGCTAGAAGACAAGAATCAAAGATAAAGGATGCTATCAATAAAAGCCATGGGAAGTGATTCCAAAAGATAAAGCTAAGGTCTTTAACTCAAATAAAAAAATTAACCCCGGTCTCGCACCTCAGAACCCGACAAAATTTATAAATTCTGAACACCCATTCAATTAGTCCAACCATATCAAAATCATCCAATTCTAACCATAGATCGCCCCTCAAATCCACAAATTTCATTCTCCAATAACATAGTCTAAAAATCCCTAAATTCTAACATAGATTCATGAGAAATAGGTAAAATAATCAGTGGGAATTCAATATTTATGGACAAAAATGATTGAAAGTCACTTACCTCTTCAAATTAGGTGCAACCCTCTCCAAAAATCACTCTAGACCGAACTTCAAAGTCCAAAAATGAGAAAAACAATCAAATCCTTGTTTTTAACACACTACCAACGATTACGCTTCTGCGGACTCCATTACCACACTTGCGATTCCGCTTTTGTGAAAAACGTCTCGCTTCTGCGAAGATCCCCAAGCCAAGCCCCTCCCACACGTGCAACACTCCAGTTGCACCTGCGGCGTCGCATCTGCGGTCAAGCACACCGCAAATGCGGTTACACCAGCAACCCAAATTCTTCAGCAATGCATTAAGTCCAACTTTTGATCTGTTAGCCATATGTAATACACCGAGACCCCATCCAAACATACTAACACATCATAAAAACTTAGTCGAAACCTCAAATCACATCAAACAACAACAAAAATACGAATCGACCACAATTCAAGCTTATTGAAACTAATGGATTTCCAACTTCTAAAACAAATGCCGAAACCTATCAAACCATCTCCGATTGATCTCAAATTTTGCACACAAATCATAAATGACACAACGGACCTACTCCAACTCCCGAAACCAAAATCCGAGTCCGGTATCAATAAAGTCAGCTCTCGGTCAAACTTCTCAACCTTCCAAACCTTCAACTTTCTAAATTTCGCCAATTCAAGCCAAAATGACATACGTAGCCTCCAAATTAATATTCATACATAATCCTAAGTCCAAAATTACCATACGAAGCTATCAGAACTATCAAAACTCCATTCCAGAGCCGTTTACATATAGTCAATATCCGGTCAACTCTTTCAACTTAAGCTTCCAACCTTGGGACTAAGTGTTCCAATTCATTCCGAAATATCCCTGAAACCAAATCAACTGCCCCAGCAAGTCACGTAACCATAAGTGAACACAGAATAAGCAATAAATAGGAGAACATAGCTACAATACGAAAGACGATCGATTGGGTTGTCACACGTTCTAACAAATACAATCAATAATTATGTTAAAGAGCAGAAAAAATAGAATTTTAAAAAATTCAAGTAATGAATCACAAGCAGAACTCAAACTTACTTCAGGTTTAGCACAATAATAGAATCTCCTTCCGAGATTGTTTGTAATCGTCGAAGTGAATTTGTTCGCAATCTCCCCATAATAGCACCTCTATCTCGATGTAACACTAGAACTAGGCATTGAACCAACTTTTTAAGACTACCTTATAAACGAAGAAGAACAAAAAAATTGAACGATAAGTTCTAGCTTTTCAGTTATGGAAGAGAGGGAGAGATAGAGTACTTTTATTGCTGGAACCAAAAATAAGTGAACAAATTAGGGTTCACACATTAATAGGGTGAAGGATCTAATATTTGGGGTCGGGTAATGGGTTTGGGTCGGATATAGACTAAAGTTAACCGAATGAGTTTGGTCTTGCCACATGGCTTATCTGTTAAAATAAAGGTATTTATGCTTAATAGTAAGACGGCAGGGGCTTTAATGCTCTAATAGTATAACATGGGGCCTTTTTAAACTATTGATGATAGTAGAGGGACATATCACACCCATTTAGGCTTTTTTATAATGGCGGGGGTACTATTTCATGGATAACTCCACAAAATTGCATCGGTTGCCCCATAAGGGCTGATGTTTAAGTATTGTTCTCGTTTTTAACTTTGTTACGAAAATTGATATCTTCTTTGCCAAGAACAACATACAACAATAACAACAACAACCCAGTATAATACCATTAGTGGGGTCTGGGGAGGGTAGTGTGTACGCAGACCTTACCCCTACTCTGGGGTAGAGAGGTTGTTTCCGATAGACCCTCGGCTCTCTCCCTCCAAGAACTTCCCCACCTTGCTCTTGGGGTGCCAAGAACAACATAGTTCTTACATATTTGAAGCTTGACTTTCGTGTTTGGAGGTGAAAACTAGAAGTTTATGATTAATTTGTTAAAATTACTTAACATGTATAGATAATGTGTGCTTAACTTTTTAGTTCAAACACGGATTTAGTGATTTGCTTTAAAAATCTTTGTAATTCATTTTGGTCCTTAAAAAATATTGAAAAATACAAACTAATTCTTTTTGATTTGGTCTTATTTGACTAAAGTTGTAATTGAAGATTGTTTGTGTTGGTATTTGGAGGGTTTGTTTCAAATTTAAAATCATTTGGAGCAGATTTGAATTGGTTTGATCGAAACTAAAATTTTAATTTTGAAAAATACTTTATTTAATTACATTAACGAATTATGTCAATTGGGTAGAGTTACATGAACAATTTAACATATAGGTTGATTGTACAATTTTTTGGTTAAATTTGTAAAAAGTATTGGTTAGAATTCTATTTTTCTCGGCATAGCTACAATTCTAATTTTTAAACACGTAACAACTTATTACATATTAAATAAAATTTTACTATTTAAACTCGCACATCTTTGGAATTTATATTTTTATGATGGTGGAGTCCGAGCCAACTTGCGGGTATCACACTATTCCACCAGATACTTGATATTTATAACCAATAAAAATATTGATTAACTCTATCCATCAAATTTAGGCAGATAAAAATAATTACCGAGTATTTTTTGCCCCCACCGAAACTTCATAATTCTCCTTCAACTTCATTAATTATTAGGCTACTATTCGCACATCTTTAATTTGGAATTCATTTTTTCAATCAGACTAGTAATATAGGCTTGACTAGAATTCTATTTTCTTGACGTAGCTACAGTTCTAGTGAAAATAGTACGGGCTAACTAGTTTTCGGACTAGTAATTGAACAATAACAAGTGCTTGCAAAGTCATTAAAAAATAATCACTATTTTGCTATAACACGAAAAGTTCCAGCATAATATATTGGAGATTGGTGCACCTGTATATGAACTTCCAGCATATTATGCTGGAACTCCAGCACATGAAAAGTTCCAGCATAATATATTGGAGATTGGAGCACCTGTGTATGAACTTCCAGCATATTATGTTGGATCATTATACTATGCTGGAAATTCACATGTAAACAATTCGAACTCCAGCATATTATGCTGGAATATTTTTCGAATTTTGAACAGTATTTTCGTTCAGATTTATCTTTACGTAAAAAGTGACTAAATTTTAATTATTTTTTAAACTATAATTATTTTTTAATTAACACTTGTAAATCTGGTTATTTTTGAATTTCGTCCACAATTCTCCTGTATCATTAAATGCAATCTATTTTGAGATTAAGCGAAAGTGGAATGAATAAGCACAAAAAAAAAAAGTTTATGGGAAACAAAATTCAAACGGTAAATGGAGTCAAGTTTTGGAGAAAATTTTATGCATTATCCGGAAATTATTTTTTACAAAGTTTTTAAAGTTTGGTCTTCACACGGTCTTCACCCGGTAAACTTTGAGCCCGTTTGGACATAATGTTTTTTTTCTTTTTTTTTTCAAAAAGTTTCACTTTTTTGGAAAATATTCATAAAATTATTTCCTATGTGCCATTTATTGTCTTTACTCTTACATGTTGTCTCGAGTGATAGAGCACTTGCACAAGCATACACGTAATTAATCACTCATATCGGTTTGAGAAGATGAACCATGATGTCTATTGATCATTTACATATATTCTTGTATACTTGTCTTCTCTGTGAAAGTTATTCTTCTGGTACGTGAGTTGTCCGTGCGGTCAAGGTCATTATTATTGTTGGCACGTGAGTTTTTCGTGCGGGTATGAGATATTATCACTCCGTTGGCACGTATGCATATAATGTATGTCTGTGTGTGTCTGTGAGACTTTAAGTTCTTTTTTTCCCTCTTATTCTCTACTGTGTATATAGATTTTTGAGTTTTAATTGTTATTAATAAAAATATTTCTAAATTGTAAAATAAAATTCATGTAAAGTATAAATAGATAGCTTTTAGGAACTTGTTATAAAATTTACCTATATTTTCATCCTTTTTTTATTACATGCATGGACTAATTTACGAAAATTTTGATTTTTTTATTCTCAATTTTATAAATAGATTGCGTTTTGATTGTTATTAATTAAATTATTGATACATGTAAATTATTTATTGTAATCTTTTTATTTTTCTCATTTTCTTATTATTGAATGTCATTATGCTTGATTACTACTTCTCATTTTTATTTCAAAAATAATATTTATTATTTATTGGTAAGTTCATAACATATATAAAAATTAAAAAGTATCAAAAAAGAGATAAATGTTATAGAGGGTAAAATATGCATATTAAAATATAAACTTTAATATGTGGATGAGAATGATTATTGTTCAATGTTGGAGGATGTGTGATTTTCAAAGCAAACTTGGGGGATGTAAATGATTTTCACCCATTAAAACTGATACCTAATTGAGATCGAAAATCATTGATCTTCTATTTCGAAATTCTTATTGTAATGACCCGACCAGTCGTTTTGCTTTCTAGATTTTCTTTTCCCTATTTAAGACTTCCCGTATTTGCTTTTACTATTTTATGACTTGCAGGGATGATTGGTTTGATTTTGGAAGGGTTCAAGTTGAATTCGAAACACTTAGTTCCTTAATAGTGGCCTAAAAAGGCCAAGTTTGACTTGAATCAACATTTTAAGTAAACGACTTCGGAACCGGGATTTGATGGTTCCAATAAGTATGTATGATAATTTTGGATTTGGACCTGTGTTCGGATCGAGTTTCGGGTGATCCGGGAGTATTTCGGCGCTTAATGTTGAAAGTTGGCGCCTTGAAGGTTTTAGAATTTCTTAAATTTAGTTTGAAGTAGACTTTGGTGTTATCGATGACCGTTTGGGATTCCGAGCCTGTGAATAGGTTCGTATGATAATTTGTGACTTGTGCGTAAATTTGTCGTCATTCCGAGTTGTTTAAGTATGATTCGTCGCGTTCGGAGCTAGTTGAAGAAGTTTGAAGTTCATAAGCTGATTAATTTGGTTTTAGGGTGCGATTCTTAGTTTCGATGTTGTTTTATGTGTTCCAAGGCTTTGAGCGGTTTATATCATATTTCTGAACTTGTTGGTGCATTTGGACGGGGTCTTGAGTGGCTCAGGTGTGTTTCGGACCACCCAGAGGTTGTCTCGCGTTCGCGTTGAAGGATTGGGAGCTGGGTCATCTTGTTCTTCGCGTTCGCAAAGATTAGGTCGCGTTCGCAAAGGTTTGGGACCAGTGGCCTTCGCGTTCGCGATGGCAGTCCCACGTTCATGTAGAAAGAACTGGGTTTGGGGGATCAACTGGTCATTTCCCTTCGCATTCGCGAAGGGAGGAACACATTCGTGAAGCTTAGGCTGGGTTAGCCTTCACGATCGCAAGGCAGGGACGGTTCGCGAAGAGTCTTTTTCTGGGCGTGTCAGATTTTTGCCTTCGCGATCACGAAGGAGGGACACCTACGTAGTATCTTGATTTAGAAATGGGACTTAGGCCATTTTGTTCTTTTCTTATATCTCTTGGCCGATTTTGGAGCTCTTTGAGAGGGATTTTTCACCTAGCATCTTGAGGTTGGTAATTTCTACATAATGTGAATTTAATACATAGATTTGTGGTAGATTTTAACATAGAAATTGTAGAAATTATTGAATTTTGTTGAAAAACCTAGGTTTTGGTAAAAATGAGATTAGACCGCGAAATTGACTATGGTATTGAGTAGAAATTATATATTTGAGTTCGTAAGGTCATGGGTAACATTATTCTACGAAAATTCCGGAATCCGGGCACATGGGCCCAGGAGTGACTTTTAGAACTTATTCAAATTTAGTTGGATAATTACTATAATAGTTAAAGTATGAATTTTTAAGCATATATTGATTAGTTTGCACGGCCTTTGGCTAGTTTCGGATTTCTCGGCATCGATTTGAAGCAATTAGTGTGATTGAAGAGCCGAGTAGTAAACTTGAAAGCGAGGTAAATCTCTTGCCTAACCTTGTAAGAGAAAATTGTCCCCGTAGGTGTTTCAATTATTATTTGCTACTAATTGTGGGTGCTACATACGCATGAAGTGGCGAGAGTCCACACATAGCTAAAAATCATTTTTATGTCCGGGTAGACTTAGGACTTTGTCATACAATACTTGTATTATTTGATCCCAACATGTTAGTTTAATTATTTGAATTTATAATTGAAATTTAATTAGGGATTATGTTAGACCGAGTTTCGTTACTTTGAGTTTTAGCGGAATATTCGATTGTTGATAGAAAATTTATGCTCCTTTATGTGCCCATCATGGTGTTGTAAACATATGTCCCGTAGTTCGAAGAGTTTCCCTATTCCCGTGGGTTTGTCCAAACGACTCGGCAATATATATAAAATGAGTTGCATTCATGGATCGGGCCGTACGACCTCGGTAGTGTATATACACGATTATTATGGATCGGGCCGTATGACCTCGGCATAACTCGTGCACACTTGATGTTTCCTTCATGACTTGAGAATTGATAGTTACTTTATGACTCTTAATTGTTGAAATTGGTTTGTGATAATTGGAGGTTTTAAATTGATATTGTTTTAAAGAATCACTGTAACGACCCGACCGGTCATTTTGGGAAGTAGCGCCTCATTTGGAGGCTTAAGGTCTCAAGAAGCTTCGTAATGTATATTATGACTTGCGTGTGTGGTCGATATTCGTTTTCAGATGATTCAGGATTTAATTGAAAGAACAATTTTTATTTTTAAAGCTTAAATGAAAAGAGTTGACTGGAATTTGACCTTTGAGCAAATGACTCTGGAATAGAATTTTTATTATTTTAGTAGCTTCTTATGATAATTTTGGACTTAGGCGTATGTTCGTATTTGGATTTGGAGGTCCGTAGGGTAATTTGAAGCATTTCGGCGTAAATTGAAAATATTGAAGTTTTGGAAGGTTGAGAGGTTTGACCAAGAGTTGAGCTTGGTGATATCGAGGTTGGGTGCAAATACGAGAGTTAGATTATCTCCATTATGTCATTTGGGACTAGCATGCAAAATTTGACGTCATTCCGGGTTGATTTGACATGTTTCGGCACGAGTTGTAGAAGTTGGAAGATTTGAAAGTTCATAAATTCGATTCGCGGTGCGATTCATAGTTTCGATATTGTTTGATGTGATTTGAGGCCCCGAGCAGGTCCGCGTTATGTTATCTAACTTATTGGTATGCTTGGACGGGGTCCCCGGGGCCCCAGGTGTATTTCGGACGAGCTTCAGATGATTTTCATATTTTGGGACATGTCTGGTTCTGGTGCTTCACACCTGTGACATTTTGGAGCGCAGGTGCGGCTCCGCTTCTCTGTGAACCTGGCCGCTTCTGCAATCATAGTGGCATGGGAGGGAGGGAGCTTCTGCGGAGATTGGCACGTATGTGCGATGGCCGCTTTTGCGGCCCATCGATCGCATATGTGAAGTTGTTCACTCCTGTGTTTGTTTTGGCGCTTCTGCGATGTCGCTGGTGCGACTGTATTTGCCGCAGATGCGGATCTTGGCATGGTAATTTGAGTTCGCAGATGCGAACTTTTATTCGCAAATGCAAGAGCACATATGCACTTCTTTGTCCGCAAATGCGGACGTTTTGGGAAGAATCATATAAGTCTTGGGTTTGGCCATTTTCTTCATATTTTGAGTTGTAGACCTCAGTTTTGGGAGATTTTTTGTGGGTTATTCAAGCAACTCATTGGGGTAAGTGTTCTCTACCCGAATCTTTTTATATTTCATGAATCAATTGCTATTTTCATCATTTAATTAGTGAATTAAGTTGGAAATTTGGGAATAATTTGTAGAAATCTTTCAAAATGTAAAATGATGATTTGAAGGACGAATTGATGTCGGAAATTGATAATTTTGGTTTGGTTGTACTCGTTATCGAATGGGCGTTCGAATTTTATAATTTTGGTCAGGTTCCGAGGTGCGGGCCTGGGGTTTGACTTTTGGATTGACTTTTAGTTCTTGTTAAAGATTGAAGCTTTATTATCCGGAATTGTTTTCTATGAGTTTTATTTATGAATTGAAGTTGTTTTGGTTAGATTTGAACCGTCAAAGGGTGTTTCACTTGAGAAAGTCATTTTAGAGTAACGGTCTAGCTTCTTTGAGGTAAGTATCTTGCCTAACTTTGTGTGGGAGAACTACCCCTTAGGATTTGAGTCTTTGTGCTAATTATTTCATGTGAAGGTCGAGTACGCGAGGTGACGAGTATGTGCTCGGACTTATTTGTGAAAATTTGATCGTCTAGTGCTCTTAGGTTTTTATGTCCATTAAATATGAAGTTGTTTTGGTCATGTTAAATTCCTCATTTACTAAATTCACCCTTACATGTATTAATTGGAATTAATTGCCTCATGTTCTACCCTTATTTCCGATTAAACTCTTATGTGCCTTAACTGAAGTTGTTGCCCCCTTTTATCGTCATGCTATCATTTTCGTAATTGCTTAACCTTAATTGAAATCATTATTATCTCTTTCGTAATTGCTTAACCTTAATTGAAGTTTGTTATCCCTTTTATTGTTGACGTATTCTTAATTGGGTCATTGATTCATGCTATCTCTCTTGTCGTCGAATTGTACTTTCGTGGAATCATTGTTACACATTACCTCTTCCTTGTTGGACTATTCTTGTTGAGACTATTATTTCCATGTTATGTCTTTCTCTGTGAGTTCGTTCTTCCGTTTCTTTGTGTTATGAAGTTCTTGTACGATTCTTTTACGATTTGAAAAAGAAAAGTTGTGATTCTTTTACGATTTGAGACTATGAGGCGGTACCTCGGGAGTGATCTTGTTGTCATTTCCCCTTTTCCGTGCACTTGTCTTTGATTGTTGTTTTTCTTATCATACTATTAATTGTTTTCTCCCGTGTTGCACTATTTGCTCAGCTCTGTGTAGCTAATCTTGTTGTGCTGGTCGCTACTTCAAACTTCATTGTTGCTTATATTAGATCGTACATTTCATGGGGATCATTGCTTACGCGCCATTCATTGACTCCACTCTTATTTATTGACTGGAATTATGTTAGAATACTTGCACAAGTATACACGTAACCACTCATACCAATTTTAAAAGGTGAATCCTGACGACATTAACCATTATACATACTTTTTTCTTCTTGCCTTCTGTGTGAGGATTGTTCTATTGGCACGTGAGTCGTCTATGCGGTTATGAGTTGTAATGTGGGCACAAGATGCCAAGTGATTAGGGTTCATGAATTGGGACCCGTAAGCTGCGATTATAAGGTTTGGTACCTCGTGGAAATGCTTGAACAGATTTTGTGTGAAAGCGGTTGTTCTCATTATGTTGTTGCTGGTTTTCCATTTATTTGGTTTCCTCGGACTTAGACTATGATTAGTTACTCTACAACATTATTACCTGACCGCTTCCTGTTGAATATTGTTGTTACTAGTGTATCATTGCAAGTATTGTCATGTATTCCTTATCTTGCTTAGCTTTATATTAATATTGTTAATATTGTTTCTCTGTTAGTTCATCTGCACACTTGTTCAGGTTGTTTATTCCGGTAGGTGTCTTAACTGTCACTCGTCACTACTCCACCGAGGTTAGTCTTGATACTTATTGGGTACTGCTGTGGTGTACTCATACTACACTTCTGCATATTTTTGTGCATATCCAGGTGTCTCAGTTGTTGTTGATTATTAGCTGGCTGGTCGACCTATAGAGACTCAAGGTAAACTTGTCGTCGCGTTCGCAGGCCTCAAAGTTACCTTCTGATATTTTTATTGTACTGTTTAATTTCCATCCGAACAGTTGTATTTAGGAATTTTCTAGCAAACTCAGTAGAGCTTATGACTTACCGGTTTTGGGAATTGTAATTTGTATAAGATTTTTATCTCGTATACTTTTCATTTTATGGCTGAATTCTTCTAATTATTTAGTAAGTGTTAGGCTTACCTAGTCTTAGAGACTAGGTGCCATCACGACATCCCACAGAGAGAAATTGGGGTCGTGACAATCACTTATTTATTGTTTCTTATTCCATGGATACTGTTGTATTTCATGATTATTTATAATTCCTACACTTTATTTATTGACCACTAGTAAGTGTCGATGTCGACCCTTCGTCACTACTTTTTCGAGGTTAGACTAGATACTTACTGGATACACATTGTTTTACGTACTCATGCTATACTTCTGTACAAATTGTGCAGGTACTGAGGTAGGTACATCTGATATCCGTTCGGGCGCGCATCCACATTATCTAGAGACCTAGTGGTGAGTTGCTTCTCATGCTCCGTTCTGCAGCACCAGGAGTCTTCTCCTCGTTGTATTAACCATTTCTATCTATTTTATTTCAGACAGTAGTTATAGGGGTTTTGTATACTCTACTAGATTGTTTGTGCACTTGTGCACCGGATTTTGGGAATTGCTAGTAGATGTTTATGGTTTTGCCTAACATTATTACCATTTAATTTTGTTTATGTCTTATTTACACATTATATCACCATGATCTTTTATACTTAATTTCTTTATTAATTAAAAATTTATGATTTTAAAAGCAATAAAAATGTACCGGCTTGACCGGTCATTTTGTGTAATTTTGCCTCGTTACCCGTTTTTATGTTTCCCACATGTGTGTTTATGGTTTTATGACTTGCAGGGTTGGTTAGTTTCGTTCCGAAAAACTTTCGGGTTGATTTGGACCCTTTGATTCTTGTCTTAGAAGCTTATATTAGAAATGTTGACTAAACTTTGACTTTGTGAAAACGATCTCGGAACGGTATTTTGATGGCTCCGATAGCTTTGTATCATTATTTCAGACTTGGGCGTATGCCCGAAATTTATTTCAGAAGTCCGTAGATTGATTTATGTTGTTTTGACGAAATTTGACAATTTAAAGTTGAAAAGTTTGACCGTAGGATGACTTTTAGATATCGAGCTCAGAATTTGAATTAAGGACTTGGAATAGGTCCGTTATGGTACTTGAAACTTGTCTGCAAAATTTGGTGTCGTTTGGAGTTGATTTGATAGGATTCAGACGTTTATTTGTAATTCTAGAAATTCTTGAACTTTACTTTGAAGTTCATGCGTGTTAGAGTTCAATTCATCGTTTTAGATGTTATTTTTGTATTTTGATCACGCGAGCGAGTTTGTATGATATTTTTAGAATTGTGTGGATGTTTGGTTTGGAGATTCGAGGGCTTGTATGAGTTTCAGACATGTTTTGGAAGGTTTTGAATTGAAATTGAACTGCTGGTGCTACTGGTGCTCAGGTATTGCAATTGCGAGCACCAGCATCGTAATTGCAAAGGTGACAGTGGGGGCTCAGATGTCGCAATTGCGACTTCCCCTTCGCATCTACGAAGTCTCCTGGATTTTACCTTAGATCGCATTTGTGAACACTTGTTTGCTTTTGCGAGGTTCCCAGATTTGCAATTGCGAAGCCTTTTATAGCAAATGCGATAATGATTGAGGCTATCGGGGTTCGCAAATGCGAGCCCTGGTCCGCAATTGCGAGGGTTCGAAAATGCGAACCTTGTGTCGATAATGCGACAACTGCAGCTGGTACAAACGGCTGGGAGACGGGATTTTTGAAAACATTCTCTAATTTTTTAACCATAGACTCGGTAGGAGGCGATTTGGATAGGGGATTTTCACTTACAAACTTTGGGTAAGTGATTATAATCTATTTCTAATCATATTCCATCAATATATCTTTGATTTTAACATCAAAATCATGTGAATCAAAGTGAAAATTTGTGAAACTTTGTCAAGTTTTGAAAAATAAGAATTTGAGTTTTGAGAGTTGATTTGGACTCGAATTTTGAAACTAATCACATATATGACCTTGTGGGGTCATGGGTAGTCGGAATCTACTATTGGATCCGGGTTTCGACTGGGCGAGCCTCGGGTTGACTTTTTGGGAAAAGTGTAAAGATCATGGCTTTTTCTATTGTAATTAATTTCCCTTACATTGTTTGATGATATTAAGTCAATTTTGGTTAGATTTGAGCCGTGTGGAGGTGAATATTAGGGGAAAAACTATTTTCGAGAGTTGAATTGGCCTAGTTGAGGTAAGTATCTTGCCTAACTTTGTGTGGGGGAACTACCCCTTATGATTGGTATTGATTGATTCATTTATGTTATGCGAAAGCCGTGTATGCAAGGTGACGAGTGAGTACACGGGTTGTACGTGGTATTTGACCGGTTTAGGCTACTTAGACTCTTCCCGTGCTTTAATTAAATTGTCATATCATGTCCTAATTTCTCATAGTCAATCTATTCTTACTTATGTTAGTCTATTCTTACATGCCTTAAATGATTTCGTTAACACTTGCTCTACATCCTAATTGATAAATTGCTTTCATGCTTTAGTTGAACTTGTTGCCTCTTTTATCGTTACGTGTTATCTCTTGCATTGTTGATTATCATTATTTGAAGTTATTTTTCATATTATATCTTTCATTGTTGATTTCCATTATTTGAAGTCACTATTACACGTTATCTCTTCCATTGTGAGTTATTCTTATTTAATATTGTAATTATACATTATTTCTCTCATTGTTGAGTTATTGGTGTTGAAGTTGTGAAAGCTGTTATGATGTTGAGGCAAAATTGTTATTGTTGAGACATCTTTTTTGTTGAGCATTTTACATTCATTATTGTTGTATATTCTTGTACACGTTGTGGTGGAGCCATGGGCTATTGTTATGAAAATATTGATATTGTTGGCAAGTTGTGATATATGGGCACTTGTGGTGCGAGTTGTTATTGTGATATGATATTGAGGCGCATGCCGCAGTATAAGATTTGGGGTTACTGTGCATGCGGCGGTATAAGGTGGGACTTATGTGCATGTTGCTTGTAGGGGAACTACGTGAAGCCACGCGACGTCATAAAGTGGGCTAAAGTGTGTGTAGTTATTTCGAGAAAACTGTTTTCAAAACCTATTTAAATGTAAGACTTACGCTGCAGTACAATGAAGGATTGTGATTGAGATTATGAATTGTGAATACGAGGCGGTACCTCGATTGTGATTTTGATATATACAGGAGGTGGTATCTCGGTTGTGATTCTTTTGTACATGAGATGGTACCTAGTTTAGATTCTTGTTGTTTATCTCGTGTTGTAAAGAGTTATTTAGTGGGAGCACTACTTGTTGTTTTGTTCTTCATTGTTCTATCAGTTATTGTCCGTATATGTGTCACAACCCAAAATTCAACTAGTCATGATGGCACCTAACCCAACCCGCCAGGTAAGCCAATTAACAACAATCCAATTCAAATGAGAATTTTTGAAATATTAAATGATGAAATAACTGAACTTTTATACACTTCCCAAGGACTGATAGTACAAATCATGAGTTTTGAAGATTTAGAGTTTACAACGCTGGTATAAAATAAATACATCATCTGTTCGAAATATATATATAAACAAATTTTTATAAATCTAAGGCTACCATGAACAAGAGGCAGTTATGACCGGGACACAGGTACATCTTCAAATCCACCTCCCGTCGATCACAGCAACATCAACATCCAATATCTGCACGCAAGGTGCAGAAGTGTAGTATGAGTACAACCGACCCCATGTACTCAATAAGTAACAAACCTAACCTTAAGTTGAAAGCAGTGACGAGTTTGGACAACGGTCAGAGTCTAACACCAACATGCAAGAACAACTCGTGACAATATAAATAAAGCAGTACAAGTAATAACTCTAAGAAGTGATGCTCAGCTCGTTCACAGTTTCGGAAAATAGGCATGCTTTTCAAGTATAACAGTATAACCCAAATCTTTGGCATAATCACCAAAATATGATTAAATATGAAAACTGTGATTTTTTCCAAAAACTTGCAACAACAGATAAGATGTTTCATTATCAGACGACATGAGTAAAGTGCATATCTATGCGTATATGTCAATGTGCATGTGAATTCATGAATGTCACAATGTTGTACAACACGAGGAAATACATCTCAATGTCTACATGCCAAGTATGCATGCCAACTATAATGCAACGCAGTGATAAAACCATATGCATACTCTCGGAGTATCAATTCGCTCAGTTCTCCCAGTCACTCATTCCTCATAGTCACTCAGTCCTCACAGTTACTCAGTCCTCCCAATCACTCGGCACTCGCTCTCTCCACTCGCACTCAGTAGATACATGCGCTCACTGCTGGTGTGTCAGACTCTGGAGGGGTGGATCCTTCCCAAGCGTTAATATAAGCCAATCATGGCATGAATCAATAAAGCCTGCTGCGGCGTGCAGCCGATCCCATAAACATCCTCACAATCAGGCCATCGGCCTCACTCATTCATCAATCTCTCTAGTCTCTCGACCTCACAAATCTCATGCCAATCAGCCCAAACAATGATAATATGATGTGAGACAAATGATAACAGAGATTGAGATATGATATGCAATGAATGAGTATGTAATTGCAATTTAAGCAAATAACTCAACAACAGAAATGATCTCAGTGGGTCCTAATAGGATAAACATATACCTTAAACATGGTTTCTAACATGAATCACAACTCAATTACTCTAGCATGTAAAAATTTCATGGATAAAGAAAATATTAGTTAACTACACAGTATCACAGAGTCAACTGAGTCATAATTCACATGGTGCACGCCCACATGCTCGTCACCTCAACACCAAACACATAACACATATATTCGGGAGTTCATACCCTCAACACCAAGTTTAGAACTGTTACTTGCCCCGAACAAGCCGAATCCAATACCGAGCAAGCCAAACAATACTCTATAAACACCATCCCGTGTGTACCGACCTCCGAACGACTCAAAACTTGGCAAAAGCAACTCAAGAACATCAAATAATACAAAAGGAAACAAACCCAATCGACAAAGGTCGAATCATTACACTTTTACTCAAAGTCAACCAAATATTCAAACCCGGGTCCACACCTCGAAACCTGACAGAACTCACAAAATCCGACAACCCATTCAATTAGAGTCCAACCATACTAGTTTCTCTCAAATCAGATTCCGAATCGATGCTCAAAACTTGAAAATTTACTTTATGAAATTTTAGACAAAAAAATCCCAATTTCTCTTTTGAAATCATCAACCAAATGCCAAAAATGTGGATAGGTTCATGAAATATAATCAAAACTGAGTAGAGAACACTTAACCCAATCCATATGGTAAATATCGCCTAAACAATTGCGTCAATCCGAGCTCCACAGCTCCAAATATGCAAAAATGGCTGAAACCCCCGAATATAGAGTACTTATAATCAGTGGACGAATTAATGAATTACGATTGAGGAAATACCATCGCGATCGCGGAGAAGAAAAAGCATTGCCCTAGAAATACTATATGCGATCGCGGAACAAACATCGCGATCGCGAAGAACAAAAGCTACTGTCACCAAAAAGCTCTACGTGTTCGTGACACTGGCAATACGAACGCGAAGCACACATGCGTCCAACCTTCGTGAACGTGTCCCGTCTTATCCGAACGTATTGAAGAAACTTCCAGCTCCCAGCTCTCAGCTCAACTTTATGCGAACACGATAACTCCTATGCGAACATATACTACAACCAACACAAAACTACGTGAACGTGGTCTTCCAATCCCGACCGCGATGAAAAAAGTGCCCAACTCCAGATTCCTCTACGCGATCAAGTACACATCTTCGCGATCGCGAAGGACAACTGAGGCATCAGAAACCAGCAATAACCAGCAATGAAAACATAAAGAAAAATAGTTCGAAATCAATTCGAAACACACCCGAGCCCCTCGGGACCCCGTACGAACATACCAACAAGTCCCATAACCTAACACGGACCTACTCGAGGCCTTAAATCATGCATAACAACATCGAAACGACGAACTGCACCTCAAATCGAACTTAATGAACTTTTGAACTTTCAACTTCCAGAACTCGTGCCGAACCATATCAAATCAATTCGGAATGAACTCAAATTTTGCACACAAGTCCCAAATAACATAACGAAGCTATTCCAATTACTAGAATGATAATCCAAACCCGATATCATCAATATCAACTCCCGATCAAACTTATGAATATTTCAAACCTTTAAATTTCTAACTTTCGCCAATTAGTGACGAAATCTATTAGAAATATGCAAATGAAATTCTGGGCATACACCTAAGTCCAAAATCACCATCCGGACCTAACGGAACCATAAAAACTCTAATCCAGGGTCAAATACTCAAAAGTCAAAATTGGTCAATTCTTCCAACTTAAAGCTTCAAACATGAAATTCATTTTTCCAAACAAATTCCGAAACACCTGAAAACCAAAACCGACGATACATATAAGTCATAATACATTATATGAAGCTAATCAAGACTCCAAATAGCTGTACATAATACTAATGCCCAAAACAACCGGTCGGGTCGTTACAATATGAACATTGTGGTTCTTTTCATTTGCTTCCCTTATGTTACCTCTATGCTTACTATCCTTTCATTAATCTATTTGGAAATAATTTACCTTTATGCAATAATTTATAGCCACACAAAATATATGTGCCTCATTTTACATTACAAGTTTAAAAGTCTTCTCTTTTTTCTTAAATTTTGAGCCCAGTCAAATGGGTTCACATAAATTGAAACGGAGGGAGTATTACTTACTGCTATGCTTTCCATTACTTCTTGTTATTATGTTTTCATTTTATTGGTGTCTTGACCTGGCCTCGTCACTACTCTACCGAGGTTAGGTTAGATATTTACTAGGTACCGTTGTGGTATACTCATACTACATTTCTACATATATTTTTGTGAGGATCCATGTACGGCTGCCCATGCCGGATGCTAGAGTTGATTTGAGTAGCTGCTTTTGGAGACTTCAAGGTATACCTGCTCTACGTACGCAGGCCTCAGAGTCGCATTCCCTATCCTTACTTCCTATTGTATTTTCTTTCAGACGAGAGTCCGTAAGTAGCTGAAGCATGTATATGTCAGGGTAGACTTAGAACTTTATCATGTAATATTTGAATTGTTTGGACTCATTTTTCTAGCTTAAGTAATTGGAATTAATTGAAATTGATTTAGAAATATATTTATATTAGGTCGAGATTTATCACCTCGAGTGGTTTCCAAGATATTTGACAAACGTAAAAGGGTGTATTCACCACTATGCACCTGTATCTGTGTTGTAAGCATGTTACTCGTAATTCGATAAGTTTCTTTCTTTCTTGTGGAGCGGGCCGAATACCTCAGAAAATTAATAGATGCATGTATGGTTCATGTCACTCGACCCTCGGCAGTGTACATATTATTCTGGATTGGGCCATACGACCTCGGCATAATCGTACGTTATATCGCTAGATATGTGACAAGAGAGTGCCACCGATACTCAAATGTAAGTTCTATAAAGCAGTGGTTAGACCAGCCATGATATATGGGGCTGAGTGTTGGCCCGTTAAAAACTCACATATCCAGAAGATGAAAGTAGCAAAAATGAGGATGTTGTGGTGGATGTGCGGGCACACTATGATAGATAAGATTAGGAATGATGATATTTGGGAGAAGGTGCACGTGGCTCCCATTGATGACAAGATGCGGGAAGCGAGGCTTAGATGGTCCGGACATGTTCAGAGGAGAAGCCTAGATGCTCCGGTACGGAGGTGTGAGCGGCTGGTTATGGTGGGCACAAGAAGAGGTAGAGGGCGGCCTAAGAAGTATTGGGTAGAGATGATCAGGCAGGATATGGCGAGGCTCCAAATTTCCGAGGGCATGACACTTGATATGAAGATATGGAGGTCGAGTATTAGGGCTATAGGTTAGGAGATAGTTGAGTCGTGCCTTACTTCGTACTATTGTGGGACTAGCCATGTAGGGTTTTTATCTAAGATAGCTAGTGACAATGTTGTGTCTTACAATTTCGCTTTTCAGTGTAGGTCTTATTTACTAGCTATCGCTTTTGCTTTGCATCTTTCTTCTAGATTTCATGGTGTTCTTATTTTTCATATGATTGTTGTGGTGATACTAATATTGTCTCCCTTTGCTTTGCATCTTTCTTCTGGATTTCATGGTGTTCCTATTTTTTCTATGATTGCTGTTGTGATACTAATATTGTATCCTTTTTGTCCTTTTGTCTTTTTGTTTTTTGAGCAGAGGGTCTTTGGGAAACAACCTCTCTACTCCTTCGGGGTAGGGGTAAGGTCTGCGTACACACTACCCTCCCCAGACCCCATTAATGGGATTTTACTAGGTTGTTGTTATTGTTGTTGTTGTATATCGCTAGCCGTCCGAATATTCATGAGATTATCATTTCACCGATGCTTGGCATTTTATATGGTATTCCTTATTCGTTTAATACTATCACTTGATACATCTGAGCTATTGAGATAGAATACGAGACTGAGAAATTTATATCTTTAAAAGAAATTTTTGGAAGGTTATGTAACTTACAGTTTTACCCCATTATCGCTGTTGTGCTTCATATCTGCTTATGATATATCATATTGCTTTATTGGACCTCTAGTAAGTGTCGATGTCGATCCCTCGTCACTACTTCTCCGGGGTTGAACTAGATACTTATTGGGTACGCATTGATTTACGTACTCATGCTGCACTTCTGCACTAAATGTGCAAGATCTGACAGGTTCAATTGGTGGTCATCTTGGCGCGTTGGCACATCTGCTGAGAAGAATTTATGGTGAGCTACATTCCAGGCTACGTACCGCATCCCACAGAGTCTCCATCTTACTATTTACTTTATCTTGTCTTATTTATATTCCAGACATATGTTGTATTATTATTTTACTCCTTAGTAAATGCTCATGCACTTATGACACCGGGTTTTAGGATGATTCTAGAATTTGTTTATGGTTTGTTTAACCTCGATACACTTTTGCTCATATAATATTTAAATTGTATTAATCTACGACTTTAACGCATTTGTGTCTCCACCTATCAAGATTCATGATTTCAAAAATAATAAAATAAATAATTAAGTTGTTAGTTCACCGTTGGCTTGTCTAACAGTGGCATTGGGTGCCATCACGACCTATAGTGGGTTTTGGGCTGTGACAGCTTGGTATCAGAGTTCTAGGTTAATTTGGGTCTTACAAGTCATGAGCGAGTCTCGTAGAGTCTGGTAGATCGGTACATAGACATCTGTATTTATCTTCGAGAGGCTACATGGATGTTAGAAGCACTTTCCTTCTTGATTCCTCGTCGTGCGATTTGATTCCATTGAAGCTCGTGCCTTCATTTCCTTCATACTCAATCTTATGCGACATAGAGCGCTTGTTATCAATTGGGCATCGAGGAGTTGTAATGGTATAACATATGTGGTGCATAATATTTCTCCATGCGTATTCGATTGGGCTGCTTTCGTCGCCTCGTGGAAGGATATTCTGTCATTTCAGCGCAATGTTAGTATTGCCTACAGTTTCGTGGCTATACATAGTGTACTGTGATGTTCATGAGTGGAGATCGTGTAGTGTTGGCATAAATGGTAGGGTGCTTATCTATGTGTCGCGGCAATGAGTGACTCAAGAAGAGGATTTCTCATTTCATGGTTTAGAGGTTCGGCATTTAGCTCTAGAGGAGAAAAAGCAATTGGACTATGGATGATTCAGGCCTCGGTTGACGGAGTAGAAAGGTCGGATATTTTTGAACTTGGTAGAAATTCTCATTTGTGATGTGGTGTCGTCATCCTTGTTTGAATGCATTAAGGCCCGTCGGTGTTATGATCTTCTTTGATCTGCCTCTGGGGTAGGGTATTGGGAAATGGTGTTGTGCCTGAGAAGTGGTTGTCAGAGATGGCGGTGTATGTTTGCTTCAGAGTCTAATCGGTGTTCTAATGTTGATGGCACGAGAAAGATGATCTTCGAGGAGGATTAGAGTTAGTAGTAATTTATTAGTTCATGTGCTACAGAGATAAATTTTGATTTGAGGCAGTATTTGGGCAGCGAAGGATGAGGAAAGGCATGGTGGGAGGTGTCTCGCGGTGGTTTAATTGCTAGCAGGTCAAGTATGAACATCAGAGTTCGAGAAGTTGCTTAAGGAGATGGTTTAATCGAAGTGGGAGTGGCAGAGTAGCGTATGGATTTTGTGGTAGGATAGCCACATGCCTTGAGGAAGTTTATAGTGATTTGGGACTCATGGTGGAAAGTGACTAGGTCTACGAATTTTATTTGGGATGGTGGCTACTGTACTGAGGAAGATTGAATATGGCAGCGCGAGATCATGGTAATTGAGTAGGAGGAATCTTTGTGGGTTTTTACATTTATGTGATTGTAGCTTAATGCTAAGTGGGGGAGCCTACTGTCTACGATTGGGTCACGTGGTTGTCTGCTTATGCAGGTTTTGGGAAGACTCAGAGTTTGTGCTTATTGTGGATGTGTTGTACGAGGAAAAGAATTCATCCGGTTGCTTCTTTGGGAGTGTTCATGTGCTATCAGCACACTGGAGTTGGGTTATATATTCGGCACCAAGTCAGAGTGGGTGACTCTCAACAGTGCTTCTGATGGGTTCAAGAATGTAAGCGTGACGTCTAAGGATTTTGGGTCCGTTGTGAGGTTAAGGATTGAGTTTTGCAGTGGGTTATAAAAGGGACTTGGAGTGTTTTCATGTTAGCACCGATGGTCTGCGGTGCGATGTTAGAGAGATGGGAGAAAACATTTTCGGATTCGTAGAGGATCTTCATAATATGTGTACCAGTTGGAGATGCTATTGGACATATGAGGAAGGTATGGGATGGTCTGTGGGTATTGAGGCGATGTGATCTCGTGAATTGAGTCACTCGGAATGAGTGTTGTTGAGTTTCGTTACATTTTTGGATGGAGCTATTATTATTTTTAAGGCAAGTCAAGAGTAAATTGGAAGAAGTTGGGTTGGTTAGTAATGGTTTGAATCAGCATGATTGTGGTAATGCCCAGTTCCCTCGGCGTGTTAAGTTATACAGGTGGTTTTTGGTTATATGTGCGGGCTTGACAACAACCATAATTTGATTGATTTGGGAGGTATTTGATTCAAATGGCATTGTTATGTGTAAATGGATCCCGGAAGAGTTATGACGGTTTAGACCACGACTTGAGGTTTGGATTTTCCACGGTTATAGGAATTCAATTGTGTGTTGCTATGGTTCTTCTGAAATGAGTTAAGTGAAAGGTTTCTAGCCAATGAAGTGTTCATTATACTAGTAGTTCAAGGGTTATGATGAATTCTTGTACTCTCGCGTAGCGACATGATAGGTGCAGTGAGCGACATGAGAATTGGAGGTTGAGGATCAAGGTTGTGGCTCAGAGTTGATAAGAATGTCACGAGCTCGGATGAGTAGGGAAGAATTCAGATGTTCAGAGTATGCTGGCATTATCTTAGGGTCGCTTGAGAATGGTGTTCTGTGGAAGAGGCATTGTGTATTGATTTGCGGATTCTTGATTTTCTTTACAGAGTTAGTACGGTTGATGGTATGGAGGTGCAGACTTTTCTACCTGGTGCGGAAGGTCGTGGGAGTGTATCCTACGAGAAAATTGTATAAGTGTGACATGTTAGTCACTTGATTGTTAAGGATTGAAACCAAGTATGGAGATTCTGGTACTATCGCTAATGTAAGAGTTTATGCCTTAAGGGAACTCTATTTATTTGGTTGTGGAATGTGGGAGTTTGTTCCGAATTGGACGGCTTCACGTGTGTGTTATGAATAGGGCCATTGTTGATCATTGAAAAGTTGTTAGCCTAGTATGGTATGATCAGAATAGGCTTGAGGTCCGTTGGAGGGTCTAATGTGAATGTGTGCTCTACGTCAAGTTGGACGTGTTCATTCGGCATAACATTGCTTACGGAGGAGCCTTCGGGTGTTAGATGTTATTCCCGTCGTTAGTTATTCCATGTAATACTCTATTGTGCCACGTGGGTTGTGAGACGACTTGATTATTTGCACTTGTATTGTGATCCCGTGTAGCTTGTTGTGTTATATGAACGGGATGGATCTCGAGAAGCAGGTCATTTATTGCACCTTAGTCGTGCCTGGGTTTTTGTAGCGTATGGCGCTATCCGTCACCCCGGGGTTGTATTATGCACTTGGCGTGCTTGTGGTCGATATTCGGGCATTTATTAAGTATAAGCATTACGTCTTGATGGTTGTTTCCTTGTTGATTATTGTGTGGATTGGGTGGCACGCCGTCACGGGTATATTGTTTGTATCGGGTGGCACACCACCACAGGTATGTTATGTGGATCATGTTTGCACCGCAACGATGTCATGTATGGATTGGGTTGCATGTCGCGATGTCATGTTTGGATCGGGTTGCACACCGCAATAGTGTCATATTTGGATCAGGTTGCACGTCGTAACAATGAGATATTGAGTACAGTTACCTATACTTATTTTTGTGTGTCTTGTTTCTTGTCTCTGAGAAAGGTTTATAGCATCTGTTGGCCATTTTATTCGTTTCGCGGGCTGGGTAGTTCTTTGCCAGAGTTCGTTCTTCCTTATGTGTCATATTCGAGCTGTTGCTTGTTGGCACAATGATGGCGTCATGCGAGATTTTATTTAGTATTTGAGATGGCTTATTGCATAAGCAACTTGTATTGGGTGAGATGAAGTTATTGGACCTGGATTTAGTGCGATCGAATTTATGTAGGGTATATTAGAGAGAAATATCGTTATTTAGTTCAGAATGAAGTAATGGTTCTTGTCAGGTGAAGGGACTCCATGATTTATTGATTTGGTTATGTGATTATGAGTTTCTACACATTTCTTTCGTCGTGGAAGTATTGCGAGATTTGGAACATGGCTTATACGCATTATGAGGTATACTACGGACATTGGGTTAGTGAATTTGCAGTTGTTGTGCTTGGAGGAGGTTACCATGGGCAAATAAGTTATGCGACGCATTGTGTGGTATCAGTATGGGTGCTTGATTATGTATTGGTTCAACGTGTGGAGATTAATACGGTGGTCGTATGTTAGAATCCGGTCTTGAAGAGCAATTCGGATGTTGGAATTTTGTCCTAAGGCTTGTTGGCTAAAATAAATGGGAGAATCTTCAGTCTGGCTCGAGCTAATGTTCTCATGTGGGTTGTGGTGGCACGAGCAGGCGCCTGAGGTGTTAAACAATGATTTTTGGTGAACCCCAGAATGGTTCTTGGCACGTTCGAGGACGAACGCATGTTTAAGTGGGAGAGAATGTAACGCTCCGACCGGTCGTTTTGAGCTCTAGCGTGTCGTTCAGCGGTTTGAGGCCTTAAGTAGCTTCACTTCATGTATCATGACCTGTACGTGTGGTCGGAATTGAATTTTGGGAAGTTCGGAGTTATTTCGGAATGAAAATTCTAAATTCAGAAGCTTTAAATTGAAAGAGTTGACTAAGGTTTGAATTGAGTAAACGACCTCAGAATCGGGATTTGAAGATTCCAATAGGTTTGTATGATGATTTCGTACTTGGGCGTATGTTCGCGTTGAGTATCTGGTGGTCCGGGAGTATTTCAACGCTTATTATGGAAATTGGACATTTTGAAAGTTTTAGAAATTTCTAAGTTTGACTTGAAGTGGACCTTGGTATTATCGATGTCCGTTTGGGAGCCTTGGAATAACTTCATTATGTCAGTTGGGACTTATGTGCAAAATTTGGGTTCATTCCGGGTTGATTTGATATGTTTCGGTACGAATTTTAGAAATTGGAAGACTTGAAAATTCATATTCGCAATTTCGACATTGTTTGATATGATTTGAGGCCTCGAGTAGGTCCGTGTTATGTTATAGGACTTGTTGGTATATTCGGACAGGGTCCCAAGCGGCTCAGATGAGTTACGGACGAGCTTCAGATCATTTTTGGTTAAGGCTGATGGCATAGGTTCTGGTCTGTCCGCATCTGCGGAGGGCTGGTCGCAGATGCGACACTTTGGTCGTAGAAGCAAAATTTGGACTGGAAGGGGAGGGGGGGAGCCGCAGAAGCTGAATGCTGGGCGCATCTGCACGTCCGCAGAAGCGGAATCCTTGATCGCAGAAGCGGAAGGCAGCACAGACACGGAAGCTTGGATTGCACTTGCGTTTGCGCAGAAGCAGAACGTTTTCCGCAGGTGCGAAGGCTGGCCTCCAGTGCTTCTCCGCAAAAGCGACACCTCGGGTGCGGCTACTGTTCCACAGGTGTGGAAAATCGCTGGGCAGAATGCTATGTTAAGTACGAGGGTTTGGCTCATTTTCATTTTATTTTTTCCATGGGACCGACCTTGGAGCGATTTTGGAGCGTCATTTTCATCGTCAATCATGAGGTAAGTGATTTCTACAAGTTGCGAGTTAAATATACGAATTTAGGCTTGTAAATTCATGAAATTTTGTAGAAATTATGGGATTTGGAAGAAAACCTAGGAATTGGTAATTTGGATTTTGACCACAATTTTGGAAGTGGAATTAGGAATAAATTACATATTTGAGTTCGTGGTGTCATGTATATGTTCATCTTTGAAATGTTTTGGAATCCGGGCATGTGGGCTCGAGGGTTAACTTCATTGACTTTTCGAGCGGAGTTGGAAATTATTATAAATTGTTAAATTATACGCATTGGAGTATATTTTGATTGATTTGCACATTGTTTGATTAGTTTCAGAACATTTGTCTTTGAGTCAAGGAGTTAGAGAGGCGTTGGAGCCGGTTATGGAATTTCGGAGCGATGTAAGTCTCATGTCTAATCTTGTGAGGGGAAAACTACCCTCTAGGTAATATAATTATTGTGTGCTACTAATTGTGGGTGCTACGTACGCACGAGTTGACGAGAATCCGTACGTAGCTGAAGCATATTTATGTTCTGGTAGACTTAGGACTTTATCATGTAATATTTGAATTATTTGGACTCATTTTGCTAGTTTAATTAATTGAAATTGATTTAGAAACATATTTATATTAGGTCGAGCTATCAACTTGAGTGGTTGCCAAGATATTTGATAAATGTAAAGGGGTGTATTCACTACCATGCACTTGTATCTGTGTTGTAAGCGTGCGACTCGTAATTCGATAAGTTTCTTCCTTTCTTGTGGAGCGGTCCAAATGCCTCGACAGTATAATAAATGCATCTATGGTTCGTGCCACTCGACCCTCGGTAGTGTACACATTATTCTGGATCACGTCCTATGACTTCGGCATAATCGTGCGTTATATCGCTATCCGTCCGAATATTCATGAGATTATCCTTCCACTGATGCTTGCAATTTTATATGGTATTCCTTATCCGTTTAATACTGGCACTTGATACATCTGAGCTATTGAGATAGAATACGAGACTAAGAAATTTATATCTTTAAAAGAAAATTTTGAAGGTTATGTAACATATAGTTTTACCCCATTATCACAGTTGTACTTCATATCTGCTTATGATCTATCATATTGCTTTATTGGACCTCTAGTAAGTGTCGATATCGATCCCTCGTCACTACTTCTTCGAGGTTAGGCTAGATACTTACTGGGTGCGCGTTGATTTACGTACTCATGCTGCACTTTTGCACTAAATGTGCAAGATCTGACAGGTTCAATTGGTGGTCATCTTGGCACGTAGGCGCAGTTGTTGAGGAGACTTTATGGTGAGATGCATTCCAGTCTATGTACCGCACCCCACAGAGTCTCCATCGTACTATTTACTTTATCATGTCTTATTTACATTCTAGATATATGTTGTATTATTATTGTACTCCTTAAGGAGATTCTGAAGTAGTAAAAAAGTGGAACTGTATCATAAAGATGGGATTTTAAGAAATGACTAAAATTGAAAATAAGTAGAGGAAATCTTGAAGCATGTCTTACCTTCAATATCTATGAGATCTGGAAACTCTGATTACGCATTATAGCTTTACCATTGCATATAACATGAACTTATACATTAGATACTAGCATATTCAAAAAGGAGAAAACAAGAGGCTGGATAACAGTAAAGAACACCTCATATAGCTATCTTGTTCATTAAACGATGTGACAAATTATAGTAAGATCCTACAGGTAGTACTTCAAGCTTTGCTACCGCAACCCTATGAGTAGCGACTGTACCAAGTTGTTATGTTACTACATCCATGTCCAGATTTATATTTACAGTAATTTGACTGAGATATGTATATCATCAAAATTATCTGCCATATTAGAATAGGATACTTAGCCTAAATCAAGTTCATTATACATAGATAGATATCATATGCAAAATCTAACTTTATGATCTTATAATGCAGATGCATTCTTGTCACGACCCAAATTTTCTTCCGTAGGATGTCGTGACGGCACCTAGTCTCTATGACTAGGTAAGCCTAACAATTGTGCGGAATAACAAAATATAATACTGAACTCAAACCCCAACATATGAAATATATATAAAGAAAATTGCGATTCAAAATAATTACAACTCCCAAAACCCGGTAGAAATAAGTCACAAGCTCTAAAGAGAAATACTAAGTATCTCTATACATCAGAGTCTAAGTAAATAAAGGAAGAAAATAACATAATAAGGATAGAGGGGGACTCCGAGGTCTGCGGACGCTGGCAGAAGTACCTTGAAGTCTCCACGCATGGCTATCTCACTGGTATCTGGCATGGTAGGAAGAACCTAGATCTGCACAAAACGATGTGCAGAAGTGTAGTATGTGTATGCCACAACAGTACCCAGTAAGTGTCAAGCCTAACCTCGGTAGAGTAGTGACGAGGTCAGGTCAGGGCCCTACTGGAATAAAAAGGAAACAAAGCAGAATATATAACAATATAATGAAATGACTGCGAATTTAAACAGTGAGAAATTACAGCAGGGTAACAACACAACAAATAAAGGTAAACAATAGGGGCGCTCCCAAGGTACCGTCTCGTAGTCCCAAATATAAATACACAATAGGGGGAACTCCCGAGGTACCGCCTCGTAGCCCCAAAAGTAAATATGCAACATGGGCACTCCCGGGGTTCCGCCACATAGTCCCAAAGTATATTCACAACAGGGGGAGTTCCCGAGGTACTGTCCCGTAATCCCAAAAGTAAATATACAACAGGGGCGCTCCCGAGGTACCGCCTCATAGTCCCAAAGTAAATACACACTCATAACCTATGGAACAATGAATTTACAGCAAGGAATCCTCCTACAGCTAAAGACTGAATACAAAATCAAGGAAGCAGGTAATTCAACTAAGCATGTTGCAGAAATTGCACGTAAGAGTTAAGACACATAGACATGCGACATTAGGCTAAACACGATGACTACACATGTTAGAGAAACTCAGTTAAGGAATTGAAAGAAAACTACTCAGCAAGAACCAGATTTTTCAACATTTAACCCGAGTACGCACTCATCACCTCACGAACACAGCCTTCACGTATTGCAAATACCATAACAGTACCAAAACCTAAGGGTAGTTTCCCCCACATAAGGTTAGACAAGTCACTTACCTCAAACCAAGCTCAATCAGTCAATAAGAATGCCTTTCCCTCGATTTTTCAACTCCGAACGGCCCAAATCTAGCAAAAAGCAATTACATACTATGAATACATCTACAAGAAACTAATTTAAATAATAAATCTACGACTTAAGCAAAGAATCAAAAATTGCCCCAAAAAGTCAATCCGGGCCCACGTCTCGAATCGGGTAAAAGTCACAAAATACGAACACTCATTCGATATAGAATTCACCCATACCAAAATTACTAAAATCCGATATAAAATGTTTGATCAAAACCTCAAAATTCGGCCTAAGGATTTTTCCACCTTTTTCACACGTTTCTCAACCTAAATCCTTAATTAAATGAAGAATAAATGATATCTTAGTGGAGATTAATCAAAAACAAGTCAAGAATCCTTACCCAAATATTTTCTCTGGAAATCCCTCGAAATTTCGCCTCAATCCGAGCTCTCTTCGTTCAGAAATGAAGAATGAAATCAAACCCTCGGACTTAGGCCTTTTCTGCCCAGTGAATTCGCACCCGCAAACCCACAGCCGTTTTTGCGGCTATGCACCTACAGAATTTCCATCGCATGTGCGGTTCTCACTTAGTCCATACACGTCCGCTTCTGTGGACCCAAATGCGTATCTACACTTCCGCTCCTGCGGCCAAGGAGCACTTATGCGCATGCGCTCTTGCGGACCAAGTCCGCTTTTGAGCTCATCCTTCCGCAGAAGCGACACCGCTTTTGCGACCTCCTCGTAGTACCTGTGACCACTGGCCACCTTCTCCAGCCCCACATCTGTGCCTACCCGCTCTCTTCTGTGAGCTCGCACCTGCGGTCAAACTTGCGCAGGTGCGATTGCACCAGAACTGGTGCACTTCAGCCATTCTCTAAGCCTCAACTTGATCCGTTAATCATCTGAAACCAATCCGAGACCCCCGGGACCTCGTCTGAATATACAAACAAGTCCTAAAATATCATACGGACTTAGTCGAGCCTTTAAATCACATCAAACAACGCTAAAAATATGAATTGCACATCGATTCAAGCCTAATGAACTATAAAACTTCGAACTTCTACATTCGGCACCGAAACCTATCAAATCAAGTCCGATTGACCTCAAATTTTGCACACAAGTCATAATTGACATTACTGACCTATTTCAACTTCCGAAATTAGAATCCAACCCCGATATCAAAAAGTTCACTCCCGGTCAAACTTTCAAAAAATTATTCAATTTTCCAACTTTCGCCAATTAAAGCCAGAATGACCTACAGACCTCCAAATCAACATCCGAGCATGCTCCTAAGACCAAAATCACCCTATGGAGCTATTGGAACTGTCAAAACTCCATTTCGGAGTCGTCTTCACACAATTCAAACTATGGTAAATTCCTAAAACTTAAACTCCCAATTTAGAGACTGTGTGTCCTATTCCACTCCAAAACTCTCCTGAATCCGACACTAAGCACCCGGGCAAGTCAAAAAACCCAAAAATGAAATAGATGGATCAATAAATAGAGGTTCGGGGCTAATACTCTCAAACAATCGCCCGGATCATTACATCCTCCACCTCTTAACACAAGCATTCGTCCTCGAATGAGTATAGAGACATACCTGAAGTGGTAAAAATATGAGCATAACGGCTGCGCATATCATTCTCGGTCTCCTAAGTTGCCTCCTCGACCGGATGATCCCTCAACTAAACTTTCACTGAAGCGATGATCTTTGCTTCAACTTTCGGACCTGCCTGTCCAAAATGGCCACCGACTCCTCAACATAAGATAAATCCTTTTCCAACTGGACTGAGCTGAAGTCTAACACATGGGACGAATCGCCATGATACTTTCGGAGCATGGAAGCATGGAACACTGGATGAAATGCAGTGAGACTAGGTGGTAGTGCAAGTCTGTAAGCCACTTCTCCAACCCTCTCAAGAATCTCAAAAGGCCCGATATACCTAGGATTCAACTTGACCTTCCTCCTGAACCTCATAACACCTTTCATGGGCGAAACCCGGCGCAAGACCCGCTCCCCAACTATGAATGCAACATTGCGAACCTTCCGATCCACGCAACTCTTTTGCCTGGACTGGGCTGTAAGAAGTAGATCCTAAATCAATTTAACATTTTCCAAAGCATCCTAAACCAAGGCTGTACCCAATAGCCTAGCCTCGCCCGGCTCGAACCAACCCACTAGAGACTGGCACTGCCTACCATACAAAGCCCCATACGGTGCCATCTAAATGCTCGACTGATAACTCTTGTTGTATGCAAACTTCGCAAGTGGCAAGAACTGATCCCAAGAACCTCTAAAATTCATCACACACACACACACAAAGCATATCCTCCAACGTCTGCATAGTGTGCTCGGACTGTCCGTCTGTCTTAGGGTAAAATATTGTGCTCAACTCCACCCGAGTACTCAACTCATGCTGTACGGCTCTCTAGAATCGCAATGTGAACTGCGTGCCCTAGTCAGAGATGATAGATACCGGCACGCCATGAAGCATAACAATCTCGCGAATGTAAACCTAAGCTAGCTGCTCCGAAGAGTAAGTAGTAACCACAGGGATGAAATGAGCTAACTTGGTCAATCTATCCATAATCACCCAAACTGCATCGAACTTCCTCTAAGTGCTCCTATTATTTTTACCCATGATGTAAATAACCTCTCACTATTTCCACTACTAATCACTGTTACAGTTGTAACCCCCACACCTCCATAGCCTCTCTCCATGATCCCAATTATTAATGCCATGTTTAAGACAGTCCTTTTGTAACCTTCTATGTAATAGTATAAATAGAGTCATGAAATGTGATATGTGATACACCCGAACACTTAAAATAAGAAAGTTATCTCTTCTTCTCTTATTTTATTACTTATCTTCTTGTTTTATATTGTTACTTTGAGCTATATTTCTTAACATATAGTAGTATTTTTTTTATTTTTTTTATTTTTTAAGGAAAATAAGAGCAACAAAACAACATAAAGTTACAAATGGGAGCATTTGAATACATACAACATTTGTCAATTTAAAATCAGTTTCATTATCCACAGAAGAAAAATAAAAAATTATGAGTCGGTAAGTGTCATATCTCAAATTACAAGAAAAGTAAGTGTTACAAAGACAAATCTAGATGGAGGTTTTCAAAATTATCTCTGAAAATATGTGACTATAAATATAATATATAACTTCAGGTTAAAGATATTAAATAGTCCGAATGAGAAGTTTATATATTCTTATATTGTACTTTGATATTGTATTTGACTATATATTAATTAGGTATATCTGACAGATATCTGACAGAGAGGTTTAAAAAAATATTTGACTATATATTTCATGTTCAAAGTCAAAATCAAATATAGATAATTTGTTAACGACAATAGTCTTATAATACCATAAAGTATAACACAACAAAAATAACTATAATTAGCTGCGAACTTCGTCGCTAATTTATCGCTAAATCGCTCATAGCTAACATAATTTTTGATAGTCGCTAATAAGATTAGACTTGTCGGTCGTTAACTCTTGTTTTTTTAGTAGTGTAATAGAGAGTATATATAAAACATATTCAATAGTCGATGGCTAAATTTGAACATTTTCTCATATAGATAATTCGAGTTAAAATCATTACTAGAAATCTGGTAAAAACCGACCAAAAATACCGACTAACGTTGGTCGGTAATGGCCAAAAACCGACCAAAACGCGACCATTTACGTGTGGACGGTATTTTTGTGGTCAGAAAGGAATACCGACCAAAGTTGGTCGGAAATTATCGACCAACTTTGGTCGGTCAATTAAATTCAAAAAAAAAATATTGCAAAAAAAACCGACCAAAGTTGGTCGGTTTTTTCCGACCAAAGTTGGTCGGTATTTTAATTATGTAAAAAAAAGATTCACCATCTGGGAATCGAACCGGGGTCTGTACTGTGGCAGGATACTATTCTACCACTAGATCATTGGTACATTTTGTTTTAAGACTGTCTTTTATTTGATTTATACTCTTTAATTGTATTTTCGCACGAAAATAACCGACCAAAGTTGGTCGGTTTTATTAAAAAGTAAAATTACCGACCAAAGTTGGTCGGTTTTTTTAAATGACCCGCCGAATTAACCGACCAATTTTGGTCGGTTTTTTAAATATTAATTTTTATTTATATTAATTGAAAAACCGACCAAAGTTGGTCGGTTTCTTGAAACATAAAATTCGCGGGACTCAAAAATAGTTTCCCGTATTTTTGCGCCAAAGAAAACCGACCAAAGTTGGTCGGTTTCGTAAAAAAAAAAAAAAAAAAAATTGAAAAACCGACCAACTTTGGTCGGTTTTTTTACCGACCAAAGTTGGTCGATCGACCTTGGTCGGTTTTTGCCGAATTTCTAGTAGTGAATTATTAAATACATCTATATCTACAGTTGAGAATTATGATAATAAATCCACCACAGTTTATAAATGCTAACCGAAACCAGTAAAGCAAACTTTTCACTAATTTGGCACTACTCTCTATAAGTCAAAATTATGAGTGTGAAACGTAACGCTCAAATGGATGCTTCACTCAGTACACGTTGCAAAATACTACGTACAAAAAGAGAACAACACACAGCAAACTTCTTTTTAAAGCATTTCACTGCTCCTTTTTCTTTATTCCTAGTAATGATCGAAGGAAGAAAGAGTTGTTGTTACATGCAAATCCATTAGCGAGTTTTATTTAATTTCCTGGTAAAGTTTTCTTTCTGTTTATTTTGAATGTTCGTGAAATTATTTTTAGTTTGTGCTTTGTTTAAGTTTAATGCATGACTTTGCTGCTTCTTGAAATTTTTGCAACAGTTGAGGTGGTGAATTCTGTGTTTATACACATTCGTTTAAAAAAATTGATTAAATCTGGTTGAAATTCTTTTATGTGTTATTTAATAGCTCGTTTAAAAGAGGAGGGTTGCGGTAAGGCAGCCAGCGTAAAACTAGCCAATTTATATCATAGCGTACCCCAACTTAAGTTTGGGATTGTGGTGTAGTAGTAATTAGTTGTTAATAGCTCGTTCAGGAAAAAAGAAAAAAAAAATCAGTTTCTGTTTTGTTTTAGTAAGATGAATGATTTTGGTGTTACTTGAATTCTGCAGCATTTGAAGGTGGTGAACTCTGCATTTTACAGGTACATTGTTTTCTTTTCATATTTTCTAATTAATCTTTGTGATGAAATCTGGAGCTTTTGGAACTTAGCACTTGTTTTTTTTTTTTTTTTAAATTTATTTATTGTTAATGGTATAGAGAGTTGAAAATGAGAGTTTATTCCATGTTATCCTTATTAAATCTATATTAGTCAAGTCGCTGATTAGCGGACCGTGAAATATTGTTTGGAGAGGGAAGGTCGGGGTTTTGAATGCTCAGCTCTAACCCTGTTATTAAACTCAATCGTAATGATGTTTATCACTAGTGCTCTCAGTTCGATAACTTTTTGGTAGGAAGACGCGAGTCTGAATTAGTCGGCCCAGTGGGCTTCAGATACCCTAAGGCAGAAAAGGAAAAAAAAGTTGTGGAGTTTTGTCCTTTTATTCCTTTCTTTTGTCTTTTGGTTTTTATTTTTACCTTGTTTTAACAATCTAGTGATAGTTAGTGAACTACTGCACTCACCTAGCATTTATGGGATTAAAATCCATGTTTGAAGATTAACGGGGCTACATCTAGTTCGATTCAATGTAAGTTTGATTTTTTGTTTGCTAAAACGTTGGGAGTTAATTATGATTATGATGAATCCTTGTTTGGCAAAATACATGCCTATATTTAATATAGGCATGTATAGTTGTCTGAACAAACTTAATCTAGAATTAATTCTAGATTTTTGGTCATTATAGATCGACATTCATCTTTAAAAATAGACTTTGAACTTTTGGCAAAGTAGGATTACCGAACTGGATTAAGTTTGTTCGCTCTAAATCCAAGTGTAGATTTCCCAAATTTGGCATATAAGCTAAGTGTAAGGTGTTTATATCAATGTTGACTTCTTATTTCATGGCGTTGATGCCTAAACTTCGTTTGATAGTGGTAAGTAATCTTAAAAAATTAAATGGAATTAATGAAATTTTGCTAACTCGCTAACTTTGTGATGATACCATCTAAATTCCATAGTTTGATATTCATACATTTTAGACCGCCAACTTCTTTATTAATGTTATTTCAGATGAGTAGATCATTAGTTCATTGAAAAAGGTTTTGGTGTTAATGCTAGTACATTGCTTAATTCATTAGACTTACATGAAAAATAATTCTTATGACAATTCGCATTTCATTTGAAGAAGATCGAGGGGAGAGTTTAACTAAGATACATTCTCTCAAAAAGGAGAGTGGAAAAATCTGCTAGGTCTAGATTTGTGAATAAGTCACTGAAGCGTTAAAAACTTTTAGGTGGAAGAGTAGAATAAATTGTTTCATGTTTACGAAGCAAGAGTTTAGCTAAATACTAAAATCAATGAGTATACATGTTAAATTCGGGTTTGGGCTAAGCCAGCTTAAAAATACTTATAACATGACATGATATTCTCCGTCTTGGGCCAAGCTTGCAGGGGTTTTCTCAAAAGGCCTCACGCCACCTTATAAGTAGCCTCTTTTTCTTATTAACGTCTAGGGTGGGACTTTGTTCCGCACACCTAGAGTAAGCTTTATTTGCTTTAGGACACAATCTTATGCATAAAATGTACATCATTTCATCAACTAGAAGTTCTCATAGCAATCCAACAAGTTACACTTTACTCACCTGAACTTTAAAATAGAGGTGAGAAGTTGCTTGTCGATTAATATTCATCTAATCATACCATTTATGGTTAAATTATTATTCTGAAATGATTGACTAAATGATGTTTGTCTGATTCATGAAGTTTGTGGTAATTGGAGGGAATCAAAATGAGCTCTGATAACAGCAAACTTGCTCCTTCCACCCCGTTGTTCGACGAGCAGAAACTGGTAGCTCGGCAGCAGCATGAGCCAAAGTCACGGCGCAGATCGCAGAAATTCCAACAGATTCAGGACAGCTCAATGAGTGCAAAACCATTTCATGAGGAGAATCCAAAATTATTGGAGGACTTGGATAAGGTGACGAGCAAGTCTCGTCCAAGTACGAGTGTGCTTCAGTCACCAGAGCAACAAAAAACTACGGTCATAATAAAACGTGAATGTTCAGTTCCACCGATGATTCCAGAACATTCTTTGAGGAAGGACAAACAGCCGCTCATCCAAGACTCGTTTCCCCCTACTTTTCCTCAAATGAACTTAGCATCTCAGCCTCCAAAAGCATTGATGTGGCTTTTACAGCAGCAAATGCAACTAGAGAGGACAGCTCATGAGAAACGTTCAGAAATTGCGGCTGATGGAAGATCAGTATATAAGCCAGGAATGTGTGCTCAACGTTTGAAACAATACATGTACCTTCAGAATCAAAGACCAAGAGTAAGATATTCCAAGTAAAAGAAACATGAGTTCTTTTTATATAGACTGTTGTTTTGCTAATTCATTATATGATCTTATGGTACCTGAAAATGCAGGACAATGATATCGAGTTTTGGAGGAATTTAGTTGCAGAATTTTTTGCTCCCAATGCCAAGATAAGAACGTGCTTTTCATTGAATAAAAATAGGCAACGGATAAGTTGTCTTTTCCCTCAGGTTTGTAGCCTAATCTTCTAGTCAATTTTTTGGGGCCTGGATTCCGCCTACGCCTAGTGGCAAACACTGTGATTCAATCATTATCAAGTTTTCTTCCATAGGAGTATTTTGTCCTTGTGAGAAATTGTTGTCCCTTTTTTTAACCATCTGGTATTTGGAATATTCAAAAATGACTAAAGAGTTTTTACATTGACATATGTGATCTCAAGATTTGACATCATTTTCTATATGGTTTATAAAGTATTTAAGTATCCTATCTAGCATGAATATCGTCTTTGGAATGCTGGTTTTCCTTTCAGATTCTAATTAGATTAACTGCAGGAGGCATGGTACTGTGAGATCTGCAAAGTGAGGCCTACTGCTGGTTTTGGTATGTACTCTTTATTAAATTGGTGATGGTTGGATAATTTTGAGTCCTATAAGTTATTAGCTAACATAGGCTCCTTTTGGTTTCTTACTATGGTAGATCTGTATTTACTTTTATAATAAATATTTAAGGAGGCAGCAGAAGGGGAGCCTTGGAGCAACGGTAAAGTTGTCTCCGTGTGACCAATAGGCCACGGGTTCGAGCCGTGTAAGCAACTACTAACTCTTGCATTAGAGTAGGCTATCTACATCACATCCCTTGCGATACGGCCCTTCCACGGATCCTTCGTGAACGCGGGCTGCCTTGTGCACCGGGCTGCCTTATTTAAGGTGGCAGCACTAGTTATGGAAGTTTTGACTTGGGAGTTTATATCATAGTATTAACTATTAAGTAGTGAGAATTGTCATAAAGTAGATGGAAAATGCTATATATACAAGGCAGGGGCGGATATAGCCTTTCGGTTGTGGATTCATCCGAATCCAGTAGGTTTGGTCCAAACCCTGTATTTGTCTTAAGAAATCTAGCGAACTATATATAAAAATTATTCATTTAGAACTTATTAGCTTAAAAGGACTAGAATTCCGAACCCACAAGCTTCAAATCCTAGCTACGCTAGGTCAAGATGATTACGTTGAAAATTTGCTGCTCACTGTCTGAAATACTGATTTGTTTTTGTGAATTTTAGAGCTCAGTGCAGAAGTTCAACCTAGGGTATGCAAAATTAAGTATGATACAGGTATACTGGACGAGCTTCTTTATGTTGATATTCCTGAAGAGTATTATACGCCGTCTGGTCACATTGTTTTGAACTACACAAAAGTAATAGAAGAAAGTGTATATGAGGCAGCACGAGTGGTCCGTGAAGGCCGGCTCAAGATTGTGTTTTCTTCAGATCTAAAGGTTAAATGTTGATAAGATATAGTCCTAAGTTTATCTTTTGTAAAGTACTTGAACTTGTTCCAAAATGATTGATGAAAGAACATCCTTTCTTCTGTTTTACTGTGATAGGTTTGTATCTGGGAATTCTGCTGTTCATCTCACGAGGTGCTTATTAATCGAAGATCAGTTACTCCCCAGGTACATAACACTACACCAGCTTTTCCTTCGTAGGAGCTAGTGATCTTGACTACTTTCTAAGCTTAAACTTCTTGCAACTCATCGCCTCTAATTGCTGGCGCAAGCAACATATACAAAACACACATTGATTATGTATATAGTAACTATATTATATGTATATTTATGTATATTTATACTCAATATACAAAACATATACATTTACTGGCTATTATTTTGGAGGGCTGCCCAGTAAGATAATTATCCCTTCTTTTTTAAATATCTTATTGGAATAATTTGATTTTAATTAGTCTTAGGTACTTGAGTGCTTAACGAGTCTTACATAGCATTACACCAGCATTTCCTTCGTATGAGCTCGTGATCTTGACTACTTTCTAACCTTAAACTTCATGCAACTCATCACCTCGAACTTGATGGTTACGACTGATGGTTATAAGGAAGATTCTTTAAAGGACTTTTATTACATGAACAGCCAACATATACACTGATTTTGTATATAGTACGTATACTATATATATACAAAACATATATATTTACCGGCTTTTATTTTGGAGGCGGCCCAGTGAGGTAATTGTCCCTTCTTTTTTTAAAATCTCTTATCGGAATAAGATTTTTAACTAGTTCTAAATACTTGAATGCTTGAACGTTTGATATATATGGTATTAGATCATTATTCTTGTTGTTGTCCTTATTAAGGTTGCTTTTTTGTGAGTTTGAAAAGAACAGACTTCATTGAAAATTGTAAAACATAATTTATCCAGGTTCATCAACTCAGGGAAGCAATCCAGAAATACCAAGCTTTTGTTAAGAGTTGCTCAGGGATTGCTTCAGAAGAATTTAAAAGAAACTCCAACAAGTAAGTTGTCTATCCAACTGTTTCATGTTCACATTTAGGTGATAAACCCCACGTATCTTTTCTTTTATACTTGTCTTTGATGACATTATTCGGACACCGGTCCTGTATAATATTTCATATTGGTGGTGCTCGTTATATGCATTTAGGTTATTCTTCACACTTTAGTGAAACCATGTTGTTCTAGTTTTGACCCTTTGTGAACTGTATCTGTCGGACGGCTGCAGGTTTACTTTATCAATAAGACAATTAGCAAGAGTTTTGGACAAGTCTTTGATCAATGACCTTGGTTATACCAAGCGCTATGTCCGTTGCCTCCAGGTATTAGGCATTTATGCAGTCTAATCATCCTGTCATTGGATTATATGCATATCAGAATGCTATGTGGAATTGAAATTTTGGATTAAAAAAAAGGCGACGAGGATTTTATATTAAAATTCTCAATAGAAAAGACTTGTTTATTGTGACTCAATAATAAAAGCATGCACGATAGTTTCATCTCTGCTGTCATTTCAATTACTTGAGATTGCAGATGCAAAATGTAACAGTTCGTTAACAAGATGTTTAAGGGAATTCTATTGTTTTAAAGTACTGACATTCAATTGAAAAAATCTTTGCTGTAAGCTGATAGTTGTTTTAACATGTAAACTAACATTATGACACGGCAGCCCGGTGCACAAAGCATCCCGCGGTCATGCGTCCGGGAAGGGCCGGACTCTAAGGGGGTGTGGTATAGACAGCCTACAAACCCGTGACCTATAGGTCACACGGAGACAACTTGACCGTTGCTTCAAGGCTCCCTTTCGATGAACTTTAAGAAAGGGAAAACGAAAAAGATCTCAAGACTCTATTGACACGTTAAAAGAATTTCGAGAAGAAACCACAAGTGAGAAATAGGAAAGGTCTCATTAAATTAGAGAAGGGGCTTTTTTAACCTTTTGCCTGGCTACCGTTTGTGTTTGTCTTTGACATGCTTGGGGGACTCACTCTTTTGTGAATGTTTGTTATCAATAGGTTAGACATCCTAATCTGTGAACTTCTTGACCGTGCCGAATTACATATTTACTCTTTTTTGATGAGTTGTAGACAGCAGAAATAGTCAACAACATGAAAGATCTAATGGACTACAGCAAGAAATATGGGATCGGACCTGCAGGTAATGAAATAACTTAACCTTATTGTGCCAAGGCATTCTTTGCATATCATGTTTTAAATTTTAGAAGGAGAAGTAAAATGAATATAAACTCATTTGTTGAGAGATAATTGCAACTAACTCTTTTATAATTTTTCAGAAGCTATGGCCAGGTTATTTCGTCAATCTCTTGCATCATGTGTGACACATAATAATTCAGGTGTAAAAGAAGAACCTCAACAACATCCAGTGCAAGAGCAATCATACTTATATGACGACGCAAAAGATGAGGACTCTTCTGTAATAAGTTATACTCCTTTGTCATCTAATGAAGAAACAGAAAGTTCGAGTTTATCCCATCGTGCTACATCGCCAACTGCCTCTACTGCTTCATCCAAAAGGCCGGTTCACTTAGTCGACATTGTCGAACCTAAAAGAAAGAAACAAATGACAAATTCAGGGGAGACATCTCTTCTGCTTGGTTCGACCGAGCCTGTGATGTATCAGCCAATCACCACAACTCCTCCTTTTTCTTCCATTAGGTCATTTCTAGTTCAACCATCTTCTACTGATAGAGTCATCATCTCAAATGCTGCGTCAGCTGATAGAGTGAAGGTTAAAGAAGATGTTGTCACTTCTCAAAACATAGCTGCTGCTGCTGCTGAAGATGCGATTGATGATAACGACGTTCTGAAACAGAAGGAGAAGAAGGCTGATGATAAAGGTAAGTACTGCTATGGTTTTGAAACTGATGGAATGGTTGAGAAAAGCTATTACATGGATCAGTTAGAATCAGACAACTTGAATGGTGTAAGTCTTTTCTCTGGAATTCACATTGGATCTCATTTGAACGGCACGTTAATGGTGAATGATACTCATAGCAACAACCAGCAATCCAATGAAAAATTGCTTTATTGGAACGGAGAAATGGACCCTATCGATGATATTCAGTTCGACTGAAATATTATTTCAAGATAACATGATTTCATGGTGTTTTTCTGATCAGTAGCAGTTGCATGTTTAGATACTTTAATCAAGCAAGTTTCCTTTTTTCCTATAAATTTTACTGGTTTTGTATTAAAAGGAGATCTTTTTTCTTCCCTTGTTTCTATACTATAACTGCTTGTGCTTGAAACAGACAGTGCAAATAGGAACTTTTACCAAGCACTAGTTTCATCTGTTCTTTTAATATATATATATATATGTGTGTGTGTGTGTGTGTGTGAGAGAGAGAGAGAGAGAGATGTCATGGTTATCTTTGTACCAAGCACTAAGAAGTTGGTTTTTATATAGTTCTATTTACAATATATAATGATCTGGCAACTGTTAGTTTTTTTTATAAGATGAAGTAACAAGGAGTTTGAAAGTATAATTGAAAATTTTCATTAATCCTAGATTTAAATAGCAAAGAGGTTAGAAAGTATGATTGAGAAATTTCAATTGGAATTTGGAAATTTTATTAACCATACAAGGTTCTTCCTAAAACATCTGAACAACCCAAAATACCTAACATAACGTAAAATTCAAATGAAGTGGTAAATTCTTCTTAAAACTAAAATATCTATAGTGTACACGATGCTGAATGAGTCAATCCTATTTTTTTATTAAAAAAAATTCCAACTTAGATTGGAATTTATTGTGAAGATTTTATTAGGGTTGAGTGACCTATAGAATGGTAAAAGATCTCAAATAATGTATTAGGATTTTGAGTTATCGAGAAAAGGTTCCCGTCTTCAATAATATGAGACTTGTTGATCATGATATATGGTGAGGCTTAGTTTCTTTTTTACACTTTTAAGCATTTTTCAAATATATAACCGGCCCTTTAAAGTTGTAGTGAATTTTTATTTTAACACTTTTATTACGGGTTGTTCCAATTATACACCCCAAGATATATCAGAATGTGCCTAGTAAACACCTACTGTCTAACCAATAAAACAAATAAAAAATATGAACTTCACGCGCAGTGACATGGCAAAATCATCCAAAGAATGTAATTTTAATGTAAACACTTGTCTAAGTAACATGATTGCGCAAAAATCTTTCCATTAGTCAAAAGAAAGAACCTAAAACTAGGGTGTTCGTCGTTGGGTACGGTACGGTACGGTATTTAGATATTTCGGTTCGGTATTTTCGGTATTCGGTTTCGTAAAATGCTATACCAATACCGTACCTAATTAAATTCGGTATGATTCGGTTTTTCTGCTTTCGGTTTCGGTTTATTTGGTTCGATAACTTCGATTTATTCGGTTCGAATACTAACTGGTGCATAGAGTCATAGACGGTAATATTCTTAATTAAAGTACTCAAAAGTACAAAACTAAAAACGTTTGTTGACAAAAGTTTTGTCCAAAACCAGCATATACCAACCTATACAGAGAAAACTTAGAGAAATATCTTGTTACTTGCTTAGAATTAATTGATGAATTTAGAGAATAAAGAAAAGTAAAATTTTAGATTTCATATACTTATGTTATAATTAATAAAATATATATTGTGTAATATAATATATATTTCGGTACGGTATCGATATTTTGTATTTCATTTTAAAATACTTATTACCATATCTAATACCAATTTTTTAAAAAATTTAAACCAAATACCATACCGAATACCAAAATATCGAATACCGAATACTAAAATTTTCAATTTCAGTACGATAATTCGGTATTTACCAAATTATGCACGCCCTTAAAACTCTTGAATTCTCATTATCTTAAATATTTTAAGTTAAAGAGTTTTAAACAATGAAGTGGTTTAAATGAAACGCTTTTCACGAAACATTCGAGGTATAAAACTGTCTCATTCAAATCACTTGTCTAAAACTTTTTTGTGGTTCACTGCTGCAAAACCTATTTGTTCTTCGACATAATAAACATTCATGATTTTACTTATGCTAGATACACATCAACTGGATGTGGAATTTTGAGCACTGCTGTAGTCTGTAGAAGTCATACTTCAGCTTTGCCAAAGGTACAGTTCGTTTGTTGTGTGATTATAACTAACCTCAGTTGTGCTTTCTTCCCACCAGCAAGAATGCGTTGAATCTGAAACCCTCTGTTGAAGGACTGGTTGAAAAGTAGCCTTGTCCAGAGATGAATCCAGGAATTCGAGAAGATGGGTGCACTATTACTTCAAAGACAAATATGCTTCAAAGATAAACATTCAGTTTCATGATATAAAATTTTACAAAAACTATAACTTGGCTAGCAAAATTTATCCAATTCCATTATCTCAAAAATACATCATCAATTTACATTTGTACTCGACGAGCTTTCATATTTTGAAAGCGATCCATAATAGCATCATTACTTACAATTGCAAATACATTATGCTCTATATTGCAAACTAAATGCTATTACGTAGATCATTCTTTATGAGCTTCATTAGGATTTGTTTCAAGAGATACCAACCTAAGAGCACTATTAACATTTGAAGGAGGGGAAGAAATTGCTTCTCTTTGAACTTCTGCAACTATATGTGAATTAGCAGATGGTTGAACTAGAACTTGGTTGGCCATTGTTTAACTTGATCAAGTATCTATCCATTTTGATATTCGGAAAAATTATTCCTACAAAATTAAATACTCGCATTTATTCAATCTTATACCATATCCATTTTATAAATTTAAATCAATCTTAATAACAAAGAATTCACGAAAAGGGGAATCACACCCCTTTAGAATTCATTATTCAATAAGGGAATCACACATTCAACCCCTTTCGCATTCAAATATAAGAGAATCACGAATCACGAATACTTGAAAATTCATAATATAGTAGGGGAAGCACACCCCTTCCAACTTACAATAAAATAAAATGAAAGCGTACCTATTCGTTCGCAAAATATGTAATTGTTTATCTTGATCAACTGAATGTCTCTTTATGTTACACCCTATATTTTCTTACGTAAAAGTGTGTCGTGAGCAAACTAATGTAGGACCAAAAATGAGATTATCTTTGAAAATATATAAAGTAAGATAATCATGTTACCTCAGAGGTTACAAATATTGAAGATCATGAACAACAAGTACAAAGAGGGTTGGAAGGTTCAGAAGCTAAAGGAATTGAAGAAAATAATATTTCGTCGAAAGTCGACAAGTTGGGAATGTTATAACATATACTTTTGGGATGAGACTGGGGTTCTTAACATGATAAGGAGGTTATGTTATGAGTTATGTTAGTCGTATGATAGTCGTGTGTTATGTTTTGAAGTCAAGCGAGTTGTGGAACAAAAGTCGATGAAAGTCATCACAAGTTACGTTCATAAGTTTTACTGAAACTTTGGGTCAAATGTAACTGCAATTTTCTATCAATATACTTAGATTTATGGGGTGTTCCACCAATCGAATTGAATATCTATGTGTCTATTTTGTAACGCATTAAACAGTTTGTCAATACGATATCGAAGTAGAGAGATATGGGCATTTTTGCGAGACTGCGTAGACTGCTAGGTGACAAGTAGGTGTGTCGCCTACTTGCTTAAATGAGAGTCCAAAAATTGTCCAGTTCGGGTCGTCCAAAGAGGCCTTTTAAAGGCCTATTTCCTTCATATATTAGACTGCTAATAGGGTATAATAACCAGACATAAACTCTGCAAAAATTCTCCCAATAATTGCCCACAAATCCTAATTGATTTTCTCTCCCTTTCAAGTTCTAATTGGAGGTAAAACCTAGAGTTTGAAGAACCAAGATAGGAGTTGAGTTATCCAATAATAAGGTAAGTTTACTTCTCTCTTTCATCCATTTTGTTCTGTTGTAAATGCATGGTAAGCCGTTCTATATTTGTATGAACTCACGGGACGGTGATCGAAAGCCGTGAGTTCGAGTTATTCACTTGTAGCAGAATATTTTGTGCTGTTTTGTGTTGCTGTTGGGCTGCGTATTTTACTACTATTTTGTAGAGTGTTGGAGGAGAAAGTGTGTGGAGAAATACCATATAAATGCAGGATGGTGGGCTGGTCGTTGTTCGTAATATTTTCGGGTTGTTTGAAACTACTATGGTAGTCGTTTTGTGTATGAAGAGATTGGGATGTGTTAGGCTATTTTATAGTATTTTGTGGTGTATATAAAGTTGAAAAATAATGTATATATGTTGTTATTGTTGCGTTCTTGTGTTGTTGGTGTTATCTTGAATTTGGAGGAAGTAAAGATTATAGGGGAGATGCTACCCGTTTTAATACAAAATAAGCTTGTCGTTCATTGTGCGATAGTTGTACCTTTCGTAACTTAATGATAGTATTATTATCGTTATTGTAGATTAAGGTTGCGAAGAGGTGAGTTCAACTTGGTGATTGGAAAGATTGTGATAAGATATGTTAAGGCTAAGCCCTTCCTTCATTTTGGCATGATCTTGTAACTAAATATGTTTGATAACGAGGCATAAAGAGAAGTTCACACTCTCGAATTTATATACATTATCCTATTCTCATAAGTTACAGTATTCTTCCTTATCAGGACTTTATATTCAATTGAGTATTGTCTTCTTCCAGTCAAGAGAGCAGATGGTCTATATATATACAGTATTACAGTATTTTCACCACCATCGTGTTATAATCGGTGCGCAGGCCCCTATTTTCACTACCAACTCCGCCTCGTGTCTCTTCAATCAGAATAATATCATCTGTAAATAACATACACCATGGCACCTCCTCTTGAATGTGGCGCGTCAGCATGTCCAACGCCAAGGCAAATAAGAATAGGCTAAGAGCCGACCCCTGGTGCAACCTTATCACAATTGGAAAGTGGTCCAAATCCCCCTCCCCCACGGTCTTCACTCGTATTTTAGCTCCATCATACATGTCCTTAATCACCCTAGTGTAAGCCACCAGAACATCCCTAGCCTCCAAACACCTCCATAGAACTCGGAACTTTGTCATATACTTTCTCTAGATCAATGAACACCATATCTAAGTCCTTCTTCCTCTCCCTATACTGCTCTACCAATCTCCTTACAGGGTGAATTGCTTCCGTAGTCGAACGTCCCGGCATAAATCCGAACTGATTTTCAGAAATAGACACGCTCTTCCTCACCCTCGCTTCCACCACTCTCTCCCAAACTTTCATAGTATGGCTCAGCAGCTTGATACCCCTATAATTATTAAAATTATGGATATTTTTCTTATTCTTATATATCGGAATCATCATATTCCACATCCATTCCAGGCATTTTCTTTGTCCTAACGATGATGTTAAATAACCCAGTGATCTATTCCAAGCCAGCTCTATCCACGCTTTTTCAAAATTCTATCGGAATCTTATCTGGCCCAGTTGCTCTTCCCCTGCACATCTTATGCATAGCCCCCTCGACCTCCCCCATTTTAGTCCGCCTACAAAAACCAAAGTCACGATGACTCTCGGAGTGCTCCAAATCATCCAACACAATACCCATATCCCTTTATCTATTTAGGAGCTTATGGAAGTATGTCTGCCATCTACGTCTAATATATGCCTCATCCATTAATAATTTGTCATCCTCATCTTTGATGCACTTCACCTGATCCAGATCACGGGCCTTCATTTCTCTCATCTTGACTAGCTTGTACAGCTTCTTGTCTCCACCCTTGTCACTAAGTTCTTCGTACAAACGTCCAAATGTTGTCGTTTTAGCCGCCGTGACCGCTAACTTCGTCTCTTTCTTGGCCCTCTTGTACCACTCCCTATTCGTACTCTTCTCCTCTTCGTCCTTACTCTCCACCGGCTTCAAGTATGCCGTTTTCTTGGCTTCTACCTTTCCTTGGACCTCTCCATTCCACCACCAATCTCCCTTGTAACCTCCAAAATAACCTTTCGAGACCCCTAGCACCACTCTAGCAGCTTCCCTAATACAGTTCGCTGCCAAAGTCCACATACCATTTACGTCCCCACTACTCCTCCATACCCCATAGTCTCCAGCTTCTCCCCTATCTCTCAAGCTTTGTCTTTAGTCAAGGCTCCCCACTTAATCTTGGGTAGACCGAACACAACCCTCTTCTTCCTCTTCCTCCTGATCTCCAAATCCATCACCAAGAGCTTATGTTGGGTCGAGAGATTCCCGCTTGGAATAACCTTGCAATCCGTGCAAAGACCTCTATCGCACTTCCGAAGGAGTAGGTAGTCAATTTGGGTCTTGGCCACTGTGCTCTGAAATGTCACCAAGTACTCCTCCTTCCAAAAAGCCGAGTTAGCTATCACCAAATCAAAAGTCTTTGCAAAATCTAATAACGAAGTATCACCTCCGTTTCTAACCCCAAAACCGAAGCCGCCATGCACACCATCATAACACTCGGAAGTCAACCTGATGTGGCCATTGAAGTCCCCTCCTATAAACAGCTTCTCGTTAAGCGGGATACCACGCACAACCTTGTCCAACTCATCCCAGAAACATCTTTTGACCTCCTCGCCCAATCCCACTTGAGGAGCGTATTAACTGACCACTGAAACTTCATCTTTAAGTTCATGTTATTTTTTTTATGCGATTATAATTGAGAAACGTAAAATTTTAACATAAACTATTTTTAGTCGTTTTCCTAAACTAAGACCACGACCATTATTGACATTTAGGATATCTTCACTTTCAATTATCAAACACCTCAACCAAACCAACAAACTACCCAAACTAGGACTTCTTACCTTCACCTTCAATATGTTATTATCCACCGACGAATGAACAGTCGGTGTAATTTGACATGTTACAACTTACAACTGATCATGCACCATGTTTCTCAGATTACCAACTTTTAGTGTAACATTTGTCTAACTGACTGAATACACAGAAATTATTTAGAGCATCAAAAGATAGAACTTAAAACTCTTGAATTCTCATTTATCTTCAATATAAACCAAAAATATATTGCATATATGAGCAATTATTTGCATTTATAACAAAGGAGTATACATCTTGTGCTGTAGTATTCTGAAACTATAATATGCTAAGAATTTTTATGCTCTACAATGTGGCCTGGACCAGGGAGCAGAAGGCTTGATGTGGAATTTTGAACAATGGTGTGGAAGTCATACTTCTGCTTTACCAAAGATACAGAACGTTTGGTGTGATTGATAATTAAGCTCACTTGTGCTTCTTCCCTCCAGCAAGAATACGTTGAATCTGAAGCCCTCTGCTGAAAGCCTGGTTGAAAAGCAGCCTTGTCTGGAACTCGGAGACAAATGGGAACCAAGCTAGAACAGCCACAGGTGCAAAGATCACGAGCCCCATTAGGTACTCGTATCCTCTGGCTAGAGCCTTCACAGATCCCCACATTCCTATGCCCTTCACTACTGGCCTACATGCCTGTGCTATCTGCAGGGCACACCATAAGACTTCAGATACACACACACACACACACTCTTCTTTAGTGTTCTATATATCAAAGGCAGGTAATTGTGTTTTTTAAATGCGATGAAGTAGTCAAAATTGTAAAGAATCCCTTTCACTGACACAGCCTCAATTCCACTACTATTAGTAGCAATAATGCTGAGACAAAAACCTCTCAGTGAATAACATTGAAGATAAGAAATAGTCACCTGAAGAAGAGCCCATCCAGTTGGCAAGAAGGCCAATAAGCTGGCAAAAATGTCTCCAACAGTAAGACTTAGGAATTTGAATAGCACGACAAGTGTGACTATGAAGCCAATGAACAGGAACAATTTCAGAAGCCTGAACATCAGCTGGAAATCAGCACTGAACTTCTTCCTACCCATGGACACGATCTGCAGAGAGAAAGTACAGTTTCAGAACTTGCTACAGAAAGACAACCTTTATGTGACGAGAATTTAGAGTGTCTTTCTAAAGAATGGTTTACAATGCAAGAAAGGTCTGAATGCTGACCTTCAAGACGACCATGACGAACACAATGACCAACCACGACAAACCATAAACCTGCAATCGTTGAGATGAGGATTATCATATAAGTGGGATGCCAATTCACTCCAGATATTGTATTGAAAGCTGAAAATTCAAGGGAGTTCTATTCTCAAGAGAGTTCGAGATGTACTTACAATGATACCCTTATCATTATTGGCCACATTTAGCTGATAAACAATTCCATATTGGAAAAGTAAGAAGCGCAGAGCAAGAAGAATTTCACAGAAGCGGCCAATCAAACCAGAATACTGCAGATGCTCTTGTTCCTCATCCCACCAAGACTCCCAACTCTTGGTTGCCGGAACACCAATACCTCCATGATTGCTGATCCACTTGGCCCAATCCTCCCAATCATCCACTATCTTTTGCCATTCAAAGCCTGAAGGATTAAAGAGGAAAGGAGCAAACAGCCATGAAACCACAAGGAACCACATTGAGCCACTGAGAAACAAGAAAGCTACAGAATCAGTAACAGCTGTGCCATAAATTTGATAAGCTACGAGCAAAATCAAAATTTCCAGTGCTTTGGTGAAATGGCTCCTTGAGTACATTCTGTAGTTCTCAGCAAACTTTTCGTGTCTCACGACAAAACCACGCCCAGTTGCTCTGTATTTCGCTCCACCATGTAAAATTGTGCGGCCAAAGTAATGGAGCTTTGTTCCAAGAGAGAATGTAAAGAAGACAGCAGCCAACTGCAGGTTCATGATGATGATATCACCTGCAGCAGTTCTGAAGCCTCTTTCCAGCCCAATCTCCATAACCATTGGCAGGGCCATTAATAAACCAAGTTGAACAACAGATTGTGAGGCCATTGCAGCTTTGAGAGCATCATCACCCTTGGATCTTGCAACTTTGACAATGGACTGTTCCAGTCCACTCAATGCAAGGTAGAGTTTACCATATAAAAATGCATAAACTGTGAGGACTACCAGCTGCAAGGAATAAACAAAATGATATCATAAGTATATCTTCCTTTACATCATCTCGCGGAAGCAAAAGTGATTGCCGCACATGCTTCAAAATGGAAGTAATTGCAATGTATTATGATTTTGAAGTCATGTAGCCCATACCAGGTGAGATAAAACTTTGTAGATTAATGACATCAAATGTTACAGGACTTACCATTGAGCTGATATAAAATCCAGTAGTTGTGAAATAACAGGACAGCATACGGAAAAAGTCAAAGCGATGCCCTAATCTGTACAGATCACGGCTAAGGGTCTGCTCTCCATTACCACATGCCACTTTTGCCTCAAAGAGAGAGATTTGGTTAAGACCAACATCTCGTCCCTTTCCAACTTGAATGTATTCATGGTGAGTAACATTTCCACGTCGCAATGTTGAGTTGAAGCCTACAGAGCCAAACTTTGTGAGACAATAAGGTGATCTTTTTATGCATCAATAAACATATTTCTGAAAATTACCTGCAAATATGTCCTCACTAAGATTGATACCCCTTGAAGCTTTGCTAATGCCACCGCGAGTGATGTGGAAAATTCTGTCAAATACATCTGGATGTCCATAGTGGAAGCGGACCCTAAAATCATCAAAGTAGAATATAAAAATCTCATGGCATTGTCAGAAGTCAGAAAATAGCATAAATGTAAATTATTTGGATATAAACCAAGTGAACTCTTAACCGCAAGCAAACCAGCGAAAGAAAGTCCCCACTGCTCCTGATTTAGTTTCTAACAGAAGAAAACTGTGCATTTGTCCAGGAAAGGATCTTGCTCTACTTCACATAAACAATCCAGTATACTAAGTTTCTTCCTCTCCATTTGGAGAAAGAGAAAAAGCTACTTACAATATGTTTAGTTCTTAGAAGGTTAAGGGAAGGGGAAAATAATGAGAAACTAACTGGTTTCCTTGCCCTTAGATATTGGAGAATTACTTCCAGTTGTTTGTTACAACTAGAAAGGAAGTAAAACAGATATACTCCCTCTTTCTGTCCAGTTTGGATAGATTGAGAAAGCTGACCTGGAGAGTTATCCAATTCGTCCATTTTTATTTGACATATTTATTTACTTCTCTGCCAAATAAGGGAAATGATCTATATCCCTACACCTTTACATCTAATCGTCCAACTCCTCCTCTTTTCACCCAACCACACATAGCTTTAGTTATTCAAGTCGTGACATAATGGCAGTCTTCAGCAAAAGAAGAATAAAAGTTGAACAGCACTACAGCAAATGTTTTTGCCAAAAGTTGATGCATTGATATGGAAATATAGGACTGTCTGTTGAGTAATTTAATTCATCAAGGAACCGAAGAACATACTTCAAGGGCCTTGCAAGAACTCTCTGACCAATGGTGACAAAACTTGTCTCTTGATTAGACATAAACCAAGCCAACGAAGAAACACTGCAATTTGGAAGATGCGATGCCTTATTAGACATGTCAAAACCTTGATTTAAAGAAACTAAGCAGGCTCTATAAGAAATTATTATGCAACCTTCCAGTGAAGATATGCTCACGAACACCCAATATTGTAGGTGGACGCACTCCGTGATCTTCATTAAACTCCTCAAGAAGGTTACGCATCTTTAAAGCTTCCTCCAAGTAATTGTCCTGCAAGAGAAAGCATTAAGCGACTATTTTCTGATTACTTAACAGTAAGTATTTCAACTCAGTCTAACTTCACCTGATTCATGTCAATTGTTTGAAGAGCTTCCCCACGAGAGAAGATAATTGCATGATTCTGATTTTCAGGCTTTCCTTCTCCTATCTTTGCTGCACCAGGCAACTTTATACGGTATATTTCCTTCAAACAGAGATCATAGAAGAAATCAGGCCTTGTAGTGCACAGAATAAATTACATTCAATATTTAAGATAAAAAACAATGATAACCTGATCAAGATTATCAACTGCTTTCACCAACACTGAATAGTAAACCTTCTGAGCTTTTCCACCTTCCCGTTCTTCGACTTCATCAATATATGCTACACGGAGAGAGGGGTTACTGCAAAGGTAAAGGAGAAAGCAGTTTTCAACAGTAAATACAGTTGAGTATAGGTGAATTCAACTCTTTGTAGTTTTTCTTGTTTATTTGGAAGAATAAAAACTTACTTGACCATCAAGTTCAGAATATCAGTTGCACGCCGGTCTCCATTTCGCTTCTGATTTCCATAATTCTGGCAGGTAGCGACATAAGTGAATTTCATGTCAGCCACAGCTTCTAATTGAGCATACAATGATCTTTGGCTTTTCTTATCCTCCTCAGATGGTACTGTAACAGCTTTGTATCCTTCAAGAATCTCTGCAAATAAATAGTCAAAATGCAGTGAGTTTCCAGAAAGGAATTTAGGACTTGGTGCCCTATTTCAAGCACCTAGGCAAAGTATTGGTAAAACAGACTAAGCATAAAAAACTGTTAGCTATTCAACAGTATATTTTCTCTTCTTGTTGCATCATATAAACACTCGCTACAATCTTAGATATAACAGAGTGAGAGTTTTAGAATGAAAAAGTTCTTTTGCATTCCTTCATTTATAGCTCCTGTTACCATGTAACAGAACGAGCCGCCAGAAGAAATTCTGATTATGAAAAATTAAGAGATACTTGACATATAAGACTAGTACAGAACAGGGAATTTATTAGTGTTCGCATGAAAAGTATACAGAGTTTTTCCACCTCAAAGGAACCTTAAATCCTTAAGAACTCCGAGCTCTGAGACCACACATGTATTAGAAGGTATATACATGTAGGGGTGAGCATCCTCCACTTCTAATCAAGAGGTTGTGAGTTCGAGTCACCCCAAGAGCAAGATGGGGAGTTCTTGGAGGGAGAGAGCCGAGGGTCTATCGGAAACAGCCTCTCTATCCCAGGGTAGGGGTAAGCTCTGTGTACACACTATCCTCCCGAGACCCCACTAGTGGAGCTCTGAGACCACACATGTATTAGAAGGTATATACATGTACGGGTGATTTTTGCGGGTCCTACTGTTGATTCAAATGGCTACTTGTAGAACATAGCTCGCCTGAGTAGACTTCAACTACCAATTATATCGAGCACATATCATTTGGAAAAGAAAAAATTTAGAGCAGATAACAACTATTTCTTACTAAAGAGATTTTTGCAAATCTAACTCATTATTTCTTTTATTAACAAGAACAGTCGAGGTTCTTAGCCCAAAGATAAAATCTATTTACAGGAAAATGGCTTTAAGAATATTATGGTTTACCTCCTTCTGAAGCCATGTCGAGAAATGCTTGAAGCTTCAAAGCTCTCCTGTAGTACATCATTCCTCTAACTGAAAAGAATATACAGTAACGATAAACAATCAATAGGAAACTGTTAAGTCAAAAAGTATGTGATAAGAAAAAGTCTTTGAAGGTGCCTGTTCTGCAGAGAGTCTGTCCCCTTAAGGAGGCCCAATGACGTAGCTGCAAGATGTTTTCATCATTTTCCCAGACCTCTGATTCCTTTTTACACCCAAGACGTTCCATGAAGTTATTCCATTCATCTAGAAGGAAATAAAGCGATGTCAAATAGACAAGAAAATATACCAATGAAGTAGGAAGAGGAACATCATATTGAAAGAAAGTTCGTCTTCAAGTAGTTGATAATAGAATGAAACCTGGATAAATCTTTTGGAGGTAGTAAATGATTGATACACCGTCTTCATTTTCCATCTCAAGATCACCCTTTGAGTAGACAGTTTCCTCACTGTAGTATGGCGTCATGACACTGCACATTAAAGCATATAATTGAACTTCTGAATTTTGGATGATAGTACAATGGATCGATGCGCTTCCACATTTGACAAATGAGATATTTTTAATCTTTTGAATATTAATCATCAACAAATCCGTTGGTATTTTTTCCACTATCCACATATTAATAGCGTATTTTCATGACTATAATAATGCAATGTTGCTTGCTAACTTGATATCATTGAATGTAGACTGAATAGAAACCTTATGCTCACTCCAAATATTAAATGCATGTCAGGATAGTCAAATTCAAAGGAGAACCTCAAAATTATCGGACAATCGATCTATAAACATAAGGATGTATGCCTTCGTGGATTATGAGCAGCACCTGAATGAAAGCATTTTGCGCACTCGAGGTGCACGTGGCATTTCCATGAACAATGAATTTGTGAAAAAGTGAACCCTTCTGCGTGCCTCAAGGTTTGTTGGAACTTCAACTGCTGATTCTCTTACAGTTAAGAGAAGATAAAGACGCCGAATCTGAGAAATAAATCAAGATGATGTTTCTGTTTCTATGTATCCATTAATTGAAGACAATTCATCTGATCATACACATATCAAAAGACCTGTTCTTCCCACTGTGCTGTCACTGGAGGAGGGAATGCAATAGCTGTTCTCGAGTCAGTATTAGCAAAGAGTTGTTTCCCTGAATCCCTTCCATTATGACCAAGTTCTACTAGTTCCCTGAAATAATTTACAGACCATTAAAAAAATATCAAATTGAGTATCTTAAATAACACTATTGATATGCATCTATTTATCAAAAATATTCATCCTAAAATGCGCAGAATTCACCAACCCGATTTCATTCACCATCATGTCTCGGGTCACTATTTCTAACATATCCTGCAGCGCTATGACAACGTTGTTCCTTTTAGATGGATCTCCATCTCTCTGCAACAAGAAAGAAAGTGAAATATCTAGCATATGAAGTTCCACTGCTACAGAGACACCAGTCAGCGAATTACTTACCAGTATCTCAAGTAGGTCAACAAATTTCTTGCAAAGGTTTTGCAAAGGACCTGTTCTGAAATTCGCAAGGAATGTGCTCTTTGAAATGCTGTTTTCAACTTCTTTTATGATGATTCCTATGATCCTAGACACACAAATTAGACAGATTAAGAAGATATGCATCTAATGAAGAAGTATTAAGTGTCAATTGATGCAAAAATTGGAAGGATCACAGAAAACAGCAGAAATAATGCATGAAGGTGGCAAACTACATTTAGATATGTTGCATCACCACATTATATAATGTCGCAGATATGAGCATAAACAGAGGTAACAAAACAATGGTCAGACAAAAAAAGTTGAATGAAAGAAAAGTTAGTTGGAGAGAATGCAACTGATCTTTCAAAGACATAAAACACAAGTTAAACCGGACAGTTTACAGGATAAAAAGAAAATTAGGACCTAAATGAAGCGAAAATGTAAAAGAAAAGGGACTAGTGTTATGAAATAAAAGTACCTAGCGAGTTTTTAATACAACAGTGCTATCACTGTATCTGAAAACCAAGCATTACGACATACTACAGCTAGAGAAAGTGTTGTTTGGCTTAATGAACAAAAGAAGGAGTTAGGAGAGAGGAAAGAAACAATTCCAAATGATCCTGATGGATATTCAGGAATATACTTGAACTAAGATGCATGCTGTCGTGAAGTTGAATGATGACAAAGCTAAAATAATGATTCTCAGATCTATGAATCAGCTGAAAAAGCAACCTTTTCTCAGTTTCTCCAACAACCAGGGCATTAAGAACAAGTTTAAAAGATTCATAACATTCAATAACAGCACACTTCATGTATTCATCCGCACATATGCGCTTCCAAAGGTCAGCATCTCTAGAACGAAATTGTGAAGCCATGTCCAATGCAATTGGGATCTGCAAAGGAATACAGTCAATCCATGTAGAAGAAATTTAAACAGAGGTGCACCAGCCGACAGTCTTTACCTTGCTAGCAAGCAAAAAGGGTGGCCATTGAATAACTTTCAGACTGGGGTCCGAGGAATAAGGAACAAGTAATAGGTCCATCTCCCTGAAATAATGTGCAGACAGTTCAATTCTCAATGTTAGAAGAACAACCAACTAGAAAACGAAAAGATGAGTTAAGGGACTTTTCCTATCACTTATAAGATCTTCTTCACGGAAACTGCATATAAATTCATTCCATAGCTGAGCGAATTTTGCAGCTTCACTTCTCTTACTGGGTGAAACCTAGACATCCAAAATGAATGTGTTTAATAAGACTTTCATATTTTCCAAGTCTTTGGGCAATCTATTTATCTTCATGGAAGAAGAATTAAAAGCATAGCGCACGTTAAAGGTGAGGAAAGAGAAACCTCATTAAAACTCTTGGAGAGGGAAAATCCCTTTTTGTCAGTTTTGTCAGAAGGCACCAAGTAAGAGTTGAATGCACCAGGCAGAGACTGAAATCTTGACCTTAACATGTCTAGAGTTCGTATCTGTGTAAAGGAAAAGCAACAACAAGAGCAGAACCATATATTAATAAAGATCAGCAACCTCAACAAAGTAAAAATGACAATTTTATACGATGAAAGTCTAGCTTTTCAGGAAAGCATAAAAGTTGCTTCAGGCCTAAAATAACTCAACCCACCCTTGATATTTGATGCAGCAGAACCCAGTAGTGACAATTTGAGAGATATAACCACAGTTTTTCAACCAGAAAAGGGACTACTACTTTCAATTTATTTTTATTATAGATGGATATATAGTTGCAACAATCATTATAGCAATGCAGTCCACTGACTTCCTAACCAGCCTTCATCTTTTTTTGTCAATACAGCCTTTATCACTGTCCACAAACATTTAAGTTTGGCCTAAATCTCGTTGCTGTACATAAAAGAAGATACACTTCAGATATGCCTTCAGCAATCTACTGATGATCACTCATCCGAATGCTCTATAACAACCTTCTTAATCTTGGAATATTTCCCGAATGAAAAGAAGCACATTGAATAAATAGGTTAACAAATAATTTAAGGTTGTCCCAGTTTCAACAATGCTCACTTCTGTTACCCCAAACCTGATGTTGGATTGCAATCAGGAGATTGAATTTCTGCAGCACACATAGGTTTCCAACTTCTAATATTTGCCAAGGACCATCACCAGTATGCAGTGCTCTACCCCAGATATCATAATGATTAATGAGCAGCAATAATCAAGTTATCTCTAAACTAAATTCCACTAAGATCCATTGACAGTGACTAGACATTAACCATACGAAATAGACAGAAAAATAAATGTCAATCAAGATACATTCTGAAAGTCATTACCTCACCAAGACGATCAAAGGCCCCTATAACACCACCACACAAAGTTGAGAAAATAGCATACCAAATTTGAGCATCCATAAAGTAAACCTGTATAAATTTGGATACAATATTTACTAGTAAGAAATAAACATGAAACATGTAAAAATGAAAACAAAAGCAAGACATACCAAGATAACTGGTGCCCACAGGGAAAGCACAGCCCCATAGTTGCTCCTAGCTGTACGGATAGGATATATTCATAAGCATCAATTTGAAGATACTGAATGTGAAAAAAAGGAAGTGAATTTTGGAATATATACCATCAGGGAAGAACTCATGCCAAGCATACTGAACGCGATTGATGTCCATTATCATTTTCGTGGGTTTTATAAGGGGTTTTATCTGGAGTCACATATATACCACAATTAGAAGGCAAACACATCTACCAGTCCTATTCCAAATAAGAGCAACTGAATAGGCATCCAATTACCTGAATAAAATAGCTGAAGGCAAATTTTGCACAAAGAAGTAGCACCCAGAAAAGAGTATACCTGATGCAAGAAGTGAAGCAACAATAAAGCAAGTGTAAACATAAATCAGAGGAAGATGGAAGTAAAAGACTTGTTAGCATACTTTATTAGTGCAAATTGACTTTCATGCATTCCCCTCCCAACATAAATTCTTGGCTGCAGAAAAACAAGAAGCAAGACAGTTAAATAATGTTAGCTTTAGAAAATAAAATATTGGCATATACATACAAACTACAAAGTAGTGAGATGAGCGGACAGAATGTATGAGCAATTGTGTCTTATGGAAATAGATATATCCTATTTTTGCAAACGCTAAACCATATGATCAGAGTACAAGGAAATTCACATCAAACAAATTCACCTAAAATTTGAAACATATTAAGTTTCACATAGATTCATTCAAGTTGCACCATTGATATCTAAATTTTTTCCCTTTTCCCCAGGATTTTAAGTTCTTTCAGCCATCATTTTGAAAAAGCATGGGAGCCGGCAGTATTTCAATTTAAAATTCTGGTTAAATACTGTCTATTATTTCATCTGTAGAAGATCTTCACGCTTCGTATAGGGATTCAGACCAAAAAGTGATATGTTTTATTGGTGGTTAACTAAAGGAAAATACAATAATGTTCAGACGTGGTGAAAGAAGAAGCAGAAGAATAGATAGTATTAGTAAAGAATTTGGTTTCAGCTCAAAAGATTGATTAACTGCAGATAGCACGTAAGCTTTCGTGACTGACTACAGAGGATAATAAACTGTTCTTAAGAAATTAAATATGCACTTTTATTGGTCAGAAGGTTTTTTGTTATTACCTGTGACCACCACAGTAGAAACCTTACAACAAGCCAATCCGAGTTCTCAATCCATCGACGGAGCATTGGGAATATAAACAAAACTGCAGTGAGTAAATTGGGTAGTAGGTATACAGCCACAGCCATTAGGTACAAAGGAGGAATGCCCTTCATCTTGTCCAGAAATGTCAGGGAATTTCGAATCTTCGTAAATAGCTCTGAGTTGCTTTCTTGGACATAAAACAGTGGGAGGATGACAGACCATGCAAGGCTGACGATTATCTTCAGAACATTCCTCAGTACATCTGTGAACTTCCATCTATGATAGCCCGGAAAGTTCAGAACAAGGTCCAGGATGCCTAGCATAAAGCACAAGGGATGGTTATTTTTCTACTAAACCGCTACATATTAACATGTAAAATTGGAAATAATAAGAGCAGAAAATTACACAAGATAAAAATGCTATTTCAAAGAAATTCATAATTAATTACATACTTTGGAGAAAGCGAAGAAACGCTGCTGTGATGAAAATACTGGACAAGTTGTATAAAGAATCCTTCCGAAATATATCCAACACAGAGATATCACTCCACGCAAATATGACCATGGCCTGCAAGAGTACATTACCAAAATGTCCCAAAAATGGAACAAGTATATAGTTACGAGAAAAGAAACAGTATTTAATAATCTTAACAGTTTGAATTTTCCACCTGCAAAGCCAGGACAAAGAAGGTCCAAAGACGGTCAAAGCTTCGGAAGATATGCCAAAATGATCGGGTCTCAACAAAATAGGACTTTCCCATTTTTCCAGGCTTTTTAGCAGAAGCTCCTTTTCCCTGTAGTAGCAGTCATTAGGTAAACAACTCTTCTGCTGATAGAAGAGGAAACTTCTGATGAAAGTACAAGGCATACTTGTGTGGTGTCACGTGTTGATTTGAAGAAATCACCGTCATCACGCATAGGCCAACCTAAAGAAAAGCAATCTTGCGACCTGAACAACGTATATCAAATCCAATGCTTACATAAGAAACCATTTGTCATTTTGTTACTCCCATTATCACAGTAGAATTTATTGTTCTAATTAAACTTCAAGTACCAGAAAAATTCATTGAGGTCATCATAATTGCACCAAGTTGAGTATGGTGCTTTTCCATTTTTGCTTTTCTTGGCTTCCTGGGAGGGAAAATCGTCATTAGATCATCTTGAAAAGGAAACTTGAAGTGTAAGAAAATGCAGATATTTGAGACACATTACCTTATCAATCACTCGATAAATGGGAGTAATGACCTTTCGTAGAAAAGATTCATCATCTCCACCGTAAGAAGGCTTGATATTTTCTCCAGTGACAATGCTGACATTTCCAGCTAAGAGGCCATGGAGTTCGTATGCCATCTAAATCAATAATTTTCAGAAGTTATTTTCGCATTTAAGGAAGGCTTCCACTGCAGATGTGTGTGACTGTAGGTGTATAGTGTATTTTGACATCTATAGACTCAAAGTGGTGGTATAAAAGGAGATTAATGAACCACTCACATTATGGAAGATGTAACATAGACACTCCGGCATAAAGCGAATATTAGCTGCTTCACCCCAGATTAGAAGGTAAAGGCCCATGTAAAGTATTTTTCTCTGTTGCGCTTCTTGTGGGGCTTGAGGAAGCCTAAAAGCAATAAGATTTGTTGCATGAAATGGTACTCATTATTTATGGTTTATACACTTCTAAAATCCTAAAACAGCATAAGCATATGAGAGAGTCCACTTGAAAGAAAGTATATGTATTTCCAAAATCTTACCGTAAACTGTGTTTTTTTCCCAAGTATTTACACCATGTTTTGTAGTTTTTGAACAACTTGTTCATTAGTGCGTCCACAGCTCGATCGTCAAGCTACATGGGAAACAATAGTTTATAAGAATATACTATGATTTTGTTACTTTCTTGTATACCTTTTCTTTATTGCTATAACAAATCCAGACAGATAAAGAAATGCATTTACTCTAGAGTTTAGACTAATCAATCAGACGAGACTGATAAGAAGATTAGCTAATACGAAGCATGTGCTTAAGAGCTAGACTAAAAGGTCTAGTTTATATCCAAGGTAAAATGAATAAGAAATCTTAAGAGCACCGATACAAGATATTGAATATAATGGTGAACAGAAAACACCATTATTTAGCTATATGTGATACATGCCTTGTTAAGTGGCTCAGCCTTGGGAATTAGCCTTATATGAATATTTGCAAGAAGCAAAATCAAATTCTCCCGCTGGTTTCTTACGTTATCCCTCTGCAGATAACACAAACGGGTTAACAATTTTTCATTCTGACCAAAGACCTGAGTAGAGTTTCAAGCAATTCTAATCTTATTCTTCGAATTAGAAACTATTACCTGAAACCCGAACATGGCCCTTAGCCAATCTAGAACATCCAGTTCCCCTGCTTTTTGCCTTTGTTGTTCAAATGAAGCTGGCCAATTCAAGCCACGTGTATTCGAGAGAGCAGAAACTGCCGCTTTAACCTGGTGAGGAGTTTTAAAGGGAAAGCTAAGAGTCTTTACATACTATTCCAAACTATATGTGCCTATTTTTTCTGTCTGTATGTGTTTCTGTAGTACCTCTTCAAGTTGCATAATGGACTGGGACGCTCCAGCTGAATCCAGGGGAAGAATATTATAGGGGGCATATATTTCCTTTTTGGCCTGAACATCATTTGCTGCGGCAATGATCTGTTCAATAATTCATGTCATTCAGCTCTTGCATAGAATCCTCCAGTGAATGCCAGAAAAGTTAAGAACATTTAAGTGGAACCTTCATAATTGCACAAATAATTTTTTTAATATTAGTACTGACCTCAGGAGCAACTTCTTCAACTTTTTCAGACTTATTAACAGCACAAAGAACTTCAAAAAGCACTCCAGCAGTCTGATATGCTTTGCCAAGCTGAGCTCTGTTTTCAAAAGATTAAAAAACCAAAACAAATTAGTATCAGGCCTCGCAACAAATCTATAAAAAGGATGTTTACGAAACAAAGATAGTTACAGTTACCTGTCTGCTTGTTCTCCCTTGTTAAGAGACACGACATATTGCTCATAGTATTGCTTGTAAAAGCTCTCAATCTCCCGTGCATCAGTCTTTTTCACCCGAGAAGCAAGACTCGACGCATTGTCCTGAATGAAAACAATTCCTTTAGCTAAACCCTATAATTAACAATTGGAAACAAAAGGAATTTGCTGGGAATATTGAGGACCTAGACAATTGACGCAACAATGCCCTACCGGTAATTAATCCTTATAACCCCCTAAAAATTAAAATACCCAGAGTACAATATGAAAAATTATGCACATTGTCCAAGCATTTGGAGACGACTTTGCATGAACCCGTCTTTACATTCTGAAAATTTCCATAAAAAAATAGCTGCCTGTATATATTATCCCCCCATTAAACTGAGGAACTGGTTAAACAACAGAACCGAACCGGTAAAATGCCTCTCTTTGCCACTATATAACAGAGAAAGTAACATTTTCCAATGTATAACCACTTGATTTTCTCCCTCAAGTAAGAAAAAAAACAATAAAGAGGGTATTAAAATAAGAGTTTATCTTATATACACGTATGTAAAGAAATATTTTTTTAAAATTCAATACTAGTTAAACTCTTAAAATAAATAAATGGAACCATACGTACACGCTCTAAACGTTGGAAGAGATTGGTTTTGAACTGCCGAACACCACGTCCACTTGAGGTGGGGTCTAATCTATGCGCCTTCTCAAACGCATAGAACCGACCTTAACAACAGAAAAAAATAGAGAAATTAATTGCAGAGATTCGTGTATTTGATAGGAGTAGTATATAGGTTGAATGTAATATAGCAGGTGAAGAGAGACATACATAGATAGGCGACACGAGGGCGTTCATTTTGGATCTCTCTAGCGACGCGAAGGATTGGGGCAATGGACTGGAGAGAAGAGGGAACAACCTCGTTGTCAAACACCTCCATAGAGAAGGTAGTGGTGGCGGCGCTGCGTGACGGCCGCCGAGTCAGTGACGACGGCCCCGCTCCACCCGCTACCGGTGTTTGGGGATCCATTCCCTCCGCCGGTCTCGCCGGATTCGTCATCTTTTGAATTTTTTTTCTCTCCTAAGTCAGTGTTGTCGGTAGCTTAGCTAACTGAATGTAGCTTAGGCTTCGACACCACCGCTCCCTTCCAGCTCCTCCAGCTCCGCTTTTCCTTTCTCCCTCTCTTCCGTTCAATTTCTGTTCAAAATATATACATATTCACTCATATATTCATCAATATTCACGATCAAAATTCACGAAAATTAACGCTTATGCATCCATATATATGATTAAACACATACACACATATTATCATACATTCACAATCATTATTGAACACATATCCAGTTAATTCATCAATAAACACATACATACACGTTATAGTACGTACATTCACAATCATGCATTATGCATATGCATTGGACACACACACACATGTATATTCAGGTATATATACTGATTTACTAGTCTTAATCAACTGAATTTACAATTAATCCTGTATAAAAATGAAGATCAGCTTTGATCATGATAGTCAAATATATGCATAATATATTTCGTAAATCCGTAATCATAATACGACGCATAAACAGGCTCTCGTTTCCGAAATTAATTAACGTACATATACATCTATATTCATGAACACACACATGGACACAATCGTTGACACAAACACACACTAATTAACACTAATTCCACCATAATATATTCACAAAAGTATTTCCGTATATTATCAATCAACTAAATACACAAAAACGCATACGTTTATACAATTCGTGAAGACCGAAACGACTAAGGAGACTTACGAAGCTTGACAATGAAGATAAGAAGCAGCCTCTGGCTGAAAATTAATCACCACATGCACGAGGAGAAAAATAAAAATGGAATTATTAGTTTTAGCTTAATAAATCTGAGCTTATTATAATGTACGCACATATGAAATTTCTAGAGAGAGAGATGAAATTAAAGGTGGGGAAAAGGAGAGATGAAATGAATGTTAAGGAAAAACGTACCAAGCGGAGGCCAAAAGAAAAAGAAAGAGAGAGAAGTGTCGGGATAGGGGGAGAGGAGGGAATGGAGGGAAGGATTTAAAACGCGAGAATCAGTTCAGTTGGATGGGTAGGAGTGGGAAGGAATTAACGGAGTACGTGACGGTGGAGCTTCTTTTGCGGGCAGAGACTGTTGTCAATTCTGTTACCAGTCTTTCAACCGGTGGTGGGTAAAATTTTCAGCTTTCCTTTTACCGGGGAAATGTGGAATACAAAGTAGGCGTTTGGACATAAGAATGGTAAAATTCAAAAAACTGGTGAAAAAAATTTTCAATTCAAAATAATATTTAAAACTTAGAGTTATGTTTGGACATAAAATTTAGTTTGGATTGTTTTTGAAGTTTTATGAGTGGTTTAAGTGAAAATTTTGAAAAATAATTTTTTGAAGTTTTTTAATTTTTCAAAAATTACCAAAATAGATCTTCTAAAATTGATAACACAACAAGACGTAAAATGCATGACTCACACCAGGTAGGCACACTACTACACAGATATCAGCAACAACAATGCCCCCAGAACATCACAAGTCATCACAAATTATCCCTGATATAGCCCGCCTTATCTCGCCACGTGCGCAACAATAAAGTAAATGTGCGCCTTGTTTCGCCACACGCGCATAATAATATTCTCAACTTGTCTTGCCACATGCGCAACCCACATATATAGCCCTCCTTGTTACGCTGCATGTGCAAATATCAATAATAACAATAGCACGAATAACTCGCGTGCGAACACCCCAACAATCCTCTCAACAATATCACGTGTGCCAAAACATAACAACACAATATAAGGTCTTTCACCACATGTGCCCATATGCCACAACTTTTTCTCAAAACAATTTCAATACTACAACCACGCATAGCCCTCGGCTCAACAATACTGAGTACAAAAGGGAATAATGATCTCAATAAGAATAGCTCAATAAGGGAAGAGATAATGTGCAATATTGATTCCACGTAGGTACAACTCGACAATAAGAGAGATAGCATGAAGCAATGATTCCAAATAAGAATAGGTCAACAGTGAAAGGACTAAAAAAAATTCAATTAAGGTTAAGCAAATTACATAAAGACAACATAACTTTAATTAAGGTTAAGCAATTATAGAAAATAAAACATAACTTCAATTAAGGTTAAGCAATTACAGAAAAGAAAATATAACTTCAATTAAGGTTAAGCAATTACGGAAATGACAACATGGCCGTAAAAGAGGCAACAACTTCAATAAAGGCACATAAGAGTTTAATTGGCAACAAGGGTAGAACATGAATCAATTAATTCCAAATAAGACATGTAAGGGTGAATTTAGTAAATAAAAAATTTAACATGATAAAACAACTTCATATCTAATGAACATAAGAACCTAAGAGCCCTAAACGGTCAAGTTTTCCACAAATAAGCGCGAGTACGTACTCGTCACCTCGCGTACACGGCCTTCACATGACCCAATTAGCACAAATGACTCAATCCTAAGGGGTAGTTCCTCCACACAAGGTTAGGCAAGTTACTTACCTCAAAATCACGCTAAATCAATCCACTAATAGGCCTTTCCCTCGATTATCCAATTCTGAACGACTCGAATCTAGCCAAAACGACTCCATACCATAAACATAAATTATAGGAAACTAATTCGAATAATAAAATTACAATCTTTATAAAGAAATAAAAAGTCAACTCAAAAAGTCAAACCAGGCCCGCGCCTCGGAACCCAACCAAAATAACAAAATCCGGACACACATTCGATACCGAGTCCAACCATACCAAAATTACTAAATTCCGACTCCGATTCGGCCTTCAAGTTTGGGAAAATTTCTATTCTAATCCCCTAAATCACAAAAATAGGTGCTGGAAATAGTGTTAGATTCATGAATAACAAACCAAATCAAGTTAAGATTACTTACCCCAATCCAATTTGTGAAATTTGCCTCTGAAAATCGCCCAAATCGAGCTCACCAACTCTAATTATGTTAAAATGGTGAAACCCCCATTTTTAGAAACCTCTCTAGGCAAGTCGTACTTGACACATGAGATTTATAAATCGCATTTGATACCTACGATTTGCCTCTATTCCCTCAAACACTAGAAAAACAGCAGTCTTTTCAAAAACTAATGTCGATTCACACCAAACCAACTCCGATTGACTTCAAATTTTGCACACAAGTCATAAATGACAGTACGGACCTATTTCAACTTCCGGAACCAGGGTCCGGCCCTGACATCAACAAAGTCAAATCCCGGTCAAACTTTTCAAAATCTTTTATTTTTTCCAACTTTTGCCAATTCATGACAAAACGACCTACGAACCTCCAAATCAACATCCCGACACACTACTAAGACCAAAATCACCATACGGAACTATTGGAACCATTAAAATGGCATTTCAAAGTCGTCTACACAAAAGTCAAATTCCGGTCAACTCTTACCGCTTAAGCTTCTAAAACAAGAATCCTTCTTCCAAATCAATCCTGAATCATCCGAAATCCGAACTAGACCACACACGCACGTCATAACACATAATATGAAGCCGCTCGAGACCTTAAGCCACCGAACAGTGCGCTAATCCTCAAAACGACCGGTCGGGTCGTTGCATTCTCCCCCTCTTAAATAAACGTCTGTCCTCGAACGTGCCAAGAACCCTTTCGAAGTCCTCAAATCACTAAATGAACTTACCATACATATATTCGCGGGTGATCCCACGTCACCCCAATCCACATAGGCTCGACGACACTATCCCAACTGAAAACTATTCTTTCCACCCACAGTGATAACCTTAGAACTAAATTTCTCACCTTCCGATCATTTCCAAAATACCCGATTCCCACACCGACACACGGTATCAGCCTCAACCAGCTGCAACAACTCATGCCTACACCCACCAGGTACAACCACACGACGTAACACATCACACATATGCTCATAACAACATCTCTGATCACAATAGCTCCCCATAATCAAATCCAGCATCGGCAATTAACCTCATATCCGCTAGAACCCTGTTCCAAACCTTCACAACATTGACAACGGTGCAAGAAACATGAAGACCTCATAACTATTCACTTGAATCAATAAGTCACATCTAACGCCAATTGGGCACATACCTCACAAGCTAAAACTCAATAAGTATAACACGAATATGACTGAATATACAATGAAACACATGAAAGAACAATCAAACAAGCCCGACAGGAACAACTTCCTATCAGTAGCATATTACAAATTAATTCCACAAGGGAGAATCAAAGTATATGAATAAATCACAAGGATCTCATCCTAATATAACTTCATTGCGGCACGCAGCCTGGTCCAAACCTCATGGAAACGCGAGGTTCCCATCTTTAGCTCTAAATCACAAGTAGAATACACATCATACCAACTGAAACCTTCCACTAATTTAATTTCCGCTAGCAAGGTCACAACACATGTTGAACTTCCACACCGGTAGAGCATCTAATTCATAAATCGTAACCAACCACCAAGAAATCACATCAAAACCTACTGTAGTGGGTAATAGAAAGTCATTTATAGTCTCATAGCTCTCAAGAGTGAACAAAACAAAATGACACACACGGGCTACCGTTATAGAATCTTCCAAAAGGGGTAAACACATAAGCAGAGTACAAAATCAATAAACTCACACATATGTGAAGCAAGATAAGAGGACTCACCCCGATAAGCAGAACTAAATCAAAATAAGAATGATGCCCCTCTATAACAATTGAAACCATATCTCTAACAATATCATCAGGTGCAGCGTCCTCAGCCCCACCATAGAAAGCATATCAACGGGTCGGGCCTCCCCCTATTGGACGCCCTCTACTCACCTGACCTGCACCCCAAGCTGGCGGTGTAGGGATATCAGCAACTGGAGCAGAACTTATAGCCTGAATACCCTATCGTGACACCTCTGTCCGGAGTCTGGGATAATCCTTCACCATCTGGCTGGTATCTCCACACTCAAAGTAACCCATCTGCTGGCGTGGCTACGAAATCTGTCCAGTACGGACACTCTGAGACCCATGGATATCTGAAGCAACGCGCGAAGCCTAAAGTGCAAACTAAACTGGCTGACCCACAAAACCTCTACCATAGCGTACCCTGCCTCCAAAATAGGGACTAGTAGATCCTCCCAGTCCACGCGGCTTCTTAGCCTCCCTGTCCTCTCTCTCCTCAACCCGCATGTCCCTTTTCTCCTGGTCCCGCATACCCTCTAATCGACGAGTGATCTCTACCACCTGCTGAAATGGAACATCGATCTCTAACTCCCGAGCCATGTTGAACCAGATATCATAACTGAGTCATTCAATGAACATGCGGACTCGCTCTCTAACTATAGAAACCAAAGCAGGTGCATGTCTGGATAAACCACTGAATCTAACGGCATACTCTCACACTGATATAGTGACCTGGCGCAGCTTCTCAAACTCCACGTGCCATGTCCCGAAAAGTCTAGGGAACAAACTCTCTCAAGAATATCTCTGAGAATTGAGTCCATGAAAGTGAAGTTGCATCGGCCGGGCTACCCAACTCGTACGTTCGCCACCACTGATATGCCACTCCCTTAAGTTGGAACGTAGTAAAAGCAACCTCACTTATCTTCACAATACCCATAGTGCGGAGAATATGGTGGCACTCCTCTAGGATACCATGTGCATTCTCTGAAGCCAAACCACTAAAGGTAGGACGGTAATACTTCTTGAACCTTGTAAGTCTAAGTTGTTCCTCCTCAGATGTTGCTGCCCTAAACACTGGCTGAATTGGAACAGCAGGCTGTGTCGGCATGACACCCAGAACATGACCAACATGGACTCTCTACTCTGGAGTACAGGCGGCAAAAGTCTGAGCTCCTCCCCGGGTCTGTGAAGTAGCTGGTGTAACCAGAATCAACCCCGCCCGAGCCAATATACCAAACACGCTCAGGAACTGTGCTAAGGTCTCCTGAAGTCCGAGATCAATAAATCCGCACAATAGAAATGAAAGAAGTGAAATTGTCTTAATAGTTCTGTAGCCTCTCGAAGATAAGTACAGACGTCTCTGAACCAATCCGCAAGACTCTACTAAACTCGCTTATGACTTGTAACACCTATAAACCTAGATCTCTGATGCCAACTTGTCACGACCCCAATTTTTCTCCGTAGGATGTCGTGATAACACATAGTCTCTAAGACTAGGTAAGCCTAACACTTACTGAATTAATAGCAAAATTCAACCAATAACTGTTAAATATGAAATAGAAATCTCTATACAAAACTTACAATCCCAAAACCGGTAGTACAAGTCATAAGCTCTACTGAGTTTACTAGAAGATCCCTATGTATAATTGTTCCAGAATAGAAATAAACAGTACAAAGTAAAATTTTAGAAGGTGACTCTAAGGCATGCGAACGCAACAACATATATACCTTGAGTCTCCACAGATGTCTGATCAGCTAGCTAATGATCAACAAACTCCGAGTACCTGGATCTGCACAAAAATATGTAGAAAGCGTAGCATGAGTACACCACGACGGTACCTAGTAAGTATCGAGACTAACCTCGATAGAGTAGTGACAAGGGACAGTCAAGACACCTACTAGACTTAATAACCTGTACAAGTATGAATGTGAAACTAACAGGGAACAATATCAATCTGAAGCTAAGCATGATAACAATAACGAAGCAGTGTTAATAGGAAACCAAAAGCAGCAATTAGCACGAGACACAACAAGTAATAACATCGTGGAGTAAGCTAAATACAGTTTAAGTCCGATGAAACCAAGTAAGGAAAAACAAGTAAGACTCAATAAGAGCAACCACTTTCTTACAAGATTTGTTCAAGGACTTTCCCGAAGTACTTCACCTCATAGTCACATTTCATGGGTCCCAACTCATGAACCCTAATCACTTGGAATCTTGTGCCCACATTAAAATTCATAACTGCACGGACGACTCACATGCCAAGGGAGTGATAATATCTCATACTCGCATGCATAACCCGAAAGATCCCGTGAAGCTGATCTATGAAATCCTGTGGGTCCTCCCTCTGATCTGACCCCGTAAACTCTGGGGGACTCAAAGCAATAAACTCTCAAACCCTTGAACTCCCAGACCCCTCAGAAAATCCTCCACTAGCTAATGCCCTAGCTTGTTGCTGGGTAGCTACCACTTGTGTCAACAAATGCACCGCACTCTTCAAGTCTTGATCTGGTGGAAGTGGAGGGGGAACTGGATGTGCGGTATCCCTAGGAATCTCCTCAGGTGGTGGAGGAGCCGGTAATGGCTGAGTAGGGGTCTCGCCTTGGGCCTCAAACTGGGACCCATCTACTTGGGGTACCCTGCTGGTCCCCTCACCTGTTGTTGTATCTCCCCTCTGGCTAGCCGTAGTCTTCCTAGTCACCGTCATCTGTGTATGAAAACACCAACACGTAAGTTTAACTCAAATTTCCTATAACTCAGTTCTATAGCACGATTTAGATTTGAAAGGAGGGTAACCAACTCCTAAATGCCTTGTAGCTCCCTGCTTATATAATGTGGTGCACAATATATCTATAAACAAGATCCTACTAGACACGGCTTGTAGACTCCCTAGGACAGAACTGCTCTGATACTAAGTTTGTCACATCCCGACCTGGGAGCGAGACTGGCACCCGGTGCCTCAACTAACCTGGTGTACCAAATTGCGACTAAGGGACTCTGAACATATAATGTCATAATTTGGCCATGGGGCCACCTTGCAAGACAATTTGCGAAGCAAAATATAAAACTGAATGGAAACTAGCGCTGACTAAACATCAATATAAAGTTGGGCCGACAAGGCCGTCATAACTACTACAACTGACAAACCACCAAAATATACATACCAGGCCTACAAGCCCAACATAGTGCACTAACTGACAGGATATGTCTAAAAGCCTCTACTGATGGATATAATGTGATCAGAACAGGGCCCCGACCTACCCATAACATATATACATACATACAAAAGATGCACACGAAAACCTAGACCCGATAACTCCGAAGGACGTGGAGCTTACCGATCAGGCTGAACTCTAGAAACACCTGCTAAGGAGGCCTACCCGTTTGTCTATCTGAACCTGCACGCATGAAATGCAGCGTCCCCAAAAAAGGGACGTCAGTACAAAATAATGTACCGAGTATATAAGACAATAACATAACTGAAAGTTGAAACTGAACTAATAATATAATAACTTAAAGTAATTGGGAGTCAAAGATGATCTGGAGATATACTTACCTGTTGATACTGACTCAACTCCTTCAATATAGTAAGTAAAATAATTGTCCGGCCTTATAAGGCTCGGTATATATAACTGCTCTGCCGTAGTAGGCTCGCTCATAGGCGCTCGGCCATACTAGGCTATGTATCTCGACCATGCTGGGCTCGCTCATAGGCGCTCGGCCACAGTAGGCTCGGTATATAACTTTCCATCTGATCAGAGGTTGCCCAATAGGGGCCTGCCCATCGATTATAGCTCGATGGTAATGAAAATATTGTAATACTGTATATATAGGCTTGCTGCTCTCTTGACTGGAAGAAGACAATACTAAATTGAATATAGAGTCTCGATAAGGAATAATATTGTAACTTATGAGACTAGAATAATGTGAATAAATTCTTGAATACGAACTTCTCTTTATGTCTCATTACTAACACATGTAGCTACGAGATCATGCCAAAATGAAGGAAGGCTTAGCCTTAACATACCTTATCATACTCTTTCCAATCACCAAGTTGAACTCGCCTCCTCACCTTAATCTACAACAATGATAATAATACTATCATTAAGTTATGAAACGTATAACTATCGCACAACGAACGACATGCTTATTTTGTATTAAAACGGACAGCATCTCCCCTATAATCCTTACTTCCTCCAAATTCAAGATAACACCAACAACACTAAAAACAACAATAACAACATATATACATTATTTTCCAAACTTATGTACACCACACAATACTACAAAACAGCCCAACATACCCTAATCTCTTCATACACAAAACGACCACCGTAGTAGTGTCAACAACCTCGAAAATGTTACGACAAACGACTAGCCCAACATCCTGCATTTATGTGGTGTTTCTCCACACCCTTCCTCCTCCAAAACTCCACAAAATATTAGTAAATCACGCAGCCCAACAGCAACACCAAACAATCCACAAAATAGTCTGCTACAAGTGAATAACTCGAACTCACGGCTTTCGATCACCGTCCCGTGAGTTCTTACAAATATAGAACAACTTACCATGCATCTACAACTGTAAAGAATGGATGAAATAGAGCAGTAAACTTACCTTATTTGTGGGATAACTCAGCTCCTATCTTGGTTCTTCAAACTCTAGGCTTTACCTCCAATTAGAACTTGAAAGGGAGAGAAAATCAATTGGGGTTTGTGGGAAATTTTTGGGAGGATTTTTGCAGAGATTAAGTCTAGTTATTTTGCCCTATTATAATCCTAATATATGAAGGGGATAGGCCTTTAAAAATGCCTCTTTGAACGACCCGAACTGGCCCAATTTTGGACGACCCGAATTGGCCCAGTTTTGGATTCTCGTTTAAGCAAGTAGGTGACAGTCTGCGCAGTCTCGCAAAAATGCCCATATCTCTCTACTCCGATACCGTATTGACAAATGGTTTAATGCGTTGGAAAATAGACGCATAGATCTTTAATTTTATGGGTGGAAAACCCCATAACTCTAAGTATATTGGGAGAAAATTGCAGTTACATTTGACCCAAAGTTTCAGTAAAATGTATGAACGTAACTTGTGATACTTTCATCGACTTTTGTTCCACCACTTGCTTGACTTAAAAATATAACACACGATTATCATACGAATAACATAACTTATAACATAACCTCCTTATCATGTTAAACACCCTGGTCTCACCCCAAAAGTACATGCTATAATATTCCCAACTTGTCGGCTTTCGACGAAACATTATTTTCTTCAATACCTTTAGCTTCTGAATCTTCCAACCCTCTTTGTACTTGTTGTTCAAGATCTTCAATATTTGTAACTTCCAAGGTAACATGATTAACTTGCTTTATATATTTTCAAAGATGATCTCATATTATTTTTCTTGGGTCCTACATTAGTTTGCTCACGACGCAGTTTTATATACGAAAATATAGGGTGTAACATCATTCCCCCCTTGAGAACATTTGTCCTCGAATGTTTACTTTTTGAGACTTTGGAAAACTTTTTCCAGAGTTTCCTCTATACACTAGACTATAACCTACCTACATGCTGCCAGAAAACATACTATGCATGCCACACATGGCCAATGTCTATAAATAACAACACTTTGCCTCAAAGAGTCGTAAATCATAAATACTGAAAGTCAGAAAATAAGAGCTTACCTGATGACCTACTAGCCTGAATAGAGTTGTGCTGTAGCATCCCATCTCGAGCCATATCTTCAGTTTGAAATAGGTGGGGGTATTTATACTTCATTTCTTCCTCCGCTTCCCATGTCATATTTTCCACATTATTGCTTCTCCTTAAAACCTTCACGGAGGCTACCTCCTTATTTCGTAGCTTGCGAATGTGTCGGTGTAAGATGGCAACTGGAATTTCCTTGTATGACAAGTCCTCCGTAATCTTTACATCATCTGTGGACACCACTCTGGTAGGATCGCCAATGCACATCCGTAGCATAGATACGTGAAAAACCGGATGGACTGACTCCAATTCTGAGGGCAATTCTAACTCATAAGCTACTTGGCCCACTTTTCGAATAATCCTGTAAGGCCCAAAATACCGTGGGCTAAGCTTGCCTTTATTGCCAAACCTCATCACGCCCTCCATAGCGGATACCTTTAAGAATACCCGGTCATTAACCTCGAACCCTTGAACTCCCAGACCCCTCAGAAAATCCTCCACTAGCTGATGCCCTAGCTTGTTACTGGGTAGCTACCAATTGTGTCAACAAATGCACCGCACTCCTCAAGTCTTGATCTGGTGAAAGTGGAGGGGGAACTGGATGTGCGGTATCCCTAGGAATATCCTCAGGTGGTGGAGGAGCCGGTAATGGCTGAGTAGGGGTCTCGCCTTGGGCCTCAGACTGGGAACCATCTACTTGGGGTACCCTGCTGGTCCCCTCACATGTTGTTGTATCTCCCCTCTGGCTAGCCGTAGTCTTCCTAGTCACCGTCATCTGTGTATGAAAACACGAACACGTATGTTTAACTCAAATTTCCTATAACTCAGTTCTACAGCACGATTTAGATTTGAAAGAAGGGTAACCAACTCCTAAATGCCCTGTAGCTCCCTGCTTATATAATGTGGTACACAATACATCTATAAATAAGATCCTACTAGACACGGCTTGTAGACTCCCTAGGACAGAACTGCTCTGATACCAAGTTTGTCACGCCCCGACCTGGGAGCGAGACTGGCACCCGGTGCCTCAACTAACCTGGTGTACCAAATTGCGACTAAGGGACTCTGAACATATAATGTCATAATTTGGCCATGGGGCCACCTTGCAAGATAATTTGTGAAGCAAAATATAAAACTGAATGGAAACTAGCGCTGACTAAACATCAATATAAAGTTGGGCCGACAAGGCCGTCATAACTACTACAACTGACAAACCACCAAAATATACATACCAGGCCTACAAGCCCAACATAGTGCACTAACTGATAGGATATGTCTACAAGCTTCTACTGATAGATATATTGTAATCGGAACAGGGCCCCGACCTACCCATAATATATATACATACATACAGAAGATGTACATGAAAACCTAGACCCAATAACTCCGAAGGACGTGGAGCTTACCGATCAGGCTGAACTCTGGAAACACCTACTAAGGAGGTCTACCCGTCTGTCTATCTGAACCTGCATGCATGAAATGCAGCGTCCCCAAAAAAGGGACGTCAGTACAAAATAATGTACCGAGTATATAAGGCAATAACATAACTAAAAGTTGAAACTGAACTAATAATACAATAACTGAAAGTAATTGGGAGTCAAAGATGATCTGGAGATATACTTACATGTTGATACTGGCTCAACTCCTTCAATATAGTAAGTAAAATAATTGTCCGGCCTTATAAGGTTCGGTATATATAACTGCTCTGTCGTAGTAGGCTCGCTCATAAGTGCTCGGCCATACTAGGCTATGTATCTCGACCATGCTGGGCTCGCTCATAGGCGCTCGGCCACAGTAGGCTCGGTATATAACTTTTCATCTGATCAGAGGTTGCCCAATAGGGGCCTGCCCATCGATTATAGTTCGATGGTAATGAAAATACTGTAATACTGTATATATAGGCTTGCTGTTCTCTTGACTGGAAGAAGACAATACTAAATTGAATATAGAGTCTCGATAAGGAATAATATTGTAACTTATGAGACTAGAATAATGTGAATAAATTCATGAATACGAACTTCTCTTTATGTCTCATTACTAACACATATAGCTACGAGATCATACCAAAATGAAGGAAGGCTTAGCCTTAACATACCTTATCACACTCTTTCCAATCACCAAGTTGAACTAGCCTCTTCTCACCTTAATCTACAACAACGATAATAATACTATCATTAAGTTATGAAACGTATAACTATCGCACAACGAACAACATGCTTATTTTGTATTAAAATGGACAGCATCTCCCCTATAATCCTTACTTCCTCCAAATTCAAGATAACACCAACAAAACTAAAAACAACAATAACAACATATATACATTATTTTTCAAACTTATGTACACCACACAATACTACAAAACAGTCCAACATACCCCAATCTCTTCATACACAAAACGACCACCGTAGTAGTGTCAACAACCCCGAAAATGTTACGACGAACGACCAGCCCAACATCCTACATTTATGTAGTGTTTCTCCACACCCTTCCTCCTCCAAAACTCCACAAAACATTAGTAAATCACGCAGCCCAACAACAGCACCAAACAGTCCACAAAACAATCCATAAAACAGTCCGCTACAAGTGAATAACTCGAACTCACGGCTTCCGATCACCGTCCCGTGAGTTCTTACAAATATAGAACAACTTACCATGCATCTACAACTGTAAAGAATGGATGAAAGAGAGCAGTAAACTTACCTTATTTGTGGGATAACTCAGCTCCTATCTTGGTTCTTCAAACTCTAGGCTTTACCTCCAATTAGAACTTGAAAGGGAGAGAAAATCAATTGGGGTTTGTGGGAAATTTTTGGGAGGATTTTTGCAGAGATTAAGTCTGGTTATTTTGCCCTATTATCATCCTAATATATGAAGGGGATAGGACTTTAAAAATGCCTCTTTGAATGACCCGAACTGGTCCAATTTTGGACGACCCGAATTGGCCCAGTTTTGGATTCTCGTTTAAGCAAGTAGGTGACAGTCTGCGCAGTCTCGCAAAAATGCCCATATCTCTCTATTCCGATATCTTATTGACAAACGGTTTAATGCGTTGGAAAATAGACTCATAGATCTTTAATTTTATGGGTGGAACACCTCATAACACTAAGTATATTGGGCGAAAATCGCAGTTACATTTGACCCAAAGTTTCAGTAAAATGTATGAACGTAACTTGTGATGACTTTCATCGACTTTTGTTCCACCACTCGCTTGACTTCAAAATATAACACACGACTATCATACGAATAACATAACTCATAACATAACCTCCTTATAATGTTAAACACCCTGGTCTCACCCCAAAAGTACATGCTATAACATTCCCAACTTGTCGGCTTTCGACGAAATATTATTTTCTTCAATTCCTTTAGATTCTGAACCTTCCAACCCTCTTCGTACTTGTTGTTCATGATCTTCAATATTTGTAACTTCCAAGGTAACATGATTAACTTGCTTTATATATTTTCAAAGATGATATCTTTTTTTTTTTGGGTATTACATTAGTTTGCTCACGACGTAGTTTTATGTACGAAAATATAGGGTGTAACAACAACATAACTTCAATTAAGGTTAAGCAATTACAGAAAAGAAAATATAACTTCAATTAAGGTTAAGCAATTACGGAAAAGACAACATGATCGTAAAAGAGGCAACAACTTCAATCAAGGCACATAAGAGTTTAATTGGCAACACTGGTAGAACATGAATCAATTAATTTCAAATAAGACATGTAAGGGTGAATTTAGTAAATGGAGGATTTGACATGATAAAACAACTTCATATTTAATGAACATAAGAACCTAAGAGCACTAAACGGTCAAGTTTTCCACAAATAAGCCTGAGTACGTACTCGTCCCCTCGCGTACACGGCCTTCACATGACCCAATTAGCACAAATGACTCAATCCTAAGGGGTAGTTCCCCCACACAAGGTTAGGCAAGTCATTTAACGCAAATCACGCAAAATTAATCCACTAGTAGGTCTTTCCCTCGATTGTCCAACTCCGAACGGCTCGAATCTAGCCAAAACAACTTCATAGCATAAATATAAACTATAGGAAACTAATTCGAACAATAAAATTACGATCTTTGCAAAGAAATAAAAAGTCAACTCAAAAGGTCCACCCGGGCTCGCGTCTCGGAACCCGACCAAAATTACAAAATCAGAACACCCATTCGATAACGAGTCCAATCATACCAAAATTACTAAATTCCAAGTCCGATTCGGCCTTCAAACCCTCAAATAAAATTTAGAAAAATTTCTATTCTAATCCCCAAAATTACAAAAATAGGTGTTGAAAATGGTGTTAGATTCATGAATAACGGACCAAATCAAGTTAAGATTACTTACCCCAGTCCAATTTGTGAAGTTTGCCTCTGAAAATCGCCCAAATTGAGATCCCCAACTCTAATTATGTTAAAAATGGTGAAACCCCCAATTTTAGAGACCTCTCCATGCAAGTCGCACTTGATACATGAGATTTATAAATCGCATTTGACACCTACGATTTGCCTCTGTTCCCTCAAACACCAGAAAAACATCAATCTTTCCCCGACACAGAAACGCGCATAACTCTCTCATACGACCTCGGAATACGACGATTCTTGTTGTTATAATTCTGAAATTACGATACGGATCTGATGGTTCAATTGAATTATAAATCAAATGTCGTTTGTACAATGTGGTACCCTTTATGCCAAAAGAAACGACGTTGAAATATCAAATAAGAGCGCGGTACAATCCAAACCCATCTGAAACTCACCCGAGCCCCATAAGACCACAACCAAGTATATTAACATGTCCTAAAACATGATACGAATTTGCTTGAAGCCTCAAACTGCCTCTAACGACAATAGTATCACGAATCGCGCATCGATTCAAGCCTAAGAAACTTATGAACTTCCGAATTCCAAAACTAATATTGATTCATATCAAACCAACTCCAATTGACTTTAAATTTTGCACACAAGTCATAATTGACAGTACGTGCCTATTCCAACTTTCGGAATCAGGATCCGACCCCAACATCAATAAAGTCAACTCCCAGTCAAACTGTCCAAAATCTTCCATTTTTTTCAACTTTCGCCAATTCATGCCGAAACGACCTACGAACCTCCAAATCAACATTCGGACATGCTCCTAAGACCAAAATTACCATACAGAGCTATTGGAACCATCAAAATGCCATTTCAGAGTCCTCTATATAAAAGTCAAACTCCGGTCAACTCTTACCGCTTAAGTTTCTAAAATAAGAATCTTTCTTCCAAATCAATCCCGAATCATCTGAAATCCAAACTCGACCACGCACGCACGTCATAACACATAATACGAAATTGCTTGATACGTTATGTCACCGAACGAGACGCTAATCCTCAAAACGACCGGTCGGGTCGTTACACTTTTGTTTTTAGTGTGTTTTGTATGACATAAATTGTTTCCTTAGAAAAACATATTCTTCAAAAAGAAATATTTACTAATATATGGCTACCTCAAATTGCCAAAAAATCTTGATTCAAAATGAAATATATAATTTTCATCACTATAATATTATTGTTTTTGAATATCTAAATTTTTATTTCGCGTCACCTGCTTCATCTGTTTTGAACTTTTATAAAGTTAATATCACGTCATTATTCTCATATTTTTTCTTACATCGTATACATTATTAGTATTTATGTGGTGTGTTTGCAGGGGCGGCTCAAACACAGGGGCGACCCGTCCATAAAGTAAGTAAAGTAATTGCTTTAGGTTCTCATATTTTTTCTTACATCGTATACATTATTAGTATTTATGTGGTGTGTTTGCAGGGGCGGCTCAAACACAGGGGCGACCCGTCCATAAAGCAAGTAAAGTAATTGCTTTAGGCCCCACATTTTTTAGGCCCCACATTTATGGGCCTCCCATTTTTTGGTTATATCTATATTATATTTATAAATTAAAAAAAATATAAAATGAAACGGAAAGTTTGAACACAAATTTGAGATAGTGGACCACAAGTCCACAACTTTCTCAAACAAAACTTTGTTGAGCAAAGTGAAGACAAGTAGACAATGTATGCACTGTGCACTAATAGTTATGCCACTATATTATATTTTATACTTTGTTCTTACTCCATTCTTCAACAGTTCAACTTCAATAGCCAACATTACCGTGAAGCTACTGAAGTGAAGACAACATGACTAACTGACTTTGTCGAGCAAAGTGAAGACAACGTGTGCACTAATAGCACTATACCATTATAATATATTTTTATACTTTGTTCTTCAATTAATCACACTCCATTCTTCAATAGCCAAAGATCAAAGCATTATTGTGGATCTTCAGACTTCAGAGTTTAGTGTATTAATTCAAGAAATAGTGGTGTATTTTTGTTTGTTCTATTTTCATAATTCAAGTCTTACAACAAGCATACTCGAACAGACAAGTTACAACAAGCATACTCGAACAGAAAATTTAATTTCATATCAAGCTATCCGTTTTTTAACCAGGTTCTATTATTCTATCTTTTATTATTTTCTCATCTAAAATTTAATATTTTGTTATTTAGTGCATTTTTAGATTATTTATTATTATTAGAAGATAAGTATGTCAAATAGAAAGTGTGAATCTGGTTATGAAAAACTCAAGAAAAAAAGAAGAATTCAAAATCTAATACAATCTCAAAAAGGTACTCTTGACAAATTTTTATTGAATAATAAAAATCTTGAATCAGAAAATTTGGGAGAGTGTTCTCTAGATGAGAAAGTTAGTAATTCGGTTGAGTTAGATAATTCTAAAATTAATAATATTCAAGTAAAAAAAGAACAAGTAAGTGACAAGTCGGAAATAGATCCTCAAAATAATACATTGATGCTTATGAATGAAATAAATAATTCAACTCCTATAAATATATATGATCCTAGTCAATGGACTAATGTAGATACAAAGTTGAGAGATCTATTAGTAGAAAATGAGTCGATTAGAATAATTGACATAAATTTTCCGAATGATACATTTTCAAGACATTTTTCTACTACACATTATATTCAAAAATTGGCGAATGGTGAAAGACATGATAAAAGATGGTTAGTTTATTCTAAAGACTTAGATAAAGTATTTTGTTTTTGTTGTAAGTTGTTTAGTTTGAGTTCCGGAACTTGTAGTAGTAAACTAGCTAGTGAAGGTAGTAATGATTGGAAAAATATTAGTACTAAGCTCAAAACTCATGAAACAGTAAATGAATATATTATTAACATGGATGCATGGATTGATTTAGAAATAAGACTGCAAAAAGATAAAACAATCGATAAAGATGTTCAAGAACAAATCACTAGAGATAGAGAGCATTGGAAAAATGTATTGTCAAGAATTATTGTCGAGATCAAAACTCTTGGAAAAAATAATTTAGCATTTAGAGAAAAAAATGAAAAGATATATCAAGAGAATAATGGAAATTTTTTAAGTTTAATTGAAATGATTGCAGAATTTGACCCCGTCATGCAAGAACATATTCGACGAATTAAGCATGATGAAATTCATAGTCATTACCTTGGGCATAGAATACAAAATGAATTAATAAACTTATTGACAAGTGAAATTAAGAATAGAATTCTAGAAAAAATTATAGAAGCAAAATATTTCTCTATCATGCTTGATTGCACTCCAGATACAAGTCATCAAGAACAAATGTCTTTTATACTGTGGAGTGTGGATATTTCGGCAACTACAATAAAAATTAATGAATATTTTTTAGAATTTTTAAAAGTAGATGATACAAGCGAAAAAGGTCTTTTTGAAGTTATTATAGATGAAATAAAAAAATATTGGACTTGATATTGATAATTTAAGAGGGCAAGGATATGATAATGGGTCAAATATGAAGGGAAAACATCAAGGAGTACAAAAAAGAGTTCTTGATATAAATCCTAGATCATTTTATACACCATGTGGTTGTCATAATCTAAATTTGTTACTTTGTGATATGGCTAATTCTTGTACAAAAGCTATATTATTTTTTGGAGTGGTAAAACGTATATATTCACTATTTTCATCTTCTATTAAGCGATGAAAATTATTAAAGGATAGTGTACAAGAGGAGTTGCTCTGATGGTAAGCAACCTCCACTTCCAACCAAGAGGTTGTGAGTTCGAGTCACCCCAAGAGCAAGGTGGGGAGTTCTTGGAGGGAAGGATGCCGAGGGTCTATTGGAAACAGCCTCTCTACCTCATGGTAGGGGTAAGGTCTGCGTACACACTACCCTCCCCAGACTCCACTAGTGGGATTATACTGGGTTGTTGTTGTTGTTGATGATAGTGTACCTAGTCTAACTCTTAAATCATTATCACAAACTCGTTGGGAAAGTCGTATTGAAAGTATTAAAGCAATAAGATTTCAAACTCCACAAATAAGAGATGCTTTATTGAGATTAGTAGAAATTAGTGATGATCCAAAAACTAAAAGTGAAGCTAATTCCTTAGTAACATATGAACTCGAAAATTTTGAATTTTTATTGGGTATGACTATTTGGTATGATATATTATTTGTTGTTAATTCAGTTAACAAAAGTATGCAGTCAAAAGACATGCATATTGATGTTGCCATAGCTCAATTAAAAGGTTTGAATTTTTTTGTTTTAAACAAATATAGAGAAGAAGGATTTGTAACTGCTATGATTTCTGCCAAGAAAATTGCATTTGAAATGAATATCGAACCCGAATTTCGTAAGAAACGTGTGATATTTAGGAAGAAAAAATTTGATGAGAATGTTGATAATGAAATCTCAAAGTCTCTTGAAGAGTCCTTTAGAGTTGATTACTTTTTATACATAGTAGACAAAGCTATTTTTTCACTTCAAAATAGATTTGAATAATTTGAAGCATATGAAAATATTTTTGGTTTTCTATTTAATGGTAAAAAACTAAGATCACTAAATGATGAAAATTTAAAAACACATTGCCTTAATCTTGAATTTTTCTTAAAGCATAATAATCAATCCGATATTGATGGTTTAGATTTATTTTCTGAGTTGAAAGTATTAAGGGAAATAGTACAAGTAGAAGATAATAGTTTAATCGATATACTCAATCAAATAAAGAGACTTGATTCTTTTCCAAATGCCTATATTGCTTATAGAATAATGTTAACAATTCCAGTTACTGTTGCTTCAGCGGAAAGAAGCTTTTCAAAATTAAAATTTATAAAATCTTACCTAAGATCAACAATGTCTCAAGAGAGATTAAATGGGTTAGCTATATTGTCAATTGAGAAAGACTTATTAGGAGAAATTGATTATAAGAAAATTATTAGTAACTTTGCATCTAAAAAAACTAGAAAAATTGACTTCAAATAAAAAAAAAAAATTAAAACATTAAAACCCCTCATTAAAATTTGGCTTTAGGCCCCAAAATACGTCGGGCCGCCCCTGCTCAAATACATGTGTGACATAAAACCAAAATCTAATATGATGCCTAAATCTTTATAAGAAAGTTATGATTTATATTTTATTGAAAATCTATTATTCTGGCTTTTTGAAATGTAAAGTTGTCAAGTAAGTCAAATCTTTACTTTACTTACATATCTAAGAGGTTTTCTTTCCTTTTATATGAAAAACTCTACTTTTATAATGAAAGTACTAAAATACTATTTTTTAAATACCTATTTACCTATATAATATAGATAATAAAAATGATGCAATTCAAGAAATATAAGAGTATCATTTTTCGTTTCCATTTTGAAAAAAACATATTCCCCTCCTATCAAATGCACCCACATCTGAGACATGAGTCGTCACTGATGAGTCAAGTGTATTTCCAGAAAGCCGTCTTTAAAACACAAAATAAATTAAAATTTAAAATGGAAAAAAGGGGAGCCACGTCATCCACTCGGTTTAATCCAACCACTGACTGCCGCCCCCAAATTCCTGAGCTGTTCCTCACTGTAGCAGCTTTGCTTTTCTATTGGACATGGGACCACACGTGCCTACCAGTTTCTCTTTCTATTTTGCTCCCTAATTTAGCATCATCTTTCACTTTGCACCTAAATAGTTTAATTTTAAAGCACATTGATCCAACTAATTTGAATCCTATGTCATGTAAGTTTACTAAGAAAAAAACATTACTTTTTTCACACGTCTCGAACTTGAAATTTATAATCAAGGGTAGAACAATACTAACCATCATATCACACCCCTCGGTGGTCCTTAATCCCCGTTTTCTTATATGATGTGATCATTTGAGAGGTATAAAATAGTTCAATCTTGAAAATAAGTTCATCTCTCTTTGGTTGACCATGTAAATTTAAAATATATGACTAAAATAATTGAGTAACATTCATTATAAATATGATTGTAATTAGTAGCGGCAAAGAAGAATTGATACGATTATCACAAATACCGTAGTAGTACGTTGACCATGCACTTGGATCGCGATTATAATATTTTGTACTTTTATCTTTTATTTTGCTCAATAATTGAAGTTAGATTACATGATAGTAGTATCTACTTTATTGGTAAATAATTTATTCGTTAGATTTAATCACACTATTATTTGGCTAAATTACCACGTTTGAGAATACACATGTGTTTGCGTTTCTTGCATGATCCAAACATAATTGATTATTTTTTGATTCCGTATACGATTTCATATAGCTACAATTATTTTGCAGTATCTGAAAAAAACTTGCAATAAAAAAAATAACCGTTGATTAATATGATCTTGATAGAGTACATGATCAAGTTAGTTTTCTGAATTTTGACAAATAACCTATCATAAATCAGAATAAAAGTACAAAATTTTTAACTAAGAAGTATTATAAGGAATAACTTCCTCACTTAACAAATAGGTCAATATTAAAGTCAAAAGACCAAAACGTTCCTAATTTGCTATTATATATTAGATATTATCTTTTATATCATGGTAAAAATTATACCGTATATCAGAACTAAAAAATCCTTGTTACATAATGGATGCAAAAATTACAAAACTCTAGTTTTATCTCATCATTACTATACTAGACTAAGAAGCATTTCCTCGAGCAAAATTCTAGTTGTATCATGTATAGACTTGGTAAGCAAGCAAACAAAGAAGCTACAAAACAAAATCATACTCACTAAAGAACAAATAGAATTAAGTACAAAAATGGCAAATACAACAAACATTAGGGTGCAAAAACGCAAAACACGTTACTACAACCAACTTGGCAGGCCCTCTCCACTTCTCTATTCTCTATCTATCCACCTTCCTATTTCCTTCTCAAAGTTTTCTTCGTCAGCTACAACAACAATACATCCCCCCTTTCACATAAAAAAAAATATCTTGAAAATCCAAATTAATTCTCTCTCTCTATTTCTCTCTACTAGAGCAGCATACCAAGAAATACACTACAAGATATCACTCTTTCTTGACTCAGTTGATTAGCTCAGAACAAAAAAATGCCTGCTTGGTGGGGAAAAAAATCCACCAAAAATAAAGAAACACAATCGAAAGAAAAAGAAAGGGAAAAATATGTTAAACCAAGGAGTTTTGATGAGGTACTATGTAGAAATTCACCTAGAAACAGTAAAGATTTAAACTTTGGTGGTTCTGGTTCTGGATTTTCTGGGTTTGATTCAGGTTCATCTTTGGATAAAGCTCATCCTTTACCTAGACCTTCAGTGGGAAATGATCAAGGGGTTGTTTTAGGATGTGGGTCAGTTTCCGTTTCAAGTACTAGCTCTTCTGGATCATCTGATGGGCCTGTTAATACTACTGATCAAGCCCAATTTGATACTTTATTCAGGTTTGTGTTTACTTTGATTTCTTGATTAAAAGTTATTTTCTTTTGTAGTTTTGGTGTTTTTGTTTCTTTTGAGATGGTGAGTCCTTGTTATGGTTATAGTTTGTTGGGTTGACTTTTTGATTGTTGGGTAGTTATCAAAATTGGATCTTTTGTTGATTGGATTTGGTTCGTGTTCAGCAAATTGAATGCATATTTATTAGCTAGAGAGATTATATTGTTGCAGCTATTGTATATATATTTAACTTATTTTCACTACTATTATTTTGTTTTGGCAAGGTGATGATATGAGTTGAGTTTAGAGAAAGAAGTGAGGATTCGTATAGCCGACCCCAACTTTGTTTGGGACGGAGGCATAGTTGTTGTATTGTACCTGGAAAAAGGTGCTTTGGTGTGTTAAAAATTGTAACTTTTTTTATTTATCAACAATAGGAGCTTTAATACATGCTTTCAATTTGTTTATATCTTTGTATATTTGGTTCTCCAGGTGGCTCTTTGGTGGATTTTGCATACTGAATCAAACGTCTGCCAATGACCTGTCCTCTTTTTTGTTTTGTTCTTTTCTCACATTTTAGTTTACCCCAAATGCTAAACCTGAGAGATTTATATTAATTTCTTGAATTTGCGATTGTTCTTATATGGTTCTGCGTGCTGTAGTTCACTTCCTGATTTTTCAGGAGGCTTAATTAGGAAAGTCAGAGCAAAATCTTTATACATGGTATAATTGCACGGTACATAGTGTTCCTTTTTTTTTTCCAAGGAATATACTAGATGCATGAAGAAGTTACAAGTAGTAGTTATTTTCAATTTCATCGGTCCGCTGTACTAGCTTAACTGTTGGAAAACTTCTGCTTGTTGCCAGAGGACATGGAGATAATAGGTTGAGCCCGCTGTCACGAAGCCCAGTTCGTTCGAGAGGGACAACTACCACATCATCACCTTTACATCCTCGGTTTTCGAGTATTAATCTGGACTCTCCAACGGGCAAGTTGGATAATGATATGAGGAGTGAATGTCATCAGCTGCCCCTTCCACCTGGTTCTCCACCCAGCCCTTCTGCTTTGCCAAACCCAAGAACTTGTGGTGTAGCTGAAGGCGCAACCGTTAATATGTCAAAATGGAAGAAAGGCAGGCTCCTGGGAAGAGGCACGTTTGGTCATGTCTATCTTGGATTCAACAGGTTGTGACTCTTCCAGTTTTTCTTTTTTTAATTTTCTTATCATAGAGTGATTTTTAAATAGCGACTAACTGGTTCTTTCCGATATGAACAGGGAGAATGGACAAATGTGTGCAATAAAAGAAGTCAGGGTGGTTTCAGACGATCAGACATCGAAAGAGTGCCTTAAGCAATTGAACCAGGTATTATTGATAAGTAAATATCCTCTCTTTTATTTACTGTTTCAGTATATTTCTGTTCATAGTTTGAATATCCTCTCCTTTCAAAGTCCATGAAGAACTTTAATCTTTAACCCTAGTCTATTCATATCTCCCTTTTTCTGTTTTGCATTTGATACCTGACTGATTTTATCTTTTGTACAGGAAATCATTTTACTCAGTAACTTGACACATCCAAATATTGTTCGATACTATGGTAGTGAACTGGTACGACTAAATGTTTAAGTTGGATGTGCATAATTATGTTATAGTTCTGATATTTACACTACTTGGGAAAAAATGCTGATCATATAAGTTTGTTCTTCGGGTAACCTATTTGCATTGTTAAATCGAAACATGATTTTCACTTTTGGTTTATAACTGTCTTCTTTTTAATTATTCCTCAGGATGAAGAAACTCTATCAGTTTACTTGGAATACGTTTCCGGTGGTTCTATACATAAATTGTTGCAGGAATATGGCGCTTTCAGAGAGCCCGTTATACAAAACTACACAAGACAGATCCTTTCTGGCCTTTCCTTTTTACACGCTAGGAATACAGTTCACAGGTGTGTGTCTTTATGATTCAAGTATTGGTGACTCAGCTATTCTGCGGACGTTGCTAGATTCAAATGGCAATTGTTTCTTTTCAGGGACATAAAAGGAGCAAATATACTAGTAGATCCTAATGGTGAAATCAAGCTTGCTGATTTTGGCATGGCAAAACATGTAAGTAGCAGAGCGTAATCGCAAAGCTATTTTTTAACCACTTTTAACTGAAGGGTATAATAAAACTAATTCCAAACTTTGCCTCTGACTTTATTTGCACACAACAAGAGGGGACTCTGATTGACTGTTGTTGTAGGTTATACTTGCTAATAACATGGAAAAAGTCTAATTTATCATTTGGTACTTTTTGTTTGTGAATTCTATTTTAGTTATTCGGATGAACGAATTTAGCCCTTCATATAGAACCAGCAGATGTGGTAGCCTAGTAAAAGATAAAAAAATTCGTTTCGATTTTTTTTTTTGTTTTCTGTTAAAAAAATTGATGCTACTAAAAGATATGAATTCTTTAGGAAAGTTTCTTTTCAAGCAATTCGTCCATGCATTAACAGTTACATTACCTTGGAGCAGATAACTTCGTGTTCCTCGGTGCTCTCTTTCAAAGGGAGTCCTTATTGGATGGCTCCTGAGGTATGCCTACCTACCTTTTTCTGCTTACTCTCTTTTCATTGTCCAATATTTTTAGCAAAGACTTATCTGATATTTCTCATATCAGGTGGTGATGAATACAAGTGGCTATGGCCTTCCGGTGGATATTTGGAGTTTGGGATGTACAATTCTTGAAATGGCAAGTTCAAAGCCACCCTGGAGCCAGTATGAAGGGGTAAGATAATGGAATATTTAATAAATGGATTACCATGTTTATCACTTTTGAGGCCAGTTTCAGAGAACTCAAATCTAAGTGTCTTTGCTGCCTTCTATGGAACAGGTCGCTGCCATATTTAAAATTGGAAACAGCAAAGACTTTCCTGAAATTCCAGATCACCTTTCGAATGATGCAAAAAATTTCATAAAGTTATGCTTGCAGCGGGAGCCGTCCGCACGACCTACGGCTTCTCAACTACTAGAGCACCCTTTTGTGAAAAACCAAAGTACAGCAAAAGTTGCTCATGTTGGTGTAACCAAGGAAGCATATCCTCGTTCCTTTGATGGAAGCCGGACGCCGGTAAAGATTTTGATATTTTTCATTTGTCTAAAGGCAGTTAGTCTTTTTTCCTTCTTTGACAAAACTATAATGAATTCTCTTTGGCAAATTACAATTACGCTCTGAACCAACTAGAAGAACACTGAGTGAGAAATTTATGTAAACTTTGAGGAAGGAACTTAAAGAGAACAAGAGATGGAGAAAAAGTGCGGTGTAAGAGTTATGCTTTGTATGAGAGATTTGGCACTTTCTTCCACTTGTCTATCTTTCAAAACCTACAATTCTTATTAAGAACCACAGAATCTGATTGGTGATTTTATACCCTACCCAATGCTGGTAGGACATTTTTCCGTACCAGTTTGCAGCTTATTTAACCATTTGCTGACCCCTAATAGCGGCAACCAAATATCTTTACAAGTTATAGCCGCAGTTCACCAAGTAGCAGTTCACTGAGCAACATTTTGTAAGAGACTTTGCTAAGATAATTGAATCACACTCCCAATAAAGAAACAGCTCTCAAAAATGCTTCACAAAACAGCACGGGGTTTTGTTTACTTGACTTGAACGACACGGACAAACACAAAGACGTGCAAATTAACTGATCAAACGACAGTACCCTTGGAGAGATCAAATCAAATCCAAATCAGTAGAAGTTATTAAAACTACTATAAAAATATCGGGAATTGAACTGTAGACAGTTTTGGACATCTAAAGATGTCCGGATATTCTTTAGCAACAATACTTGGGGTAGTTCATCTATCTATGTTATAACACCAAGAATGACGCCGAGGGTCTTGGGAAATAGATTTTTGAAACTGATCCTGTATGCTTCCCATTTGCATTTAGGTAGTATGGTATCTAGCCCACTAAAGTTCTCTATTCAATTTGTGTTTTTACAGCCAGTGTTGGATCTGCAATCCGGTGGAAGGAATATTTCTCCCTCTAAAGGAAACTATGCAAGCCATCCAGTGATCACCATCTCTAGACCATTGAGCTGCCCAAGGTAATAACAGCAGTTTGCCAAAAATACCTTAATTTATTTATCTACTTTTAGTCTGTTTCTACTTATGCCGGAAGATACATATATCTCACTGCTCTTTTCTTGATATCTACAGGGAAATTGTAAAAACCATAACATCTTTACCGGTATCCCCCACTTCTAGCCCATTAAGACAGTATGAACCTGCTCGTAGGAGCTGTTATCTTTCTCCTCCCCACCCAGCTTATGGTATCGGGGGACAGAGTGGATACGATGCGAATGATTACTCAATGTTTCAAACCAGGCCCACCACAAGAAGCACACTGGAACCATGGCTTGAAATCCCTCAATTTAAAGCTCAAACACCGTCTAGATCACCAAAAACAAGACCGATTCTTTAGTACCAAGTGATCGATGAGGTGAAAGATTTTTGCATTGCACCAATGGAAGAATTGCAGAAACTATGTGCCCACTCTTATATTGGGAACTCGGGACAATGGTAGTTCTAAGCGATCCTTTTCTGTTTGATGGGTGCACCAGCAAGAGCTATTTGGGGTGACCGGGGCTCGGTTGCAGGATGGAGGTATTGCATTTTCTTGAATATACAATCTGTAAAATGTACTTCATATCTCAATGTAAATGCAAAATGACCACTTTATTGAATCTAAATTATCTCTTCTAAAAGATCACCACGAGACCAGTTTCTCTTTTAGTAGACTTAGCTATGAATATTTGTGAAGTGATGGATACCAGGCATTTCTTGCATTGTGTGTTGGACTTTAGGGAACCTAACAACAACTATACCTCAGTCCCAAACAAAAGCCGGGGTCGGCTATATGAATCCTCGCTTCTTCATTCAAACTCAACTCATATCACATCATACCAAATAAGATATCCGACCTGCCGGATTTTAGGGAACTGAAGGAAGAGAACAATGGTGACCAGGGGAAACAATGGGGAAAAGACTTCCCCGGCGGAGCGAACTCTTCCATTGTGTTGCATTTTCTCCGACGGACCTTCATCTCCCCCGGTCCATCATACTATTTTGGCATGTGAAGAAAGTGAGTAACAATGAAGAATTGTTAAATCTTGTTTGGAGTCTTGCGCAAAAAGGAATTGTTTTTTAGAAGAAATTTTGCTTGCTCAGAAAATTGGCAGGGACTGGCATTTATTTGGGCTGCAACATTTTCTTCTTTCTTTCAGATCCATAGATATCTGCCAATGGAAAAATTCCCTTTTTTTCAGCAATAGTCACGAAATCAAGATCTTTTTGCACCCAGTGTAGGACAAATTGGATCTTCATATTGTATAGCTTTTTCCTTTGATTTTCTTGCTCTTAAATAGGAGCAACTGTGGAGAAAGTGCCTCAAATATCATTGTTCCGGTTCTAACCAGAAGCAACAACAGGTTCACAAGAAACTTTGGTGGTTAACAATTCACAATTCGAATTATATTTTCGCAACGAATTTTAGCTAGTGTTTGGCCATAGATTCCCAAATTTATTTTGAAAAATATGATTTGGATGAAGTCTAGACATCTATTTTGGGTGAAGTTTGGTTTGGAAAAATATGAAACATACTTATACCCACAAGTTTTAAAAAATATCACAAATACCCAACAATACCATTATTAATAACATTCATTATATTATCGCAAACCCCTGAACATAAATAAATTTGATACAAAATTATCATTTTTATGATGAACTACATGATACACTATTAGATGACCGAGAAGACGAAACAACATCGTTATAAAATAATAAATGATGGGCTCTTTTATAAAATACAAAAATTTGGGACATTTTTTAAAAAATATAATAGTGATATTTTGGCTCAAAATCAGCTAGTTTTGAGATTTGGCCAAAATGTAGGCAAAATCTAAGGCCAAACATGTGTTTGCAAAATAAAATTTAAATTTATTTTGGCAAAATCTATGACCAAATGGGTCCTTAGTTTTTTAATCTTGTTTTGGCTATTGTTCGATCGAGTTTCTAATACAACCCATGGAGAATTACACCCTAAATCTAGTGAATGAGGCGGGAGAACCTAAGACTATATAAACCTTACATTAGTGCATTGCAATACTTATACAAAAATAAAATTCTATACCTTGCAATGGACGATAACAGCTTCTTTTAATATCCTCGTTAATTATGCGGAAAAAAACAAAAAACTAAAATAAAAGCAGCAGCAATGTGAAGGGGACAAAGGAGCAGGTCAAGTTTCTCCTCCCTCTTTTTCGGTTCACATCGAGCTAGTACAGAATACTCGACTTTAGAGCTTGATGCAGTCAAACCTGACCCTATTTCAAGGTTGCCGCTAAGCAACATTTTCTGATGATGGTGAAGAGTATTCTTTCACAATGTCTATTATTGGCAGGCCGACTTTAGGAGTTTGAGTCTCAAGCTAGGGATCACCATTTCCTTTAGGATATGAAATAACAATCGTTAAACTTTGAGATGCTTGAATAGCTACAGCCTAGCCTTTTATTTGAAGAACTAGTTCTTCCTATTGAAATACAAAACATACACACGTACGCGCAGGCACACAAAATTGCTCTATTTGTTTCAAAAACTAGTTCTTCCCAGTAAAATACAAAACACCCGCTCTCTCTCTCTAGTTCCATCTTCAAATGACTTTTTCTTTTCAATTTCATTCCTAAATTTCAAAATTATTTCTAGATGAACCACAGAATTCAAAGTCTAACATAGAATAAAGGTCTCACAAATTTAACCATTTTAAACTTAAACGTAAGTTATACAAACATCTTTATTAATAAAATAAGAGGTAGACTCAAACCAAGATCTTCATATACAGTAAAATCAGTCTCTTTTAAGATAATAAAATACAAGGCCTAAAGTCTTCAGCATCTCCTGGTCGCACAGCAATTATTATGTTATCTAAATTGTTTGTCTTTTTAATAGATTGAGATTTTAGTTTTATCGGTAAATTGATGAATTATATACATGCATATGTGTGTGGATAAAATTATGATTAATATAATACAAAAAAATATTAAAATATAAGAAATCAATTTTTGTTCCAAGTTTAAGAGGATCAAAAGCAATCACACGCCCATCGGTGACTACTACCTTCTCGAGACTAAGATCAATCAACGCAGATTATGCTATTTATCAATAGATTTAAAAATAATATACTCATCTCATTTTTCGTTCATTTTCGTCACCTTTGCCGTTTCTGTCTTACTAATTATTGCTATTTTTTTCCATATAATAATTATCTTTTGGCCTACTAGTTGATTAATATACTTTTGTATAGTTGTCTCCATTTAGTTTTATATCAATTTTAAGTCAAGATATATTATCTTATTACGTACTCCGTTGTTTCTTTTCCCTTTTTCTTTTAAAAAAGATCCTAACAAATAGCTCTCTTCCCCTCGATTAGCACATCGACTGGCTACTACCTCTTTGTACCTTTTTCCAATCACGGCAAAGCTGTACGCCAATTCTTTAATTTGTGCCTATAAAATTGAAGATCTGGTTGATATAAAACCTTATTAATGTTAGTTTATGGATTAGGTGTTTGATTGTATATGTGATTATTTTCCTTTGTAAATTATATTCTTAGGAGTCGTTTGATTATTAAACAAGTTATTCTGAGATTAATAATTATAGAATTATAATATGAGATTAATAATAATAGAATTATTTAATAAATATACATGTTTGGTTCATTAGTTTAAACTAGATAAAGAATTTAGTTTGAAGTAGATAAGGTAGGACAACCTTTTATTTTCAATTGTAACCTTGGCTTTGACTTTGGGAGATCAATTTTAAAGAAGAGCAAATGTGTTGTTTTGGTATTTAATTCCGGGATTATTACCCCACATGAAATGTGCGGAAATAATACCATAACAAAAATCCTACTAAACGTGAAATAAAGTAATTCCAAATTTGATTTCGAGATTATAATCTCTTAAACCAAATAACCCGTATAATTTATAAGACTCGTATGTGTCTAAATTTCTCATGTCTTATCAAAGAGCTAGTGCGTATAACATTCCTTGAGAGTGCGATCAAAGAGGTGCAAATTGCACTCTTTTTAGTGGTTCCATTCTTAGACTCGATCATGGCATTTGGACAGGTTAGAATATTAGCCTCAATAAAGAATATATTGATCTTAATTTGCTTATATTGAGGCACAATTGTAATTGCTAAATCTCACGTCTTCATTAGTTATGTTAATAGTTATGAATTTCTTTTGTCCAAATGTTGATATTTTGGAGGAAAGTAGGACTTGAACTAATTCAATGATTACTTTTAATTTTCAAGTAAAACTCTTGTTATCCGTTTAGAAAAAGAAGAAGATGAAGAGAGCAATATTTTCACTTTAATTTACTACATTATTTGACCTTTTTAACTTAAAAAGTTCCACTATTTCCTTGTAAGGTAACATTAGGAGTAACAATCTATTTTTTAAATTTTTAAGTTTTTATTATAATTTGTGTAATATTTAACACGTTAGGAAAAATAGTAACTTATCGATCAATCAATAAGAAGCTGAATATCTCTTTCTTTATGGTCATGTTAGCAAAGCTCCATATACCCTTTGAAAGCCTTTTTATTTTTTTATAAAACTTCATTATGTTCTTGTATAATGATATAGGAATGCATTAAAAAAAAATTCAAGTAACATTTTAATTTATATGTCTCCGGCAAGGTCCTTGAATTAGCCAGTAGAAAACTACAATATTGTATAGGGTAAAATCAGTTCACGTTAAATGCTCGAATGACAGAGTAACATAATCAATGTTTGTCATCAGATGACATTCAATGTAGAATATTCTCCAGTATTAAATGCGCATCCGTTATAGAGAATTTTGGCATTCATGACCTGCCGTTACATATTGTTGGGATTTTAAGCTTGTGTAGCTTAAAAAGAGTGAATGGAAAATGGAGGGAAAATGAAATATTTGAGTTTCCCTTGGCAAAGGGACATTGTCCCATATCGGAGGAAGAAAAGACTTTTGATGGGTATATATATAATTGCTCTTCTTCTAGCTCTTAAAGAGTTAAGAAAAAGGCAAGCCTCGCGCCGTCGTCATCGCTCGCTCGCTCAGCTCGGCTTCGAATTTGGTCAAAGATTGATTGATTAATCTTTTTGGACAAAATTTTTTTCAATTATTTAATTAAATAATTAACGAAAAATTCAATGCCAGCAACTCTATAAATAGAGTTTGAATCCCATAATCTTTTCTTACGAAATTTTCTGAGCTTCTTCTTCTTCTTCTTCTTCTTCTTCTTCTTCTTCTTCTTCTGCACAAATTGGTACCAACAATATATTCCAGCACCTCGGGTACTTGAATTTTACTATTCTGATTTGAAGATATAAAAAACTTCATCAGTGTATTGAAATTCATAAAACGATTTGAAGAACATAAAAACTTCATCATTTTTCTGTGAAACAGTATATAAAAACTTCGATTTTATTTATTATACATACTGTTTTTGTTAATAACAGTATTGTTTACTGTTCTGATTTTGTAATTAATTGAACTCTTATGTTGTTTACAGTGAGAAATAGCAATTGATAACGGAAATTCTTCTGCGACTATTGCGGCAACGACGATAGCCTCGTCAAGCCGGACTGTTGTTCCACCGGCAGAGAAACCGGGAAAATTTTCCGGAGCCAGCTTCAAATGATGGCAGCAAAGGGTGTTCTTCTGGCTTACCACACTTGGTATGCAGAAATTCACTAGTGAAGAACCTCCAGTGCCTGCTGCGGATATGCCGGACAACGAGAAATTTATGATTGTTGAGGCGTGGAAGCAGGCAGATTTTCTTTGCAAAGGCTATATCTTAAGCGCTTTAGAGGATGACTTGTACAATGTGTACAATGCGATGAATATTTCGAAAGAATTATGGGACGCACTTGAGAAGAAGTACAAGACTGAAGATGTATGCTTGAAGAAGTTCGTGGCTGCCAAGTTTCTAGACTATAAAATGATAGACAGTAAAACTGTTGGAACCCAAGTTCAGGAGCTTCAACTTATTTTTCATGACCTTATTGCTGAAGGTATGGTCGTGAATGAAGCATTTTATGTGGCTGCAATGATTGAAAAATTGCCTCCTTCGTGAAAAGATTTCAAGAACTATCTTAAGCACAAGCGAAAAGAAATGAAGTTGGAAGATCTTGTGATTCGTCTCAAGATTGAGGAAGACAACAAAACAGCCGAGAAGAAGTCTCGTGAAAATTCAACAATCATGGGAGCTAATATCGTTGAGGAGACTGCTCCAAAAAGTAAGAAGAGAAAGAGGTCTTCTGGACAGACTAAGGAGCAGAACAAAAAGAAATTTAAGGGCAGCTGCTACAATTGTGGAAAAATCGGTCACAAAGTCCCTGATTGTCGTCTCCCGAAAAAAGTATAAGAAGAAGGGACATGCCAACATAGTGGAGAAGAATGATGACATTGATGATCTGTGTGCAATGCTTTCGGAATGCAACCTAGTTGGAAATCCGAAGGAGTGGTGGATTGACTCTGGAGCCACTTGACATGTTTGTGCTGTCAAGGAAGCATTTGCGACTTACTCTACTGTTGGTCCCGAAGAAGAGCTTTCCATGGGAAATACTGCAACAACCAAGATTGAAGGTTATGGGAAGATATTCCTGAAGATGACTTCTGGCAAGGTGTTAATGCTCAACAAAGTTCTTCATGTTCCTACTATTAGGAAGAATTTAGTTTCTACTTCTTTGCTTGTTAAGAATGGATTCAAATGTGTATTTGTTTCTGATAAAGTTGTTGTAAGCAAGAATGAAATGTATGTTGGAAAGGGCTACCTCACAGAGGGCCTCTTCAAACTAAATGTAATGGTTGTTGACAGTATGAATAAAATTGCAGCTTCTTCTTATTTATTGGAGTCAAATAATTTATGGCATATTCGTTTAGGACATGTCAATTACAAAATCTTGCGAAAGTTAATTAATTTAGAAGTGTTGCCTAAATTCGAGTGTAATAAATCAAAATGTCAAATATGTGTTGAGTCTAAGTTTGTAAAACATCCTTATAAGTCTATTGAAAGGAATTCAAATCCTTTAGACTTAATTCATACTGACATTTGTGATATGAAATCGACACCATCTCAAGGTGAAAAAAAGTATTTTATTACTTTTATTGACGACTGCACTCGATATTATTATGTTTATTTGCTTAATAGTAAGGATAAAGCAATTGAAGCATTTAAGCAATACAAGAATGAAGTGGAGAATCAATTGAATAAAAAGATCAAAATGATTAGAAATGATAGGGGTGGAGAATATGAATTTCCATTTGCAGAAATATGTTCGGAATATAGAATTATCCATCAAACTACTGCACCTTACACACCTCAATCCAATGGAATTGCGAAAAGGAAAAATCGGACATTAAAGGAAATGATGAATTCTTTATTAATAAGTTCCGGATTACCGCAAAGTTTGTGGGGCGAAGCTATCCTTACAGCTAACCGAATACTCAACAGAGTACCCCACAACAAAACGCAATCTATTCCATATGAAAAATGGAAAGGAAGAAAACCCAACTTGAAATATTTTAAAGTGTGGGGGTGTCTAGCAAAGGTACAAATTCCTTTACCTAAAAGGGTTAAAATCGGACCAAAAACTGTTGATTGCGTTTTCATTGGATATGCTACAAACAGTAAAGCATGTCGGTTTTTGGTTCATAAATCCGATAATCCCGAAATTCACGTTAATACAGTAATGGAATCAGATAATGCTAAATTCTTTGAAAGCATCTATCCGTATAAAACTGAATGTGAGTCGTTAAGTGAAAGACCTAAACGACCTCGAGAAGAACCAAAGGAAAATACTCCAAGTATAGAAGATCCAAGGCGTAGCAAACGTCAAAGAACATCTACTTCCTTTGGACCAGATTTTGTGACATTCTTGTTTGAAAATGAGCCTCAAACTTTTAAAGCAGCTATGTCATCTTCTGATTTAGCATTTTGGAAAGAGGCAGTCAATAGCGAGATTCAATCAATTTTGGATAACCATACATGGGAATTGGTAGATCTTCCTCCGGGAAATAAGCCTTTAGGTTCGAAATGGATCTTTAAACGGAAAGTGAAAGCTGATGGCACTATTGACAAATATAAGGCAAGACTTGTTGTCAAAGGTTATAGACAAAAGGAAGGCCTTGATTATTTTGACACTTACTCGCTAGTAACGAGGATAACATCTATTAGGGTGTTAGTGGCACTAGCGGCCGTGTATGGTCTTGAAATCCATCAAATGGATGTTAAAATAACTTTCTTAAATGGAGAATTAGAGGAAAGGATTTACATGGAACAACCTGAGGGTTTTGTGGTAACTGGTAAAGAAAAGAAAGTGTGCAAACTTGTTAAGTCGCTTTATGGACTTAAACAAGCACCCAAACAATGGCATGCCAAATTTGACCAAACAATATTGGCAAGTGGGTTTAACATCAACAAGTGCGACAAATGTGTTTACATTAAAAATACTCCAGGTCATGAAGTTATTGTTTGTTTATATATTGATGACATGTTGATAATGAGCAAAAACATGACAGATATAAATGCTACTAGGCGCATGTTGGCTAGCAAATTCGATATGAAAGAATTAGGAGTTGCTGATGTGATCTTAGGAATCAGAATTCACAAGACTCCACAAGGTCTAGTATTATCACAGTCTCACTACATTGAAAAGGTACTTGACAAGTTCAAATATTTGGATTTCAAAATTGCTAAAACTCCAATTGACGTAGTTATGCACTTCAAAAGAATGAAGGTGAAAATGACTCACAACTGGATTATGCAAGAGTATTGGGAAGTTTGATGTATATCATGAATTGTACACGATCAGATATAGCATGTACTATTAGTAAACTGAGTCGGTTTACAAGTAAATCCAATCACATACATTGGATGGCAATGAAACGAGTTTTAGGGTATCTCAAACATACCCAAAATTATGCTTTGCATTATAACAAATATCCCTCCGTGATCGAGGGATATAGTGATGCAAATTGGATCACTGGATCATCTGAAGTTAAATCCACGAGTGGATATGTTTTCACAATTGGGGGTGGAGCAGTGTCTTGGAAATCATCCAAACAAACGTGCATCGCCCGTTCTACAATAGAATCTGAATTCATAGCTTTAGATAAGGCCGACGAAGAAGCTGAATGGCTCCGGAATTTCTTGGAAGATATTCCATTTTGGCCCAAACCTTTGGCACCTATTTGTATACATTGTGATAGTCAAGCGGCAATAGGCAGGGCAGGGAGCGTTATGTATAACGAAAAATCTCATCATATACGACGGAGACACAATACCGTTAGACAACTACTCTCTAATGGTGTTATCATAATTAACTACATAAAGTCAAGAGATAACGTGTCGGATCCACTTACAAAAGGCCTATCTAGAGAGGCAGTTGAAAGATCATCAAAGGGAATAGGGGTTAAGGTCTAGGACAAGTCATCATGACGGTAACTCTACCTAGCAGACTGGAGATCCTACGAGCTAGGTTCAAAGAGATCAAACAAAGTTATGAATGACGGTTCAACATTGTCAAATAACTCAACCCATTCTCGTGATGAAGACAATGTTCAGAAATCGAGGTAAAGCATTAAGGCTTTTTGATGAGTCAACAAAGCTTAAAGATTTTTAATGATTTGCTAAGTCTGGCAGGATATGACCAGATAGTGTGTCTACATGATTACACGTTTAGAAATCACCTATGTGAGTGTGAAGTGTAAGCCGCTTCAAGGGGAATGAAAGTAAAGGCCCATTCTCTAAGCACTCATGAAACCAGGCGGTGTTCATGGCTGAAACGAACACAACCGTGAGAACCGTGGATGGTTAAGGATTGATTGTGTGACTTATGTTGTCTAGGTATACAATAAAGTTCGACGGTTCAAAGATATCAAATCTACCGATTGACCGAGTATATCCGATATAAGTTTACTACGCAAAGTTCAAAGGGAAACCTACTTATCCATATGCAATTAATTCTTGCATGTAAAACACACACGCGTCCGTGCATTCCTTTATTTTATAGCCATTCCCCATTCATGTGGGGGATTGTTGGGATTTTAAGCTTGTGTAGCTTAAAGAGGGTGAATGAGAAATGGATGGGAAATGAAATATTTGAGTTTTCCTTGGCAAAGGGATATTGTCCCATATCGAAGGAAGAAAAGGGTTTTGATGGGTATATATATAATTGCTCTTCTTCTAGATCTTAAAGAGTTAAGAAGAAGGCAAGCCTCGCGCCGTCGTCGCTCGCTCGCTCGGCTTCGGCTTCGGATTTGGTCAAAGATCGATTGATTGATTAATCTTTTTGGACAAAATTTCTTTCAATTATTTAATTAATTAATTAAATAATTAACGAAAAATTCAATCCGAAATAACCCATGAACCGCGACCCGATTCGGTCAGGCCCGTTTTCTTTCCCGGATTATTTTAAATACATTTTCCCGCAATATTTCAAACAACCCTGTTCCAACAGCCATGGCTGTTTCTGAAAGGTTGCAAACCTTTTCAGAAACAATGCCAGCAACTCTATAAATATAGTTTGAATCCCAAAATCTTTCCTTACGAAATTTTCTGAGCTTCTTCTTCTTCTTCTTCTTCTGCACAAAAAATCCAGTATGTTTTATAGCCTTCGAGTGGCTCGCTGTTCACCGGCGTTTTGGTACCAACACTCCGGTGAGTTAAATCGTTCTATCCTGGGAGGATATATTCCAGCACCTCGGGTACTTGAGGGGAATAATTTCCTTAAGAACACACTGTGTATTCAGTGGGCTCGATTTATTCCTACACTGTTTTTTCCAGAATTTATTTTGTTAAACAAGTATTACTAACTTTCTATTTTGTTTTTTCAGAAAGTTTAATTGTTTATTACAGCAGTACAGAATTATAACACATATTCATCAACGACCTCCATTATTGACATTTAAGAGGGGCTTGATCCTAGGACGTTGTTCCCTAGGTATAACTATAAATAATGACTTAAACAACCATTGTAAGATACGAAAAATTCTGACAAACTTATGCTATACATTATCCCAAGTTGAATAATACTTTATTTTCCGTCTAACATTATTCTATTTGCTGCCTTCAGAAGCTTTGTTCCCGGAACCAAGCTGATGCTATTTTATCTCGATTTCAACGCTAAGTCTTGCAACAATAACAACAACGACCCAATGAAATTCTATTAGTGGGGTTTGAGGAGGGTAATATGTATGCATACCTTACCTCTACCCCGAGGGACAGGGAAACTGTTTTCGAAAGACCCTCGGCTCAAGAAGACGTTCAACGCTAAGTTTTGCATTTTATTTAATTTCTTTATCATTTTGGGATCAAATCGATTCGCTTGTCTATAAACCATGTTATAAATTTAACTGTACCGTTTTGTGAGTAAACAAATATGTGTCCAAAAAATTAGAACTAATATTTTAAAACTTCATTATTTTCTTAAAAGAAAGTTAATCGTGCTCCGTCAAAAAGTCGGTTACTTATAGAAATCAAATTGGCGGTCCCATCTTACCACAATTAAAGCTCACCACAGACGATTATTCCTCCATCGAATCGTGCTTCGCAATTTTCCCACCCATTTCGACCTCCAATTTAGATGTTGAATGTTTCCCTCTCAAATCTTAAATCTCCATCCCCAACCTAGCTCTTTTTGATTATTCCACTGTGTGTTGTGTTGTGTGTGTGTGAGAGAGAGGAAAAATGCCCATAGAAATGCTTAAAGGACTGCCATTTTCAGTAGACACATGGAGTCCAAAGTCAAGCACAAAGAGGCACCATTTCTTAACACATGCCCACAAGGATCACACCCAAGGGATTTGCGCTTACGCTTCTTATCCTATTTATTGTTCGCGTCTCACCAAAACTCTTGTTCTCCAGCATTTTCCTCAGGTACCCTTTTATTTTTATTTTTATTTTTATTTCGAGTCATGTTATCAGTTTGATGAGTTTTGTTCGAATTGTTATTTTTTGTCAATTTGGGCTGAAAATGTTGAAAAATTACGTATTTTGGACAGCTTGATGAATCATTTTTTGTGGGTATTGAGGTTGGGCAATGTTTAGTGATCAAGGACTCTGATGGTGATTTCACGGTTACTGCCTTTGACGCCAATCATTGCCCAGGTGCGTATATGAATATGCAGTGGGACTGTTCTTTTTTTTTTTTTTCGATTTTTCCTTGAGATTTTTGTTTTCCAGTAACTTTTATGTTCAGAAGATTCTTGCTGGTTATATTGTTTTTCTTCTGCAAAGTTTGGTGCTGTGTATATTTTGTTCATTACAATAAATTGTTTTTATTTTTTATTTCTACAACAACAATAACAATGGTCCAGTGAAATCCTACTAGTGTGGTCTGGGGAGGGTAGTGTATACGCAGACCTTATCCCTACCCGAGGGAGTAGAGAGATTGTTTCCGAAAGATGCTCGGCTCAAGAAGGCGAAAATAGACAATATCAATATCACCAATAGAAACCATAGGAAAAATAAGATCATGGAAATGAGAAAGTAGATACAAAGCAAACGTGATAGACAATACATAGACCCGACACTATAGTAAACGAAGGAGTAATAAGACACAACATTGCCACTAGCCGACATCGACAAAAACCCTACAAGACTAGCCTCACAAAGGTATGAAGTAAGCGAGAATCAACTACCTCCTAACCTACAACCCTAATACTCGATTTCCACAACTTCCTATCAAGAGCCATGTCCTCGAAAATCTGAAACCTCACCATGTCCTGCCTGATCACCTGTCCCCAATACTTCTTAGGCCGTCCTCTATCTCTTCTCGTGCCCTCCAAAGCCAGCCGCTCACACCTCCTTACCGGAGCATCTGGGCTTCTCCTTTGTACGTGTCCGAACCATTTGAGTCTCGCTTCCCGTATCTTGTCATCAATGGGAGCCACGCCCACCTTCTCCCGAATATCTTCATTCCTATTCTTATCCATCCTAGTGTGACCGCACATCCACCTCAACATCCTCATTTCTGCTACTTTCATCTTCTGGATATGTGAGTTCTTAACATGCCAACACTCAATCTCATACATCATGGCCGGTCTAAGCACCGTTTTGTAAAACTTACCTTTTGAGTATCGGTAGCACTCTCTTATCACACAAGACTTCAGATGCTAACCTCCACTTCATCCACCCCACCCCAATACAGTGTGTGACATTCTCGTCAATCTCCCCTCCCCTTTGGATAACCGACCCAAGGTACTTGAAATTGCCACTACATGGTATGACCTGTGATTCAAGCCTCACTTCCATGCCTACTTCCCTCGGTTCAGTGCTGAACTTACACTCCAGGTATTCCGTCTTCGTCCTGCTCAGCTTGAAACCCATAGACTCAAAGGCTTGTCTCCAGACCTCCAACCTTTCGTTAACACTGGTTCGCGACTCATAAATCAGAACTATGTCATCGGCGAATAACATACACCATGGCACCTTCCCTTGAATATGGTGTGTTAACGCGTCCATCACTACGACAAATAAAAACGGGCTGAGCGCAGAACCTTGGTGTAGCCCCATAACAACTGGGAACTGCTCAGAGTCGCCTCCTACTGTCCTAACCCGAGTCTTAGCCCCATCATACATGTCTTTAATTGCCCAAATGTAGGCATCCGACACACATTTTGCCTCTAAGCATCTTCAGAGAACTTCTCTAGGAACCTTGTCGTACGCTTTCTCTAAATTACTAAACACCATGTGCAGATCCTTTTTCTTCTTCCTGTACCATTCCACCAACCTCCTAATAAGGTGTATAGCTTCCGTAGTAGAACGACCCGGCATGAACCCGAATTGGTTGTCGGATATAGACACTGCCCTCCTCACCCTCGCTTCAACCACCCTCTTCCAAACTTTCATGGTATGGCTCAGTAATTTGATACCTCTATAATTGTTATAACTCTGGATATCACCTTTGTTCTTATACAACGGAACCACCGTACTCCACCTCCACTCTTCCGGCATCCTCTTCGTCCTAAAAATAACATTAAACAACCCAGTCAGCCACTCCAAGCCTGCTCTGCCCACACACTTCCAAAATTCAATCGGAATTTCGTCTGGCTCGATCGCTCTGCCCCTACTCATCTTACGCATAACTCCAACGACCTCCTCAACCTCGATGCGTCTGCAGTCCCCAAAGTCACGGTGACTCTCGGAATGCTCCAGTTCATCTAGCTCAATATCCCAATCCCCTTTTTCATTCAAAAGTTCATGAAAGTAAGTCTGCCATCTCCTCTTAATCTGAGCATCTTCCATCAATACTCTACCATCGCCGTCCTTGATGCATCTCACTTGGTCCAAATCCCGGGCCTTCCTCTCTCTCCTCTTCGTCAGCCGGAATAACTTCTTCTCTCCGCCTTTTCCCCCAGTTCCTTATTAGGTGAACTGTGCATTTTGGCTAAGATTTAGTATTATACTTATCTGCACTACGATCCCTCGGGTGAGGTGGATGGATGAGATCGTACTTACTGTTAAAAATTACTGGTGAATGGCGCAGTGGTTTTAAGTGTAGTACGTGGCAATGGGCAGTTTGTAGGTTAGCTGATGAGAAGAGAAGGGTTTGTGCTTCAAGGTGCTTTCATTCGACCTGCACAGGGAAATGACGATGGTCGAGATGAAATTTTGGGCTTGCAGAGGGTTATATTCCTATCACTGAGTGACCTTATCAATAACATGAGTGACTTCGGGAGTGGATTAAGATGGGAGAGTTAGCTTATAGAATGCCTGCTCTGGTTGCTTATGTTTTGTGTGTGCGTGTGTAATCCAAATTGATAAAATGAAAGCAAAGGACCCAACAATGACTGGATGTGTTTGTATGATCCATATCCAATGAAAGTGAGTACCCGCAACTGAGAGAGCTGCTTGAATAATGGAAGCATTTGCCGAGTAGAGTCTTACAAAGTTTTCCCTCCATCAAAAGCGATAGCAGTGGACAAAATGTCTGAGGATTCAATATGAAACAGAAATATGTTCCTTCAACACCCTGTAGTTGTCTGTTTTCCCATTGGTTGCAGTAAGTCTTTAAGGCTGTCAGAAGTAGTCCTGGCATCCTGAGCCAGATTTATGTGGTTCATACTCCAAGCTGTTTATAGGTAACTGTATCTGCACTCAGGTTGACCTTTTTTGGTAAATAAAAAGGAAATGTGACTTGTTACCTCATTGTTCAAATGTAATGATGGCACCCTCCACTGTGAGTCCATTTGTTTATCCATGTATTTATCTTTGTGCTCTCAGCTCGCACACTTATCTGACATGTCTCTGACTTAGTGTAGTGACAACTGACGGAATTGTTGAGTTACCAAGTTGCGGAAGTTGTGTCAAGGTGACCACCTCATTTCAGTTTTACGACGTGAGCAATACTTGGTGTTCTCCTCTCTTGGTCCTAGGCGGATCCTTTTACTTTAGTTAGGTCAGTACTAGGAGCTCATCCCGGGATGAGCTGCTGCTCTTATGCAACAGTCCTATCTATTAGCTAGGTGACTCATGCTTATGTATTATTATGTGGGAATTTCATTCTTTTTCTAATCCGCTCTATGGAGATTTTTTGATGTTTTTTTCTGTCTAGCTCTTTTTGGCTCCTAAGGTGATGCTGATGGGAGAAAAATTCTCATATTTGCAGAAGTCTCATGTTTGTGGATGGTAATTAACTTGATGTAACTTTCTAAGAAAGAGCATCAATAGTTTTGTGAATTTTCTTGAAAAAATGCAACCTTTTGCTTATCTTTGGCAATACCAAGACACGAGACTGATTTATGACTCCAGGTTTACTAGAGTCTCTACCTAGTAAACTGCAAATTCTCGTATTTGCAAAAGTCTCATGTTTGTGGATGGTAATTAACTTGATGTAACTTTCTAAGAAAGAGCATCAATAATTTTGTGAATTTTCTTGAAAAAATGCAACCTTTTGCTAATCTTTGGCAATACCAAGACACGAGACTGATTTATGACTCCAGGTTTACTAGAGTCTCTACCTAGTAAACTGCAATCTGCTGCTCTTTTTTTAATTTCTAGTCTTATTTAATATTTTTGAGGCTATGTTGCATCCATAAGTGGTGTTATAGTCAATGTGCAAACTCTGGGTGATTGGAGTAAAATAATGCCTTAAAGATTGTATCTTGGACATGCCTCAAAGCCTCAGTTTGATGGTTTAGTTTCTCATCTTGCATTCCTGTTCTTCTATGGTACATCTGTTGTAACAGGGTTACAATGATAAATATTTGGCATGATGTTAACAACTTGCAGGAGCTCTGATGTTCTTGTATGAAGGCAAATTTGGAAACATCCTGCATACAGGAGATTGCAGACTCACGATTGAATGTTTGCAACAATTACCCCTAAAGTATGTGGGCACCCCAGGAAAAGAACCGAAGTGCCAAATTGATTGTATTTTCCTTGATTGCACATTTGGTCGGTCTCCATTGAAGATGTCCAGCAGGCAGTCAGCAATCCAACAGGTTTTAACACTCGTTCTTTTTAAATGGATTATGGTGGATTTGTTAATCGCGTTCTGGCTGCAGTGCTTTAATGCTCTTGTTAAGTGCAGTAAGTTAGTCAAGAGTTCAAGAGCCATAAGCATGATATGAATTTTTCTTCAATAGTTAATTAATTGTAAATTATTGAGATAATAATAGACGAAATCTAGCAGCGAAGGCCGAAGGGTATTGGCCTAGTGGTCAATGAAGTGGAAGGAGAACTATGAGGTCTCGGGTTCAAACCCTGGTGCGCACCTGTGTCGACACGACTTGGGTGTGGATGTGAAATCCGTACTAGATCTGGTCAATTGATTTAGAGTACTTTGACCAAAATCGATTGAGAAAGCCAAATCCCCGCACCTATATCCGTACCCCCAAATCTTAAATTTTGGATCATGAAGTCCAACCTCTAGATCCGCACCCATATCGGACACCACACCTGAGTCCAAGCAACTTCGTATTTGCCTAAGCCTTGGTGGACAGAGTTACCTGGTACCAGTGCTGGTGAGAGATAGGAGGTACCCGGTGGAATAGTCGAGGCGGGCGCAAGCTAACCACCGCCAAAAAAAAAAAAAACAGAGGGACTAAACCTACTGTTTCTATTTCATCTTTGTTTGGGAGAACCTCTTTAGAATTTGGTTTCACCGAATAGTAGAAAAAAGCTTGTATTCTTTCCTGGTGGGCAATTGGTTTTCAGATGCTTCTTGATTTGAGTTTTGTGTCCTATGATTTGATTCAATTCACCCTATATGGATTAAGTCCTGTCATTGGATCTAGTTAATGCATGAATTCCTGCTAAATCTTACAATTCAGTAGCAAACTGCACTGAAGCTCATAGGGCAGACAAGTGGTGTGAACTTGAGCTTATCCCTTTAAAGCAAGCACAAAAACAGCTAGATGCCTAAAATGAGAGTGAGGAAGTTCAGGATTTTTATATACAGCACCCTTTTGTTTGTATTGAAGAAAAATATACTATTCCATACTGAGTCCTCCGGGAGGCTGACATAGTTAGAAATGTCTACCTGCATATGCTGTGAAGGTTGCTTCCTTGTTGGTGAATCACATGGGCGAGTGGTGAGAAAACATTAGAAGTTGCGAGCTTATGCTTCTCAAATATCAAGGGCAAATAATTTACATTCTCCTTTTCTAATAAGTTAGTTCACACTCTCATTTTATGTATGGCTTACAATTAGTGAAGAAACTTAGTGCACTGTTGTAAGTCTTCACAGTGATTTTTTTTCCTTTTAAATTAAAGGCTTACAAAATCCCTAAACCCACAACTTGGACTGGCTCTCAACAGTGATTTTTCCTTTGCTAAGGACATCAAGCACTGTTCTTGGTTAGGGTGATCAGAATTTTGTTTGGCAGAAAAAAATGTTGTCTTAGTCCACCGTCTGTTTTGCAATTAAGATTTTTCAAATTGTTGGTACTCTTGCCATCCCAATGTTGAAATCTAAATTCTTGATCAATGGAGGAACAATATCACCATTTTTGTTCATGCTTGCCTGGAAAGAGTATTGAGATGAGAAAGGACGTGTCCCTTTTTAAAAATCTTATTTGCTTAAAAGTTAAATAAGGGAACTAGTGGCACTGTTGGTTGCTTTTCTGTATTGTAGTAACAGCTAATTGCTCAAGCCTTGAAATGGACTCTATTTTAGAACGAATTAAAAATGGAAAATTGTACATTCACGCTGGAGATGCAGAATGTCCAGTTAATCAAAATTCCTCTGGGTTCAAATCAATTGCTAGAGCAGAGACTCGCCTTTGCCATCTACTAATTCATACTTAAGTCTCTTCCTTTATTATCATGTTTATCCAATACAACAATGGCTTACCCCTTAAATGTTATCATTCGTCTTTAGTCTACAGTCTTTCACCCTTATTCTATGTGGCATTTGACCGTTCTTTTTTCTTCACTTGTTTGATAGATAAATATTGTTAACATCACAAAATTTGTTTTTCTAACAAACAGGTCATCAATTGCATATGGAAGCACCCTCAGGCTCCTACAGTATATCTGACGTGTGATCTTCTTGGCCACGAGGAGATTCTTGTGCATGTTTCACAGGCATTTGGTTGCAAGATATATGTTGATAAAGTTAAAACTCCAGAATGCTTTCAGGCTTTGGAACTAATGGTGCCTGAAATCTTGTCTGAAGACTCATCTTCTCGTTTTCAATTGTTTGATGGGTTTCCGAAACTGTACCAAAGAGCTGAAGCCAAGATCTCAGAGGCTCGGTCTGCTTGTCAGCATGAGCCTCTAATTATTCGACCATCAGCACAGTGGTATGCATGCGATGATGGTATTTCGGATATTGAGGGGCGGAAAAAAGAAAGATGTGATCAACCAGTGAGAGATATATTCGGTGTCTGGCATATTTGTTACTCCATACACTCATCGAAGGAAGAACTGGAGTGGGCTTTGCAACTTCTTGCACCTAGGTGGGTCGTCTCTACAACACCTAGTTGCAAGGCTATGGAGCTGGATTATGTGAAGCGTTGTATTAATCAACATCGGAATTTTGATGACCCTTTCTGGCAACTTTTGGGGTTTACTGTGGACGTGGAATCTGTAGTTGATGCAGCAACAGCTCCAGATGTGGTTGAGGTTTCAAGATCACCTTTGGCCGAGAGCAATGCTCAAGATTATGCAGACAACTCCCAGTCGACGACGACATCTTTTAGCATTTATAGGCAGTCACATCTTTCTCCTCCAAGCAAACCAGCCCCAGTAACATTATTTGGTAGGGCGAGGCTTGGGCTCGACGCTTCTTATTTCAAACATGAAGAGAAGGAGCCTATACTTCCAGATAATGATTCTGTATTGAGAGGTTCTGACGAGTTAGAGGTTATTTCATTTAAGGAAGAAGTTGAAGTGGAAGAAGGTAAGACCTTGACAATAAGTGAAGGTTTAGACATTAGGAGTAAAGAGATCTTGATGCATACAGAAACAGAGTATTGTAGACATATTTCTGAGTCAGCTGTTGGATTGTCGAAGAGTTATAATCCAAGTTTGAGAAAAATATACCGCTCTATGAATGTGAGAGTGCCTCGACCCCTCCCTTCATTGACAGAGCTTATGAATGAGACCAAGCGTGCTAGGAGAAGGCTGTAAGTTCTGCTTTTTCCTGGCATCCTCTATTTGTTAGTTTCTCCATTTCATTCTCCACCCTCATTAACTTCCAGACATTGATACCAAGTACATCATTGTTTACAGAAAAAGATACATGTGTATAGCATATATTCCATACACCTACTCTTTACCTTCCCTTATACAGGCTGCTGCTGTGTACACTGAGACCTTATTACCTGCCTATTGTATATTGTTGTACATCATAATTTTATATGCAACATTTTATGGTATACTGAAACAGACATTGCAATATTCTTGTGGATGACTCCATTCTATTCAATGTGGAATGTATTTTTTGTTTACTGATCTCTTATTTTAGTTGATCTGAAACATCCTTAGTCATTACTGGAATTTCTCTCTCGTACTGTTACCTACTGAATTGTCCATTTTTTTGTGTGAATCAATTACCTATTGAATAGTTCTATTAAGCTTGTTAACAGTCGGTTTGACTTTCTTTTAGTGTCAATATCAGAAGATGATTGACTTGATCTTTAAGAGTAAAATTATATACTTCGCAATAACTAAAGAACCATGGAATACAAATAAGTACCAAAAATTTGAAATCGTGCAGTACTAATATTTGCTAGGTGGACATTTTTGGTTAACTTCATCCTTAAATATATTAGTTTCCGAGTGAAATGCTGGAGTAACACGCCTTGCAATTTGAATTTGAACATAGAAATAAGATGCAAAGAATTATATTTTCTACTGAAACTAAAGACCCCAAGAAAATTGTTTTTTGATGGGTTTCTCAAGCAAGCCTGTTTGTCTGGTTTTCTTTGACTCTTGCTCACTGAAAGAGAAAAGGTTCCTTAGATATCAGCTCTCTTTTTTTCTCATTTAATATTTCTATATAACTAAATGAGATACAAGTTTTAAAAGAAGTGAAGTAAGTTATGGACGTGTGTCCATCCCATTTCTCTTCATCTTCAATTAGCACAGGGCAATCTGGTAAGCCTCTGATATATTCGTGTCTGACATGTGAGTGGTTCGAAATGTGGACCATCTACTATATTCTCTCGTAATCCAGCTTATCAGACTGCAAAATTTGGATTTGGTTTGAGAATGTGTGGTTAGTTAACAAGGACAGTTTTAAGTGAAGTACCATAAGGTTAAACATGAGCATGAAATGATGCAAATAGCTTTAGCATTTCTAATGAATTCGAAGGCTAATTACCTTTATTAGCATCTCTGTTGGAAGCCAAGCTGGTGCAGTTGGTATTCCAATCCATCCAATCTGCAGCATAGGCAAGACAGCGAGTTTTACTTATGAGTTTAGGATCAATTTTCTGTAATCTACTGTCATTCAGATAGTTTTGTTTTTGTTTCCCACCCGGTGGCCGGTACCCATATTGGTGCCCGACTAAATTCGGATTCGCACCGGGAAGTACTTTGGGGATACAACGCTCCCTAACAAAGGTGATTCCATACCTAGGGCTCGAACCCGAGACATCTAGTTAAGAATGAAGGAGTACTTACCACTCCACCACAACCCTCATCGGTGTCATTTAGTTAGACCGTGAGGTCTCAAGTTCGACTTCCTTTAAGGTAATATTGAGTGGGATTTATGCATGCTTTGAGTTAAGAAGAGCCAACCAAGTTTTGTTTTGTGGTGTTAGGCATATATCATATGTATCTGTAACACATTGGCTCGGATAATCCGAATTCATGTTGGATAGATATACTAAAGTAGGTAAGACGCTCTCTACCAAGAGATTTTCATTCTCAGGCTTACAATAAAGTTAATTCGATAGGATAACTCAAAAGCAAGAGTAGAACTTATTTTCTGGTTTGTGAACTATAACTGCATTGGTTTAATTAATTTTTAAAAAATAGTAAGCTATTTTGTATATAGTGTTGGAAAGGGGTAAAAATGTTAGTTCAAGTCTTGATCTAAACAAGAATTTATGAATTTTCTTAAACTATTAATTTATGGGGTTACTTGTTTCAAGGCTCGTCGTAATTATACTCCTATTATTTATTTATGGTTAATTAAAGAAGTATATAATCAATTGAATTTCGAAAAGATATACTTACAAGTGCATATTCTCCTGTCTCGAATATGCGCAAATCCAATACCTAACAAGGGATATGATTAGTGCAAGACCATCAAACAATCAATCAATAAATAAATAAATACTGTATATAGTTTACATTTGGTAATGTAAAATCTTTAATTACCAAAAAAATAAAAAAAACAATAATTAAATAAACATCGCATAGCAAAGTCGAGAACATGCTCCTTCTAAATTAAAAGCTATTTTGCCTTCCAACTCCTAAGTAAGAACTGAATGTGGTTCCAAATTGGTAGGAACTCTCCCATTTAATGGTCACTACACAATACGAATTTGAATTTATCGATTAAATGGCTACCAAATATCGGATAATCAAACAAAAAAATGTAGTTCCAAATTGCATTTTTCCTTACCAACATTACAATATTTGTAGAAAATCAGGAAATGGTACCTCACCACGGTCTTCGTATATATAGTCCAGGCCTTTGTAATAAGGTGGATGATCCACTGACAAATACTGAAAAATTTATAAAACCTCGTTAGATATTCAAATTCAAATTCTATAAAAAAAATTTGTGTTACATTACCAATTCGCACTAACTAATTTAAATCCTAGATCAGTCTTTGTCAATAAGGAAAATAAAAAAAGGAAAAAGAAACGCATGGTTAAAAATTGTACCAACAATTATAAAACTAAAACTCACATTGATGCTATTAAGATATTTCTCCTTATCCACCCTGACTATCTGACCTTTCTTCACTGCCAACCAAAACAAAAATAAATACAAAATAATTATTCGTAATAAAATTATAAAAAAAGAATTACAGAAATGGACACATTTTTCAACAATACTCACTAGAATAGACAGGTTTTTTAGGCTTTGTTGCAGTGGCTGTAGAGGAAGTTTCTTCTTTGGATTTTGGCTTTGCAGGTTTTTCATTGTCTATTGGTTCAGAGGGATTTTCTGCTTTAATAATTAAAGGTAATCTAAATGGGGTATTAATTATTTTTCTTGTATGTGAGAAAGATGAAGAATATGTGAAGGTGGTGTGTGAAAAAGCTGAAGAGAAAGCCATGGGAATCTGATTTTTGCTATTTTTTTAAGAGATTGAACTGGTTTTAGCTGTGACCAATAACAGTGGATAAGGCAATTTCCTCTTTTCCTCCAATGGCTAAATTTGAAGAATAAAAATAGTTCTACTTGTTAATTATCCTTTTACCAAGCTCTTCCAAAATGAAGAAATTAATATTCTTATACAAAATTGCCATGTACTACTAGTTTTTATTTTTTATTTTTAAAAAGCAAATTTGTTGATTATATAAGGAGAAATGAGACAGTGAGAATTGACTTCACACATTTTGTATCACTAGTACCACTTAGACCATAAGCTTTGACGGCAATATACTACTTGTGCTTGAAACAAGCACAATTAGGATATTGAGAGCATAAAACTAATCATTACCTTAAAATTAAAAAATGAAGTTTGTAATATATCTATTAACGGTATAAAAATATTTAAACGGTTAATTAAGATACATAAATGCTTAGCATTTATGAAGTATGTAAGTTGGTTTCGGTTATATATTTTTGAAAAATTAAAAACATAATGACATTCACTTTGATATTAAAGATCCTTAAGCCTTGTACCAATCAAAATTTCACTTCTAAAAACCAAAGTTCTTTGCCTTGGAGGCAGCATAATGCTATACAAGAAGAGGCAACAATCTCGCATAACATAACGTAAATAACAACAACAAATTTAGTGTAATCTCACAAGTGGAATCTGAGGAGGGTAATATTTACGCAAACCTTATAAATACCTTGTGAAGGTAGATAGACTGTTTCGGATAGATCCTCGGCTAATCAAACGAAATAATAACATCACCAACAGTTATAGTTAGATGACTATGATCCCTTCATCCTTAATTAGAAGTCTCGAATTTGAATCACGAGAATGAAAAATATCTTGATAATAAACATTTTCATCTTTAATAAGTCTTATATCACGTGAATCCAGATTAGTCGAGATCTAAAAAGAACGCCTAACACAAGAATCCCCCAAAAGGGGAGAAAGAAATAATAACAGCTTAGAAATTCAAGTAGAAAGAGACCAGCGGCAGGACATTACATGAAGTGTAGCTGGAACAGTTTCAAATCTGACTAGTGCCAGACTTCAGCACTATACCAAATATCTTATTGTTACTTATATAGGATACTAAATAAGAGGTAAAGAATTAAACATGGTTTGAATGGAAAAAAAGAAGAAGCAAATTAAAGCTCAAAAATTGAGTATGTCTAGACCGGCAAATGTAGTTGTTTATCCTAAAAATAACGGATAACAATTGAATTTATATGTGATTTTAAGGATATGCGGATCAATTCAATACAAATGATAAATAATGTTAGATTAAACAAATAAAGGATGTAATAAATTGTCAAACCAATTAAGGGGAGTGATCCCGGACTCAATAACGGCTTAATATAATGTCTGCCTTCGATCCCGGGCTCACAACAATGAAGAACTAATGAACAAAAGTAAGAACTTTGAATAACAAAGAAAATAAGAGTATATTGCCTTGATATGCGTGTTACAATTTTTTTTATGAATAATAATCTTTTCCCTTTATATAGCAGAAGAGTTTTACCCTAAGTACAATTCTAAGAAAGGTAAATATCTTTCGTTACGCCGATCACTGATACGAGCCGTGATTCGCGTCATGATATCCGATTGGGTATGGATATCACGACCCTTTGTTAGTCGTGTGCATCTGCTCGGTGATGCTCTCCGAAGTCTTAACCCTTAAATTGGACCTCGAGGATATGGCCCTGATATCCCCGAGGGCAGGTGTTTGCATGATCCCTGATACGAGGAGTTCTTCGTTCTGACTCCGATATGTTACGGTCATCTTCCCACTCCGCTCGGCTCACCGGAAATTCGAGTCATGCGACGAGCTTGGTTTTGCCCGTATACAGATAGTCCCCTCGTTTCTCAGAGAGTAGGCTAGCCGAAACGATAGGAAACGATAGATGACTCCGGTTCCTTCCTTCGTAATTTACGACGCAGAACTAAAACGTCCCATCAATAGCGTCGTTATGACTTCAGACACGTGTCGCTTACCGACAGGTTGCTCCGAATGCGAAACGTCGACTGTTTCCCTATATAAGCCTTCTTCCTTTGTCCTTTTTCTTCTTTTCGATCAAACTGGTATCTTTGAGCCATTAACTATTATCAAAACCTTCATCAAATCTTCATCCCTGTTAGCAATCTCGAGATTTCTACCAAAAACTTCTTCAAATCTTCATACCCTGTTCTTCATATCTAAAACCCATTTCTCCAAAGCTTCGTGTTTATTCATCATATTTTCCAACTTTCTATCAAATGACAATAGCAAAAATCGAAAACCGTTCCTCAACAAGTTGCCTCTTCATCTTATATACTGAAGTGGTGACCCTGAGGTGGTGGCCCTCGAAGCGACTTCTCATATTGCGACTGTTAACGAACCAGCCCCCGAGCCTCCTTTATCTATATTTATCCCCGGAGGCTGTTCGATTACTGACGACTTCAAGGTTGAGAAGCCCTCGCGCAGACAAGACCGGGGAGAAGGGGTCTCAAGATATATATGTTCGGTGACTGAGGACGTTCTTCCCATAGTTCCTAAGGACTGCGGTTGGGAAGGCAAAGATGTGGTAGTCCCCGGGCCCGAGGATGCCGTTACCACTCATGTGAAGGGGTACTTAAGTATTTACACTTATCCCTTAACATTGGGCCCGACAGACCCGATCGTCCTGGAATTTTGCAAGAGGTACGAAGTGTGCCTCGGGTAGATCCATCCATCATTGTAGAGGATCGTGACCCTCCTTCGTTACTTCGTGAAAAATACCGAATCTCATAGGTTCACGATCGACCACCTGCTCCGATTATACAGTTCCTGAATATTTCAAGGGGCACTAATCAAGCTTACACGCTGGGACAACAAGGTCCCCTTCTCCAGTATCGACGAAGACCGAGACTGTGACTGGCAAGGTCGCTTCGTCCAAGTGAGGACTGAGGATTTGGTCCCCCAGAATACATGCCATTCCTCGAGGAATGGAATGTGTCTCATAAGTGTAACTCCTTCATCAAAATTTATTTTTCTTTTATTTCGATCTTCTTATTTATGTTTAAGACTGTGCAGCTATTGCCCGGGTTCCGAATGTGGTCCCCCATTTAAAGGAATGGATCGAGGGCATCTGTACTCAGATGTCCTACTTCGAGCGCACATGGCACAGACTCTCAAACGGCCGATGGGAAGCCCGTACTCATAGTAAGGTCTCTTCCCGAATAGCCAACATTACGTATCTGTTTTATATTACACTAATCTCTCCTCTTTATCATTGTAGGTTTGCCTAAGACTACCAAACTTTGGCCTTCAGAAAGGGACGAAGATGTTTCCCCGCCCGTTGATCCCTCCGTTGCCGCCATGGAGGGAAATAAGAAAAGAAAAAGAAAGCCCCTAGGCTCACCGAGCTCCGAGGCAAAGAAACCGAAGAAGCGGGTGCTCCGCAAGCCCAGAAGGGGCTCCAGCTCCCGTGTGCGTGCCTCCGACTCCCTTCTTCAGCTTAGGGATGACCTGGAGGAGGAATCTGTCTTCGTAACTCATGGGACGACCACCTATCCCGGGGATTGGGAGGCATATGAAAGGGAGACTCGCGAGATCGACCCCCCTTTAACTTAGAAAGCCGACGCGGATCCCCGGGGTGAAACTTTCCATGATGCCGGTTCTGCACCGAATGAAGTGCCCATTAAAATTGAGATCTCGAGGATGCCCTTTTACACCGAGTCTATGCTCTAAAAAGCCAAAGTAAGGAAGGAGAAATCTAACGAAGGGTCTCATGGCGTGGACGATCCCCTTCGTTCCTTTTTGTCGGCGTGGACTCATCTGTCTTGGAAGACTTTTAAGAGATGGGCGACCTTGAAGTGCTGAGAAAGGATCCGTCTTAATAGATCATAGGGCTAAACTCAAGCCCAAAGTTAGTCTTCCAGTACTCCGCCCCCAGTGCGGACCTCGGCTGTAAGAGGTCGATAATCATCACTGTCCCGGAGGATGCTCGGGTTCTTTCTGCTCCCACGAGAGTAGTAATAAGTAGGGATTTTGACCGCTTATTTGCTCTCTTTTACTTGCATTTTAGCTATAAAAAATGCTTAAAGGTATTCTCGAGAACTAATGAAATGAGCTTTCTTACAGGAATATTGGGAAATGAGCCAAAGAAGTGAAAATCAACTAAATAGGAGTCAAAAATTGGGCAGAGACCAAAATAAGGCAAAAATGCTTACAGTGCGGAGCGCACAATACTGTGTGCGGCCGCAAACAATGAAGAAGCCATGTCAGATTAGCTTCAGAGTATGCGGGCCGCATAAATTTGGTGCGGCCGTAGAAGAGTGATTCAGAGAGTTGGAATTTTGGGCAAGCTGAAGAAATGCAGACCGCACCATTATTGTGCGGTCGCAGGATGCCAAGTGCAGTCGCACTCACTATTATGCCGCAAACGACCAGAATCAGAGAGCCTTGATTGAAGCTGTGCGGACCACACTATTATTGTTCGGCCACAGGATTCAAAGGTATGGCCGCATTCATAATTATGCGGTCCGCAGACGAAGGTCCAAGTCCCAGCCCAAGTCAAGTGTGCGGCCGCACTCAGAAATATGCGGTCCGCACAATTAGATGAAGTGCGGCCGCATCCCACTTTTATGCGATCGCAGAAGGCCCAATTGACCAGTCAAGCTCAGAGTGCGGGCCGCACACAAAATTGTGCGGCCGCACAACCTCCGCGGAGGCATTTTTGTCAAATATTTTCAGCTTAGTATAAATATAACTTTTTGTTATTTTTAGGGTAAGTTTTGTTTTGGGAGAGCACCTAAGCCATTTTTCTTTACTGTTTTGAGTAATCTTGTACTAGATTAGCTTCTAAACATTAGATTTTATTTACCTAATCAATTATTATGCATTCTATCTTAATTTCTTCTTGTATTTTTTCATTTTTCATGAGTAGCTAAATTTCTAGCTAGGGTTGTGGCCCAACCCTAGTGTGGGTACTTAATGGGTGTTTGATTTGGGACTTGTTTGTGATTGGGTTAGTGATATTTAGCCTAGTTCTTGTTTGAATTCAAGAATTAATTGTTGCAAACATTGATTCATGCCTAATTGACTTAGTCTCTACTTGAGAAAGAGAGACTAAATCTAGAAAAACTTGGCTAACAAGAAATTAGGGTGAACTCAAGAAATTGATAGCCCCAATTAAAGGGTTAAATCTAGAGATAGTAAGACCCGACTTGAGCATGTATCACGTGTTTTGTGCAATACCCATTTGGACTTAAGAAAGCCAAATTGGGCAAAATTACTCAAACTACCGAGAAATATAGAGTGGGTAATTGTGTGTGATTGCTATATTACAACCCCGACCAATCAAACTTGCCCTAGAGTTTACAACCCATTAGGTAACCACCCAGGTGGAAGTCACGACCCTAGATCTTTTATCATTTGGAAAACAACAAAAATCAAAAATATTGTCTTCTAGTTTTATAATTGCAATCAACAGTTTAAAGTAGAAGTAGAAACAACAAACAAGAATGTGGAAGTGTAATCTAAGGCATATTGTACAATTACACTAAATATATACCTAATCCCAATTCTAACTCCCTGAGGATCCGACCCCGGCTTGCGTTGGGTTTTATTATTGCTTCGACCGCCTCACTACCTATATTTGTGGTGTGAGTTTGGGCGACAATAATTTTTGGCGCCATTGCTGGGGAGTTAAACGGATTTAGCTATATATCTAGGTTTTTGTGTGATTTGTCTTATTTTCCTTCCGAGTCACTAATTTTGTTTTTGAATTGCTTATAGGTACAAGAATGACACTCAACAACGAGCCCATTGGTAATTTGCCATTGGGGGAGGAAGTGGACGATGATCAGGGAGATGAGGTTCTTACCGAACCTCAAGTAAACAGGTGAGATCGACTACCTCAAGATAATGTTCTCGTCCCTCCCCCACCTCCACCAAGAGCGGCAACACACCGTGTGTTGCCGAACGAGGGTTATGCAAGTGCTATAGTCTCCCACCCCCCGCATTAGGGCGGACAACTTCCAAATCACCAACGTGATGCTTACACTACTTGAGAAACAAGGATTCTTCACCGGGGCTCCAAATCAAAATGCTTACAAGCATCTCAAGGGGTTCGTCGATACTTGTTGGGGGAGCAAGCAAACTAATGTTTCTGAGGACGCACCGAGGTTGATGTTATTTTCCTTTTATTTATGGGGAAAAACATTGGACTGGCTAGAGAGATTGCCCAATCATTCCATCCATACATAGGATGAGTTGGCCAAAAGATTCATTGCCAAGTTCTTCTCTCCGGGGCACATGGCTATTCTTAGAGACGATATTCTAACATTCAAACAAGAATCCAATGAGCCTTTGCACGAGATTTGGGAAAGATATCGTACCATGATTAAAGAGTGCCCGAATAATGATATGACCGAGGCCATGATCCAACAAACCTTCTACAGGGGGATCAACACAACAAATCAATGTGTGGTAAATCAACTCGTCAGCAGGAACTTCATGAACACACCTTATGTCGAAGCTTGTGAAATTTTGGATGAGATGGCGGATACCTCATCGGCATGGAAAAGTAGGGCCAATGTTCCGCAAGGTGACCCCAATGACATTCACCTACACAAGGAACTACATGATCATAGGCAAGCTATCGCAGAGTTAATAATCACAATGAACCAATTGGCCAAAGCTCAGCTACAATAAGTTCAAGGGCCGAAACAAGTGAATATGATGGAAGGTGTAAATATGATGATGAAGAGGAGACGACAAAAAAGTCAACAAGGGCAAAGCCGTCCGAAAAAATTCATGCAAGATGATAGTGGCTATGACCAAGGTGATTTGTATAATGATCAAGAAGAATAAGTGCAATACGTCAACAATTATCAAGGTCAAAGAAACAATGCTCAAAATCAACAACAATAGAGATCACAAGAAAATTAAGGAAATTGGAACAACCAAGGCCACCAAGGCAATTGGAGTGGTGGCAACAACAATCAAGGAAATTGGGGAAATAACAATAATCAAGGCAATTGGAATAATCAAGGAAACCAAGGCAATTGGAATAATCAAGGAAACCAAGGCAATTGGGGTGGCAACAATCAAAATAATTGGGGAGGTAATCAAGGAGGGTGGAACAACAACAACAACCGGGGGTCGGGTTTTCAAAGGCACCCGATGTTCCAACAACCGAGCAATCCACCTCCCTATCATTCTCAAGGCCCGAGCTCTTCTAACAATGAGATGGGATGAATTGAAAATATGTTCAAACAAATGATGGAGAAAAATTCTGACTCCGGTGCTCAATTAGCCTCCCACAACACTTCAATCCGCAATTTGGAGGTTCAACTTGTCCAAATCTCACAAGCATTGAAAACTCATCCTAAAGGAGCACTACTAAGAGATACGGTGGTGACCCCAAAGGGTGGGAATAATACGGGACATGTTATGGCCATGACTACGAGAAGTGAAAAAGGTGGAGATGCAACTACCTCAAATCAAAGAAGAATTATAGATGATGATGTTGTGGTTCAAGAAGATGAAATTCCAAGCAATGTGGTTCAAGCTAATGATGAAGTGAGAATTGATATTGATGAAAATGTGGAGGAGACGCAAGAAGAGGTGAACCCATCTAGGGAGCACACGATTGACATACAGGAACCGGTAGTACCAAAGGCTAAGGCACCAATGCCAAGGCCTCCTCCTCCATACCCTCAAAGGCTTGCAAAGAAAAATAGTGAGAACCAATTCAAAAAGTTTATTGACACGATGAAAAGTTTGTCTATCAATGTACCATTGGTTGAGGCGTTGGAACAAATGCCGGGTTATGCAAAGTTCATGAAGGACTTTGTCACCAAGAAGAGGTCGATGAATTGTGAAACTATCAAGATGACACATCAAGTGAGTGCTATTGTGCACTCAATGGCTCCAAAATTGGAAGATCCGGGTGCTTTCACAATTCCTTGCACTATTGAGAGCGCCGACTTTGCCAAAGTTTTATGTGATTTGGGGGCAAGTATCAACTTGATGCCCTACTCTGTGTTCAAAACTTTGGGAATTGGGCAACCAAGACCCACATCTATGAGGTTGCAAATGGCAGATCGGACTATGAAGAGGCCATTGGGAATTATTGATGATGTGTTAGTCTGTGTTGATAAGTTCATCCTTCCAGTGGAATTTGTGATCCTTGATTGTGAGGTTGAATACGAGGTGCCTATTATCTTATGTAGACCTTTCCTTGCTACGGGGAAGGCTCTTGTTGATGTAGAAGCCGGTGAGCTCACCTTTCGGGTGGGTGATGAAAATGTGATTTTACATGTGTGCAAATCTATGAGGCAACCGAATAGCAACGAAGTTTGTTCATTTGTGGACTTAGTGACCGAGGTGATTGTTGATGATGCTAGTGCCATGATGAATGTTGATGATACTTTAGAGGCCACATTGCTTAATCATAATGATGATGAGAAGGATGAATATGTGAAATGTGTAAATGCATTACAAGGAATGGGGTCGTATACTTATGAACCCCGAAAATTGTCCTTAGATATTGAGAATCGGAAGACTCCTCCAACAAAGCCCTCAATCGAGAAGCCTCCCACTTTGAAGTTAAAGCCATTGCCTTCACATCTCAAGTATGAGTTTCTTGGCCCGTGTTCTACTTTATCTATTATTCTTTCCTCTTGCTTGACTAACGTGTATGTAGATTTCACTTTGGTGGTGCTTCAAAAGAGGAAGAAAGCTATAGGATGGACACTGGCAGATATTCAAGGTATAAGCCCCACCTTTTGCATGCACACGATTATTTTGGAGGAGGATTCTAAACCCTCCATTGAACATCAAAGAAGGTTAAATGAAGAAATGCAAGGGTGGTAACGAATGAGATCATAAAGTGGTTGGATGCCGAGGTAGTTTATCCCATTTTCGACAACTCGTGGACCTCTTCGGTGCAATGTGTCCCAAAGAAAGGGGGCATGACTGTGATCACCAATGACAAGAATGAATTGATTCCTACAAGAACGGTGGCCGGGTAGAGAGTGTGAATGGACTATCAGAAGCTCAACACAGTAACTTGGAAAGATTATTTTCCGCTTCCATTTTTTGATCAAATGCTTGACAGGTTGGCCGGACAAGATTTTTATTGTTTCCTTGATGGATATTCCGGATACAATCAAATTCTCATTACTCCCGAGGACCAAGAAAAGACTACTTTCACTTGTCCCTTTGGTACTTTCGCATTCTCGCGAATGTCATTTCGGTTATGCAATGCATCGACAACTTTTCAACGGTGTATGGTGGCCATCTTTACCGACATGGTGGAGGATTTTCTTGAGGTCTTTATGGATGATTTCTCTGTGGTTGGGAGTCCATTCAATGATTGCTTGAACAACTTGGATAAGGTCTTGGCAAGATGTGAGGAGACAAACTTGGTTTTGAATTGGGAGAAATGTCACTTCATGGTCGAAAAAGGCATTGTCCTCGGCCACAGAATTTCAAAGCATGGTATTGAGGTCCACAAGGCCAAAATTAAGGTGATCTCCAAACTTCCTCCCCCTGCATCTGTGAAGGGAGTGAGGAGTTTCTTGGGTCATGCGGGGTTCTATCGCTGATTCATCAAGGACTTTTCTAAGGTGGTGAACCCCTTGTGTAAAATTTTGGAGAAGGATGCCAAGTTCCATTTCAACGAGGCTTGTATGAAGGCATTCGAATTGCTCAAGTTCAGGTTGACTACTACTCCTATTATCACCGTACCAAAATGGAGCTTGCCTTTTGAGCTCATGTGTGACGCTAGTGATGTGGCGGTCGGAGCAGTTTTGGGGCAGCGTATCAACAAAATCTTCCATCCGATCTATTATGCTAGTAAGACCATGAATGAGGCCCAAGTCAACTACACAGTGAGCGAAAAAGAACTCCTTGCTATTGTTTTTGCTATGGAAAATTTCCGCCTACTTGATGGGTACAAAGGTGATTGTTCACACTGACCATGCAGCGCTTCGATATTTGATGAGCAAGAAAGATTCTAAAGCAAGACTAATGTGGTGGGTGCTTCTTTTGTAAGAGTTTGATCTAGAGATTCAAGACCGCAAAGGTAGTGAAAACCAAGTGGTGAACCACTTGTCTCGTTTGGAGGAGGAGGGGAGGCCACATGATGGCCTTGAGATAAATGATTCATTCCCCGACGAGCAACTCCTAGTCATTTCTATGACTGGGATGCCATGGTTCGCCGACTTTGCCAATTATCTTGTGAGTGGAATTGTACCGAATGAGTTCTCTTGAAACAAAAGGAAGAAGGTCAAACGGGATTGCCTTGATTATTATTGGGATGAACCTTATCTCTTCCGGATTTGTACTGATGGTGTGATTTGACGATGTGTACCGGAGGGGGAACAAATGGAAATTATTGAGGCTTGCCACTCTTCGCCATATGGTGGTCACAATGGTGGAGCTAGAACGGTAACAAAAGTGTTGAGTTGTGGATTCTATTGGCCTACTCTTTACAAGGACGCTAACGATCTCATAAAGAGTTGTGATGAATGTCAAAGGATCGGTGGGATTTCTAAGAAAAATGAGATGCCCCTCACCACCATTTTGGAGATAGATATTTTCGATGTGTGGGTATTGATATTATGGGTCCGTTTGTTAGCTTTTGTGGGAACACCTACATTCTAGTTGCAGTGGATTATGTATCTAAATGGGTAGAAGCCGTGGCTTTGCCCAACAATGAAGCTCGAAGTGTGGTGGCATTTTTGAAAAAGAACATCTTCACAAGTCTTGGTACTCTAAGGGCCATTATTAGTGACGGGGGATCACACTTTTGCAACAAAAATTTTGATACCTTACTTACAAAGTATGGTGTTGCTCACAAAGTGTCGACCCCTACCATCCTCAAGCAAGCAGACAAGTTGAAGTCTCCAACCGGGAGATAAAGAGTATTTTGTCAAAGACAGTCAATGCCAACCGCACTGATTGGTCAAGAAAACTTGATGATGCTCTTTGGGCTTATAGAACGACCTACTAAACACCGATCAGGATGTCTCCATACTGGTTAGTGTTTGTGAAGGTATTCCATCTTCCGGTATAATTTGAGCATAAGGCCATGCGGGCTTTGAAGAAGTTGAACCTTGAATGGAATGTCACGGCAAATCTAAGGATGTTACAATTGAATGAGCTTGATGAACTTCGATATCATGCCTACACAAGTCTGTCTCTTTACAAGGAGAAGATGAAGTACTCCATGACAAGTACATCCACAACAAGGAATTTAAAGAGGGTGATCTTGTGCTATTGTTCAATTCCCGGTTACGGATGTTTCGGGGCAAGTTGAAGTCAAAATGGAGTGGCCCTTTTGAAGTGGTGAATGTAACCCCCTTTGGTACTCTAGATTTGAAAAATAACAACGATGAGGTGTTTAGAGTCAATGGGCACCGGGTTAAACATTATCATGGCAAGGTCAATGGGCACTAGATTTCAAATGATTGGTAATCTGCGTCGTGCTGCAACGTTAAATCAGGCGCTTCTTGGGAGGCAACCCATGCATTTTTTTCTTTTCATTGTTTTTCTTCTTTGTTAGATAGCTTTGTTTTGTGCTAACTAGTTTTGAAGTGTATACAGGAATGGGTGTGAATTGCAGGGATTGTGCAAGAAAAATCAGCTAAGTGTCACAAAAGTGCGGACCGCACCAAAGTTATGCAGACCGCACAATCACTCTGCGACCGCACAATTCTGTGTGCGGTCGCACAACTGGAAGATAAAAAATTCATGGTCTCTGAAGTTTGGCCTGTCAAATTTCCTTAACAATTTACGGTCGCACACAAAATTATGCGGTCTGCACAAATTTTGCGGCCACACTCACTTTTTTGCGGACCGTAGACATTCTTCCAAGGTATAGGTAAGGAGTGCGAACCGCACTCAAAATTGTGCGGCTACACTCAGGTAAGTTCTGGTCTCGACGGGTCAACCTATAAATAGGGCTTTTCATAGCTGTTGACACTTTACACTCTCTGAAGTCTCAAGCCCTAAACAAGCACAGTGCATACCCTATTAGATCTAAATCTTTTCTCATTTCATCAAGTTAGATTCTTACATGCATCACTCACTACTGGTATGTTCAATTCATGTAGAGTTTTGTTCATTTTTCTCAATTTTTGTTTTTGTTTTCTTTGATTAGTTTAGTAAATATTAGGCCTAAAAATTTCAAATGTACTTAATTGGTGCTTCAAAATCATGTGGGAAGTTTCATACATGCTCATTAGGGACTGGGTAGTCCACTAATCTTGCTAATTTGTGTACACCATGCTTAAATCTGTGAAAAGTTTGCAAGAACCCTAAGTAAGTGCCAACACCATTCAAATTGTGCGACCGCACGCATTTTTGTGCGGTCCACATAACTGGAAAATAGGGTATTGGAAGTGTTTGAAATGTGTGGATCGCACTCAAAATTTGGCGGTTCCCAGAAAACATGTGCGGACGTATAAAAATGTGTGCGGTCCACACTCTAAACTTCAGAGAACCAGTATTCTAAACCTGGGGATGTGCAGCCGCACTCAAAATTGTGCGGTCCGCACTTTTGGTTGTGAGGCCGCATTCACTTTTTTGCGGTCCGTACTTGGCAGTCTGCGGCCGCACTCATATTTGTGCGATCCGCACTAGGTCTTCTGTTTTTCCACAACTGGCCTGCAACTGTCATCCATATAGCTGTATCGTATGAACATGAACTCTAACTGATTCTTATTGTATGAATTGTAGATGATGGTTAGATCACGTGATGGAAGAGATACATCAAAAGGGATGGCAGAAACCTCCTGAGGCCGAGGGAAGATTAACCTACCACCTGCCATTTAGAGGACCATAGGCAAGAAACCAACCGCCAATAGAGTTCCTGAACCTTCCGAGACCAGTGAGTATCTCTCATCTAGGGAAGCTTCTGAGGTTAACTCCGTGCAAGCACAACCGGAAGTCCAATCACAACAAGTCCTGGGTAGATTCCACTTGATAGATAAGTCATCTTCCGCTGCTAGTTCTTCTGAAGGTTCGGAAGAGGGTAGCCCAGATTCTGAGCCCTCTTCCTCACATTCTCCGGCTGCACCAATCAATGTTGATGATGATGATTATGGTATAGGGGGTGATGCTACAGTGGGGGGTTTAGAGAGGTCGAGGAGAAGGGAGATGTGGGAAGACAGATTTGTCAGCTTGACTACCTTCAACATATTTAGAGAGTGGTGGCCCTAGAGATCGCTCACTCTTGAGCGACAATTCTTGATGAAGGATTTGGACAAGCACAACCCAAATGTCCTCTAAATTTCCAGGAGAGAAAAGGATGGAAATGTTTCACCCAAAGCGTCCGCGATGCAAATGAGCACTTGGTTAATGAATTTTATGCCAATGTGGCTCACATTAAGAAGGGTAACATGGTGACAAAAGTGTGAAATTTGAAAATTCGATTCGACTCCTGTGCTTTGAACTCTTATGTGGGATTTGAAGAAGTGGAGGCAGGCCAATACTTGGAAAAACTGGCTATGGGTGGTGCAGCTCGCCCGTGGATAGCTGAGATTTTGGCTATTCGAGTATCAACACCTCTGTGGCTTACAGCAGGGGTTCCCATAGTTCGGGCCACCCTAAATTTTGAAGCAAAAGGGTGGCAAACATTTATGTGCAGCCGCATTGATCCGTGCCTAAATGAGAACAACCTCCCACTTCCCCGTACAGTCCTAGGGGCTTCGATTATGGCTGGGTTTTCGATTAATGTTGGTGTCATCATGTCCACCAACATCACATTAGCTGTCCAGAAAGATGAGAGATCATACCCGTACCCGAACTTCCTCACAGAATACTTCAAAGATCAAAAGGTGGAGCCGAGGCAATATGATACAGAAGTAAAGGCCAAGAAGCCTTTCTCATGGTATCACCTGCAAGGTGCTAATAACCCGAAGTTCAAGGGTAAGTCAACTACCTCCGCTGGCCAGTCTGAGGAGCCAGCGGTAGTAGTTATTGATTCAGTTGCTGAGCCTTCCATAGCAGTTGGTCCTTCCACCGGGACATTAACTATGCCACCACTGTCGTCTTCTAGACCACCAACTTCATTATCAGCTCCAGCTTCATCCACTTATCCATAGACTGCGCTACGAGTCTCCTAGACATTAGCGAGTCTCAACAACTGGATACAGGCATCTACTTTAAATCTGTCTGACATATCTAGTGTTGTTGCAGCATTGTCAGCAGCCCTAACAACACCACATGTACCTCAGTCAGTGTAGGAAACATTGAAGAAGATTCTGGATAACCATAAGACCATTATGGAGACTCTAGTGGCACATGGGGAGGTCCTTGAGGAGTTGGGAAAGCAAACAAAGAAGATGTGGAAGTCTCAAGCATCGAAGAGGTCAGTGGACAAGTTGAGAAAAGTGGTTGCCAAAATTGCATCTGCCGGAGATCTACCACTGGACTTACTTATGGAGGGAGCACCTTCAGACCTAGCAGCACAGGCAGTACCAGAGGCATCAGAGGCATCACATATAGCAGCCGGCCAGTCTGAGGAGCCGGTTGCGACTGTCGACACCGCTTAAGAGATGATACAGATGCTCAACAACCCTGTTGTCCCTCAGCTAGGTGATGATGAGATACAGCTAGAGGAGATAGAGGGTGTTGCGGATCCTATGCAGACTGAGACCACATAGGGAGTTCTCCTAACTCTCTACCCTTCCCTGTTCTTATTTTTGTTAAGCATTGGGGACAATGCTTATTTTTATTCGGGAGGGGGGGGGGTGGTCTATTTTGATTGATTGACATTGACATGTGGCCTATAATAACTCTTATAATATTTTGTTTCCTTTATCTTTATTTTCTATTTGGTATGTATATATTCTCCCCATTCGTTTGATGTATATATTCAGTCTCCCTTATGTATATATTCATTTTACATCGGTTTGTATATTCATTTATCTTGCTTTCCGTAGTTTATTTCGTAGCTTCTTTACTTTGTATTTCTTAGTAGTATAACTTCTTATTTACTTTAGTAGTTTCTTTTTTATTTGTTAGCTTCTTTTTACGTTTGAGTGATCAATAAGCCTTTGGTTTTCTTAATGCCACGGTTCTTTCCAAAGGTGGATTTTGTGTGAACCGGGTGGCTCTTCCTAACGATGGATGGCATGACAACCTTCTTAAAGGATTGAGTCCGTTTTATTTTATGTTTAGGAAAATATAGTAGTAATGAATAAAAGGGTCTCAATAAGGCTTCACTTGGTACCAACACATTTACCTCCGACCTTATGGTTAAAAATAAAGTTGTTGGCATAAAATAGCTCTAGTTGTGACCTTTTGACTTTTGTGTTGACTTAAACACTCATCGAGTGGTTCAGTCGAGTCATTTGTGATTCTCAATCTTAACTAGGGTTATTGTGGGCCCTCGACTCCTTTCTCTTTAGCAATCCAGCAGCGTGAAAGGGGAGGTATTGAATTGCAAGTCCAAGTTCCCGTGCTAATAGTCTAGAACTTGCCCCGAATGTTTTTCTAGGCGAAATTCTATGTATAGATTGGCTTGACAAATGATTGTAGGCTCTCCTTGATCCGATTTGAAGTTTGAAATCTTCCATAGCCTACCAATGTGATATCCCTAGTCAACCCATTTGAGCCTAAGCCTTTTTGTTTCTTTTCTTTCAATAACCACGTTACAAGCCTTTATCCGTTTTGTAATGACTACCTCTCTTGGCACACAATCTTTTCTTAGCATTCTTGAGAAACAATTGGCAAAAACATAAGTTTGGGGGAGAGACGAAGAGTTTGAAAGCGATAAAAGGTACAAAGAAGAGAAAGAAAAAAAAGGGAAGGCAAAGAAAAGAAAGAACAAAAAGAAAAATGCCAAAAAGAAGGTGAATAAGGTAGAAAGTTGAAAGGATTCAAAGAAAACAATGATGAAAGGCATGGAGTAAATTGAAAAGGAGAAAAATGAATGTCATGACCAAGAAAGAGTGATGTTACGTCTCTCTAGTTCCCCTGAGGAAAAAGGAATTGACTCAAAGAGTTGACAAAGTATGAGCCAAAAGAGAAAATGGAGTGCTTAAGGAAAGATGAAACCATTCTATTCCAACAAGTCCTACCTTAGTCCAAAAGCCTTCATTACATCCCACAAAAGACCTACATGATTTCAAGTTGAGTGAGCTTACATTAGTGGTGATTTACATAAGGGACAAGCTTATGGCACTTAGAGTCGGACTTGTGACATTCTTTTGAGAGAAATGAGCAAACTTTTCACAATCCTTGCATCGAGTGTTACATTCTAAAGTGAGATCTGCTAATGGAGAGTATAAGAGGAGGAGTTTGGGATCCACAATAGCCTACATGAAATAGCGAGCTTCCTTAATGAATAAAGTCAACTCTTGATGCTCTAGTGTCACATTAGAAATATTGTACTCAAACCGTCTAATCATTGCATTGTTGATAATTCATATGTGTTGTGGGTAATTGTTGGTCCCAATTGATATGTGATTGATTCACCTTAGGCCAACTGAAATATCCATTTTTCTAGTGGATGTGGGAATTGCCTTAATTGCTTGAGGATAAGCAAAAGTTTAAGTTTGGGGGAGTTGATAAGTAGGGATTTTGACCGCTTATTTGCTCTCTTTTACTCGCGTTTTAGCTCAAAAATACTTAAAGGTATTCCCGAGAACTAATGAAATGAGCTTTCTTGCAGGAATATTGGGAAACAAGCCAAAGAAGTGAAAATCAACTCAAAAGGAGTCAAAAATTGGACAAGGACCAAAACAAGGCAAAAATGCTTACAGTGCGGACCGCACAATACTGTGTGCGGACGCAAACAATGAAGCCCTATCAGATTAGCTTCAAAGTATGCAGGCCATATAATTTTGGTGCAGCTGCAGAATAGAGATTCAGAGAGTTGGAATTTTGGGCAAGCTGAAAAAATGCGGACCGCACCATTATTGTGCGGCCAGAGGATACCAAGTGCGGTCGCACACACTATTATGTGGCCCGCAAACGATCAGAATCAGAGAGCCTTAATTGAAGTTGTGCGGGCCGCACTATTATTGTGAGGTCGCGAGATTCAAAGGTGCGACCGCATTCATAATTATGCGGTCCGTAGAAGAAGGTCCAAGTCCCAGCCCAAGTCAAGTGTGCGACCGTACTCAGAAATATGCGGTCCGTACAATTAGATGAAGTGCGGCTCCATCCCACTTTTATGCGACCGCAGAAGGCCCAGTTGACCAGTCAAGCTCAGAGTGCGGACCGCACACAAAATTGTGCGGCCGCTCAACCTCCGCGGGGGTATTTTTGTCAGATATTTTCAGCTTAGTATAAATATAACTTTTTGTTATTTTTAGGGTAAGTTTTGTTTTGGGAGAGCACCTAAGCCGTTTTTCTTTACTGTTTTGAGTAATCTTGTACTAGATTAGCTTCTAAACATTAGATTTTCTTTACCTAATTAATTATTATGCATTCTATCTTAATTTCTTCTTGTATTTCTTCATTTTTCATGAGTAGCTAAATTTCTAGCTAGGGTTGTGGCCCAACCCTAGTGTGGGTACTTAATGGGTGTTTGATTTAGGACTTGTTTGTGATTGGGTTAGTGATATTTAGCCTAGTTCTTGCTTGAATTCAAGAATTAATGGTTGCAAACATTGATTCATGCCTAATTGACTTATTCTCTACTTGAGAAAGAGAGACTAAGTCTAGAAAAACTTGGCTAACAAGAAATTGGGGTGAACTCAAGAAATTGATAGCCCAAATTAAAGTGTTGAATCTAGAGATAGTAAGACCGACTTGAGCATGTATCACTTGTTTTGTGCAACACCTATTTGAACTTGAGAAAGCCAAATTAGGCAAAATCACTCAAACTACCGAGAAGTATAAAGTGGGTAATTGCGTGTGATTGCTATATTACAACCCCGACCAATAAAACATGCCCTAGATTTTACAACCCATTAGGTAACCACCCAGGTGGAAGTCACGACCCTAGATCTTTTGTCATTTGGAATACAACCAAAACCAAAAATATTGTCTAATAGTTTTATAATTGCAATCAACAGTTTAAAGTAGAAGTAGAAACAACAAACAAGAATGTGAAAGTGTAATCTAAGGCATATCGTACAATTACACTGAATATATACCTAATCCAAATTCTAACTCCCTGAGGATTCGTCCCCAACCTGCGTTGGGTTTTATTATTGCTTCGACCGCCTCACTACCTATATTTGTGGTGTGAGTTTGGGAGACATCAAGTAGCGAGCCACCTTTGATGCTTGGTGACCGAAGTAGACCAGGCGAAAATGAATGAGGTAGACGTACCGTGCCTGTTCAACAAGGCGCAACATGCACTGAATCATGTAAGGCATCATTACGCTCTTTCGACCTTTGACTTAGTCCTTGATATTTCTCATGTCTTCTTCCTTTTATCCTTTCGTAGGCCTCGGTACTCCATCACAAAATATTTCTTTGGTACTGGACAGAGGTTAACCATCTCGAGGCTGAGGTCAAGAAGCTTGCCGATAAAAGAGACATGTATTAGCTTCTTAGCGAGCAACACGGCGAGGTCGTAAAGAATCTCTAGGCCGAGCTGGATACAGCTCAGAAGGAGCATGCCGACTTGGTCGAAAAGGTAAAGGTTTTCAAAGTTAGCAATGAAGACTTATCCATGGTGACTAACGACCAAACCTCGCAGGTTCAACATAAGATTGACCAGATCGACCAAATCCAATCTGAAATGAATGAGGTCCAAGCCATGGCTGATGTTTGGAAGGGCAAAATAGACCGGCTGGCTTCAGAGAAGGAGACCGCCTAGGCACAACTGGCATCGATAGAGGTTCAATTCCGAGTGGCAAAATAGAAGGCCGATGCACGGGCTCGACAAAACGAGGACCTTCAAGCTCAACTGGGCTCGGCCATTACTGAATGGGATGCCCTTGGCAAGGAGCTCGAAATAACAAGGTACAAGTCGGAAGTAACTAGGGCTGATGCTGAAGAGATGGTGGCCTAGTATAGGGCTGAGGTCGAAGCAGTAGAGGCTCACCTGAAAACTACCGGCAAGTACGTGAGTCGGCTATCTCGGAGGGAGATACTTGAAGAGATCCATGTCAGAGACTTCGACCTATCGACAGAGATCGAGGAGGCGAAAGTGCTTGAGGTCGACGCCAAGAAGCTGGCTGAACCTGAGAATGAAGAAGGTTCTAAGGGCTCCGATGAACCCAAAGATGAAGAAGGCCTCGACGACTCTGGTGACGAGGCGGGTTCTGGTGAAGATCAGGCGTAGGTGCCTTGGAAATTTCTGTCCTTGTTTTTGCATCTTGTATATTTATCTTATTGAGGCCATTTTCATTGGCCTTTGTAAAACATTCTGGGATGTATATATAAAGTTTTTTCCCTTTTGGAATTTTTCATGTCTATAAACTTTAGCATCCTTTTTACAATTACAAAGATTTCAAATGCCTTAACACGTAATAAGATGTAGTAATAAGTCATTTTTTGGAGGTCCGAACAAGACTTGTCCTCGATGCAAGTTTTGCTTGAAACTTATGGGGGCTCAAAGTGACCGGAAGCTTTCCCCAAGATGCTTGTTTAAATGTTCTTAGACTATAATTTTTCCGAGGGTAAATTTGAACAAGTTTGGAATTTTGTTGAAGGCCTTATGTTTTGACTACGGGCTTCGGACGTCTTCGAACCATTTTTAGGGTGGCCATAACCTTTTAGGTTTGGGCACTGCCTAATAGGTTTTGTGCCTCTGGGTTTCGATAACCCAAGTCGCCTGAACATATTAAGGACGTCAGTCCCCTAGTAGGGGTAGCCCTTTGGGCTCAGATTGGGGTGGCTCTTGGGCTCGATAGTTCTCGGGTAGGAATAGCCCTTACGCTCGATACTTTTAAGAAGCAAAAAATATTTGTTAGTGTTAGCAAGGTAGACACTTCCTTTCATTTATGTGCGTAACGTACAAGATTGTATAAAAGCTCGTATTGCGGCCGATATGACCTACGCGGGCACGGTTCATTTGATTGTTTGGCTCTTACAACGAATCCTAACAACTGATCCTAGACTATTCGAGCACAAAGTTTCCGTCCTTGCTAAAAATCATGACCCGAAGGTGATAGCCCCCAGTATTCGAGGTTGATTTTCGAGTGGACTCGGATGCTATTCATGCGACCATTGACTCTATTTTAAAACCGGTCTTGACTTTAAGTTTGCACGATTTATTGTTGCCTCGTTAAAAACTTTGCCAAAAAATCCATTTGAGACAAAATTGGTTCAAGGAAAAAAGAGTGCAATACGTTCTTTTAGGTTTAATTAGCTAGATTCTCCTTTGGATGTTGCCTAAAAGTGTTAGCCGAAATAAAATAAATACAAGAAAATAAATGATGGCATACCTTAGTAGTAATATCGTTTCATGTGGGTCACATTCCAGTTGTTTGGTAGCTGTGTGTCGTTTACCGCTTCGAGTTTGTACGAACCGTTACCGGTTATCCAGATGACTCGATACAGACCTTCCTAGTTAAGTCTTAACTTTCCTTCATTCGGGTTCCGGGTGTTCTTTATTACTCTTATTAATACCGGTCCCCGATGTTGAAATATCAGAGGTTGGCTTTTTGGTTGTAATATCTTTCTATCCGCTATTTTTGGGCGGCCAACCGGACTAGAGCAGTCTCGCGTCTCTCATCCAGTAGTTCTAGGCGCGTGCTCATGGACTCGCCGTTGGATTCTTTGGTTGTATACCAGAACCTGAGGCTCGGTTTTCCCACCTTGACCAGTATTAGTGCTTCGACACCGTAGACCAACAAAAATGGGGTAGCCCCAGTACTGGATTTTGAGGTTGTGCGATATGCCCATAAGACTTCGGGCAGGATTTTCTTCCATTTCTCTTTGGCATCGGTCAACCTTTTCTTAAGGTTTTGAAAGATTGTTTTGTCCGTCGACTCCGCCTGCCTGTTCCCACTAGGGTGATTGGGTGTTGACAAGATCTTCTTGATCTTATGGTCCTCGAAAAATTTGCTTACCTTGCTGCCGATGAACTACTTCCCATTATCACATACTATCTTGGTCGGTATACCGAACCGGCATATGATGTGGTCCCAAATGAAGTCGATGACTTCTTTTTCCTGGACATTCTCAAACGATTGAGCTTCAAGCCATTTAGAGAAATAATCAGTCATAAATAGTATAAATTGAGCCTTACCGGGTGCCCATAGTAGGGGATCGACGATGTCCATCCCCCACTTCATGAACGTCCAAGGCGACAACACCGATAGTAACTCCCCAAGCTGATGGATCATTGGTGCGTGCCTCTGACATCTGTCGCATTTTTGCACGAACTCCTTCACATCTTTCTCCATGTCGATCCAGTAATAGCCGGCTCTGATTATCTTACAAACCAATGATTCTTCCCCCGAATGGTTTTGTAGGTGCCTTCATGATCTTACCTCAAAACATATTTGGTGTCTCCGCCCCAAGCATCTAGCGAGTGGGCCATCGAACGTTCTTCTGAACAGAATATTATCTTCGGGTAGGCTAAACCTAGGCTCCTTCATGCACAGAGTTCTCAATTCTTTGGGATCCAAGGGCAACTTCCCGGTCTTCAGGTAAGCTATATACTTATTTCTCCAGTCCCAGGTTAAACTTGTCAAGTTTATCTCGGGATGGCCTTCTTCCACTACCAATTTCATGAATTGTACGACCATTCCCAAGCTGAATTCATCGTCATCAACCGATGACCCCAAGTTATCCAGAGCATCGACTTCGATATTTTTATCCCAAGGCACATGTTGTAGAGTCCATTCCCTCAATCGATGTAGCGTTATCTGTAGTTTATCCAAGTATCTTCGTATACATTCCTCTTTCACTTCTAATGTCCCATTGACTTGATTTACCAAAAGGAGGGAATCGCATTTAGCCTCGATCACTTCGGCACCCAGGCTCTTAGCCAATTTGAGACCTGCAATCATGGCTTCATACTTGGCCTCATTGTTAGTCATTTTACAGTTCTAATAGATTGCCTAACTACGTTACCCGAGGGAGACTTCAACACGATGCCGAGTCCAGACCCCTTTGCGTTCGAGGCACCGCCCGTAAAGAGGGTCCAGATCCCCGAGGTTAACAACAATTCCTTTTCGACTTTGGGTATTAAGGCCAGCATGAAGTTGGCCACGACGTCTGCCAAAATTTGATATATGATGGCGGTTCGGGGTCGATATTCGATATCGTACCCACTAATTTCCACGTCCCACTTGGCCAACCGTCCTGAGAGCTCGAGTTTGTGTATTATGTTCCTCAATGGGTAAGTAGTTATGACACATATAGGATGGCATTGAAAATATGGCTTTAACTTCCTCGAGGCGCTTAGCAAAACGAGTGCCAATTTCTCCAGGTGAGGATACCTTGTTTCGGCCTCGCCTAGAGTCCTGCTAACATAATATATATGAAATTGTGTACCTTTTTCTTCCCGGACTAAGACTCCACTTACTGTTATCTCAGATACCGCTAAGTACTGGTACAACTGCTTGTCTGCCTTCGGTGTATGAAGCAAATGTGGACTCGAAAGGTACTGTTTGAGTTCTTCCAAAGCTTGCTGGCACTCCTGGGTCTACGAAAAGTTTTTCTTCTTTTTCAACAATGAGAAGAATTGATGGCACTTATTTGAGGACCTTGATATGAACCGACCCAAGGCGGCTATACGCCCGGTTAACCTTTGAACGGCCTTGACATTGTCCACTACGGTGATTTCTTATATAGCTTTGATTTTGTCGGTTGGCCGGTTGGACACTATGAATCTAAGGAACTTCCCGGACCCGATTCTGAATGCGCATTTCTCCGGGTTCAGCTTCATATTGTATTTCTTCAGTATGTTGAATGTTTCCTGCAAATGTTCCAAATGGTCCTCTGCTAGCATGGACTTAACTAACATGTCGTCAATGTAAACCTCCATTTATTTTCCTATTTGTTCTTCGAACATCCGGTTTATCAGGTGCTGGTAAGTGGCACCGACATTCTTTAGTCCGAACGAGATTACGTTATAACAATAGGTGCCGTATTTAGTGATGAATGAAGTCTTTTCTTGGTCTCTCGGATCCATCCGGATCTGGTTATACCTGGAATTGGCATCGAGAAGGCTGAGTATCTCGTGGCTGGCCATCGCATCGATCATGCGATTGATGTTAGGCAAAGGAAAAGAGTCCTTAGGGCATGCCTTGTTCAAGTCTTTGTAGTCTACACACATTCTTAATTTATTTCCTTTTTTAGGCACTACTACTACATTAGCTAACCAATCCGGGTACTTAACTTCCCGAATATAACTTTTTTAAGGAGTTTGGATACCTCATCTTTGATGGATGCATGCTTGACTTCAGACTGTGGCCTCATCTTCTGTTTAACCGAGTGTAACTTCGGGTCCAAGCTCAGCTTGTGACTGGTTATTTCTGGCGGGATCCCTGTTATATCAAGGTAAGACCAATCGAAACAATATATGTTAGCTATAAGGAATTCAATGAGTTTCTTCCTGAGCTCGGGGGTTAGCCTCGTGCCTAGGTATACCTTCCGACTAGGCAAGTGCTCGATCAATCTGACTTGCTCCATCTACTCAATAGTTGACTGGTTGGCATCAGAATTGTCAGGAGCTATGAACGACCTAGGGACTCGTTAATCATCATCCTCACATGTCTCCTGCTTTTCTGGTTCGGTCGAGGCCAGAGTCGGTGATTGCTATTTGGTTTCTTCCTTGGTAGACGAACTCGGGTTATATGATGTCGAGAGTGTGGATACAGGGTCACCTCATCGACAACAAACATTTCTTTTGTGGCTAGCTGCTCTCCGTAAACAGTCTTAATCCCTCCTGGTGTGGGGAATTTCAAAGCCTGATGTAGTGTCGAGGGTACTTCCCTCATGTTGTGAATCCATGGCCTTCTGAATAGAGCATTGTATCTCATTTCCCCTTTGATCACGTAGAACTTTGTTTCCTGAACGGTTCCGACGGTGTTTACCAGCAAGGTTATCTCACCTTTAGTAGTCTCGCATGCCATGTTAAATCCATTTAAACCTCGGACTGCAGACACTATTTGGTCTTGTAGACCCAGCTGTTCCATGACCCTCGATATGAGATATTGGCCGAGCTACCTGTATTAATTAGAACACGCTTAACTCGAGATTCATTTATGTGGTTGCACAATGCTTTCAACGTCCTCATCCTTGAAAGATACGGTTCCCTCTGGTACATAATCTCGAGTCCGTTTTTCCCTTGTAATGGACACCTTAGTGTGCTTTAACATTGGCCCTTGGGGGACGTCAACTCCACCAATGATAATATTAATGATGCGCTGAGGTTTCTCTTGCTCGGTCTGCTTGTTGGAGTCCTTATTCCTGAAGTTATTTTTGGCGCGATCACTCAGAAAATCTTGGAAGTGTCCGTTATTGAATAATCGGGTTACTTCTTCTCTCAATTGTCGGCAGTCTTCATTTATATGGCCGTGACTACCAATGTACTTGCACATTAGGTCGGGGTCCCTTTGGGGAGTATCAAATTGCAATGGTCGAGGCTACTTAGTATCTTTGATACGTCCGATGGCTGATACGATGCCGGCGGCGTCGACGCTGAAGTTGTACTCAGATAACCTTGGTGCTTTCTTAGAACCGATGGGTCTGTTGAAACCGTTTTTGCTCACGAGTCCCCGGTTATTATGACCTCGATAGCTTATTCTTTCACTCCTCGCAGGGTTGCGTACAAACATATTACCCCTTCGATCTCCATTGTATGGTTGATACCAATATCTGTTCGATCTTGGTTCATAATCGATGGCTCTTTTGGATCTGTCACTAGTTCTGACGGGATAAACGAACCCGGAATGGGCCTCGAGCTGATCGTCTTCGACCCTAATTTTTGATTGGTACCTGTTATGGACGTAAGCCCAAGTTACCGCTGTGTATTCTATCAAATGTTTTTTCAATTGTTGTGAAGCCATGAGCTTTGGGGGTTGAGTCCTTGGGTGAATGCCTGAATGGCCCAATCATCCGCGACCGGAGGCAGATTCATCCGTTTCATTTGAAACCTCGATACGAATTCCCTGAGCATCTCGTTATCTCTTTGCTTTACTTTGAAAATGTTTGACTTCCTGATTTCGAACTTGATGGCCCCGGCGTGCACTTTCATAAAGGAATCTCCAAGCATAGCAAACGAGTCAATAGAATTTGGGGTTAAGTTGTGATACCATATCATAGCTCCTTTTGACAAGGTCTCTCTGAACTTTTTCAGCAGAACGAATTCGATTTCGTCATCTTCCAAGTCGTTCCCCTTGATGGCACATGTGTAGGAGGTCACATGCTCATTTGGATCGGTTGTTCCATTATACTCTTGAATTTCGGCCATACGGAACTTCTTTGGGATCGGCTTCAGAGCTACGCTCGGAGGGAAAGGCTTTTAGACAAATTTCGTGGAATCCAGGCCCTTCAGTATCAGTGGTGCTCCTGGGATTTGGTCGACCCTGGAGTTATAGGTTTTCATTTTTTTCGTTGGCTTAAATCTTATTTTCTCCCAAACTCACCCGTTTTTGTCAGTTCCTCAAGCATATTTATTATCTCGGGGTTGGTCCCATGTTCTGCTTCACCCGACCTTTCGGTGGCCGGTTTATTTCTGCGAGTGTTTTCCCGAGATGGTTCAGGATCGACTTTGGTTCTGCAACTAGGCTATCACTGCCTGTTGAGCCTGTAACATTTCGAAGATCACACGCAAGTTAATCCTATCACCTTCGCTATCGTGTGTACTCTGGTCTCCCTCGCGAATGCTGTTTTCGGGGTTAGAAGGCAAGTTTGCTTCGATAGCCATGTGTGAGTTAACATCGATCGGATCCGCGACTGGGACTCTGTTGAGGTCAGCAAGGGGCACCTCGTTACTGGGCACCACGTTGTTGTTCTCGCCATGGTGGCCGGACTCATCGTCAACGTTCAAATGGGCAGATTGAGAGTTTGACATTTTAATTTGACGTGGAATTAAAAGCTCAAAGAGCAAGTGTAAAATAGAGCGTGTTATAAAAATTTGTATCAAATTGCCATTATTATCCTTGGCCCCACGGTGGGCGCCAAACTGTTTACCCTAAAAGACGGATAACAATTGAATTTATGTGTGGTTTTAAGGATATGTGAATCAATTTAATACAAATGATAAATAACGTTAGATTAGACAGATAAATGATGTAATAAATTGTCAAACCAATTAAAAGGAGTGATCCCAGACTCAGTAATAACTCAATGTAATGCCTGCCTTCGATCCCGGGATCACAACATGAAGAACTGATGAACAAAAGTGAGAACTTTGAATAGGAGAGAAAATAAAAGTATATTGCCTTGATATGCGTGTTACATTATTTTTATGAATAATAATATTTACCAAATATATAGTAGGGGCGTTTTACCCCAAGTACAATTCTAAGAAAGATAAAAATCTTCCACTACTACGATCACTGATACGAGCCGAGATTCACGCGTGATATCCGGTTAGGTACGGATATCATGACCCTTTGTTAGTCGTGTGCAGCTGCTCGGTGATGCTCTCCGAAGTCTCAACACTTAAATCAGACCTCGAGAATATGACCCCGATATCCCCGAGGGCAGGTGTTTGCCCGATCCCTGATACGAGAGGTTCTTCGTTCGGACTCCGATACTTTACGGTCATCTTCCCACTCCGCTCGACTTACCGGGAAGTCGAGTCATGCAACAGGTTCAGTTTTACCCGTATACAGTGGTATTTGCAAATATGTAGAAAATAAGAATATGTCAAACAAAATTAATACTCTTTCTGTAATCTAAAGCCACCCTGGGTGGTGAGGGGGTCAAGTGGGAATGAATTATTTTTAGGGAGCGTTTTTTCCGTTAACGAATCTTATATGACAAGAATCCCAGATCAATCGGTTCTAATACAATATAAGATACCGAGTGAAAAACAAAAGAAATACCACCTTTGGTTCGAGTCCACCTCGTAAACTTATCTCCAACTCATAAACATAACCGATATAAAGTTTTATGATAGCACCCAATTTTTTCGATTAGACGATTCCATCTATGTGTCGTGTGACAAGCTGGCAGACTTGAAACATTCGTAGACTTAGTTTCTTTTCAAATTAACAAAGACAAAGTCATACTCATTATCATATTGTTATCAATATTATTACTTTGAGAAGAAGGTTTCACTAATGTCACGATTGCACCCAAATCTTTATTCTTTTTTCTTCTGGAATTTAAACATTCATTCAGGAATCAGCAGTAGGAGAATTACATTGCATTATCTGTGCCTGCTTGATTTCAGACATATTGACACACGACTTTCTATATTTTAAGAAAATTTCCTAATTCACATTACGATCTAGCTAATCAAGATAATTAACCATTAAATTAAAGAAGAAACAATATAATATGAAAGGTAGTATAGTCTACGATCATGAATAGAATAACGCAAAATTGGTAAAACACGGCTCATGGCGAAAAATAAAGGGAAAAAAATCATATATTAATGACCAATGCTTCTATTACTAGAAAACTGTAATTATTTTCCTATTTTGCAAATTTTTGTATGTTTAAAAGTAAAAAGAATTGAGAATATGCACTCTTTTCTCAAACTTTGATCCATCATAGAAGTGTTGGTGATATAGTCCTCCTTTATTCTTTATAATTTCCTATCTCTTAATAATTTGAATTATGAAATTTTGTGTATAGTTTCCTAATGTCTAAATGTTACTCATTTTTTGTACAAGAAACTGACTAGTTCATAGCTCAATCCCAACCTAATAAGCAAGTTTATAGGTTCTAAAGGCGGAGCTAGAGTGCCGGTAGCGGGTTCATTCGAATCCAGTAACTTTGCTTCAAACCCTGTATTTGTTTTAAGAAATCCATTGAATATATATATATATATATATATATATATATATATATATATATATATATATATATATATATTAGAACCCAATAACTTAAAACGATTAGAATACTCAAACCCATAAACTTGAAATCCTGGCTTCGCCTCTGTCTAAACTTGCATTGAACTCATAGCTCATTATACTTAATAGGTTCACAATTGAATATTTATACATATTTAATGTATTTTTCAATACAAATATAGGGCCTAAGCAAAATCTAATAGGTTCGTCAGAACTCGTAATTTATAATTTCCCACCGCCCCTTTTGGCAATAAGGATTGGTCAAACTAACTCTCTATCATTGAGATAGGTCTATGAATTTTGGACAAGCGGCGATTTTATGCTCAGGCCTAAATTAAATAAAATAGAATTAAACAACAAATTTCTTCTCAAGATATTTTTCTTTTTCTTTTTGTACGCAATGCAGAAATATAGAACTGACAAAGCAATTAGGACAAAACTTAGAAAGTCTAAATCATGATTTCATAGTTAATTCTAAAGGGTAAACAACTTTTTCTATATCTATACAAAATTTTCCTAAGTACTACAAAAATTGCTTGATTTTGCCCATAAAAAATCAATATGACCTTTTCAGATACTTGAAACCAGTTGATCCATCAAAACAATCCACTCTATCTTTGTAAATATTCATCAATTTTAATAACTCAGTAGTTTTTTCCTTAGTGTTTTCACCACAACCAACTTGCAAAACCACCAATAGTTTCTGAAAAGCACCTAATTCCAATGCCTCAATCACTGAAATCTCATGTCCACCTTTGCAAAGTTTCCATAAAACTGAAATTGAACATTCAGTGGCCATTTGTGAAACTCTCATAATTTTCTTGACTATTAGTGGCATTGTCAATCCATTGTCATAAACCTTTTCTTTCCCTTCTTGAAAATTGCAAATACTGTCCAAAACTGCTAAAGCCTTTTCTGTTATACTCTTTTCAGCATCCACAAGAATTTCAAGAATCAAAGAAACTAACCCCATGTTGACAAATTTGACCACAACTTTGTTGCTATTTTCATCCAATGTAGATGACACCATAGAGTAAATTACCATTAGGGAAGCTTTCGTAGTCGAGGGGCAAATCGGTACTTTCACCATTTGGACTAAAGATTCAGCCAAATCTTGAATTTCAGTTAGATCATTTGCATAACTTTGGTCATAAGAAAGCAACTCTTTCATTACTATAACTGCATTTTGCCTTGCTGATAAATCTTCACCTTTCAAAAACCATGCCATGCAACGTAAAGATATCGATGATCCTAACTTTGATTTTCCCTCTTCTCCAATTGGAAACATCCATATTAATCCAGACAACAAATCTTTCAATAAATCCGCGCAATTTTCTACACTAATCTTCGCGAACATCTCAAAACATGTTGCAAAAACACTACCTGTACCACATTCTACTATGCATTTCTTGTTTCTTTCACTTTCCTTAGCCAAAATCTTGACTCTTCCCACCAATTCCCTGCATTTTTTTTCATTCCCTCTCTGTGTTTCAACCATTAGCCTCGAACAAATCTCCGATACTTGAGATGAATTGATAGGAATTCTTGGAGTAGGAACTCTTTCAATACCATAGTTTTTATTCTCCACACACCAATCTTGAATCATTTTTCTTATAGTATGGTTTGGTATAAGATCATAATTTCTCAAGACTTGATTTGTTACAGGGCACGTTGAGTTCTTCGCCTCGATCCATTTTTCAATGTTTTCACGATCATATGAAATTCCAGTACATAATGTGACTGGATCTTTCATTAAATCAAGAGAAATTGGACAAAGAAAATGAGATGGAATTGTAAGTTCTTTACAAGAATTCAATCTTGTTATCTTCTTTTTTCCAGCTCCCTTGTCCTTTCTACGTCTCCAAAAAATCATAGTGATTAACTAAGTAAGAAAAATAATGTACAAAATGAACAAAGATTGAGAGATTTAGAAGTAATTGTTTGGTTCAAAATTTTGATGGGGTTTATTTTGTTATATGTGTTTTTTTTACCACTCTTCTTAAGAAGGGGGTATATATATATATATGGGGTTGGCTCAAAGATGAGAATGAAAGGTTGGAGTTAGGGAAAAAGAGAAATTTTGGTAAAAGAAACAGTCAAAATTAGAAGAACAAGGTTTGTAATACGTTTTATTTGAACATTGACCGTTGAATATTTGAAGAAGAAAATTGACACTATGTTCACAGCTAACAATTTTAGAAATAGTTTTATTTTCTTTGAATTTGTTTAAAATAGGAAAATGTATAAGTTGGGCTACTATGGTTTGACCGAATGACCAAGTCGCTAGTCAATACAAGTCGGTGGCTCGTGGCTGACCTGTCAAAGGCTGGACATTTTCTTTCCAATTAAAGGCTTTAGCCGACATTATTATTCTTTTGTTTTCAAAGTTTGTACGTTAAATTCAGAATTGCTCAGTTTTATCTTTCCATATAATTTTGATCTATTCATATTCTTATTATAGCAAATCTTATATTTATTAGTAGCGGAGCTCCAACGAAAAATGCGTGGATTTCACGTGTTCAAATTTTTTTAGAATAAAATTTAAATTTTCTCCTCAACTTTTGGCTATGATTGGTCGGTTTATGTTAAAATCGAAATAATCAGGTGTTATTCGGAAGCTAATAAAATAACAAAAACAACAAACCAAGTTTGATCTCATAAATGGGGTCTGGGAGGGTAGTGTGTACGCAGACCTTACCCCTACCTCATAGAGATAGAGATGTTGTTTCCAATAGACACTCGACTCAAGAAACAATGGAAATAAAGCACCAAGTAGCAAAGAATGTTAGCAACAATGTAACATAGTAACGTGTGCGAATGCCGTAACATGCGAAAGTTAGTAAAACAAACTTTGAATAACGATAAATCAGATAATAAAAGAGAAATATACCAAAAAAATACAAACATATAACGTGATTCGATCAATTGACCTACGTCCAGAGGATCTAACAATTTGTGAAAGTAATCTTAGATCAAAAGTTTAACGGGCCATGTTCCTTCTATTTTTCTCTATTTTCCCCTATCTATTGGCGATTCTTTTTTCTCATATAATATTGAGCTAAATGAAATTGAGATAGTTCTACTGTCAGATCTAGAGTTGTCAAAACGGGCCAGCCCAACTCAGCCCAAGTCTTGTGGGCTTTTAAATTTGGTGGGCTAGGACGGGCTGACCCGTCATATGAATGGGCCTTAAAATGACCATCCCAACCCAACCTTAAGAGGGTCACAGGCTAGGGCGGGGCGACCCTTAAAAATTTTTCGTGACGTAGTCGATTAATCATATAAGCAACTTCTATTTGCTTAGAGCGTACATAAAACTTGATATTTATCGAGGAATCTCGTAATTGAAATGAAATTTCTCTGTATCTCTAGCTCTTTGTTTTTTAAAGTTACATGAATATTTTTTTAATACTTTTTTTCATTTTTCACAGATTCAGAGATTGCTTCAATAAGTTTATATGCTGAGGGGTTTTAATTTAGGATTAACATCATTTGCTGATTTCATCATTATAGTTCATAAAATTTTTAAAATTCCAAAAACATTTGTGTATTTAAAATTGAGCTTTTTCTATACTGAAGAGCAGTTTAAATATTAATAATATATTAAAGTAATATTTTTTTTAAAAAAATATTATTATTGGCCACCTAAAACTTTTTCAGTTCGTTATTAATTAACCAAAAGAAAAACTAATTTTGTCATATTACATGCATGTCAAAAATCTAAATTCTAATTGATATGGAAGGGTAAATAAAAAAATATTATTATTGGCCACCTAAAACTTTTTCAGTTCGTTATTAATTAATCAAAAGAAAAACTAATTTTGCCATATTACATGCATGTCAAAAATCTAAATTCTAGTTGACATGGAAGGGTAAATGAGCAATCTAGGGTTGGGGAATGAGAATTATAGTTAATAGTTTTTTTAGTTTTTACTTTTTTAAAATATTAAATATTTAATAGTTAATTAATTTAACTTTAATTAATTTTTGGCCTACGAGCCGACCCAGACCCAGCTTCGATCATGCCTCAAGGGTCAGCGGGCTGACTTGGACCAGGCTTATAAACCTCAGTTCTAAATGGGCTAAAAAAATCTTAGCCCAACCCACCTAAGTAGCGGGCTGGATTGGGCTGGCCTCACGGACCAAGCTCATTTTGACGGCTTTAATTAGATCAAACACTTAGAGAAATTGAAGTATTTGATTTTCTTTTATCATTTTTCTTGTTGCTTCTTATTAATTTCTTTTAGTCCTATTAGTACAACTAATATAAATAAATAAATTTTAGAGTAAATTTCACTTTACCCCCTTAAACTTTAAGGGTTGAGAAATTATATTTCCTCCACTTCTTGAATGAGAACGATAACTCCTTAGGCAATATTTTCGGACGAGACTTAGAGCCCATTTTGATGGGCTTGTTTTAAGTGAATTTTAAGTCAAAAACCATAAGTTAGGAATTATAGCCATTTGTTTTTGGCTTATTTTTGTCATTTTAGCTTAAAACACAAGTACTTAAAAGTACTTTTTTACTTTATCCAACTACTACAAAACTTAAAAGTAGTTTTGACTTAAAAACACTTAAAATAAGTCAATCCAAACATGCTCTTAATATTTTAATTATAAGATCATATGTTGTAAATTTTATTTATGGTACTTCTATGTAATCCATTTAATGTGCCAATGTTATGTTTAAAGAAATAAATCAAGCGCGATATGGAATTAAATGAAAAGGTTGAATGATTTGACTCTTACACTTACGAAATATGTCATTTCTTTTTTTTTTGAGACGATGTATTATTTCCTTTGTGAATATCAACCAAAGAACAAACTCAAATTGTAGATAAAGCCTATGTAAATTTTAAGCTTATGTTGGCATTAATTATCTCGTCTGGAAGTGTGTGAACATTTTTTAAAATCTTGTGCGACTGTTGAATGATGTCTAATTTAATTTCTGTATCAGTCTAAATAGATTTAAATTACACAGATTGTAAAGATATTTTACTACTAATTATGGATACAATTTCAACTTTCAACCTTTATCCTACTCATACATATCGGCCTTTTAAAGTGTTTTGAATGAATAACAGTGAGTCCTTCGGTGCTTATTTTCCAGTTATCTTCGTTGAACTACCTCAAAGTTTTGGTTTATTAGAACTATTTCTTTTCATTATTTCGTTCTTATTCACGTTCTTGTGTATATTTTCTTAGAGAACACTCGATCAGTAGCTAGTTAAAGACATACATCATCGAATAACTACAGAGTATAGTCGCTCCAATAAATAATGCCGGCAAAATCTATATCTTTTATATATTAATATATAATCCCTCCATTCACTTCTTCTTGTTCATTTTAGACTTTACGCTCCCTTTAAAAAATAATAATTATAGTATGTGTTTTACCATAAAATTTTTAATAATGATAGCATTTCAAAAAGTCTTGCGAAATAATTGGGGAATGAATAGTTCATGATAAGAGTAAAACAAGAAAAAAAGATTATGTTTCTCTTGATTTGCTAAAATGGACAAGTAAAAGTGAAAATATATTTTTAGTATAATGGATAAGTAAAAGTGAACGGAGGTAATAAATATATATGTGTATATATATATATATCATACATATTTTATATATATATATGGCTAGTGAATGTACTTACTTTTAGCCGACTGGCCAAATGTGTAACTTACCCAAGATATTTTAGCAAAAAAAAATTAAAAGTGAAATAGCACGGCTTAGCCAGTTTCGGACTGACAATCGAAAAATAGCCAGCGTTTGCAAATTCATTGAAAAATAGCCACTGTTTTACTGAAACACAAAAAGTTCCAGTATAATATGCTGGATTATGGAGCTCCTGCGTATAAAATTAAAATATATTATGTTGGAACTCCAGCATGGAAAATTCTAGCATAGTATGCTGGATTATGGAGCTCCTTCGTTTAAACTTATCGCATATTATGTTGGAACTCTAGCACATTATAAAAATCCAGCATATTATACTGGAATCTCATATGTAAAAAATTCGAACTCCAGCATATTATGCTAGAATTTTTTCGAATTTTTAAGGGTATTTTTGTTCAGATTTTAAAGGTATTTTTGTTCAGATTATATATTTACATGAAAAAGTGACTAACATTCAATTACTTTTGAAACTGTATTGTGGCTATTTTTCAATTATCACTTGTAAATCTGGCTATTTTTGATTACTTTTTTCCCAATTTAAAAAGGTAAGAGAGAGCAATAATGTCATAATCTAAGTTCATGTCACATATTGTCTAAATTGGCCCAACATGCCTTACCGATTTATCCCTTGGACTAAAACATCATCAAGCCAAAAAATATGCGTATCATGTAAACTTGTACTATGTCTTATATTTTATTTTACTTTTCTCTCTCGTTTTAATGTGAGATTCTTTTAAGTGTCATATATATTTCTTCTTTCGAAGCTTGCCAGTCTAGAAGCATTTCAGTCCTTCTCTTTAAACCGTCCTTTGTCATGGGCGTTACAAATAATTACTTGAGAATATTATTGGTGTTTACCCTTAAAATTGGATAACAATTAAACTTATAATATGGTTCTAAGGACACGTGATTTCACCTAATACCAATTGATAAATGTGAGGATGGGTAATAGAAATTAACAATAAAGTAAAGCATACCGGTGTTAGAATGGAACTCAGCCCTCAAGTTTGGATACCCTCGAACTGGTTGATGCCAGAACAATTAAAGTATAACAAGCTGATGAACAATAGTATAAACGAGAAAGAGAATTATATTGCTTTTTATATCTGTCAACCGTGTTGTATAAATGATTAGAACCCCCTTTTATATAGTAGAAGAATTTTACTTATGGTATGATTCTAATTACAGAAGAAAATCCCACGATTAGCTAATTAACCGTTTCTGATTTGATCCGTTCCGAGATTTACGCCATGATCTGTCACGACCCAAACCGATGGGCCGCGCCAGGCACCCGGTACCTTACTCAACCGAGTACCAATATAACATATCTTTTTGTATCATACTATCATAGATAACTGAGCCGGAGAGGCAGACGTGAGATAAGTAGAATACAACATGAAATATCAACTTATACATAAGATATACGGCCTATAAGACCGAAATAGCCACTCGTACACTGAACATAGGCCAACAAGTCCATACAATCTTTTATGTACATGACGTCTGTCTACAAGCCTCTAAGAATACATAATTGTCATAAAGGTAGGGACAGAGCCCTGCCATACCAAACAATACACGTCTAAATCATACTGACCAAACAAGCAACTCAGGAGCAAATGGAGCGCACCAACACCTTCCGCTAAGCTGATAACCTACTTGGAGGACTCTCGTCCTGTCTATCGGGACCTGCGGGCATGAAACGCAGCGTCCCCAGGAAAAAAGAACGTCAATACAAATAATGTACCGAGTATGTAAGGAATGAAAATCAGTAAACAATAGACATGAGAGAAACATGGAGTAAAAGACTCAACATGTATATCTGAATAGCTCTATGAATCATTTAATATTATAATATCATGCATATGTATATAAATGTCATACCATGCATGAGTATATGCATTCATAACATCATCAAGCCTCTGAGGGCATCCCATCATATCATTTCGACCACTGTGGGCAAATCATCAACGTATACCAGCCGATCAGGTGGTGGTGCGTATATAATGCTGTAACCTTTTTTCATATCCTGTATATTTATAATATACATATATACGCGTATATAATGCCGTCTGGTCATGGATCAATGTACACGAATGCAATGCATGAGAAATACATCAATAAAATCCTTCGGAATGTCATAAGACCATTATGCCTTTGATTAATATCATGAAGTAAACTTTTTCAACTTACGTATTTTTCTGAGACCCATGAATAGAAGATATAATAATAAGACACATGGAAATTCAAGAACAAGTATTGATCTACAATCTACCAATGGTAACTTGAAATGTCTTACGTAATCACTAAGGCTCACGCTGTATTGTGGAACATTTGAAGTGATTTTCCTGATCCACCTGGGGGCGATACGATACTATACTTCCATAATCGTACTTCATAGCATCCCAATGTGACTTACCTTATGTGGGTATCTTAATCATGTACAATTCATGAAATAATTACTCAATCGAAGGCCCAAACGTCATCCTTTATCTATCACAATTACACCCTTATTATACTACCATGCAACATTCCATCTCTTCTAAATGCAATTAGTCTTAGATTCCTTTGAGTTCATTCAGGCTACACTGAACTTTCTATAACTTAGAGAAACCATTAGCTCTCTTGTTTATATGGTCTTAATCCTGAGGACTTATCCATTCTCATCACCTTCTCACTCGCCCTTTCTCATCCTTACTCATGTCATAAAACCTTGTTGCTTTACTATACTTTAGCTTGCGACCTATAGATATCTATTTATATTATTCGCAACCTTCCTTCAACTTGCTTGCACCATAGATTTCCTTATGTCATTCTGGAATATCAAGCAAGGCATCACATCATCTCCAACTCTTCTTTATTCTTTTAACTAGACCTCTTGATACATCGAAACCATAGGCCGGAAAATATGCCACTGACGATGCCGTTATCATTCCTGGATACCGAGTCTCAGCATTTCTGGCCTTCTATCTAAAGTATGGACTATTCACATCCTTTTGCATTTGAGTATCTCGTACGTTGCTCACCTTTACCTTACTTACCTTAAAATCTCGCCTCACATCTTCTATCTCTTTTATGACCTCCCTTCCACATAGGTATAATTCACATCCACAACTTGAAGCTCTATTATAACACTTGCACCTCTGGTGCATACACAATCCGGTGGGAGCTTCATACCGACTTCTTATGAGGCTGGTGCTCTTCTAGTTGGCTTTATCGTAGATTCATTATAGAATATGGTTGTTGTACTATATCTATTGTACCTCTGATATTAAGAGGGATTTTTCTATGTTCTCAATCATGATGTCTAAATTTTTTTGGGTCCAATAATCAGACTCCCGATTTGCTTCGTTGATGTAACTTTTTAGTTTCCTCTTCCTTCTGATCAGCCTTTGTGTAAGCTTAAGCTATCTTCCGATTTGCGGCTCCTGGTATTAGTTATTACTTTAGTCTTTCATAGCCGCTATGGAATATCCGTGATACCATCATCTAACAATTCAATCCCTTGTCTATGACCTGGATTCAATTCTTTCTTTTAACTTATACCAGAGTCTTATACAACTGTATAATTGTCAACATATATGCTGCATGGATAATACTCCAAAATCTAAAGTGCATTCATAATGTAACTCACTATGGATCACTGATTGAATAATTCTTTTCGTTCCTTCTCAGCTTTCTTTAAATGTAAGCTATTACTTTCCTGCTCTTTCTGCCTCCTTATTGCATGCCGGAGTTTTCGTGCAACTCATATGATCTCGAATATTACTTTTAGTTTTACTCCCCGTTCATTAGCCACGATAGGTGTCACTTTCTTATAGAGTGCTTACAATGTTGTTGTGAGACTGTTGTTACAAGACCATTTCCTCTTTCGGTCACTGTGCTTAGGTTGAAGCCTTCTTCCTTATTTCCTCAGCTAGTCTTTCATTGTAGTACTTAGAAAGGATCCTCTGATTCTTGTAAATCTGTGAGCTTATTACATAATATACTCGACAGACCTTTTGATGTCCTTTCCTTGCCTATAATTATCCGTAGTTACTTACCTCCACATCCTTGTGCTTGTAGGGTTGCTTCTGAACTTGATATTTGACTATCTTCCCAGTGGCACTTTCTTTTATTTCCGTAACACTCATATGGTACCTTTAACTACCCCAACTCATATCTGAATATTTCTCAAGTATTACAATGTCATAACTGTGAGGCTGAATTCACTATATCAGGTTTTACTATGTTCATCTTGCATGATCTACTGATCTGTCTGCAACCTCTCATCTAGCCATAACTAGGTTCTTCCTGAATCAACAACTAACTACTCGTTGGCCCATTCTCATATCAATATTCCGTGTAATCTATCTTGGGTTATTTCCTTTGTCTTAACTTACGTCTCACACTGGCTCCTTATCTATCAATAACATCTTGGGCACGGACCATTACTTCCTTTCCTTGACTTCGTGTTTGCATAATGTTCTGGAATTGTAGCATATTTGTAGGCTTTAAATAAGTGCAATCTCATCCCTTTTTTATTTTTTTATCGCATTCTTCCCTTACCATTCCATAATTACTAGAACCACTTAATTTTGACTTAATACCACATCACTCCATATTCCTCCCTTTAGTGGAGTACTAAGAGTTGGAGCTACAACGACCTACCTATAGATGTTTTACCTCTTCATCTTTGGCATCCTTTCACATAATCGATGACCCTTACTCGCATTACGGTAATCCTTCTGTACCGAGGATAACAAAATTCCTTACTTGCGACGGTGACACTTAGTATAACTGGCACATACAGTCCCTTAAGCTTAAATTTGCTCACATTGCTTGTTTTAGGAAAGAGTCTTCCTGAATGACCTTTAAATGTTATTCTTCTGTCGTCCATTCTATTATCGCCGGAACGAAATCTGAAATTCTCATGATGCCGACTATTATCCAATCACTCAGTCCCTAATTCATATTTAGTTTATCTTGTTCACCAGCCCATATTGATTTCTATTGTTCTGGGGTCTAACTTTTTCTTCCGGTAGTCGCGTTGGAGTCACGAACTTATTTCTTAAAACGAGGATATGACTTTATGGCCTATACTCTTTTGTTGTCTCAAGGCCTGTCACCTCTCGTCTTTTCCTTCAATTGACTACCATTGTCATCTATGTATTACATCTTACTCATAATGCTTCATTAACTCTCTTCTTATTTTCCGCTAACATTTATGTCTATCACTTTATTCTAAAAAGTCGAACAAGGCATTCTTTTTCTTTTAGCTCCCCTTTGCTCCATCCAGTGGCTCTTCAGGTTGCTTAACGTTCTCACTCTACTAGGGACGCGAGTCAAACTAAGGTAATATTTATCCCTTCCAGGCTTTCAGTGCCTATCTTTTGAATTTTTATTTTTTTTGATCATGCTAGTATTCACATATAATTGTAATATTCTAAAGTGCATTCATATGATATTCTTGAGAAAGATTGCACCGTATTCCTTAAAATTGCAAAATTTCACACTATATTGTGTTATGAAATTTCCAGTGAGCTATGGAGCTCCATCCGTAGCATGACCTTCATTCATAATGTTGATTAGATTTTTCTTAGAAATGGTTAGCTTTTTCCAACCGTGAGGTGATGAAATTTCTATAAATGATTGGTCTTTATATGGGCCCCACATGTTTCCCAAAGTTGGCCATCTAGCAATGTGACTAAAGAGTCACTTGAATCAATATTCTTGGGCTGCCACGTTTGGGAGGGTTTATTAAGCCTTATCCAAAATCTTAATTATTCCCTAATTTATTATTTAACTAATTAATGTCCCATTAACCAATAATCAACCAATTACCCACATAATTAAGAATGATCTCAAATTACTTAAAATACTACTCACTTTTAACACACCTTATACACCTTACCATCATGGCCATGTGGTACCTTGTGTGGTACTAGTCCATAAATACTGGATATTTTAGCTCGGGTCGTATGTTGTCCCAAAATGTCAAATTGTGACGAAATTTATTTTCTTTGATTTGCTTACCCTCTCACCTTCACGAATATACTCATCACTTGTTTGATATATCATAATGCTTATAATCCCAAAAAAATCTCATTCCCGGGATGTAACATCTCATTCCGAGCTGTCATCAATTTATTTATGGCGTACTTTCACGTATGAAAATATGGGGTGTAACTTGATCCTCGACCATTCACCGAGGTTTACACCGTGATCCTCAATAAGTCACAGATATCTCACCTTTCTATTATTATGCTATCTTCGATCTTGCTCGATGTCTGTTTCATTTGGCTTCGATCGCTACTAGCCTCGATCTCGACATGTACCTTGGTTCTGAACTCGGTACCTAGTCCTCGTGATTTAGTCTGTTCCATTACGAGGCCGCCTTTCGATGCAATCTTCTGGTCTCGGTCAAATAGTAAATCGGGTTGGCCCAGTATTAACCGTTTACAGATAGTCCCCTAGTTTTTTGGAGTGTAATGACAAGAAATGAATTGAGCCTTCGATTTTTCTACCTTGACCTGTCATGACGTCATCCTCGTGATGTAAGCGACGGAAGTGACCGAAACGTCTTGTCTGTACAGTTACCAAGGCATTAAATGCGCGTTAGTCGATGGGCGGCCACCGCCAATTTTGAATCGTCATTGTGAAATCTATAAATAGCTCCTCTCTTCACCATTTCGAACTTTTACTTTCAAATTTCCAATCTCTAGAGCTTTTTACATCTTCTAAGTTCTTCATCTCCAAATCTACGATTTTCACTGCTAACCTCTTCTTAGAACACCAATTCTTATCATCTCCATCTATTTTTAACTTCAAATCCAAATGACGAAAACGTCAAAAACTGTTCCTCAAAAGGAAAAAGCTTCTTTGTCGCGGCCGGCTGACGACAAACACCGGTGGAGCCGCGCAGAGGAGTGTATTCACAGGGGGTGTGTCCTCACTTCTGACTTTAAGACCGATAAAGCCTTGTCGATTCTCGGTCGATGCTAGCTAGTGTCGAGGTATATATGCTCGATAACTGAGGGATACCTTAAGCAAGTAAAGAAAGACTGCAACTGGGAGGGCAAAGAGGTAGTGATCCTGACCCCCGAAGAGGACATCACCACCCATGTGTAAGGGTTTCTAAGTGTTTACACTTACCCTTTCACGCTAGGGCCCCTCGAACCTGTCGTCGTTGTTTTTTGCCGTCAATATTAAATAACCCTAGGCCAAGTCCATCCTTCCTTTTGGCGAATTTTTATTCTGCTCCGATTCTTCGTGAGCAAATTCGAGGGGATGCCTTTCACCCTCGACCACCTCATTAGGTTGTATAGCCCCCACCTCTATCGAGGCAGGTTAATGAAACTCCAACGCCGGGCTACCAAAGTGTTGTTCTCGAGCCTAGACGAGGACAATGACCGAGGCTGGATGGGCCGGTTCATTCGAGTGAGGACTTCTGACCTAATCCTAGCCGAGAAGATGCCATTTCCCAAGAAATGGAATATGAAGCTTAAGTACAATCCCACTTTAGCTCTTATTTATTGTTTTGTTCCTTTGCTTCTTTTCATCGATATCCTTTTCTCTGATGTAGCAGTCGCTTGGATGCCCGGTGTAATTCCTAACCTCAAGAGCTGGGTTCGGGACCTGGCCTCGATCTCTACGTATGCCGAGAGCTCATGGCGCGTTTTATCAACGGGCCGATGAGAGGCCAAAACTCATGGTAAGTCCGTTTTCCACGTCTTTGATGATTTTGTTAAAGCATTTCTTACTTAATTTCCTTTCATACAGGCCTTAGCAAAGATGTTGTCATGAGGCCCTTATCTGGTGAGGGGGTCTCAGGAAGAGACTTGGGCAAAGTTCCCGAGTCCTCGAGGATTGAAGATGCCTCCCACCATAATGAGCCAATGGTGGGTACGGCTATAGGAGCTGGTCTCGAGGCCCCTCGAGATGAAGAATACGCCCCAAGTGATCCACTTGGGGCAATAAAATTGGAGGCTCCCCGCTTCTCCCCTTGTTTACTGAGGAGATGATTCAAGAGGATCGAGCCTTGAAGACCCACTCTATCGAAGGAGCCCACGGAAGGGAGGACCCCTTCCGTGATTACTTTACTGGGGTCGAAGATGCTACCGGCCTGAGCGAGTTGGAGGTCTCCAATAAGGTCATGGGCGGGGCATTGAGTCTTTTCAACGAAGCGTAGCAAGCTCTGAATCGGGTCAGCCTTAATTTCCCTTATTAATATTACCCTTGTGTTCATTTCTAACTTCTTTTCTTCTTTCTGCGTAGGCCTCAGTGCTTCATCGGGAAGCATTTTCTTGGTCTCGAGTTGAGCTGAGTCGGTATGAGGCCGACATTCAAAGGCTTACCGAGGAAAGGAATGCCCTCAATCTCGGTGGGGAAAAAGAAGAAGAGATAAAGGACCTCCGAACCAAGTTGGCCACGATTCACAAAGAATAGACCAACTTGATCGAGCAGTAGGTAATGAAAATCTTAAAAGATCATGGGCTCGATTCGGGAATAGTGGCTAACATTTCACTCTCACAGCTGCAGCAGAAGGTCGAGAGGATCGAGCAGTTCCGTGAGGAGATCAACATGATGAAGGCGGAGTCCTTAGGGTGGATAGAAGGTATGGACCGCTTTTCTACAAAAAAAGAGATTGCTCGAGCCCAATTTTCATTGGTCAAAAATCAGCTTCGAGGCATGAAATAGAATAGCTCGGCTCAAGAAAAGAAAATAGAGGATCTCGAGGCTCGATTGATTTCCGAACAAAGGCCAAATCTAAAGCTGAGGCAGATGAGATCGTGGCCGTCTATCGGGGCGATGCTGAAGCCGCTCAAGTCCAAGTGAGAGAGGCAGCCGAGACCGCTCAAACTCGAGCACATTGGATTGCGGAACTCGCTAAATGCCAATCTAAGAGGAAAGCCCTCGAGGATATCCACACTCGAGGTTTCGATCTTACTGACGAGATAATAAAGGCTAGAGAGAATGAAGCTGATGCTGGAGTGCTGGAGTCCGATGATGATGATGATGACGTCGAAAGCAAGAGCGGGTCTGAGAGTTAGGGGGCGGGGGGACCTCGATGGAGAAGAAGCTTCCCCCGGAGAAATTTTGGAACCTTAGGATTTTTCACTTTTGATATTTTATGTAGGATCCTGATCGGACCTTGTAAATATTCTCATAATATAAATATCTCTTTCCGACTTGTCTTTATTTCATTTTCTGCCTTGTGGAAATTTTGTTTCATTCATGCCTTATGAAAATTTTGTTCATAAGTTCGAGGCTTAAGCAATTTGATCAAAGCCGGACTAGTGTAATATTTATAATCGAGTGAGTACTTGCTCGAACTCGGAGTAGGTTGACCCTTAGATTTTAATTGAGTGAGGATAATTTCTCGAACTCAAAAATAAAATGGCCTTTTAGGCTCTTGAATTAGGTTGATACGTCCATAGTAAAAAGAATGGCTTTCTCCCCCTTTTCGGCTTGAAAAGTTTATTTTTAGTCATATAAAATCTATTGTGCCATAGCATGAAATAAAGAATTTGTTTGAAAGTTCGAACGACTTTGTACCCATTAGGGTTTTTGAGGGTCGATATGATTGAGACCCTTAGTAATTCAGTCGAGGGTAGCCTTTTTAACCAGTTTATGAAAATATTGGAAGGCCTGTTTTATAACGGAAATCGAACGTCTCCGAACCGTGTTAATTTGGCCCGCCTTTTGGGCTTGTTCCCCTGTTATATTTTGAACTTGTTCGAAGTATCAGTCCCTGAGTGGGGTGGCCATGGACTATAAAATCGAGGGTTGCCTTTTTTAAGGTCTTACGATCTCGAGGTTTTAGTAATTCGATCATGTCGATTCTTTGGATGGCAATCCCCGAGTGCAGGGTCAATTGTTCGAACTTTAGTTGTGATCGGCCCTTAAGTTAGTTTCCATAACAGATCACAAGCATGCCATTGTAAAGTAAAAATTTCTCTAAGGCATGAAATATCTTGCAAGGAAAAATACTTTTTTCAATAGAGTAACATGCGTACATGTTTTCCATTAGGGCTCGAGTAATCTACATGGGCATGGTTCGTTCGACCGTTTGACCCTTACAAAATTTTCCTATCGAGACCCTATCGGCACGAAGTATTTTCCTTGTAACTATCCGAGGGTGATGCCCCCCAGTATTCGAGGTTGATTTTAAAGGAGCCTCGAATACTGTTGAATTGCTCTAATTTAGCACGAACGATGGTTTCCTCGTTAAAAACCTCACCGAAAAAACCCATTTGGGACAAAAATCGGTCTAAGGGAAAAAAGGTGCAACGCGTGCTTTTAGACCTAAGGACTTTGTGAATAATCCTTTGATGTCTTCGATTAAACACCTGCAAATGGTTAGTATAAAATATAAATGAAAATGGAGAAGGTCGTACCTTAGCAGTAATATCGTTTGAGGAGTGATATATTTTAATTGTTTGGTAATTGTTCGCCGCTCATCGTGCCAAGTTTGTAGGATCCCTTTTCGATGATATCGAGGACCTGATACGGTCCCTCCCATTTCGGCCCAAGTTTTCCTTCATTTGGGTCTCGATTGTTGAGGGTGACCTTCCTCAGAACCAAGTCCCCTATTATTGAGGGTCTCGATCCGTTGTTTCTGTGTGGCCATCCGAATGAAGGAGGCTTCTCGTTTTTCATCTAGCAATTCGAGGCTTGTATTCATAGCCTTATGATTTGACTCTTCCGTTGCATATTTAAACCTGACACTAGGTTCCCTAACTTCAACCGAGATCAGAGCTTCAGCGCCATATAGTAAAGAGAATGGTGTTGCCCACGTACTAGATTTTGACGTTGTTCGATACGCCCAAAGGACTTCGGGCAATATTTCTCTCTATTTTTCCTTAGCGTCGTTCAATATTTTCTTTAGATTTTGAATGATGGTCTTGTTTGTTGATTCGGCCTGTCCGTTCCCACTAGGATGATATGGCGTCGACAGGATCCTCTTTATTTTATGATCTTCGAGAAACTTTGTTACTTTGCTATCGACGGATTGCTTTCCATTGTCTCATACGATCTCGACGGGCATCCCGAATCGGCATATAGTGTGGTCCCAGATGAAATCTATGACTTCTTTATGTTTAATTTTCTCGAAAGCCTGTGCTTCAACCCACTTAGAGAAATAGTCAGTCATAAACAAAATAAATTTAGCTTTACTTGGGGCCGATGGTAGAGGGCCGGCGATACCCATTCCCCATTTCATGAATATCCATGGGGATAAGACTAAGTGGAGTTGCTCTCCGGGTTGGTGAATCATCGGCGCATACCTTTGACATTTGTCGCACTTTCGAACAAACTCTTTTGTATCTTTTTCCATATCGGCCCAATAGTATCCTACTCTAATGACTTTGTGAACTAATGATTCGGCACCAGAATGATTTTCATAGGTCCCCTCATGGATTTCTCATAGGACGTAGTCGGTATCTCTTGGTCCCAAACATATTGTCAATGGTCTATCGAACATACTTCTATACAGTGTTCCGTCTTTGGCCAATGTGAATTGTGTGACCTTCGTACGTAGAGTCCTCGATTCCCTAGGATCCGATGGAAGCTTCCAGTTTTTTAGGCATTCGACATATTTGTTCCTCCAATCCTAGGTCAGACTTGTGGAGTTGATTTCGGCATGGCCTTCTTCGATTACTGACCTTGAAAGTTGTACGACAGTCCTCGAGCTAATCTCGTCGTCTTCGACTGATGACTCCAAATTTGCGAGGGCATCGACCTAGCTATTTTTTTCTCGAGGCACATGCTATAGGGTCAATTCTTTAAACCGATATATAGTCACCTGCAATTTGTCCAAGTATCTCAGCATTCGATCTTCTCGAACCTCGAAGGTTCTATTGACTTATTTTACCACAAGCAGGGAGTCACATTTGGCCTCGATGACTTCTGCTCCCAAGCCTTTAGCTAGCTCGAGACCTATAATCATGGCCTCATACTCGGCCTTATTATTAGTTAACTTGCCAGTTTTGATAGCTTGTCTAATTTTATTACCCGTGGGCGGCTTCAAAATGATGCCTAACCCTGACCCCTTCACGTTCGAAGCACCGTCTATGAAGAGGGTCCACCCCCCGATGATGCACCCGACTTTATTAATAGTTCCTTTTCGACCTTGGGTACGAGGGCTGGCATAAAGTCGGCCACAAATGCCGCTAAGATTTGAGACTTGATGGTCGTTCGGGGTCGATACTCGATATCGTACCCACTGATCTCGACGGCCCATTTGGCCAATCAGCCAAAAGTTTGAGCTTATGCAAAATATTGCGAAGGGGATAAGTAGTCATCACATAGATCGGGTGACACTAAAAATATGGTTTTATTTTCCTAGAGGCGCTTATTAGGGCAAGCGCTAATTTTTCTAAGTGTGGGTACCGAGTCTCGACCTCACCTAAAGTTCGACTAACATAGTAAACAGGAAATTGCATTCCTTGCTCTTCTCGAACTAGGACCCCACTTACCGTTATTTCCAAGACTGCTAAGAACAAGTAGAGTTGCTCGTCCGCTTTCTGAGTATGAAGCAGTGGCGAGCTCGAGAGGTACCGCTTTAATTCTTCTAATGCTTTTTGGTATTCCGGGATCCATGCAAAATTGTTCTTATTTTTGAGCAGTGAGAAGAACTTATCACTTCTATCTGAAGACCTCGAGATGAATCGGCCTAGGGCGGCTATGTGCCCTATTAATCTTTGTACGACCTTAACATTATACATGACTGTGATGTCTTCAATTGCCTAGATCTTATCGGAGTTGATTTCGATACCCCGATTCGATATCATAAAGCCGAGGAACTTGCTTGAGCTGACCCCGAATGCACATTTCTCCGGGTTGAGTTTCATGTTGTATTTCCTTAGTATATCGAAGGTCTCCTGCAAATGTGTCAAATGGTCCTCTGCTCGCAGGGACTTAACTAGCACATCGTTAATATAAATCTCCATTGAATTACCTATTTGTTCTTCGAACATTCGATTTACTAAGCGTTGATATGTGGCACCAAAATTTTTTATTCCAAACGACATTACATTATAACAATAGGTATCGTACGTAGTGATGAACAAAGTCTTTTCCTGATCCTCCGGGTTCATTTGTATTTGATTGTATCCGGAGTAGGCATCGAGAAAACTAAGGATCTCGTGGACGGTCGTGGCATCGATCATGTGATCGATATTCGGCAGAGTAAAAGAGTCTTCAGGACATGCTTTGTTTAAATCTTTGTAGTCTACGCACATTCTAAGTTTATTTCCCTTTTTTAGGGACTACGACTACGTTTGCTAACCATTCGGGATATTTTACCTCCCAGATGGATCCTATTTTGAGAAGTTTGGTTACCTCGTCCTTAATGAATGTGTGTTTTACCTCGGACTAGGGCCTTTTGTTTTGTTTTACTGGGCGGAACTTCGGGTCCAAGCTCAGTCGATGTGTAGCGATTTCCGGCGGGATCCCTGTCATATCTAGGTGGGACCAAGCAAAACAATCCATATTATTGATAAGAAATTTAACGAGTTTTTCCCTGAGCTCAGGGGTTATCCCCGTACCCAAGTATACCTTTCGATTGGGTAGATGCTCGATCAGTATGACTTGCTCCAGCTCCTCGACTGTCGATTTGGTGGCGTCGGAATCCTCGAGGATTATGAAGGATCGAGGGATTTAGTAGTCATCATCCTTGTCCATTCCTACTTCCCTGACTGAGTCGAAGCTGGTGGATGTGGTTGCTATTTAGACTATTTTCCTTTGGACTCCGATCCCTTTGTTGACGAAAGCGCCGATACTGGTATTACTTCTTCGACCGCGAACATCTCTTTGGCAGCATGTTGTTCCCCATGCACCATTTTTACTCCATCTGGTGTCGGGAACTTCAGCATTTGGTGAAGGTTTGAGGGGACCACCCTTACGTTGTGAATCTAGGGTCTTTCGAGCAGTGCGTTGTATCGCATATCGCCCTCGATCACATGGAACTTTGTTTCTTGAATAGTTCCGGCTACATTTATTGGTAGGATGATTTCACCTTTAGTTGTTTCACTCGCCATGTTGAAGCCATTGAGAACCTGAGCTGCAGGTACGATCTGATCTTGTAGGCCGAGCTGCTCCACGACCCTCGATCGAATAATATTGGCTGAGCTTCCTGGATCAATTAAAACACGTATAACCTGAATTTATTCATAAGGATAGAGATTACCAAAGCATCATTGTGGGGTTATGAGATCCCTTCTGCTTCCTCATCATTGAATGATAAAGTGCCTTCTGGCACATAGTCTCGAATTCGTTTATCCCTAGTGATTGATACATTAGTGTATTTGAACACGGGCCTTTGTGTAATATCGACCCCACCAACGATCATGTGAATCACGTGATGTGGTTCTTCCTGCTCGTTTTTTCTGTTTGCATCCCTATCTCTGAAATAGTTTTTAGCTCGGTCGGTCAAGAATTCTCGAAGGTGACCCTCGTTGAATAGAAGGGCCACCTCCTCCCTTAGTTGTCTGCAGTTTTCGGTTTTATGACCAAGTGTACCATGCTATTTTCATATTTGATTGGGGTTCTTTTGGGATGGATTGATTTTTAGGGGTCTGAGCCATCTAGTATCTTTGATTCTCCCAATGGCTGACACAATACCTGATGCATCGATGCTGAAGTTGTATTCTGACAATCGTGGTGCTTCTGCGGAATTGGCATGTTTATCGAAGCCACTGTTGCTCATGAGCCCTCCAAAGCTCTGTCTTCGATCGTTCCTTCGATCATTTCGGATGTGATTGCATCCTGGGCCGTTGTTTCTATGATCTTCGTTGTATGGTTGATACCGATCTCTGCTCGACCGGGGTTCTCTGTCGATATCCCTTTGAGTTCTGCCGGCGGGCCTGTTTGGATAAGCGAAACCGGAAGGGGTCCCCAATTGATCATCCTCGACCCTGATCTTTGACTGGTACCGATTATGTACATCGTCCCAGGTTACCACTGGATATTCAATTAAATTTTGCTTTAGCTATCGTGGTGCCACCGAAATTCGTTCGTTCAAACCTTGAGTAAAGGCTTGAACAACCCAATCGTCTGTGATTGGTGGTAGTTCCATGCGTTCCATCTGGAACCGAGATACGAATTCCCTCAATATTTCGTTATCTTTTTGTTTCACCTTGAAGAGGTCCGATTTCCTAGACGCAGCCTTTATTGCTACGGCATGTGACTTTACGAAGGAGTCTGCAAGCATGGAGAAGGAATCGATGGAATTAGGGGGCAAATTATGGTACCATATCATTACTCCTTTCGATAAGGTTTCTCCAAATTTCTTCAGTAGAACAGATTCAATCTCATCATCTTCCAAGTCATTCCCTTTTATTGCGCATCTATAAGAAGTGAAATGCTTATTAGGGTCGGTGGTCCCATTGTACTTAGGAATTTCTGTCATTCGAAATTTCTTCGAAATGGGTGTCGGAGCCGCACTTGGAGGGAAAGGCTTCTGTACGATTTATTTTGAATCCATACCCTTTAGAATCGGCGGTGCCCCCGGTATTTGGTCAACCCGAGAGTTGTATGTCTCTACTTTCTTGTCATTTTCCTCGATTTTTTTCTCCCGACTCAATCTGTTTAGTGAGCTCCTCGAGCATTTTTATAATGATGGGGTTAGTCCCTGATTCGTTGGTGTTGGAGCTTTCCGGTTCGGTCCTATGGACGACTTCTGGTTCGATCCTAATCGGTATTCGGTGCTGATTTTTTAGTTGTGCTATAGCGGCTTGTTGAGCCTGTAACATTTTGAATATCAATTGGAGGCTAACTCCACCATCTTCTCTACCTTGCGTACCTCGACCACCTGATTGAACTTCCCTGCGTACGCTACCTTCGGGATCAACGCCCAAATTTGCATTTAAAGCGACGTGCGAACTGACATCGACGGGATTTGCAATTGGTGCTCCCTCGAGGTCAGCCTGAGGCACCTTGATCCCTGGGGCGGCTATATTTCGCTCTCCCCGTGAAATCCGAGGTCATTGTCACCATGTGTAGGCACTACTTGTGAGTATGACATGTTTATCCTGAAAACAAAGATTCTTACGAGAACTAGTGTCAAGAAGTATGTGTTATCGAAATCAGTATTAAGCAATCACTATTATCCTTAGCCCCACGGTGGGCGCCAAACTCTTTACCCTTAAAATTGGATAGCAATTAAACTTATAATATGGTTCTAAGGACAATTGATTTCACCTAATACCAATTGATAAATATAAGGAGGGGTAATAAAAATTAACAATAAAGTAAAACAAATCGGTGTTAGAATGGAACTCAGCCCTCGAGTTTGATTACCATCGAACTAGTTGATGCCAGAACAATTAAATTATAACAAGCTGATGAACAATAGTATAAACGAGAAAGAGAATTATATTGCTTTTTATATCTGTCAACCGTGTCGTACAAATGATTAGAACCCCTTTTATATAGTAGAGGAATTCCACTTATGGTATGATTCTAATTACAGAAGAAAATTCCATAAGTAGCTAATTAACCGTTTCTAATTTGATCCGTTCCGAGATTTACACTATGATCCTCGACCAGCCACCGAGGTTTACGTCGTGATCCTCGACCAGTCACAGATATCTCGCCTTTCTGTTATTATGCTATCTTCGATATTGCTCGATGTCTGTCTCATTTGGCTTCGATCGCTACTAGCCTCGAACTCGACAGGTACCTCGGTTCTGAACTCGGTACCTAGTCCTCGTGATTTAGTCTGTTCCGTTACGAGGCCGTCCTTCGATGCAATCTTCCGGTCTCGGTCAAATAGTAAAATCGGGTGAGGCCGATTTTAACCGTATACAATTGGGTAGCTTTGTCCATATGTTATTAAGTTCTTGGTTAAGGAAGCGTTAAGTATATTAATATTTATGATAAAAGGGTTAAAGTCGTAAGGTTTGTAACATAAGGAAGCATATATTACTGAGCCACATATAGAAAACCAACTCAACGATTATTCATCTGTTAATTGGTTAGATAATATTGTAATGTATCATTATTGGTTAGAAAGTATTGTAATACTTCATTTCACAAGTGAGATTTGTTAACTGAATACAATAACATATTTTATTGAAAAAGATTATATCATGTTTATAAATTAAGTTGTCTTTTCATACGTCGTAGCAAAAACAAATTTGGAATTCTAGTCCGGTAGTCCATGCTATATATATTCGTTTAATTATTTTTGTTTCTTCTCATCTTTAACGTGTTTCCATCTATTAATAGACCCTTTGAAACATGAACCAAAACTGGAGAATGGAGCCATTTAGGGTATAAAGTATAAACACGAACCTTTAAAATTTATTTATTTTGAAATATTTTTTTTATCAAATGGTGTTTAAGAAAAGAATAATTAACTCAAATAACCGTCCACCCTAATACTTAAACGAAAAATAGCCCATGAATGTGTAATTTATACATAATCTATGTATTACATGTGTATAATTAATGTATAATCCTTGTATATGGCTAAAATAAATAAATAATTAATTGTCACGACCCAAAATTCAAACCGTCATGATGACACCTAACCCCAACCCACTAGGTAAGCCAATTAACAAAATAACGTAATATAATAACACTGAAGTGAATGAAAGATGAGATAACTGAATTTTATACAACTCCCCAAGGACTGGTAGTACAAATCACGAGCTTCTAAGATTTAGAGTTTACAAAGCCGGTATGAAATAAAGTACATCATCTATTTGAAATTTACATGAACAAATTTAAATTCTAAAGCTACCAAGTTCAAGAGGCAGTTATGACCGGAACGCATGTACATCTTCAATCCAGCTCCCCTCGTGCACAACAACATCAGCATCCAGTATCTGCACGCAAGGTGCAAAAGTTTAGTATGAGTACAACCGACCCCATGTACTCAATAAGTAACAAACCTAACCTTAGGTTGAAAGAAGTAACGAGTTGGGACAAGGGTCCGAGTCCAACTCCAATAACCATCAACAGTTCATAACAATATAATAAAATAATGCAAGAAAAATAACCCAGAGGTATGATGCTCATCTCGTTCACAGTTACGAAAAATAGGCATGCTTTTCAAGTATATTAGTGAAAACTCAATCTTTTACCGAAATCACTAAAATATGAGTACGTTTGTAAAACTGTGATTTTTTCAAAAACTTTCAACAAGTAAATGATTCATTTTCATATGACATGAGGAAAATAAATCTCTATGCCTACATCTCAATGAGTATGTGAAGTCATAAACGACGCAATATCGTACATCATGAGGAAAATGCATCTCTATGCATGTATGTCAAGTGTGCATGTCGAATGTAATTCAAATCAGTGATAAAATAATATGCATACTCTAAGAGTATCAATTCACTCAGTCCTACCAGTCACTCAGTCCTTACAGTCACTCAATCCTTCCAATCGCTCGGTACTCGTACTCAGTAGGTACCTGCGCTCACTGGAGGTGTGTACAGACTCCAGAGGGGCTTCTTCAGCCCAAGCTCTATAACAAGCCAATCATGGCATAAATCAATAAAATAAGTTGAGGCGTGCAGCCCGATCCCATCATAAATCATTAATACCTGTTGCGGCGTGCAGCCCGATCCCATCAATATCCTCACCTTCAGGCCCTCGGCCTCACTCAGTCATCAATCTCTCCTGTCTCTCGGGCTCACAATGTCATGAAAATCAGCCCAACAAGATGATGTGATGTATCAATAAATGGTAGCAGAGACTGAGATATGATATCCAAATGAATGCGTATGACTGAGTATATAATTGCAATGTAAGCAAATAACTCAAGAGCAGAAATGACCTTAGTGAGTCCCAAAAGGATATGCATATAGCCTAGACATGGTTTCTAACATGGATCACAGCTCAATTACTCTAACACGTAGAGATTTCATAGATACAAAAAAGATTAGGTAACTACATAGTACCACCGAAATAACCGAGTCATAATTTACATGGTGCACGCCCACACACCCGTCACCTAGCATGTGTGTCACCTCAACACCAAACACATAACACGTATAATCAGGGTTCATACCCTCAGCTCCAAGTTTAGAAGTGTTACTTACCTTGAACAAGCCAAATCAAATACCGAGCAAGCCAAGCGATGCTCCAAAAATGCCATCCCGCGCGTACCGATCTACGAACGGTTCGAAACTAGCCAAAAGAAACTCAAATACATCAAATAAAGTCTAAGAAAATAATTCCAATTGATAGAGGTCAAATCTTTACTTATAAGCCCAAAATCAACCGAAAATCAAACCCGGGCCCATACCTCAGAATCTGACAAAACTCATAAAATCCGACAATCCATTCAATTTTGTGTCCAACCAGACTAGTTTCACTCAAATCCGACTTCGAATCAATATTCAAAACTCAAAAACTCACTTTATGAAACTTTAGGCTAAAACCCTCAATTTCTCTTTAAAAATCCATAATCCAATTACCAAAAATGAAGATAAAATCACGAAATATAATTACAAGTGAGTCCAGAATGCTTACCCCAAGTCACATGGTAAATTTTGTTTCAAGAATCGTCTCAATCCGAGCCCCCAATCTCAAAAATATGAAAAAAGAACCAAAACCTCAAAATATATAGAATCTTCCTAGCAAGTTTCGCATTTGGGAACCAATTTCCGCTTCTGCGGACTCGCACATGCGGCCCAGCCTCCGCTTCTGCGAACATGCCCAAACTCAGCTTCCATCGCTTCTGCGATCATTTTCCCACTTCTACGGTCGCGCTTCGGCACAAATATCTCCGCATCCGCGATCCCTCGCTAACAGTCCAATTGCGCTCCCGCGATGAAGTGTCCATATCTGCGCCTTCGCAGATGCGACGAAAGCTCCGCATTTGCGGACTCCTGCCCAGCATCGCTTTTTTTTTTTCTGCGCTCATGATCTCACTTATGCGACCATTGCACCTGCGCAATACCAGTCGCAGGTGCGGAACACCAGAACCAGCAGCCCAGCGAAAATTCAACTTAGTCCAAAACTTATTCGAACCTCGTCCGAAATGTACCTGAGCCTTTCGGAACCCCGTCCGAATATACAAACAAGTTCCATAACATCACACAAACTTACTCGAGGTCTCAAATCACGCATAACAACATCAACACCACGAATCGCACCTCAAATCGAACTTAATGACCTTCGAATCTTTCAACTCCCAAAACTGGTGTCGAACCATATCAAATCAATACGGAATGAACTCAAATTTTGCACACAAGTCCCAAATGACATAACGAAGCTATTCCAGTTCCCGGAACTTCAATCCAAACCTGATATCATCAAAGTCAACTCCCGGTCAAACTTATGAACATTCCAAACATTCAAATTGCCAACTTTTGCCAATTAGCGTTGAATCCTTCCAGAAATATCCAATTGCAAATCCGGGCATCCTCCCAAGTCCAAAATACCCATTAGGACTTAACGGAATTATCAAAACTCCATTCCGGGGTCAAATTCACAAAAGTCAAATTTGGTCAACTCTCAACTTAAAGCTTAAATCATGAAATTCATTCTTCCAAATCGATTCCGAATAACTAGAAAACCAAAACCGACGATTCACATAAGTCCTAATAAATCATACGGAGCTACTCATGCCATCAAACTACTGAGCGAAGTGCAAATGCTCGAAACGACTGGTCGGGTCGTTACATTAATATGGCCGGCTATTTGTGTAAATCTCCCGTAGAAACTATGATGTTAGGTTAAAAATTCATGTTTTTGCATGTAATTTATCTTGCATTATACCTCAATCTTGTTAACTTTCGTGTAAATATTTGTAACTCGAGCTTAATAATGGTGTTTATATGTGTAGGAGTCAATTTGAAGTGATTTTGCAAGCGTGCATGCAAAGTGAAGTACAAAATAGAAGAATTTCGAGGGAGTATGATTTTGCTGCCCAGGTTTGTGCCAAGCACCAACCAAAACGCCAATGGCAGAATAGCACAGAGTTGGAGAAATTTTGGCGTCCAGGTTTGTCATGACCCGAATTTCCCACCTTCGGACTGTAATGGCGCCTAACATTTCACTTACAAGGCAAGCCAACATTAGAATAATATTAACCATTTTTGAAACAATTTTAAATTTATTAATAACAAGGAAACAAATGCAGAAGCAAAGATTGAAATATAGTGAAATAATCCATCAAAACAACGGTGTCTAAATACCACCCCAGAATTGGTGTCACAAGTGCACGGGCTTCTAGAATAAATACAAATAAAGGTCTGAATAAAATAAAGTTGTCTGGAAATAAATACACAGCTAAAGTAAAGTAGACGGGGACTTCAGAAATGCGAACGCCGTGCAGTTATACCTCAAGTCTCCTCTGAATAACTGAGATTCGAGCAAGTCTACGGTTCGCCGCTGGGACCAACTCCAAAATCTGCACAAGAAGTGCAGAGTGTAGTATCAGTACAACCGACCCCATGTACTGGTAAGTGCTGAGCCTAACCTCAACGAAGTAGTGACGAGGCTAAGGCGATTCACTTACATTAACCTGTAAGCAATATTAATAACAACCATAAATAATAGAATTAAATCAGGTAACTCATTTATTATAATTGAAGCCAACGCAGCAGTTATAATCAATTATTATTTCCATCAATTCTGTTGCAGTGTGTAACCCGCTCTCACAATATATTCACATTCAGTTCTGTTGCAGCGTGCAACCCGCTCCTCCAATATATTTATTTTAATCAAGTCTGTTGTGACGTGCAACCCGATCCTCCAATATGGACTCTTAATACGTCTGTTGCGGCGTGTAACCCGATCCTCCAATATAGACTTTTAATAAGTCTGTTGCGGCGTGAAACCCGATCCTCCAATATAGACTTTTAATAAGTCTGTTGCGGCGTGAAACCCGATCCTCCAATATTTCCATTCGAATCAATTCTTATAGAAGAAATTCCCCAATAAATGCAACAATTAATATAAAATCATAAGACAACAAGGATACAACAATTATAATTTAATTATGAAACAAACAATGACAATTAGCAATTTATTATAGAAATCAGAGAGAAAATGGACAGTTAATGCAGGAATTCAAGAGATAATATTTGACAAAGAATATGAGAGAAATAATTATTATAATAATTAATTTATAATTTAAAATAATTTATGATTTTTCAAGTAAGCAGGCAAACAATTAATTTGACGACGTATAGACACTCGTCACCTCGCCTATACGTCATTCACATGCAATTCATATAACAAATAATTTAAGGGTTCTATTCCCTCAAGTCAAGGTTAACCACGACACTTACCTTGCTTTGCAAATTCCAATCAATTACTCGACCACAATTTTTCCTTTTAAATTTCTCTCCAAAAGCATCAAATTTATTCATAAACAATTCGATATACTCAATACGAATCATAGGAATTAATTTCATATGAATTTACAAATTTTCCAGATAAAAGTCCGAAATTAATTAAAATATTTGGTAGTGGGACCCACGTCTCAAATCCTGGAAAAACTTATGAAATCCGAACACTTGTTTCAATACGAGTTCAACCATATAAAATTTATCCAATTCCGATATCAAATGGACCCTCAAATCTTAATTTTTCGTTTTTGGAAAGTTTTACAAAAAATTCAAATTTCTTCAATCTAAATCTGAGATAAATGATAAATATAGACATTGATTTGTGAAATATAATCACTTTTAGTTAAAGAACACTTACCCAATTCAAAGTCGTGAAAATCCCCCTTGAAATCACCCAAATCCGAGACTTAAAACTCAAAAATGAGTAAAAATGGCTAAGACCCGATTTTATGTATTCTGCCCAGCATTTTTGCATCTGCGGGCTATATTTTCGCACCTGCGGTCACGCATTTGCGAGAAAAATCTTGCATTTGCGAAGTGGGGTTACCAGGTGAGGTTCCGCATCTGCGAACATTTCTATCGCACATGTGACGTCGCAGAAGCGACCAAACGACCGCAGAAGTGGTCCAGCCTTCGTAGAAGCCGGTCGCGCATTTGCGCCCCATTTCTTCACATAAGTGACGCAACTAGCCAATACCCAGGTCGCAGAAGTGACCAGCTTCTCGCAAATGCGGTTGCGCACCTGCGATCACCATTGTTCATGTGCGATTACACCGGTTCTGCCAAGAACCTGCTGCTTTCAACATGCTCTAAACAATTTGAATTCCGTCCGAAACTCACCCGAGCCCCTCGGGACCTTATCCAAATATCCCAAAAAGTCCCGTAACATAATACGGATTTACTCGGGGTCTCGTATCACATCAAACAATGCTAAAATTACAATTCACTCCCCGATTCAAACTTTGAGTTTTAAACTTTTAAATTTGCAAATCTCATGCCAAAACATATTAAATGAATCCGAAATGACTTCAAATTTGGCACACAAGTCATAAATGACATAACAGAGCTGTTCATATTTCCAGAATCGTATTCCGGCTCGGATATCCAAAAGTCAACCCCGTGGTCAAATTTGGAATATTTTGCCTTTAAATTGCTAGTTCCGTTAAATGGTCATAACTAGAGCTAGGGACCTCCAAATTAAATTTCGGGCATACTCCCAAGTCCCAAAGCACGATACGAAGCTACTGGAACTGTCAAAACACTGATCCAGGTCCGTTTGCTAAATATGTTGACTAAAGTCAACTCACTTGAATTTTAAAGCTCTATTTCATATTTTAATTCATTTTCACATGAAAACTTTTCGAAAAATTTTACGGATTGCGCACGCAAGTCGAGGAATGATAAATGGTGCTTTTCGAGGTTTTAGAACATAGAATTACTTATTAAACTTAAAGATGACATTTTGGGTCATCACATTCTCCATCTCTAAAATAAATGTTCGTCCTCGAACGGAGTTAGAAAGAAGTACCCGAGCTTTTGAATAACATGGATATTTACTCTGCATGTCCGACTCGAACTCCCAGGTAGATGCCTCTACTGGCTGACCTCTCTATTGCACCCGAACTGAAGAATAATTCTTTGACCTCAGCACATGGGATGAATCACCATGATATTTCCGGAGCGTAGACACATGGAACACCAGATGAACCGCTGATAAACTAGGTGGTAATGCAAGCATGTAGGCTACTTCACTCACCCTTTCAAGAATTTCAAAGGGTTCGATATACCTAGGGCTTAACTTGCCCTTCTTTCTGAACCTCATTACACCTTTCATAGGTGAAACTCGGAGCAATATTCTTTCTCCAACCATGAATGCAATATCACGAACTTTACGGTCGGCATAACTCTTTTGCCTAGACTGAGTTGTGCGAGGTCGATCCTGAATAATCTTGACCTTATCCAAGGCATCCTGTATCAAATCGGTACCCAACAACCGAGCCTTTCCCGGTTCAAACCAACCAACTGGCGATCGACATCGCCTTCCGTAAAATGCCTCATATGGAGCCATCTGAATGCTCGATTGGTAGCTATTATTATAAGCAAACTTTGCAAGTGGAAAGAAATATTCCCAAGAACCTCCAAAGTCTATAACACAAGCGCGGAGCATATCTTCCAATATCTGAATAGTGCGCTCTGACTGTCCGTCTGTCTGTGGATAAAATATTGTACTCAACTCTACCCGCATGCCTAACTCACGCTGTACAGCCCTCCAGAAATATGAGGTAAACTGCGTACCTCGATCTGAAATAATAGACACTGGCACACCGTGAAGGCGGACAATATCATGAATGTAAATTTCAGCTAACCTCTCTGAAGAATAGGTAACCGCTACTAGAATGAAATGTGCTGACTTGGTCAACCTGTCCATAATGACCCAAACTGCGTCAAATTTTATTTGAGTCCATGGGAGCCCAACAACAAAATCCATAGTGATACGCTCCCACTTCCACTCAGGAATTTCTAACTTCTGAAGCAAACCACCAGGTCTCTGATGCTCGTACTTAACTTGCTGACAATTCTGACACTGAGCTACATATGCAATTATATCCTTTTTCATTCTCCTCCACCAATAATGTTGCCGCAAATCTTGATACATTTTGGCGGTACCTGGATGAATAGAATACCTGGAACTGTGTACTTCTTCAAGAATTAATTTACGAAGTCCATCCACATTAGGCACACAAATGCGACCCTGCATTCGCAGAACACCATCTTCCCCCATAGAAACCTGTTTGGCATCACCGTGACACATCGTGTCCTTAAGGACAAGTAAGTGAGAATCATCATACTGCCTCTCTCTGATACGCTCATATAAAGAAGACGGAGCGACTGTGCAAGATAGAACCCGACTGGGTTCTGAAACATCTAACCTCACGAACTGATTAGCCAAAGTCTGAATATCTGCAGCTAATGGCCTCTCACCAACCGGAATATACGCAAGACTGCCCATACTCACAGCCTTTCTACTCAAGGCATCGGCCACCATATTGGCCTTTCCGGGGTGATATAAAATGGTGATATCATAGTCTTTCAACAACTTCATCCATCTTCTCTGACTCAAATTAAGATCTTTTTGTTTGAACAGATATTGGAGGCTACGATGATTAGTAAATACCTCACACGAGATACCATAGAGGTAATGCCTCCAAATCTTCAGCGCATGAACAATGGCTGCCAATTCTATGTCATGAACATGATAATTCTTCTCGTGAACTTTCAACTGTCGCGATGCATATGCAATTACCTTGCCATCTTGCATTAATAATGCACCAAGCCCAATGTGAGATGCATCATAATATACCGTATACAATCCTGAACCTGTGAGTAATACCAACACTAGTGCGGTAGTCAAAGCAGTCTTGAGCTTCTGAAAGCTCATCACACTCGTCTGACCATCTGAATGGGACACCCTTCTGGGTTAGTCTGGTCAATGGGCTTGCTATAGATGAATACCCTTCCACGAACCGAAGATAATAACCTGCTAAACCAGGAAACTCCGGATCTCTGTAAATGAAGTAGGTCTAGGCCAATTCTGAACAACCTCAATCTTTTTAGGATCCACCTTTATGCCTTCTGCCGATACAACATGCCCCAAAAAGGCAACTGAGTCTAACCAAAACTCGCATTTTGAAAATTTGGCATATAACTGATTATTCTTCAAGGTGTGGAGCACACTTCGAAGATGCTTCTCATGCTCCTCTCGACTGCTGGAGTAAATCAAGATATCATCAATGAATACAACCACAAAAGAATCCAAATAAGGCTTGAACACCCAATTCATCAAATCCATAAATGTTGCTGGAGCATTTATTAACCCAAATGACATCACTAGGAACTTGTAATGCCCATATCGAGTCCGAAAAGCTGCCTTTTGGACATCAGATGCCCTAATCTTCAACTGATGGTAATCAGATCTCAAATAAATCTTCGAAAATACCTTGGCACCCTAAAGCTGATCAAATAAGTCATCAATTCTTGGTAGCGGATATTTGTTTTTGATAGTGGCCTTGTTCAACTGGTGATAGTCTATACACATCCGCATCGAGCCATCTTTTTTCTTTACAAATAATACTGGTGCACCCCAGGACGAGACACTGGGTCTAATAAATCCCTGATCAAGCAAGTCTTGTAACTGCTCTTTCAATTCTTTTAACTCTGGAGGGGCCATACGGTATGGTGGAATAGAAATGGGCTGAGTGCCCGGAGCCAAATCAATATAGAAGTCAATATCTCTGTCGGGTGGCATCCCCAGCAGATCTGTAGGAAATACTTCTGAAAATTCATGAACAACTGGTACTGAGTCCATAGAAGGAACATCCGCACTGGGATTGCGAATATAAGCCAAATAGGCTAGGCACCCTTTCTCTACCATACGTCGAACTTTCATATAAGAAATAACCCTGCTGGCAGAATGACCATGAGTTCCTTTCCACTCTAACCGAGGTAACCCTGGCATAGCTAGGGTCACTGTCTTGGCATGACAATCCAATATATCATGATAAGGGGACAGCCAATCCATACCCAAGACGACATCAAAATCTACCATATCAAGAAGTAGAAGATCCACACTAGTCTCAAGGTTACCAATAGTAACCACACACGAATGATAGGCATGATCTACTATAATAGAGTCTCCCACCGGTGTAGATACATACACAGAAGCACTCAGAGAATCACAAGGCACAACCAAATATGAAGCGAAATAGGAGGACATATAGGAATAAGTAGATCCTAGATCAAAAAGAACTGAAGCATCTCTATGGCAAACAGGAATAATACTTGTGATCACAGCATCAGATGACTCGGCCTCAGGCCTAGCTGGAAAATAATAAAATCGGGGCTGGGCCCCACCACTCTGAACTGCATCTCTGGGACGGCCTCTAACTGGTTGGCCTCCACCTCTAGCGCTCTGACCTCCACCTCTAATGGCCTGACCTCCTCCTCTTGCTGGCTGACCCCTGCCTCTAGCTGGCTGAGCATGTAGTGAAGCAACCGGTGCCGGTATGATGGTCTGGGAGGATGACCCCTACCAAAATTACCCCTTCCTCCAGACAAGGCACCACTGAAACCACCAAACTGACGAGGCCTCTTATTAGACCTCTGCTCTCTCTCCTGTGTAAGAACTATCTCGATCCTCCTGGCGACATTAGCAGCCGCCTGAAAAGAAATCTCACTTCTGGTTTCCTTGGCCATTTGAAGTCTGATAGGGTGAGTGAGTCCCTCAATAAACCCCCTCACTCTCTCTCCCTCTGTAGGTAGTAAAAGGAGAGCATGACAGGCCAAATCCACAAAACGGGACTCATACTGAGTAACAGTCATACTGCCCTATTGTAGACGCTTAAATTATTTGTGGAATTCCTCTCTCAGTGTGATAGGGAGGAACTTCTCCAGAAATAGCTGAGAGAACTGCTCCCAGGTAAGTGTAGGTGATCCGACTGGTCGGGTCAATGTATAATCTCTCCACCACCTCTTGGCGGAACCCGTCATCTGGAATACCGCAAAATCAACTCCATTAGTCTTAACTATACCCATGTTACGCAACACCTCATGGCAGCGTTCAAGATAATCTTTTGGGTCCTCAGAAGGTGTACCACTGAAATGAACTGGAAAGAGCTTAGTAAACTTATCCAGTCTCAATAAGGCCTCAAAAGACAAGGCGGGCCTATCACCAGTCTGTACCGTAACAACTGGCTGAACTACCCCAACTGGCGAGGCTGCTGGAGCCTGATTCTGGGGATCCATCTGCTCCGGAGCGGGAGTAGTGGGAGTTTGTGCTCCTTCCCCAGCTTGTGAAATGGCTGGTGCCACTGAAAATGTACCATTTTGGGCCACTCCCTCCATAAGACTCACTAATCGGACTAGAGCGTCCTGAAGCACTGGAGTGACTATGAATCCTTCCGGGACCTGAACTGGTCCAACTGGTACATTCTGAACTGGGACCTCCTCCTGAAGGTCTACCTGAGGTTCTACAACAGGTGCAGCTGCTCGGACTCTGGACTGAGCTCTACTTCGGCCTCTAGCACGACTTCGGCCTCGACCTCTACCCCTGGCCATAGTTGCGACCGGGGGTTCTGGTCCCCGTCCATCGGTAGAGGTATTACGTGTTCTCACCATCTGCGAGAGAATAAGAGTAGAATGGTCCAATCATCGATGATAGAATAAAATCGCACGACAGAATAAGAAAGAAGTGATATTGTTCCTAAACTTCATAACCTCTAAGAGATAAGTACAGACGTCTCTGTACCCAACCTTCAGACTATACTAAGCTTGCTCGCGACTCGTGAGACCTATGTAACCTAGTGATCTGATACCAACTGTCACGATCCGAAATTCCTACCTTCGGACCGTGATGGCACCTAACATTTCACTTGCTAGGCAAGCCAACGTTAGAATAATATTAACCATTTTTAAAATAATTTTAAATTTATTAATAACAAGGAAACAAATATGGAAGCAAAGTTTGAAATATAGTGAAATAATCCATCAAAACAACGGTGTCTAAATACCATCCCAGAATTGGTGTCACAAGTGCACGAGCATCTAGAATAAATACAAATAAAGGTCTGAATAAAATAAAACTGTCTGGAAACAAACACACAACTAAAGTAAAGTAGACAGGGACTTCAGAACTGCGAACGTCGTGCAGTTATACCTCAAGTCTCCTTTGAATAGCTAAAATCCGAGCAAGTCTACGGTACGCCGTTGGGACCAACTCCAAAATATGCACAAGAAGTGCAGAGTGTAGTATCAGTACAACTGACCTCATGTACTGGTAAATGCTGAGCCTAACCTCGACAAAGTAGTGACGAGGCTAAGGCGGTTCACTTACATTAACCTGTACGCAATATTAATAACAACCACAAATAATAGAATTAAATCAGGTAACTCATTTATTATAATTGAAGCCAACGCAGCAGTCATAATCAATTATCATTTCCATCAATTCTGTTGCAGTGTGCAACCCGCTCTCATAATATATTCACATTCAGTTCTGTTGCAGCGTGCAACCCGCTCTCACAATATATTCACATTCAGTTTTGTTGCAGCGTGCAACCCGCTCCTCCAATATATTTATTTTAATCAAGTCTATTGCGGCGTGCAACCCAATCTTCTAATATGGACTCTTAATAAGTCTGTTGCGGCGTGACCCATTCCTCCAATATAGACTTTTAATAAGTTTGTTGCGGCGTGCAACCCGATCCTCCAATATAGACTTTTAATAAGTCTGTTGCGGCGTGCAACCCGATCCTCCAATATTTCCATTCCAATCAATTCTTATAGAAGAAATTCCCCAATAAACGCAACAATTAATATAAAATCATCAGACAACAAGCATACAACAATTATAATTTAATTATGAAACAAACAATGACAATTAGCAATTTATTATAGAAATCAGGGAGAAAATAGGCAGTTTAATATTTAATATGCTAAATGTCAAATAACAATTAAAATACATAATTCAAATAGCATGTAACAATTAATGCAGGAATTCAAGAATTAATATTTGACAAATAATATGAGAGAAATAATTATTATAATAATTAATTAATGATTTAAAATAATTTAAGATTTTTCAAGTAAGCAGGCAAATAATTAATTTGACGACGTATAGACACTCGTCACCTCGCCTATACGTCGTTCACATGTAATTCACATAACAAATAATTTAAGGGTTCTATTCCCTCAAGTCAAGGTTAACCACGACACTTACCTTGCTTTGCAAATTCCAATCAATTACTCAACCACAGCTTTTCCTTTTAAATTTATCTCCAAAAGCTTCAAATCTATTCACAAACAATTCAATATACTCAATACGAATCATAGGAATTAATTCCATATGAATTTATAAATTTTTCGGATAAAAATTCGAAATTCATTAAAATATTCGGCAGTGGGACCCACGTCTCAAATCCCGGAAAAACTCGCGAAATCCGAGCACCCGTTCCGATACGAGTTCAACCATACAAAATTTGTCCAATTCCGATATCAAATGGACCCTCAAATCTTAATTTTTCGTTTTTTGGAAAGGTTTACAAAAATTCCATTTTCTTCCATCTAAATCCCAGATAAATGATGAATATAGACATGGATTTGTGAAATATAATCAATTTTGGTTAAAGAACACTTACCCAATTCAAAGTCGTGAAAATCCCCCTTGCAATCGCCCAAATCCGAGACTTAAAATTCAAAAATGAGTAAAAATGGCTAAGACCCGATTTTATATATTCTGCCCAGCATTTTCGCATCTGCGGGCTATATTTTCGCACCTGCGGTCACGCATTTGCGAAGTGGGGCTGCCAGGCGAGGTTTCGCATCTGCGGACATTTCTATCGCACCTGCGACATCGCAGAAGCGACAAAACGACCGCAAAAGCGGTCTCTTCCGCAGAAGCAGTCCAGCCTTCGCAAAAGCGGTCGCGCATTTGCGTCCCATTTCTCCGCAGAAGCGACGCAACTGGACAATGCCCAGGTCACAGAAGTGACCAGCTTCTCGCATATGCGGTTGCGCACCTGCGATCACCATTGTGCAGGTGCGATTACACCAGGTTCTTCCAAGAACCTGCTGCTTTCAACATGCTCTAAACAATCCGAATTTCGTCCGAAACACACCTGAGCCCTTCGGGACCTTATCCAAATATCCCAACAAGTCCCGTAACATAATACGGACTTACTCGGGGTCTCGTATTACGTCAAACAATGCTGAAATTACAATTCACACCCCGATTCAAACTTTGAGTTTTAAACTTTTAAAATTGCAAATCTCGTGCCAAAACATATTAAATGAATCCAGAATGACTTCAAATTTGGCACACAAGTCATAAATGATATAATGGAGCTGTTCAAATTACCAGAATCGGATTCCGACTCCGATATCAAAAAGTCAATCCCGTGGTCAAACTTAGAATATTTAACCTTTAAATTGCTAGTTCCGTTAAATGGTCATAACTTGAGCTAGGGACCATCAAATTAAATTCTGGACATACGCCTAAGTCCCAAATCACAATACAGAGCTACCGAAACTATCAAAATACTAATCCGGGTCCGTTTGCTAAAAATGTTGACTAAAGTCTACTCACTTAAATTTTAAAGCTCTATTTCACATTTTAATTCATTTTTGCACATGAAAACTTTCCGGAAAATTTTACGGACTGTGCACGCAAGTCGAGGAATGATAAATGGTGCTTTTCGAGGTCTTAGAATATAGAATTACTTATTAAATTTAAAGATGACATTTTGGGTCATCACAAGGTTGGCGCCAAGCGCCAAGCGAGACGACTAAGGGCAGATTTCATCCTAATTCGGCTAGGACTTGGTAGTTTCGACCCTTCATGCCCCAACATGTATAAAAGGGGTTCTAAACCTATTTCTTAAGGGGGAGACATTATTGGAGAGGTAAGAAGGCTACGAGGACACTTGGAAGCAACAAATCACAAGAGTTTTCTCTTCCGTTCGTCCTTAATCTATATTTTAATGCTTTCAATTATTATCATAATTGTTAGTATGGTTATGAGTATCTAAAATTTCTAATCTAGGGTTTGATAGAACCTATTGGAGAATGATTTCTACTGCGTTTAATATAGATTTGCCTTTAATTTTTCTCTACTTGTTCATCTATATTTTTGTTGTTGTTGATTGAAGATCTCTCAATTAACTATGCCTTTTTAGTGTGTATGCTGCTCAAGAGAGTACACATTTAGGTAGTTGTTGAACAAAACCACTCCTAACGTATTTGATAAATCAATATAGAGGGTTTAAAGATGGGATTAGAGATAACAAAATCTTGGTGCGATCATAGTGAGCGGTGAATTAGTGTCAGCTGGTGTAGTTCGAGAGAATATGTCTAGTAAATTGTGGTAGTTGCTCGAGAGAGAGCTACGATACCCAAAGTGCTCACTATGGGTAGAGAATACTTAGGCGAATTTATAGGAAACGTAGAGGGGGGAGATTCCGATAATAGGGAAAATCATAACTCTAGACCTCTCCTTAATCTTTTCTCCAAACCTTAGTATCTCTAGGTTATAATTTACTACTTTAATTAGTTAGTTAATTAGTTAGAAATAAAATCTCAATCTTTATAATTTCATAATTTGTTCAAACTTGTCTTCTTAGTGATAGTAAACGGTTGTAGCAAAACCTTAGTTCTCTGTGGGATTCGACTCCGGGCTTTTAAACCAGATTATATTTGCAATGACCACTTAGTCCTTTTTATAAGGCATTATCTTCGTAGTTGGAGAGAATATGTCTAGTAAATTGCGGTAGTTTCTCAAGAGAGGTCTACAACACCTAAAGTACTCACGATCGGTAAAGAATACTTAGGCGAAATTATAAAAGACATAGGGAGAAGGATTCCGACAATTGGGGAAATCATAACTCTATACCTCTCCTTAATCATTTCTCCACCCCCTAGTATCTTTTTTTTTGGTCCACCCCCCTTAGTATCTTTAGTTGTAAACCTACTCCTTTAATTTGTTTGTTAATTAGATATAAAAATCTTAATATTTATAACGTAGGAATTGTTCGAGCTTGTCTTCTCAGTGATAGTGAACAGTCGTAGCTAAACCTTAGTTCTCTGTGGGATTCGACTCCGGACTATTAGATCGGATATTATATTTGCAACAAACTCTTATCCTTTTTAGGAGTAGATTTGGGTGTGATCAAATTTTGGCGCCGTTTCCAGGGAATTAACGATGTAGCTGTAGCTGTAAATATTGCTTGTTGTCAAGTTTGAACTTTTATTTTATTTTATTTTTATGTTTTTATTTGAGAGACATGGCATCTTGGAACTATGAGAGTTTTGATGTTGGTAATTCTACTTTTGATCTTCCTTATGCATATTGTGGAGGAAACCACTTGTGCCAAAATTATCAATATATTCCCGAGAGCGAGTTATGTGCACCAACTCAATCTCATGTGTAGAATGTGTGTGATATGTGTGGTGGTCAATATGGTTACTTTTATAGTTGTGCTTATATTTCTTATCCTCCCCACACCCCTTGTTATGATAGTTTTACTTTTACTTGTGAAGTTACTAGGAACAAAGAACATGGGGATGCTGATTTAAAGGAGATCAAGGATATGTTAATGTGCCCTGTGGAATAAAATAATAAGACACAATTACAGATAAAAAGGCAAGAGAAAACTATTCATAACTTGAAGGCTCAAGTGAGTCAAGTGGTCGAAACTTTGAATGTTCGATAAGTCAATATGGTGGATAGTAGCCAAAAATAATGTGAATTGGAGTCAGTAGTTGACACTATGATGAAAGAGGTCAGAGTAGAACACCAACAACCTAGCCAACTAGAATTTGAGGATACCAATGTTGAAGGCGTGATACTAGAGTCAATTGAGGACATTGAGGATAAATATTCAGTTGACTTTACTGGCACTGGTGCAGAGGATGTTGAACATCTCGAAGTTCATGTATTTGAGCACGTTGGACCTCATTCCAAACACTTTTCTACCTTGTGTTATGATTGTGAAATGTGAATGGATCCTTACGAGCATACAAAGGAGTCAACGGAAGAGGTAGATGATCCTTATATTCTGAAATTTTCGAAGCCATCTAGGAAAGATGACACTCCTCAGATGGAAGCCAAAAAGTGCATAAAGAATCATTTAGTTTTTGGCTTACAAGAATTTGACCACCCCAAGAGCATGATCATAGAGTAGAATCAAAACTTGGGGTACAATTCATACGCTCGAAGTGGAGGCAAAAAGTAATTCGCGTCATGTCGTGACGTTAAATTAGGCGCTTGTTGGGAGGCAACTCAACTTTAATGCTTTTTTATTTTGTTATTTTTTTAATTGTGTTATTTTGTAGTATAATTCTTTTATTTTGTAGGAGCATAGAAAGGAAAGTCAATGGAAGGAATCAAAATCAAATCAGATGGTTGAAACTAAGTATGAGGTATCCACATGAAGGACCAGGCTTGGGAGAAGTCTGAGTATCCTATGAGTTGCTAATACTTCGGCCTTTGGCCTACCGGGAAGTTTTTTTCACCCTCTTGTTATTTATGGTGTGTATTGGGGACAATGCACAATTTTAAGTGTGTGGTGAGGAGATTGTTTGGGTGATTTTCTATGATATTTTAGTTGTGTTAGTTTAACTTTTAAAAAATAAATTGGATATTTCCTGACGATGGATCTCTTGAATAACTTTTTTGAGGGATTAAGGTCCAATACAAAAAATTAAAAATATTTTCTTTAGTTTTAGTTAGTTGTAGTTAGATAATAACCCCCCTTGATTTTTCTTTTGGCATCGGTTCTTTTTCAAGGGATGTAACTTGAACCGGGTATTATTTTTAGGAAATCGAGGGAAGAAAACTTGAGTGTTCTATATGTCTTTTGACCTGTTTGATGCTAACATAGTTAGGCCTTGGCATACAAATTATCTTTCTAACATGTTTTGATGAAAATTGATGTCGTGAAAGATTGAATAGCTTGTCTGTGATTCTTTCTCTTATTTACCTGACTCATTGTTCATGTAGTGCTTTATTGCTTAATACTTCTTGATTTTGTGATTACTTGCCTAAACTTGAGAGTTGGAATGGAACCGTCCCGACTAGGGTCATGTGTATTGTGTGATGTGAGGTTTTGATTACATTATGTGTTATCCTGTGTTTGTCTAGAACATGCATTGTGTGTTAGTCGAAGCGAAATAAGTAAGCTTTGTGAGTTTAGGAGATGATGTATGCGTTTCTTTGATTGTCTATTGAGCTATTATGCCACCATAAATAAAATTATCCGTAGATATCCCATTTGTGCCTATAAGTCTTTTCTTTGGCACCCACATTACAAGCCGATTCCCATTTTATTCTTAATTAAATCTTTTCAAACCTTTACCTCTGAAAGCACGTAAGTCGCTAGAAGAGTAAGGTGAGAGTTGGGGTAGCTTTTGAATGGAACCATAGAAAAGGCCAAAAAGGTGCACGTATGTTTGAAAGATCATTAGCCAAGCAACCTAAATTTAGGGAGAGTGTTGGAGAATAAAAAAAAAGAGAAAAAAGAAAAGCAAAAAAAAAACAAAGAAAATACAAAAAAGAGAAAAAAAGTATATAGTAAATACGCCTCCTATTCATCGTGATACGGGCTAGTGAATACAGAGTTGTGCTTAAAGAAAAAGGGCCAAGTTTTATATGGTTTCGTGGCATTTCTTGAATTGGTCATAAATAGTGTGTAGTGTATTAAAGTGTTTAAGAGGGTTAGTTACTATACCCAAAATATATCCTACTCGTCCCTTAGCCTGCATTACAACCAGTAAAGACCTAATTTATCTTAGACTGTGCGAGCTTAGATTAGTGGAGATATACACTACGGGCAAGCCTATGATACAAGCACGGAGTACACATGAATTTCTTTGTGAGAGTGAGTGATTCTTTGTCCATATATGTGATGTTCTTAAATTATATTCGAATGCATATTCGAATATGTGGACACAATACCCTCTTATTCTTTGGTAGGCACATGATTCCATAACGAATAGGTGACGTTATTAAACATCTCTTGTTGGGTGAGTGCACGAGTTGAGAGTGCCTATTGGCAACGAGTCGGTCTTTGAGGTTGGGTGGTTATGGGCAGGTTGTTTGAGTGTTTTTAAGTGGTCACTAATATTCCGGCATGTGAAAGATGGGAAAGGTATAAATGCGTATGCAAGGGATTAATTGTTGATATCAACCATGGTCATAAGTGTAGTATGTTGAATCGCCAAAGGTTCCTCCATTGTATGATGTCTTGCGTGCATTGTTTGTTTAGCAAGGTTTTAGGTTGCTCGAGGACGAGCAAGAGCTTAAGTGTGGGGGTGGTGATATTAGGCTAAAAATCTATGCTTTCGCATGTAATTTGTCTTGCATTATACTTCATATTTGTGACTCGAGCTTAATAATGGTGTTTATATGTGTAGGAGTCAATTTGAAGTGATTTGGCAAGTGTGCATGCAAAGTGAAGTAAAAAACAAATGAATTTGGAGGGAGTATGATTTTGGCGCCCAGGTTGGCGCCAGGCACCAACCAAAATGCCAATGCCAAAATAGCACAGAAGTGGAAAAATTTCGGTGTCCAGTTTAGCGCCAGGCGCCAAACGAGACGGCTAAGGGCGTATTTCGTCCTAATTCGGCTAAGACTTGGTAGTTTCGACCCTACATGCCCCTAACATGTATAAAAGGGGTTCTAAACTTATTTCTTAAGAGGGAGACATTATTGGAGAGGCAAGAAGGCTACAGGGACACTTGGAAGCAACGAATCACAAGAGTTTTCTCTTCCATTCTTCCTTAATCTGTATTTTAATGCTTTCAATTATTACCATGATTGCTAGTATCGTTATGAGTAGCTAAAATTTCTAATCTAGGTTTTGATGGAACCTATTGGAGGATGATTTTCTACTACATTTAATATAGATTTGCCTTTGATTTTTCTCTACTTGTTCATCTATATTTTCGTTGTTGTTGATTGCAGAGCTCTCAATTAACTGTGCCTATTTAGTGTGTATACTGCTCGAGAGAGTACACATTTAGGTAGTTGTTGAACTACACCACTCCTAACGTATTTGAGAGATCAATACAGAGGGTTTAAAGGCAGGATTAGAGATAACGAAACCTTGGTGCCATCATAATGAGCGGTGAATTAGTGTCAGCTAGCGTAGTTCGAGAGAATATGTCTAGTAAATTGTGGCAGGTGTATTTATAAGAAACGTAGTTGGGGGAGATTCCGACAATATGGGAAATCGTAAATCTAGACCTCTCCTTAATCTTTTCTCCAAACCTTAGTATCTCTAGGTTATAATTTACAACTTTAATTAGTTAGAAATAAAATCTCAATCTTTATAATTTCAGAATTTGTTCAAACTTGTCTTCTTAGTGATAGTAAACTGTTGTAGCAAAACCTTAGTTCTCTGTGGGATTCGACTCCGGACTCTTAAACCGGATTATATTTGCAACGACCACTTAGTCCTTTTTATAAGGCATAGTTGGGCATGATCAAATTAGGAAGAGTAACAATTTATGTTTGACTAAATCATTTATGAAAAACTTCTATTAGTATTGAAAAGGAAATTTTACCTCTTATAGCAAACTATTATACCCTATTTATTATAAACCAAAATAATTTTAAAATATTATTACTTATAGCTACCTTTTCTATATTATAGCAAAATAGGTATTTATTTATACCTACCATTTAGGCATGAAATACGCCAATTATGTTCTTTTTATGAAAAACTTCTATTAGTATTGAAAAGGAAATTTTACCTCTTATAGCAAACTATTACACCCTATTTATTATAAACCAAAATAATTTCAAAATATTATTACTTATAGCTACTTTTTCTATATTATAGCAAAATAGGTATTTATTTATGCCTACCATTTAGGCATGAAATACGCCAATTATGTTCTTTCTCTCTCTCTCTCTCTCAGCAAGATTCTCAATCCTCTCTCTTCTCCATCAAATTAGCAGAATCGTCAGCGCTATCATCGTGGTCGTCGTCAGAATCGTCGTCGGTGTCAGAATCGTCGGCATCATCATCCACTATTGGCTCATCCTCTTATGCGAACAAATCTAGCCATGGCTACGCCGGAAAAGATTTGAGGGCCGAGTTTTTGTTCGTCTCCTTTTTTACTTTTAATATAATATATACAGCATTTTGCTTGGTCGGAAAACGCCATCTCCCACAATCTTTCTTCTCTTCTTTTCTATTTAGTCACACATACAATGATACAAATACATTATATTCTGTACAAATACACTCAAATATATTGTATTTTTCTATAAATATATTATTTTTCGCCTGTATTTATGAATTTCGATGATTTGTATTTTTTGAATACAGTCGAATATCACTGTATTTTGTGATTTTTTGTTGTTTGAATGCAATCGAATTGAATACGGTGAATTGAATATAATGTATAATAGTGAATAATGAATATGTGTGAATTGAATATAATGTATACAGTCGAATTGAATAGAACGGTATACATGGAATACAGTCGCGCGAATACATGGAATACAACACAATACCAACAAAATTTATGTAGAGTTGATTTTGTTGAGTTAAATTAGGAGTGATATACGCTAATTGATCATCTTTCCGTTATTAAACAATCGGATTCCCCTATTTGTTTTAGGCGAATCCCGCAATTGTATTCATGAATACAGTAGCGCGAACACAACGAATACAATCGCACGACTGGATTCCCCTATTTTTAGGCGAATTCCGCTATTGTATTCATGAATACAGTAGCACGAATACAACGAATACAGTCGCGTAACAATTAAATAGTAGCTATAGGAAGTAATTATATATATGATAGTTATAGAAAGTTAATAGCCACTCAACAATAGTGGTTTTTGAAAAAATTTCGATTGAAAAAGCAATTTTTGTTTAGTTCCTGGTTTTGCTTTGAAAGAAAAACTATTTCTTTTCTAGAAAAATAATTTTTGCTACTAAACACTTATTTTTTCCCCCAAAATTCTGCCTAAACACCATATAAATCTTCAAGATAAGTTGTACATATTTTTTTAAGAATCCAAAGGTTTGGCCCTTAGGCTATTAGTTTTAGATAATATCCTCAATGATTGACACAGATAAGGATGATATAAGCTTCATCAATTAATTGGTCATGAAGAAAAGAACAGAGACGGAGAAATTTTAAAATTTTTGAGTTAATGGGTTATAATTAATAATTTTGATATATTCGATGAAGTTTTAAAGATAAATACAAAGTTTGAAACAAAGCTACTGAATTCGGCCGACCCATAGACAACATGTTGGCTCCGCCCCTGCATGTGAAGGCTTAGCTGTTGATCCACCAATTTTTTCAGATTCATTTGAATAAGCTAAGTTGAACTTTATTCATTTTGGATTTTAGGACACGATTTCAAATACATATGCAAGATTTGAACCAAAATTACTAAATTCTCCGAACACATATATTATATACTACCTCCAAGCATTAAATGTGTACATGTGACCAGCTCTTTTTCACAGCTAAAAATATTCTGAGGACATCATTTTTCAAATCATATGATGGATAACAATAGAACGTGCTCTTTGTTTCTTTCTGTCCTCTCTTTCTCTTGGAATTATTTGAGTTTATAATATTCCTCTTTTTCTTTTTTGTGTTCACTCATTTTGGTGAAAATGAGTTTCTTATCTTACCAAAACTGGCTATTTGTGGGTGTGTTATTTTTTTGAGAAATAATCAACTTTTTTTTGGGTAACCAGAAATAATCAATTCTAGATATGAGAAAGATGCTTTTAATGTCTGCTAAAAACTTTCATATTTATATAAATAAAAGCAGTATTTGAGTCAGCTTTTACGCAACTCGATTATTTTATTTGATACTTACGATTTCAACATATGTACTAGACAACTCTATTCACCGGGCTTAGGCGGATAAAAAACAATCACCTAGCGTTATTTGACTTTATTAAAAGTTGAACCTTCAACAAATATATCATGCACTTTATTAAACTCTAGACCATGCCATTAAGTGCAGAATTTTGCACCACATTCTCATTTTTTCAGAAAGAAATTTGAGATTGCTTTCTTCTATCATGACAAGGACCACCTCCTTTAGTGGGAGCTCAGACTTTTGGTTACTTGTGCAAGTTTGCCATTGGACATGATTGAAAAATCACATCCACATGGCCTTAAAAATCTAATTGATTCTCTTTTTTAAATTCTCTTTATTCTCGGATTGATGGTATTATTTACTGTTTGATTGCATTTTTCTGTTTTAGTTTTCTTGATACCTTGTTGTTTTCTTGATACTTTTTTGTTGTTACCACCTATTGCCACTAATTTTTTTCATCTTGTCTTTAGCTGAAGGTATATCGGAAACAACTTCTCTGCCCTCTAGGGTAGGTGTAAGGTTTGCGCACACACAACCCTCCTTAGACCCTACTTGTAGGATCCCACTGGTTTTGTTGTTGTTGTACTTTTTTATTATTATAAGGATTTCACCTAAGGTTACTAAATTCTATGGCTAAAGGCACTATGCTGTTGATCTGTGATGGCAAAAGGCAGTCTGCAGTTCAGCTGTAATCATAACAAAAAATTCACAGTTTGCTTGAAAAAGCATCTTTATAAGGAAAAAGCTAACTTAATGATTTGCACACGTCAAAGCCACTTTACATTTCAATACAGCTTGCAACTTCTGCTTTCCTAAAAAAGCAATTCAAGAATACAAAGTACTATGGTCTAGTGGTGAATGATGCTATCCCTTTCATTCCCAAACCAAACCACAATATATCAACATGGAGAGAGAGAGAGAGATATACATTATACAAAAGAGTCAAAAGACAACAAAAATCTTAAGCCAAAAAAACCCTATCCACCAATTTTCCAAAACTACATTGGATCCACACTAGATCAAAGCATCAGAGTTAAAAAGCAGGAAAATAAAACAGAAAAAAAAAATTAAAAAATGTTGCTTGTGACTCGCGACAAGGAGGAAGAAACAGAGAGAATGAACAACCAAACCTAGATAAAAGAATGCCAACTTCTCACCTTCCATCAGCAGATGTGAATGACTCGGCAAATCCGTAGGGGCGAATAGGTATACTAGTTTGAGTGTTATCCAAGCTAGGAAGATAAGAAGAAGAGGATGAATCCATGTGAGTTGAACCTTCATAAGATTGCCATTTCTTAAGAGCCTGAGGCAGTGATATATCAAGATCAATGCCATATATGTCGTCTGAGCTTTGCTCGGATGGTTTCCAGAGCTCCACAAGAGATGAAAGAACATTGACAGCGTGACCCATGTCGGGCCTTTGATATGGTTCCCTTGCACAGCAGTGACCGGCTAGCTCAGCTACGGTGCTGATACTGGCGAGTGTTTCTTGATCACTCAAGTCAATCGCGGGGTCGATTGCTTTTCTGAATGTATCCTTATTCAGATGCATTCTTCGGAACCATGATACAAGATGCATGCTCTCCTCAGGTTGTCTTTCATCAAGAGCCTTTCTTCCTGTGATGAGCTCCATCAAAATCACACCGAAACTGAACACGTCCACCTTGGTTGTAACTCTCCCAGTTACTGGCAAACAAATCAAGAGAATACAAGTTTAGAAAATGATGTATCTACATAACAAGATCTCCTTCTATGCACATATCACAATCAGGAAAGCGAGATGCAAGTAATGAATTTGGTTGGCTATGTTTTTAAGATTCTTGACTTTCACTAAGGGGAAATAAGGAGAAAAAAACAAGAGGATTTTCTGTTATAAGAATAATGACCTTTCAAAGTGTGAGATTATGCTAAAGCAGAAAATGATGGTGCAAAGCAAGCATCAGGAAATAACGTTTCCTGTAGTATGGGTATCAACCTTCAGAAACTAAGTGATCATAACTCTAAAGGGGTTGATAGGATCAAGGAAATTTGATATAATACAGTAATTGTCGTATGTGAATGACAAGTTCTTACCTATGGACTTAACCTTAATTTGACTTGACTAAGAAAGGGAAACATAACAATATACAACAAATAAATTTGCACACATAGGATAGACCAATTATAAAACAGAAAGCCGATCAATGTAAAAGAAGCTGAGTTCTTGAAGTACACTTAATAATCATCCGACTGTTATCGACCTATCACAAAAAAAGGAAAAGAAATCATCTGACTCTTATTGGCCAAATGACTGCTAATTCTCAACAAGCATTCGTGAGATCCATCTCCTAAGCTTCACACAACTAATACTTTAGAGGTTGGACTTAAAACCAAGTTTATTTAGGCACAAATTGCATACAAATATTAAAGCAACAATTAGCATCAAAAGACACAAATCCGTAAGAAAAACGAATACCTGCATATTCTGGTGCCAGATATCCAAATGTCCCAGCAATCCTTGTCTCTATAGAACCTTTCCCTTCAGGAGCAAGTCGCACAAGTCCAAAATCTGCAACTTTAGCCCTCATATCATCCCCTAGTAGAATATTTGAGGGCTTCAAATCCCTATGAATGAAACTCTGGTGGGCTAAACTATGAAGGTACTCTACACCTCTAGCAACATCTAATGCAATGATCAGTCTTTTTGTCCATTCCAGGGGTTTCAGCGCCTCCTCTCTCCAGTTGAAAAGATGACTGCTTAATGTTCCTTGAGGCATGTATTCATAGACTAGAAGCTTTTCGTTCCCATCAAGACAGTACCCAAGTAGTCCAACAAGATGCCTATGCCTGACCTTGGTCAAAACAGCAATCTCGGATTTGAATTCAGTAAGCCCCTTCCCAGCGATGAATCCACATTCCATTCTCTTGACGGCAATCTTCGTTCCATCATGCAACTCTCCTTTGTAGACGGTACCAAAGCCTCCCTGCCCTAGTATGTTCTCTTCGCTAAAATTGTTGGTCACATTCTTCAGTACTTGAATGGATATCACCATATTCCCTGCTTCAACCATTTGAATGTCACCGGTTTCACTAGTAGAAACGGTATGAACTTCACTAACTGCACCAACACTGACAACACTGGATCCGGCAACTGTGATCTTCACGCTATCATTGTCAGAACCAGAATTGCGTGGCTGCATCACCACGGCGTTTGGACTTTGCACTTGGCTAAAACGCTTTTGTTTGCTCCTGTACAGACAGAAAGCTGCTGCTCCGATCAAACAAAGCACAAAGACACCCCCAATTACAGAAAATAACACAATTCCAATCCAGCGATTGGGCTTTTTACGAGATGCTTGTGCATTACCATCAGCACCAGAGCCTGGCGAACCACCTGGAGAAGTACTGCCTTGGGAAGTTACATCACTCTTATCCTTTCCGATATCAGGGTTACCACCAGTTTTCAGAATCATATTATTCCTAAAAGCTGGTACTTTTCCATAAATTTGGTTGTTTGACACATCTAACTCCGCAAGGCCGGTCAACGTGGTCAGCTCCTCTGGAATTGTACCTGTGAGGTTATTATCTGCAAGAACTAATCTTTGCAGTGACTTCAGTGAAGCAAATTCAGGAGCTATTGTCCCTGAAAGCCCCATTTTCTGGAAATTTACGATTGTAATGTTACCATTGGTACAAGTAAGACCAAACCAATCAGCACAGGGATTATTTCCCTTCCAGTTCTCCGCAAACTTCCTTGGATAATCCATCGCTTTTGCAATCGAAAGCAATGTATTTACTCTAGGATCACAATCACCTGGTTGTGGCAAACAAAAGCTGTTTGTATCTTTCGTCAAATCAACCGAGACTGAATCTTTGAACTTAGGCATTGGTCCTTGAAACAAATTATTCGTCAAATTAACAAACTTCAAAGACTCAAGATTCACTAAAGAAGCTGGCAAAGGACCTGTAAAGGAATTATCTCTAAGATTCAATACCTCCAAATCCTTTAATCCTGAAAAATCCGGCAACGGGCCCGAAAATCCATTGGAATGTAACCAAACCTCTTTCAAGAATGTCATGTTTTGTAGAACATCAATTCCTCCACTAAGTTTCTGCCCATTTAACCACAAAGACTCAAGCAACAAACCAGAAAAGCTAGAGGGCAATTCACCCTCCAAATTATTAAGAGCCAAATGCAAATTTACCAATCCAGGAAACTCATCAGGGCTTAAAAAGCTAGGAATTTTCCCACTAACATTAGCTGAATTTGCTGAAAAATTCTTAAGGGAAGAAGCATTTTTAAGGCTCTCAGGTATTTCCCAACCAAGAAAAGGATTATTATCAACTTCCACAGATTGTAATGAAGACATTCCAGCAAAGAAATCAGCAGGAATGAAACTAAACTGATTGTTACTAAGCATTAACACTTGTAATGAACTTAAACCACTTAAACTAGGCAAAGGGCCAGAAATATTGTTCCATTGAAGCTCTAAACGCTCAAGCTCAGTTAGTTTAGAGAGTTCTTGAGGGAGATTACCTTGAAGATTCTTGTGACCAATTTGGATCCGGGTCACCCGTTTATCATCTGAACAACCCACATGGTCCCACTTACATGGATCCGGGTCAAGCCAACCCAGTTCTTGAGGTGAGTTTAAGCTCTTTTTCAAAGCTAACATAACTGAAGCATCATTTTCTTGAGAATTTGCACCAGAAAATAATGCAGAAATCCCAAGAACCAGAAAAGTTACAAGCTTTAACCCAATAAGGGTCTTCATTTTTCTTGTAAAGATTGAAACTTTATGAGATTATAAGGAGAAAAGAAGAAGTTTTTTTTTTCAAACAAGAAACTGAGAGTTGTTTATAGCAAGTTTAGCAGAAAGTTTTTCAAGAAGATTGTTGGAGTTAGGAAGCAAAGCCTTGAGAGTAGAGCAAGAGCACATGGAGGGAAAGGGCCCCACAAAACTAAGGGACCCACAAAAACTGAAAAGCTAAGAATGGGAAGTTGTAATAGCAGCAAAATGAAGTAACTAAAAGCTGGATGATTCTTGAGAACATGGTCCAAAAAAAGGACAAGTTGGCAGTTGATTTTTGTGTTTGTCAATTGCTTCTTTCTTTTTGTTTAAATTCCTAAGTATAAATACATATATCCCTAACTAGTTGTAATCATTTGTATGTTAAGTATATGATTTTGTAATTTATGATTCTTATTATTGTTAACAGGAAATGAAACTGATGTCCTAAAACAGACTAACAAGTGGTTCAACCAATCTATCATAAATCATTATTTAGTTCAATTGTTGGGGGATAAAATGAGCATATAAAGTTTTTTTTCCGCAGTATCTTATTAATAGCAATGTTTGGTCAAGCATCTAAAATCAGCTTAGTTTGATATGTGCTTTCAAAAAAATATTTTCGATGAGAAGCAATTTGTGTTTGACTAAATTAATTTGAAAAACTTTTTTCAGTAGCAATTAGTGTCTGACCAAGCTTTTAAAAGTGCTTCTAAGTATATTTTTGTCCAAAATGCTTTTAAATATGCTTCCGGAATGAAATTATTTTTTTTCTGCTTTCCAAAAAATGGTTATGCTTCGATTCAAAAATATTTATTTTCTTACAAAAGTTTGACCAAACACCTCAACTTTAAAAAAAAGAAAAGCATTTTAAAAAAAGGTGTTTATAGGATTGGAGAAGGTTGGCCAAACTTGCTATAAGACTAAGTAAGTCTAACATTCATGAATACTCAAGGGAATTTAACAGTTAAGATAATAAGATAATTCGATAAACTTATAATAAATCCGAAACAGAACACCTATATCAAATCTCCCAAAATCGATGAAACTGAGTCATAAGCTGTACACGAATATACTATAAAATCTTTAGTACAACACTATCTAGATAAAAAGTAAACAATAGCAACGTAGTCTTATACTGACAAGAGAAACGATGTTTGTAATATGATTTGCTCTCTACACATGCAATCAGCGTAATACGAATTATCTTTTTTGTTCTCTAGAAAAAGGGAAAATTAGAAGGTTTTCTTTATGGGAAAACTAAAATTTAGCACTATAAAGAATAAAACCTCATTTAAATCTTAAGAAGAGTCTCAAGTGGATGGCATACATTTTGCTTATGATGAGTGCATAAACAATTTTTTTTACTACTTTTATAAACAATGGTGATAATATAACATATCATTATCAACGAGTTACAGTACTTTAGTTTAATTGTCAAACGGATAATTTTTATTAGTTTTAGTAAAAGTATTAGTAAGTTGACAAGAAAATCTTGTACAATAATCTTAAATATACTTTTATTTTCTAGAAAATACAATAGAAAAACAAGCTCCAATTGTGAAAAATACTAGTAACATATCTTTCTTTTTTTTCAAACACTTTATTTTTTATGGGACTAAACTTACTACGATCAATTCTTATGGGACTAAATTCAGTAATATATACAAAATCATCGGTTACAAAAGTGTTGCAAGCCTGTATTGATGTATTCGAGAACAGAAAGGTTCAAAGGAAAAACATTAGCCAAATTAACTTATCCAAAAAAGAAATTGATAATCTACAATATCTTATGCTTTTACGCTCAATAATTTGTAAAGGTCAACTAATACTATTTCATATATTTCAGAAGTTATTATAGTTTAGAGGAAAAAAAATCTTAATTGGTTAAGTCTATTAAGCACAAAAGGAATTCGTTGCCTGTTCTTAAGACACTTCCAAAATTAAAACAAGGAATAATACATAAGTTGCATTCCGAACTTATGCTGAAAAAATGAGTTTCCATCCCTATTGGGATTTTAAGCTTGTGTAGATTAAAGAGGGTGAATGAGAAATGGAGGAAAAATGAAATATTTGAGTTTCCCTCCTTGGCAAAGGGGCATTGTCCCATATTGGAGAAAGAAAACGTTTTTGATGGGTATATATATAATTACTCTTCTCCTAACTCTTAAAGAGTTAAGAAGAAGGCAAGCCTCGTGCCGTCGTCGTCGCTATGCTCCGACTCCGACTCCTTTTAATTATTTACATAATTAAATAATTAACGAAAAATTCAATCCGGAATAACCCGCGACCCGGTCAGGCCCGGATTATTTTAAATTCGTTTTTCCGTAATATTTCAAACAACCTGTTCCAACATTTCTGAAAGGTTGCAAACCTTTTCAGAAATAATGCCAGCTACTCTATAAATATACTTTGAATCCCAGAATCTTTCCTTACGAAATTGCAAACCTTTTCAGAAATAATGCCAGCTACTCTATAAATATACTTTGAATCCCAGAATCTTTCCTTACGAAATTTTTTGATCTTCTTCTTCTTTTTCTCCACAAAAATTCCAGTGTGTTTTACAGCTTTCGAGTGGCTCGCTGTTCACCGGCGTTTTTAGTACCAACACTCCGGTGAGTTAAATCGCTCTATCTTAGGAGGATATATTCCAGCACCTTGGGTACTTGAGGGGAATAATTTTCTTAAGGACACACTGTATATTCAGTAGGCTCGATTTATTCCTATAATATTTTTCCAGAATTTATTTCGTTAAACAAGCATTATTAACTTTCTGTTTTGTTTATATATTTCAGAAAGTTTAATGGTTTAATTATTTATTACAGTAATACAGATTTATAATAATCCCAACCTTTACAGGTGTCGTTTTTCCATCCTATACTTATTCATACTGAATTTAATTCCTCCTTAAATGGTGATGTAGTACAGCGAGTGAAGTTAATGCGTAAAATACAAAAAAAAAAAAGCCTTAAAAGTAGCATAATTGTCCAACCTTTCTTGGCTCCACCCTTTCCTTTTTAGCAACTTTTTAGTACTCTTCTTTTACTTTGCTTCTTCTCCAAATTTCTCCTGTCACTCTCTCCGTCATTTCTTCTTCTATCACCAAGTGACTCTCTTTACTGTCTTTTCCATAAAATCAAAAGCTAATCAACTCTATAAAAAATATTTTCTTAATTTATACTGGTACTGAATATTAACTAGAACATGGAGAAAAAAGGAATAAAAATGATTGTTGTTTTGTTGGGTCCTTTTGCTGGATCTATCTATGATGGAAGCTGTGTTTTGTTGGTGGAAAGGAGTTTTGGGGCCTGCTATGGTGGTCCAACAATTTAAGTAACTATACTTCAATTCAAACTCAAATAATAAGTTTTATAGGTTTTTATTCTTCGATTGCCGGAAAAAATGGAGATGGCAGCAACCGCGACTATATGCGTCGTGGGGGGAGGGGGGAGAGAGAAAAATTTGTGTAAAAAAGTAAATAAAAGGGGGGGAGACATTAAAAAGGAAAAATAACTAAAAAAACAAAAAAGCATTTGACTCCGACATAGTTCTATGTGGCTGCTGACGTGGCCGAGCGTGTAAAACACTACTATTCACAAGAATGGTTGTGTATTTTTAAAGAGGAATTAAATTCAATAGGAACAAGTATAGGATGAAAAAATTACACCCGTAAAAGTTGGGATGGAAACTCAGTTTTTCGGCACAAGTTCACGGAGCAAATTATGTATTTTCTAAGACAACCAGAAACTAAAGACGGGATGGGAAAGCTGCAGTTGTAAAGCGCCAAATGGGTCCATGTTGTAGAGTTGTAAAGGGCGGGCCCAAGGCCCATTATGTTGTGCCACTTTCCAGTTCAAAAGAAAATGTGATTTTTTATTGGAAGAGAATTAACCTATATAGGCGTTAACCCAATCACTTAATATATATGTATAATTCATATATAATTAGTATATAATCTATGTATATCTATTAAAAAAAAGTAAACAGTGAATCTCGTTGGCTATTTATATAAAAATTCCTTTTTATTATTGATTTGTCTATATTTTTATTCTTGAGCCGAGGGTAAAGTTTACAGAAAATAGTCTTTCTACCTCACACAAGGGACAGTATACACCTTACTCTCTGATTCAGTTTCCATATGGGGTACTTTAATGTTGTCAAAATTGACAGCTTTATATTAATATGCCTAATGTTCTCCAATTATTCAACCTGACATGTTTCATCATCTATCGCAATGTCAACCTTGCTATGGATAAACAATGTTGAAGAAGTGATTAATTATTTTTATCTTAATATTTTCAAGGAAAGTTTGTTAGAAAACTAATCACTTTGCTAAGAATATTAAATTGTACAAATATTGATTGGTATGTGCTCTGGAATGAAGGCTAGCTGGTTTTAGCATTGATGTAAAGCTCCTTTGCTTCTCTAGTTCACTTTCCCTTACTATACTAAAAATTCTCCTTATGTAATTCATGAAGATGACAAAATATAGTAGTTTGAGTTTTTCCTATTGCTAAACTTTTGATATGACACTAATTTAATGAGGATTTTCTTATCCACATTGTAGTTCTTTTAGTTTCACCTTAATTAATGTATAAGTTGATAACTCCATAGCTTTTGTCAATTATTTACAGCCTTTTTTTTCTTTTTTATGTTGCATTATAGTGCACATAGCCTGATAAATATTCTGGAACACATTAAACTCCTTGTTCTTAAATGCTAATTTCAAATTGATTAGATTAAGAGAAGGCCTATATAAAACTTTTGTAGCATGGGAAATTCTTTTGGCCATAGTTCTCATTCTGTTTTTTCTTTGCATATAGAGAGTTGGATGAAACCTCTACATTTTGCTAGTTGTTCAGCTATCCAAATCAGAATATCACCCATATTTAAAGATTGAAATTCAATCAAACTGTATAATAAATAAATAAATAAAAAAGAAAGCAAAAATATGGTTTTTAGTTTGAAACTTTGATTCTTGGCTGTAAAGTAATTCAATTTTTTTTGCTTTTACTTTTTTCTCTACCTCTTTTATTTATACCATTTTCCTATTTATACAAGAAGAACGAGGTCCAGGAAAGTATACCGGCCCAGTATAATATGGTGGAAGTTCATACACAGGTGCTCAAATCTCCAGTATATTATGCTGGAACTTTCTACGTGTTGGAGTTCCAACATAATATGCTGGAAGTTCATACACAGGTGCACCGAACCCCAGTATATTATGCTGGACCGGTCTCTGTTGCAGTAAAATAGTGGCTATTTTTCAATGACTTGGCAAATACTGACTATTTTTGAATGACCAGTCCGAAAACTGGCTAGCCCGTGCTATTTTTACACAAAGACATTATGCTATTCCGGACCCGTGGATGTAAATAATGTAATTTTGCAATCATAAAATGTAAGCAGTATAAATGTCGCAGGAAGGTAAAGAATGTGTCATTTTGCAAACACACTACATTCGCGAATATATGTTTTGTTAGCTTCTGTACAAATTGGAAGACTTTGCTTCTAAATGCATGTAAATAGTATGAAGTAATTCATATGCAATATCATATATATATATATATATGTATCTGATCCGGTATTACTTACATGCTTCAATATCTTCTTTGTATAATTTTATGTCAAAATAAAGACAAGTATAGATAACTGTTTTAACTTTACAATATTGGGCACGTGTGTGAACCAAAACTCATCTAGTATTATCTAGAATTTTCTTTATCTTCTACATAAAAGGTTTACTCTTTTACGGAGTTAATCAACAAATAGTCATCAAACTTATATTATTTTCCTAAAAAAATCATTAAACTATTTTTTGTCACAGGCACTCAACTTATAGATAATATCTTAAAAATTAACTATCGTCACATCTCATCGGAAAACTACATAAGCAAAGCCGAAAAATCATGTTAGCTCGAATTACCTCAATCCCATTTCTTTTTGTCACAATTTTCATGCAAATCACGCACAAACTTATAATATATATTAAATTATTATCATTCATGCCATTTCAAACAAATCATGGAGAGTCACAACGAGAGCATTCTGAAGCCCCAAACCAATCACCATGTAACTGTGAGATAAAGAGAGATTGCTTTTTCAATTAAGATGATTTTAGAACAGAAGTAATATTTCATATATAGTCGTTGCCAATAGTTGATCTAAAACCAATCTGTTCAAGAAAGGAATCATGACGAATTGAGTTATTTGTTAATACCTTAAATGTAGTAACAAAGTTCTGATTCAAATGTCACAGTATAACTAGTTCTTTTACTCTACAGATTTGGTTTTCCTCTGAATCACGCCACTGCTCTTGCTATGAACACTCTTTTAAACTTTACACTAACACTGATTTCATTCTTATTGAAGATCAACCATTTTCTTGCATTTTTTTTGGGATAGGATTTGGGTGTTGTTTGTCACTTTAATACTTCCTATTTTTCTAGAAATATTTTACATATTTTTAGTTATGAATGTAATTGTATAAAAAGGAAAGGAACTTCACAAAGAGAGCAACAGAAAAATGGAGTTAAAATCATATATTGGAGGTAAAGCGACAATGGTCCTATTTTTATATAGTCCTTCGTTAAGACCAACTGATGCTAAGAACATTTGAGTCGCTTCTTACTTTCTAAACAAAATCTTTTTAGACATTTATGTTTGAGTTATTCATGTATTTATAAAATATATTTCATAAACTATAACTATAAAATATATCTACATTTTGTATAATTTAAAATATATCTATAATAGTCTTAAAGAAAACTACTTCCTTTATTGGGGAAAAGAGTTACATTTCCACTATGCGTGCCTTTTAAGTGCTAAAATTAATTTATTACAATTTGTTACAAAAACACAAAAGATTGATAATGTACAAAGCTCGAAGCTTCCTTCGGTTACGGAATTTCTTCGTAGTGACTCCCTTACATGTCTCATTTCAGAGGGAATTCGAAATTGCTTTCACTAGTAATTTCACGAATAAGTTTTCGGTTCTACACATACTTCCCAAAGGAAAAAAGGGAAATGCTTGGCAACTAGTGTTTAGTACTTAGCATAGTAAGCTCGTTGGAACGACAACAACCCCCCCACAATCCATCATTTTCCTCCTATTTTCTATGTTTTATCACATATTATTTTGATAGCTTATATGAGAAAAAATAAATGACTTAAAGTTTGGAATTTCATGAATAAAAGCAAGTATTCATTTGGGAATTATTTCCTCCGTCCCACTTTATATGACTTTAAACATACAATTTCAAGTTTTTTGAAATAAAATTTATATATTTAGAAATACATAAAAGTACTATATGTTATAATAACTAAAAATTTAAAATATTTACTAAGCATATGAAAAAAATTACGATCAAAGAAAAATTCTTTTGACTCTCCAAATAGTAAATACTCCATCCGTTTCAAAAATATTGTCATTGATTGACTTGACACAAACTTTAATAAAGAAGAGAAGACTTGTGAGATACATGATTTTAAATAAGCCATAGTATTTGTGTGACTATAAATACTTCCTATTAAGAAAATATTTATGAAACGGACTAATAAAAAAATAGTGTCAATTGTTTTTTGAAATGGAAAAAGTATAACATATAAAATAGGACAAAGGGAATAGGTGAGAGTAGTGGTGGAAAAATGGCTGAAAGAAAATATTTATCACCCATATTATTCATTAAAAATGGGTTGGATAATATATTTTTTTTAAAACGGGTCAAATATGAAAAAGAATCATATTGTCCAATTAAAAAATAGATAACTAATGGGTTTAACTTTTACATTTGTGAAGACTCAAATTGGAGATTCTCCAAGTTTAGTATATTAGGAATTCTCCCAAAATAATTATATTCAAGAAGTCACAGATAATATGGATATCCATATTATCCGCCGGTTAATTTATTTTTTATTCGTATTAAATATGAGTTGGGTCGGATAATTTATCCGTTTTTGCATTACCCATTTTCGACCCGGCCATATCCGACACGACCATATTTGTCACCCCTAGGTGAGAGAAGTGAGATAAGGGAAAGAGCGTTATCGGTGGGAACCTTAATCAAAGATGATCTTTGTTCGAATACTAGGAATGAATTTTTTTTCTCTATAGGATACACTTCCCCTTTAACAGCCATTACGAGTAGTGAATTCGGTGGCGGATCTAGAGCATTGTATATGGTTGTCGGGAACCCAGTAACTTTTGCGTAGACCATATATTTTTATTAAGAAATTATTAGTTTGAGTGCCCTTATGGATTACTAAAGAACCTGATTCTTTACCGTGTTCCTTAAGCGTAAAGTAAATAAGCAATAAAATAAACACAACAATTTTACGTGGAAAATCACCCAACTCAAAATGTGCAAAAACCACGACCTATCACATAGGATTTTCAACTCCAACTCCCCTAGAACAATAAGCCAAAATGTATCAATTACAAGACTGTAATTAAATACTCTCCAGTACTCCTACTACTCCTATTTCATTCACAAATTACTCTAACTTGTAAAGCAAAATACTCACTCCAACTCACTTAATTATTTGTGACACTTGATTACAACTCAATTTCCTAAAACACATTCACTAGACTGACTCAGGAAGAATACAAGGCAAGTACTCAACACAAGTAAATGACTTATGACTCTTTAGTTAATGTGTAAAAGGATAGTTCAGAAGTCCAAAATCAATCCTATTTAAAACACAACTTGAGATCTTCTAGGAGTCCTATTCGTAGTCAGCTTCCTCTTTGATATGACTCCTACTGTTCGAAGGATTTCACAAGCTTTAGGACTTTTGTCTCTGACTGAATTATCCATATCTTCTTGAGCAACGTCACTTATCACTTATAGCAGACTTCTTCCACCGAACTCGGACCTGAGTAACTTTAAGATAAAGTTACTATCTTGTACAAACGTATAAGTATCAATCATGAGGAGCTGATTCTTTCTCTTGAGAAGCTGGTTCTTCACAACAATTAAGCAACTACGTTGAGAACCTGGTTCTTTGAGCATTTAGTCACACTTTGTTAATCTTCAAAACTTCAATACTCAATAAATTCTCCCCTTTTGATGATGACAAACTTTGTACATAGCAGAACCAGGTAATCACATCAAAGAACCAGATAATCACAACAAATGACAAAGAACCAGATAATCACAACCCACAACCTTCCAACCTTATCTTCCCTTTTTGGCATCATCGAAAACACAAAAAATGTTAGACATTAAGCATAGATAATGTAAGATTCAAGGCCAAACATGCTACAACATAAGCTTAAGAAAAGGCAAATAGACTAAGTTGATGATCCAATATAGTATAAAGTTGTAAAACAGAGCAATATGAGACACTAAGTAGTACCAAAATAAGCCTAGAGCCTTGTCTTTATCATTAGAACAGAATAAACTAAGCATACTGCAAACTATTCAGACTAAGACAAAAAAAAAAAGATAAGGCATCACTGGAATAGCAAAAGAACTAAGGACACTGGGAAGGAACAAGGTCACGGGTGAGAAACAGGGGGGTCAAAGATTTCACAAGGGTCACAATCTGTTGGGCATGAGCCTCTCTATTTCTTCTAAGTTCTTCCCTGAGTTGCTTTGTTTCCTTTCTCAGCTCATTATTGTCTTCACGAAACTTGGCATTCTCTTCAACAACCAATTCCAACCTCTTACTGAGCTGCGCAACCCTACTGCTCCCAGGTAGAATAGCAGATCCTATGGCTCCTCTATCCTTGATCTCCTCATAGTCACACTGCTTGAGGGTAACAACATCAAAAACATCATTGTGGTTTCCAAACTTAAGCTCGGGTAAGGAAATGCTGAGCTTGTCAAACAACCCAATCAACATAAAACCATAAGGCATAACATGCTTGGGTTTGGAAGTATCTGCAGCTCTTGCCATGTGCTGCATCATCAGGCTAGGAAGATTGATAGGTCTACCAGTGTCAAGCAGCTCCATCACAGCCATGTCCAGTAGAGTAGCTTCATGCCTTCTCTCAGACCTTTAAAGAATGCATGAGTTGACAAAATGAAATAATAATTTGTGGAAGGGAGTCATATCAGTCTTGGACACTTTCTGGGGAGCATCTAGGTCAAACTTTTGGGAGAACTTCCTGGTGACCACAATTCCAGTGTCAACATCATTGTTTATGGCTGGCCACTTCTTCTTCAAGTAATTGTCAAATCCAAAGGAAGAGATATTCAGAAGCATCCCAACTCTTCAGCATCAAACTCCATTTCAAAGCCACATACCTTACTCTTGACTACCTTCCCATAAAATTTTAAGTTTGCATAGAACTCCACCAAAGCAGGAACACATACTGGGGGGAAAGCTTTGACAAACATGTGCTTCCACCCCTATAGCTCAAGTTTTTCAAGCAGTTGAGGCATCCCCTTCTCATCAGTGTTTGCAAGAATCTTCCCATTCAGCACTTTTCTGTTTCTGAACTCTGTGAGTTGATCAACTGCAGCTAGCACAATCTTTCTTGTCTTACCCCTACTGACCCTTGTAGGAGAGGTAGCAGGCCTGGTGACTTTGACACCCTTTCTATTTGGTGTAGCAGACTTAGCTTGCAAGGCAGAGTCAGACTCATTTTCTCCATCCACCTCAACAACAGGTTCCACAATTGAGACCTTCTTCTTTGGCTTCTTTGCACTTCTAGACTCCTTGATGATTTGTGCATCAACAACCTTTCTTTTACTCCTTGTGAGAGGAGTTCTGGCAGGAGGAGCCACTCATTTCTTTGTTGAGACTGCTGACTTCATAGATTTCATAGGGGTCTTCTTAGATTTCTTCCCTACCTCAGATAATGGCACATCATCTTCATCGCTGCTAACTTCCTCATCTCCGGTGAAATGAGTTATCAGAGACCTAGGTTCTTGAGCCCTTGTTTCTTCAGTAGTTTCTTCTGAAGGGGCTATGATAATACTTTCAATTGTCATGGAACCTTCAGATTTCTCACTCACATTCCCTTCTTCTTCCTCACTTTCTTTATCATCCCCTTCACTCCCACTCACCTTTTCTTGATCCTCACCCTCACTTTCAGATACCTCCTCTTCTTTACTATGATTTTCTTCTTATGCAGAATCATTAGCATGTTCACCTATTTTATCATCTGTATCACTCTCCTTCTCATCTCCAGATGCTCCCTCATTCTCACTTTTCTCTTCTTCATTGACTATGTTTTGAGCATCATGCTCCTCATGAATGTTCACAACTTTTACTTCTTTTTCACCCCTATCATCTTTCTCATCCTCGGTCCAACTAAAAGAAAGGCCATAAGAAGCCTCCTTTTGCACATGTTCTTTACTTCCTCCCCCCTTAACCACAGGCTCCACAGCCGTAGCATCTACCTCCTTCCCCAGATCCCCATCATCTTTTTCTACAGTGAATTTCTCCACTTGTGCCTTCTCACTCATGGGTGGGAGAGTATCTAGGGGTGTAGTATCTATAGCAGACACTAAAACATGTAATTTGGAAGAAGGATATTGTACTTGATCAGTAGTAGCTGGCACTGATTTCCCCTGAACCACAGATTCCCTGGCTACAGTGTTACCATACGTAGCAACATCATGCACTTTCTTGACAGATTTTCTTGGAGTAGCTTTGACCTTTGTTGACTTAGAGGTATTTTTCGCAGGAAGCTCAGGTTCATGGGTGGTTGTTTTTGGAGGAGGGGATACAGTGGAGGTGGTAATGATAGGAACAACATGAACAATAGGAATAGGGGATGATGATGTAGGTATAGTGGAGGATATCAAAAGAGAAGGAGCAGGTGTGGGTGTGGGTTCCCTTGATGACTTGGCATTTTTCTTCGATTTGGGCTTCATGATTTTGGGTTTTGCTTCAGCCTTGGTTGGTGATTTGGCTTTAGAGGGTGTTTGATTGGCTTTAGGCATGGTGATCGGATGAGAGACTCGAAGAAGAGAAAGAGAGAATTAGTTCTTGATAATTGCTTTCGATTCTTGCTTAGGGTTTGGGAGAAGCAATAAGGTCTGAGAAGCCGATCATAATAGCCCTTTAATGGCGTAACTCCCGATTTGACTGGAAGAGAGAAGGTGACCGAATTTGAGTTCTAACGGGACTCTTATAATGATTACTTTAACTGTTAGAATTTCAGGAGTAATTGATCTCTAATTACACTAGGATTCCCCCTTACTCTTTGACTAGAAAATGATTGGAAGTGATGCCACCAGAATTAGAAGTCCGAGTATAGCAATAATTTTAGAATATAAAGTCGTAGTGACTTAAGACAGTATGGCACATACCTGAGTCAAAGAACCAACTCCTTAGCAACTCCTTATTTGTTTCTGCAATAAAGTTTCAGCACTTCATATTAGTATCATGCAACACAGTTATCAGCCAGATTTTCCAAGCAAGTGTGTGATCTTAATACAAGCACAAAGCTGAATCAAACACATTGCACTTAATTATTTTCATCTTATTATGCCTTTTCTAGCCAATCATTGGGTTCAATTTAGTGGGAAGAGTTGATTAGACCTAGTTTTAGTCTATTCCTTTCAAAGTAATCCCTACTCAGAGCTTTAGTAAAAAAATCAGCAATTTGATCTTCAGTTTTCCAAAAGTTAATTGAGATATTCCCATTTTCAACATTGTCTCTAAGAAAGTGATGTCTAATAGTAAAGTGCTTGGTTCTCTTGTGCTGACATGGATTTTAAGCAATGTTTATAGCACTGGTGTTATCACAGAAAATGTGAACACAATCAACAAATATACCATAGTCCCTTAGCTATTGTCTTATCCATAACAACTGAGCACAGCAGGAGGTTGTTGCCACATATTCAACCTCAGCTGTAGATAAGGCCAATGAGTTTTGCTTTTTGATTCCCCAAGATACCAGACAAGAACCTAGAAAATGAGCTATTCTTGAAGTTCTTTTCCTGTCAATATGAAAACTTGCATAGTCAGCATCAGCATAACCAACTAGATTAAAGCTATACCCTTTAGGATACAATATAGACAGGGGTTAGGGGTCCCCTTGAGATATCTTAATATTCTTTTGACAACCTTCAGGTGAGATTCCTTGGGATTTGCCTGAAGTCTTACACATAGTCCCACATTAAACACAATATCAGGCCTGCTTGCTGTGAGGTATTGACCCAATCATTCCTCTATATAGTTTCTGTTCCACACTTTTTTCTTCTTCATCAAGGTCCAGCTTTGTTGCAATTGCAATGTGTAACGATCCGACCAGTCATTTTAAGCTCTAGCGTGTTGATCGGCGATTTGGGGACTTGAGTAGCTACACTTCATGTACTTGTACGTGTTGTCAGAATTGAATTTCGGGAAGTTCGGATGAAAAAATCTCAATTCAGAAGCTTTAAGTTGGAAGAGTTGACCAAGGTTTGACTTTTGAGTAAACGACCTCGGAATCGGGATTTAAAGGTTCCAATAGATTTTTATGATGATTTCGGACTTGGGCGTATGTTCAGGTTGAGTATCGGGTCGCTCGGGAGCATTTCAGCGCTAATTATGAAAGGTTGGCATTTTGAAAGTTTTAGAAATTTCCTAAGTTTGAATTGAAGTGGAATTTGGTGTCGTCGATGTCCGTTTGGAGTTTTGAGCCTTGGAGTAGGTTCGTATTGTGATTTGTGACTTTCACGCAAAATTTGGCATCATTCCAGGATGTTTTAGTAGAATTCGGACGTGCTCGACGAATTTTGATTTTTAAAGAAAGGTTTCGATTGTCGATTCGTAGTTTTGATGTTGTAGGGCATGATTTGAGGCTTTGACTAAGTTCGTATCATATTTTGGGATGTATTGGTACATTTGGATGGGGTCCCGAGGGCCTCAGGTTGAAAACGGATTTAAATTTGGATTGAAGAAATGTTGGTTTTGGCCAAGTGCTGGTGCGACCGCACCTGCGGAAATTTGGGCGCTGGTGCGAAGTCGCTGAAGCAAACTTCTCAATGCAGAAGCGGGATAGGGGTGCGTGGGGAAGGTTCGTAGAAAAAATATTTGGACCGCACCTGCGATGGCGCAAATGCGCCTTCTTGGAGCGTAGAAGCGAGGGAGCTTGTCGCACCCGCGATGACGTAGGAGCGGTATAGATTCCGCAGGTGCGAAGGGGTGGGCTCTAATGCTTCTCTGTAGAAGCAGAGTTTTGGTCGCACAAGCGACGCCGTAGGTGCGAAAATGTCGTTGGGCAGAATTGTTTTAAGAACGAGATTTGGCTCTTCTTCTCTCATTTTTCACTTGGATTGGCCGAATTTGGGGAGCTATTTTGAGGGGAGTTTCATCGAGCATCACGAGGTAAGTGATACCCACCTATTACAAGTTAAATACTTGCATTATATATAGATTTTAACATGCAAATTCATGAAAATTAGGGGAATTCAAGAGAAAACATAGAATTTATAATTTTGGATTTTGACCCCGATTTTAGAAGTGGAATTAGGAATAAACTATATATTTGAGTTCGTAATGTTATGGGTAATATTTTTCTTCGATTGTTTTTGAAATCCGGGCACATGGGCCCGAGGGTTGACATTATCGACTTTTCGAGCGGAGTTGAGAATTTTTATAAATTGTTAAATTGTGGGCATTGGAATATATTTTGATTAAATTGCACCTTGTTTGACTAGTTTTGAATTGAGAGGCATCGACTTGAGGTGTTAGAGAGGCATTGGAGCCGGTTGTGGAATTTCGGAGCAAGGTAAGTCTCCCGTCTAACCTTGTGAGGGGGAACTTACCCCGTAGGTGTTATATTCTTATATGTTACATGTTGTGTGAGCTACGCACATATGAGGTGATGAGTGTCCGTGCATATTCTAGAATTCCTGATTATGTCCGCGTAGATTAGGTTCACGCCATGTTTTAATTGTACTATTTGAGTTATTCTTGTGTAATGATCCGGTCGGTCGTTTCGAGAGCTATAGCCCCGTTTCCCCTATTTCTGCTTATTTATGTGTTGTTTAGCTGTGTTGAGTTGTATCAAGTTGGTAGGTTTGGGTTCGGAGTAGTTTTGGAGTGAAATGAGACACTTAGTCTCTTAATTAGAAAGCTAAGTTAGAAAAACGTCAATCAGAAGTTGCTCTATGAGTAAAAAAATTCGGATTTTTATGATTCGGTTAGCTTCGTTGGGTGATTTTAGACTTGGGAGTGTGTCAGAAATGTAATTTGGAGGTCCGTGGTAGAATTAGGCTTGAATTGGCGAAAGTTAGAAATTTGGCGATTTTCGTCGGTAGTGGAAAATTAGGTATCGGGGTCAGAATGGGATTCTGGATGTTGGAGTAGGTTCTTAGTGTCATTTGTGACGTGTGTGCAAAATTTGAGTTAATTCCGAGTTGAATTGATATGTTTCGGCGCGAGTTTTTGGAAGGCAAAAGTTTGAAAGTTCATTTAGTTTGATTTGAGGCGCGTTTCGTCGTTTAAATATTGTTATGCATGATTTGAGGCCTTGAGTTGGTATGCTTTATGTTATGGGATTTGTTAGTATGTTCGTACAGGGTCCCGAGGAGCTCGGGTGAGTTTCAGATAGGTTTGGGTTGCGTTGCGCTCGTTTTTCTTATGTTTCGATGTCGTTTCTTCAAGCATAAATGGTACCACATTAAGAAAATGAGCTCTGATTTTGTTTTGATTGAAGAATTAGATCCGTATCATAATTACAGAGCCATAGCAAAAAGAATCGTCGAATTTGGGCATCGTATGAGGAATATATGGTCATTTTACTAAAGAATTGGGTTGCTAGATTTGTCAGATTAATTACGAAATTGCCACTGCATTCGTATTTAAAAATCTACACGATTAGCAAATATTAAAACCTACATATCTCTTTCATTATAAGGTCAAATTGAGTGATTCAAAAGCCAAACTTGACTAAAATGTTACACTCAATCCATTGGAGGCATAAAAAGCGAGTTTCTGAATCGTTTGGCATGAGAAACGATGCAAAATAGCTGACAGAAAAATATATAAAACGAGGGTTTGTTCATTCGGTCATATTTTGAGTTGGGGAGCTTGGATTTGGGCGATTTTGGGGGCCATTTTCACCATAAGGATTGGGGTAAGTGTTCTCTACTCAGTTTTGATTATATTTTATGAATCCATCTTCATTTTTGGGATTTGATTAATGATTTCAAAGTGAAAATGAGGGAGTTAGGGTTTGAGTTTTGGAGAGTTTAAGTGAGGATTTGAGGGACCAAACGGAGTCCGATTTTGATGAATTTTATATGGTTATACTCGGAAAAGGACGAGATTTATTATTCTGCTATTTTTCACTGATTTCGAGATGTAGGCCCGGGGGGCGGGTTTTGGCCGATCTCGGATTTTTGGCATATTTATGTAGTTTTTATTGTGAAATTCGATTCTTTAGACTATGTTGATAGTAGTATTCTGATTTTTGGTTAGATTCGGAGCTTTATGAGAACGAGTCCAGAGACGAGGGCATCTCGGAATAGGATTTTATGTTGTTATGGTAAGTAACAGTTTTAACTCTGGCTTTGAGGGTATAAACCGGGAGAATTTGATATCGTGTGACTATTTGGAGGTGATACCCACGCTAGGTGACATGCGTGTGGGTGTATACCTTGAGGGATTGAGACTTGGTCTGTCTCGTGAGGCCTCATGGCCATTATATGTGTTTACGTAGTTAATTATTGTTCAACTTGTCTGTTTCATGTTAGAGATCATGCTTAGGCTTTATTCATTCTCACATTATTTGTACTCAGTCATAGAAATTATTGTACATGTTTACCTCAGTCTCTATTATTTGCTAATATGTTGTGATACTTGATGTGGGTTGTGTTCCCTTATTTGTTGATGATGATAAGGCTAGTGAGGTACATGATTGAGTGAGGCGGAGGGCCTGGTTGTGAGGATATTAATACCATAGCGCGTGAGTTGTCCGCGTAGCATGTGAGTTGATCGTGTGGATCCAGGTATTGATATGATGGCACATGAGTTATCCGTGCTTAGCGCTTGGGCTTTGGGATCCCCTCCGGAGTCTGTACACACCCCCAGTGAGCGCAGAGTGTTGAGCGTTGAGTGCTGAGTGCGAGTGCTGAGTGATGGAGTGACATTGCTGTGAGGTTGCATTTACTTTTGTTGTTGCTGCATTTACCTGTTAATTTATCTTGTAGTCTTACTGATTTATGAAATTACCTATCTACTCCTGTTTGTACTTAATTGTGGAAATAATAATTGAATTATTCTGCTTAGCTCGTCACTACTTCTCAGTTCCTTAGTTATTTCTGTTACTACTGAGTCGATTGTACTCAAACTACACCCTGAACTTTATGTGCAGATCCGGGTGAGTTAGAGGGCGGCGATCGTTGAGTTTAGGCCGACTATATTTGGAGACTGCAAGGTAGCTGTTAGCGTCCGCAGGACCTTGTTACTCCTCTTGTCATTTCTTCTTTTGGACACTTAGACAGTTTATATATCTTAGTTCATAGTTTTAGATGCTCATGACTTAGTGGCACCCCGATGTTTGGGGCCCGTTTCTGTATTTTCTATATTATATTTAGAGTTGATTTAGTTTATGAGAAATTCAAAATTTGGTATTGTTTTATTAAATTCTTATAATCAATTTAGTAGTAATGTTTTGGGAAATAGGCTTGCCTTGTAACACGATAGGCGCCATCACGACCATGGTTAGATTTTGGGTCGTGACAAGTTGGTATCAGAGCCTAGGTTACATAGGTATCACGAGTCATGAATGAGTTTAGTAGAGTCTTGCGGATCAGTATAGAGACGTATGTACTTATCTTCGAGAGGCTGCAGAACCTTCAGGAAAATTTCACATTCTTGAATTCTTATCGTGTGGTATTGATTCAGCTTGAAGTGTAACTCTTTGAATTCCTTCCACACATATGTATGCGCACATAAGCGTTCGGTATCAGTTGTGCATCGACGGCTTGTGATTCCCTGGATAAGGTACGAGATATGATTTCTGTGTGTTGATGTTGGGCCAGTCTGAAGGACTCGAGGCCGGGGTTTGACTATAGCTTGAGAATTGAGGTGTTGATTGTGTGAGCGTGTGCTTATGGTACTTTTGGGGATATTTAAGAGAGTATTCAACGGCTTATGAGCCTTAGGGCGGTGTGGTTTTATGCTTGGGTCTCGCGTGGTGAGTCTGGGTTGAGGATTATGGTGTTATGGCGGGGCGAAGTATCAATTTGAAGGTAATTTAGAAGGGACTCGGATAGATAGAACATCTTGGTAGTAGGTTGGATCGGCATGGTAATGGGTATGATTAGATCTTTGGGTGTGTATGAGGTAATTAGTTCTATAGTGTGTAGGTTGCAGGATTCAGATTTTTTATAAGAAATTTCAGATGAGTAAAAAAATTGATTCCAAGGCTCGTAGGTTTGGTTGAATTGAGAAATTTCACTTATGTTGTGTTATCGGACCTACATTGGATAGGGGTGGTATGAGATCACCCCCGGGTATATGCAAGGTAAGGTTATGCGGTGGTTTGATGGTTTTGAGAACAACTCTTGGCTCATTTGAGGACGAATATTTATTTAAGAGGGGGAGGATGTAACGACCCGGTCGATCGTTTCATGAGTTATAGCCCCGTTTCCCTCATTTTTGCTTATTTATGTGTTGTTCAGCTGTGTTGAGTTGTAACTCTTAGTTAGAAAGCTACGTTAGAAAAAAGTCAACCGGAAGTTAACCTATGAGTAAACGAATTCGGATTGGGATTTTTATGATTCGGTTAACTTCGTTGGGTGATTTTAGACTTAGGAGTGTGTCCGGAATGTAATTTGGAGGTCCGTGGTAGAATTTGGCTTGAATTGGCAAAAGTTAGAAATTTGGCGATTTTGGTCGGCAGTAAAAAATTAGGTATCGGGGTCGGAATGGAATTCCAGAAGTTGGAGTAGGTTCGTAGTGTCATTTGTGACGTGTGTGCAAAATTTGAGTTAATTCCGAGTTGATTTGATATGTTTCGGCGCAAGTTTTTGGAAGTCGAAAGTTCGAAAGTTCATTTAGTTTGATTTGAGGCGCGTTTCATCGTTTAAATGTTGTTATGCATGATTTGAGGCCTTGAGTTGGTATGTGCTATATTATGGGACTTGTTAGTATGTTCGTACGGGGTCCCGAGGAGCTCGGGTGAGTTTCGGATAGGTTTGGGCTGCGTTGCGCTCGTTTTTCTTATGTTTCGACGTCGTTTCTTCAAGCATAAATGGTACCACATTAAGCAAATAAGCTCCGATTTCTATTTTGGTTGAAGAATTAGATCCGTATCATAATTACGGAGCCATAGCAAAAAGAATCGTCGAATTTAGGCATCGTATGAGGAATTTATGGTCATTTTACTAAAATGTTGGGTTGCTAGATTTGTCAGATTAATTACGAAATTGCCACTGCATTCGTATTTAAAAATTCGCACGATTTGCAAATATTAAAACCTATATATCTCCTTCATTATAAGGTCAAATTGAGTGATTCAAAAGCCTAACTTGACTATAATTTCACAAGAAATCTATTGGAGGCATAAAAATCGAGTTTCTGGATCGTTTGGCATGAAAAACGAGGTAGAATAGCTAGAAACAAAATATATAAAATGAGGGTTTGTTCATTCGGTCATATTTTGAGTTGGGGAGCTCGGATTTGGGCGATTTTGGGGGCGATTTTCACAATAAAGATTGGGGTAAGTGTTCTCTACTCAGTTTTGCTTATATTTCATGAATCCATCTTCGTTTTTGGGATTTGATTGATGATTTCAAAGTGAAAATGAGGGAGTTAGGGTTTGAGTTTTGGAGAGATTAAGTGAGGATTTAAGGGACCAAACTGAGTCCGATTTTGATGAATTTTATATGGTTAGACTCGGGAAAGGACGAGGTTTATTATTATTTTTGATTGATTTCCATACGTGGGCCCAGAGATCGAGTCCAGAGATGAGGGCATCTCGGAATAGGATTTTACGTTGCTATGGTAAGTAATAGTTTTAACTCTGGCTTTGAGGGTATAAACCCGAAGAATTTGATATCGTATGACTATTTGGAGGTGATACCCACGCTAGGTGACAGGTGTGTGGGTGTAGACCTCGATGGATTGAGACTTGGTCTGTCTGGTGAGGCCTCGTGGCCATTATATGTGTTTGCGTAGTTAATTATTGTTGAACTTGTCTGCCTTCATGTTAGAGATCATGCTTAGGCTTTATTCATTCTTACATTATTTGTACTCAGTCATAGAAATTATTGTACATGTTTACCTCAGTCTCTATTATTTGCTAATATGTTGTGATACTTGATGTGGGTTGTGTTCCCTTATTTGTTGATGATGATGAGGCTAGTGAGGTACATGATTGAGTGAGGCGGAGGGCCTGGTTGTGAGGATATTAATACCATAGCGCGTGAGTTATTCGCGTAGCACGTGAGTTGACCGTGCGAGTCCAGGTATTGATACCATAGCGCGTGTGTTGTCCGCGTAGCATATGAGTTGATCGTGCGGATCCAGGTATTGATATGATGGCACATGAGTTATCCGTGCTTAGTGCTTGGGCTTTGGGATCCCCTCCGGAGTCTGTACACACCCCCAGTGAGCGCAGAGTGTTGAGCGTTGAGTGCTGAGTGCGAGTGTTGAGTGATGGAGTGACATTGCTGTGAGGTTGCATTTACTTTTGTTGTTGCGGCATTTACCTGCTAATTTTCCTTGTAGTCTTACTGATTTATGAAATTACTTGTCTACTCCTGTTTGTACTTAATTGTGGAAATAATAATTGAATTATTCTGCTTATCTCGTCACTACTTCTCAGTTCCTTAGTTATTTATGTTACTACTGAATCGGTTGTACTCAAACTGTACCCTGCACTTTATGTGCAGATCCGGGTGAGTTAGAGGGCGGCAATCGTTGAGTTCAGGCCGACTATCTTTGGAGACTGCAAGGTAGCTGTTGGCGTCCGCATGACCTTGTTACTCCTCTTGTCATTTCTTCTTTTGGACAGTTAGACAGTTTATATATCTTAGTTCATAGTTTTAGATGCTCATGACTTAGTGACACCCCAATGTTTGGGGCCCGTTTCTGTATTTTCTATATTATATTTAGAGTTGATTTAGTTTATGAGAAATTCAAATTTTGGTATTGTTTTATTAAATTCTTATAATCGATTTAGTAGTAATATTTTGGGAAATAGTCTTGCCTTGTAACACGATAGGCGCCATCACGACTATGGTTAGATTTTGGATCGTGACACATTGCCTATTTAATTCCTTTATTTTGTGTTACGACTTGAGACTAGGCTTCCGTAAAGTGATAGACTCACTACTGTAGAGATTTGACGAGCTACTTGATTAGCCGCAGAATAATTGTGCTTCCCTTATGAATTTCTCCCGTGTTATGCGTTTTCATCGAAAAACTTTCCTCAAAGTTCATAACTCACACGTTTATTCATGAGTGGGGTCATGGACCCGTTAAAGCATCTTATTCTTATGGGATCGAGCCGTTCGCCTCGGTAGTATCATTATTCTTATGGGATCGGGTCGTTCATCTCGGCAGTATCATTATTCTTATGGGATCAAGCCGTTCGCCTTGGCAGTATCATTATTCTTATGGGATCGGGCCGTTCGCCTCGGCAGTATCATTATTCTTATGGGATCGGGTCGTTCGCCTGTAGAATTATTATTCTTATGGGATCGGGCTGTTCGCCTCGGCATTTCTATAAAACACTCTAATGGGATCGGGTCGTTCGCCTCAACAACGTTATAAAAACACTCTAATGGGAGCGGGCCATTCGCCTCGTTAGAATCGTGCATTATATCTGATAAAAAGCCACTGTATCTATGAGATTTATTGGTTTGAGTCATGACGACCCATTTGGTGGGGACCATATTATATATAAACTCTGGTTGAGGAGGTAACTGATATTTGAGAACTTATGTTCATTGTTCAGAGGAGAATCGTACCACGTACCTGTACTTGTTTACACTGTTTAATTAACATGTCTCATACTTGTTTACTTTTTGTTGTACTTGATTTATTTGACCACTAGTAAGTGTCGATGTCGACCCCTCGTCACTACCTTTCCGGGGTTAGGCTAGATACTTACTGGGTACGCATTGATTTATGTACTCATGCTACACTTCTGCACTTATTGTGCAGGAATATATATTTTTTCGATGGGCTTTTGGACGTAGAGGCACGACTATTGCGGGGACTTTACGGTGAGATGCACCCATGTTACGATCCACAACGTATAGAGTCTCTATCAGAATTATTTACATTTTTCCTGTCTAACTTGTATTCCAGACAGATGTTGTATTGTTATTGTACCTTCTAGTAGATGCTCATGCACTTGTGACACTGGGTTTTGGGATATGCTAGTCGACGTTAACAATTTTGCTTTAATATTGTCACCTTTTATTTTGCACCTTACTAATATTGTATGTATCCATGATTTTAATTATATTAAATCCCTTATTTAACAAAGTTTATAATTTCAAAAGTAATAAAATGAGTAATTATTTGGATGATTCACCGTTGGCTTGCTTGAAGACGACGTTGGGCGCCATCACGACCTGTAGTGGATTTTAATCTTTATCCTGCAGACCTTTCTCATTCAAATCATTAGATTTATCAAAATTAATATGAATATTTTCTTCCACACACATAGTTCTTTTATTAAAAACTTTATAGGCCCTACTATGTGGAGAGTAACCCAAGAAAATTCCCTCATCACTTCTGTCATAAAACTTACCTAGATCTTCTTTCCCATTATCATGCACAAAACATTTGCACCTAACGGCTCTCAAGTGAGTGATGTTGGGTTTTCTTGCTCGAAGTAACTCATAGGGATTTTTCTTAAGAATGGGTCTGATCACGCATCTATTTAGCAGGTAACAAGTAGTATTGATTGCCTCAGCTCAGAAACTCTTAGGCAGTCCACTTGCAATCAACATGGTCCTCCCCATATCTTCTAAGGATCTATTCTTTCTTTCTACAACCCCATTTTATTGTAGGGTTCTAGGAGTAGAGAAATTATGGTCAATACCATGTGAGCCACAGAACTCAAGGAATTTTGAATTTTCAAATTCAGCTCCATGGTCAGTTCTTGTACTTAAAACATTGCACCCTAGCTTTTGTTGAATCATTCTGACAAATACACAGAAAACATCAAATGTTTCATCTTTGGATCCCACAAACAAAGTCCAGGTATACCTGGAGAAGTCATCAATAATTATAAACACATACTTGTACCTCCTCTGCTCCTCATTCTCATTGGTCCACATAGGTCCATGTGAAGGAGTTCCAGAGGTTTAGAAGTACTTACAAACCTTTTAGACTTAAAGGATGACCTAACATGTTTCCCTCTAACACATGCATCACGTACCTTGTCAGAGGTGAACTCAACTTTAGGTAGCCCAAGGACCAAGTCTTTTGCTGCCAACTTGTTGAGTTGAGAGAGACTGGCATGCCACAATCTTCTATGCCATAACAGTGGATCATCTTCCACTACACTCAAGCATGTGTGATCACTCTGGGGAAGTGACATAATCGATATCTTGTATACATTATTATGCATCTTACCCTTTAACACAATTTCATCAGTATCAATCTTGGTGACAATGCCAATTTTGGAATTGAATTTTACCTCATTTCCTTTGTCGCACATTTGAGAGATGCTAAGAAGATTATGTTTAAGACCTACCACATAATACACATCTTCTATATAATAAGAGAGTGATTTGCAAACCTTTCTAATACCTGTTATTTGGCCCTTTTTCCCATTTCCAAATGACACACTCCCTCATTGGAAGGTTGTCAGTAAGAGAAAGTTTTTCTTTTCTCCAGTCATATGTCTTGAGCATCCACTGTCTAGATACTAGTCTTGATTGTTTCCTTTCACCTTAGCCTGCACCAAAATCCATAAGTTAGTTTTGGGAACCAAGACAAGCTTAGGCCCTTTTTTGCTGAAAAATGATGAATCAGATCCCTTCTTGCCCAGAAGGGGAGAGGATTAGAAGATATTTTCTTGTTAACCTTAATTCACTTAGTATGGATAGGAGAATTAACCTTTGGCTCCCTTTTCTTTTTCACATTTTTAGCAATACCAAAGGTGTTTCTAAACTAAGCATGAATTAAGACAAGACAAGTATTTCTAAAGTGTCCTACTCTTCCACAATGAGTGCACATGTTATTATCAGAAATTCCTACATACTTTGGGTCAAACTTAGGGACTAGTTTTCTATAGACAATTCTAGATTTGTTAGACCTACAGTTTTCATTCAGCCAATTCAAGGCATCAGAAGATCTATGACATTTGCTTAGTCTAGAGAGTTCATAATTAGCCTTTTCTAGATTTTCATGCATGAATTTATTTCTATATTCAGCATCATAAAGATTATCATTAGCAATTTTTAATTCCTTTTCAAGCTTATCCTGCAATCACTCATTTTTCCTTTGTCATGTATATCGGGATACTTCTCATACTCAGAAGTAAGCTCAAGAACATGGTTCTTAAGATCTTTGACATGATTTTCTAAACTAGCTTTGTCAGATTCAAGATCTTTGATATCAAGTTTGACACAAGAAATGTTGCTTATTAGCTGATCATTTCCAGTACTCATTTTATCCATTTCACTCATTAAGGTCACAATTATGGCCATTAGTTATTTTTTAGACATAACATGAATATTTTCTTTCAAGTCAGATATACTTACCTAGTTTGCTTCATCTTCAGTTTCAGAATCAATCATGGCCATCATTCCTATCACTTCTTCCTCTGTTTTGTATTCTTCAATCGCCATCAAAGCCACTTTGATGCTTTCATTTCCAAAGTCACTTTCTAAGGTTCTCCATATATCATGAGCAGAGATGCAAGAGGATACTCTGAGGAGTATGTTTCTAGAGAAGCTTCTGTAGAGTAGGTCCTTTGCTTTAGCATTTTTCTGAACTAGCCGACAATCTTGCTCATTGTATTCCTCTTCTCTTTTGTTGCACTTGTTACCTTTGCTATCTAATTTGGTTGGGAGGATTGGCCCATGACTGACAATTACCCATAGGTCAAAGTAAGTAGCCTGAAGAAATATTTTCATACGCAGCTTCCATTCATCATAGTGGTGTTCATCAAACAAAGGAGGTCCTCCAATGTGCATTCCAAGCTGTACTAGGGGTTCTATCTTCATAGCTTGGTGTTCATCAATCACATCATAGAGACTTATAGCCTTATCCTCTTTTTCTTCCTCTTGATCACTTCCACTGTACTCATATGCTGCTAAGAATGCCCGTTTCATTGCTTCAGTAAATCCTTTGTCTAGGATTTTTCCTTTGTTGGAACCCTTTTCTCTCATCTTCTCATGTTTCTCTTTTTCAGCTCGTTCTTTCCCCCGCTCAATTTCCCACATTGGGTATTTCTTTACCATGTGGTCTAGCTTGCCACACTTGTAGCACCCATCATAGTTAGCTTTGTTGATCTGCTTGGGCTTACTACTGGTCTCTCTCTTGGATGCATTTTTGGTATTCTTCATGAACCTCTTGAACTTGGCAAACATTTCTAGATTAGGATAATCATAGTCTGATTTATTATCCTCATACGCTTGAAGAACCAAGGCCTTATCCTTCTTTGTCTCTTCCTTATGTAGTTCTATCTTTCTCATTTCATAAGTGTTTAAGTTTTCAACCAAGTCATCAAGTGAGATTTTGTCTAATTCTTTGGCTTCCTGGATTGCAGTGACTTTTGATTCTCATGAAACTGGAAGGATTCTTAGAACTTTGCTAACAAACTCTTCTGAGGTAAACACAATTCCAAGTGATTTTTGTTCATTGGTTATTATAGTGAACCTAGTCATCATATCCTGGATAGGCTCAGACTCCTTCGTGGAGAAAAGGTCATAGTTTCTCATGAGTAGCTCAATTCTTGATCTCTTTACTTGGTTTGTTCCTTCATGAGCAGTTTGGAGTGCATCCCATATCTGTTTCGAATTAGAGCACACAAATTTTTTATTGTACTCATCAGGACCAAGTCCACAGATAAGGATTTTCTTCGCCTTTGCATTCTTCTCTATCATTTTGAAATATGCTGCCACAATTTGGAGGGGTCCTTAGGAACTGTTTCATTTTGTGCATTTTGTTTAGCAGGAATCAAAGGACCTTGGTTCACTATGGTGTATAGTTCATAGTCTTCAACTATCAGGAAGTGTTCCATTCTTGCTTTCCACCAACTGTAATATTTTCCATTGAACAGGGGTGGCCTGGTAGTTGATTGTCCTTCATTAATTCCGGGTGGAGCACTCATCTTGCTTCCAAGATCTCTCTAGGTGTTAGCCGTGTAAATGAGAGAACTTTCTCTGATATCAATTGTTAGTTTGAGTGCCCGTATGAATTACTAAAGAACCTGGTTCTTTACCGTATTTTTTAAGCGTAAAGTAAACAAGCAATAAAATGAACACAATAATTTTACACGGAAAATCACCTGGCTCAAAAGGTGCAAAAACCATGACCTACCATGTAGGATTTTCAACTCCAACTCTACTAGAACAATGAGCCAAAATGTATCAATTACAAGACTGTAATTAAATACTCTCTATGACTCCTACTACTCCTATTTTATTCATAAATTACTCTAACTTGTAAAGCAAAATACTCACTCCAACTCACTTAATTGCTTATGAAACTTGATTACAACTCAATTTTCTAAAACACATTCACTAGACTGACTCAGAAAGAATACAAAGCAAGTAAACAACTTATGACTCTTTAGTTGATGTGTAAAAGGATAGTTCAGAAGTCCAAAGTCGATCCTATTTAAAACACAACTTGAGATTTTCTAGGAGTCCTATTCATAGTCAGCTTCCTTTTTGATAGAACTCCTACTGTTCCAAGGATTTCACAAGATTTAGGACTTTTGTCTCCGACTGAATTATCCATTTCTTCTTGAGCAACGACCCTTATCACTTATAGCAGCCTTCTTCCACCAAACTCGGACCTGGATAACTTTGAGATAAAGTTACTGTCTTGTACATACGTACAAGTATCAATCATGAGGAGCTGATTATTTCTCCTGAGTAGCTGGTTCTTCACAACAGTTAAGCAACTACGTTGATGACCTGGTTCTTTGAGCATTTAGTCACTGTTAATCATCAAAACTTCAATACTCAACAGAAATTTACTAAATATAAATAAAAACTATCTAATTGTAAACTCAGTTATTATTATATATTAATTTGATATTACGATAAGAAATCATAAAGTTCAAATTTTGGATCCGCTCCAAACGAGGCCAAACTAGTCGGATCCAAAGTGGATAGCTAATATATAGGTTAGGAAACAAAGAAAAAGACAAGGACAATATAGTGCTTCCGGATTTTCTTTTTGTTGCAAAAACTATTTCTAGATCTGTTATTGGATGGGAATTTTTACGTTCAATCTTTTTATTACCTCGATGCAATATCACTGGAGAATGTAGAGGAAGATAGAAAAAAGATTACTTTGTCGAATAACTGTTTTAATTTTTTCCACCAATAGAAAACATTAAAACTCGTAAAACTGAAAACAATTTTCACTGAAGAATTCATTATTTTACTATCGGGAACAAGTAAATGAAGAAAACGCCCACGCCCTTCGTCCGAGTTCTACTGGAACCAAATAACAAAAAACAAGAAATAAAAATATATTTTTCATCTGGAATTAATGCAGATGAATCTTTCATGGTCAAAGAAACTACTCCCTCCGTTCATTTTTAACAGTTTTTACTTTGCACTCCTTTTAAAAATAAAAATAAATGAAGTATGCATTTTATAATTTTTTTTTATAATAATGGTAGCATTTCAAAAATATTAAAAATAATTTGGGGAATAAGTAGTTAATGATAAGGGTAAAATAAGAAGAAGAAAATATGTCATATGTTCTTTTCAAAAAAAAGAAAAATTACTACTCCACTAAGTGAAGTAAGGGTGGATTTGAAAATATATATTAATAAATGATTTCTTCTTTCCAAAATGTCATGTTTTCTGAAACAAATTTATTTTATCAAGACAATTAATATTTGGAAGAAAAAGTGTGATCGTCGATCATATTTCCTACGATATACTATATATAGAATATCTTAAAGGAACTTATTTCACAAAAATATTATAACCTTTGTCAACTATTTTTTGTGATATTATTTGGAAATAACATCTGATGTCAAAATAAGCAACTTAACCTTATATAGCATTTAATGAATAAAGTGTAAATATATATTATTCACCTATGATTAAATGCTAATGAAAAATCTATATATTATATTTATTAGTGTTTATCCGTAAAACGGTACAATTAAATTTGTTCGTGGTTTCTAGACAAGTGAATTAATTTGATTTAAAGGATAATGAAATAACTTATGAAATATAAAATACTTAGCCTTAGAATGTAGATGGAATGACAGAGCTGATGAGTCCGAGAACAGGATTTTCAGGCACAACAATGATGAGATCAAAAGCGAGAGAATAAAATTATATTAAAATGCTGTATAAAATGTAGGGTAAGTTAGCCAGAAAATTCCTCCCCCTACAGTTATAACAGAGCTCTCTATTTATAGCTATGTCTAGGGAATGAAATCCTAGGATCATACCCTTCTTTAATGTCAATTATGAGGGCCATTGATGCAGATGTAACGTTAGACATAAATGCCAAATTCCTTGTAACGGGCCATCATCCTTAATGCTGCAAAAAATTCTGTATTAAATGTTACCGGGCGCAAAAAGCATTTAATACTCCTTTTATGATCGTTATTTCTTCCGGTGATAAGGGGAATAGCTATTCGGTGGCCATCTTCATCTTGTGTTCCACGTGTCCTTCCTTTAAGCGGCCACGTATTTTTCCTATACAGATAGTCCCCCTGCTTTCTGGTGACATAACTTTGTGTTACCGCAAAGTTGGTAGAAATACTCTTTTGGCGGAAATTACTATAATTCCTTTTGAAGGCCATTGACGCTTAATTAGACGTCTGTCTCTCCGCATTTAATACCCCAAACACGCGTTATTCCACGATTCAGCACAATATTTTGCCGATTATCGAGGCAATCATGGCCATGAATTTAGCCGCCAAAACCTTAGTTGTACGCATCCTCCTCCTCTTATGTACTTCATAATTTCTCTAACTTGTAATTTGCATCTTTATTTCCCAACTATTCTCTGATCTTCTCCGAACCAGTAATTTTCCTTCATTCTATTCCAATGGCTTCCTCTTCAAAACGTGCTAGTTCTTCAAAGGGAAAGAACAAAACTGAAGATTCCGTTCCTCCAACAGTGGAATCCATCATCCCAAGAAGGTTTAGTACTTCGAAGAATTTAGAAGAGAAATTTTCTACTGCTAACCCTCGTACATGGGCTGTTAGTAGATATCCTTCTTCAATTTGCCCTTCCAGTATTCCTGATGTAAAGGAGGAGTGCCGCTGCCCTAAGTTAGATATTATTGCTCCTGATTTATCGGAGAGAGTGACCCTTCCCAAGGAAGGTTTTACATATTTTTTTACGTATCCCTTTACTTTGGGTGCATTTTCTTTAAGAGGAGAGCTTGATTCTGTAATTGCGGAGTTTTGTCTTCGCTACCATGTGTGCTTGGCATAGGTAAGTCCTTCAGTGTGGAGGACGATCGTCTGCCTTCGGCGTTTGTACCAAGAAACTGGAGAAGATCTAACCCTAGCTTATATGATGAATCTTTATTCCCCCAAAATCTTCTGCGTGAGAATAATAAACCTTTGCAAGCGTGGCCACCATGCTTTAGTGTCTAGCATGGATGACGACAACGACCGTGAGTGGATGGAATGGTTCATTGCAGTTGCCACCAGTGACATTATTCCAATAACGACTTCATCCTTTTCAGTTGCTTGGAACCGCTCTCGTAAGTTCCCTTTTATCAATTTTTTCCTACTAAGTATTCTTTCATTGCTCGTTTGATCCTTCAATCTTCATTTGTTAAAGCAACCTGATGGATCCCAAAAGATCTTGGACATCACAACGTCCGAAACTCATTTGTGGAAAGAGTTATCCCTTAAATACGGGTGGAAGGCCAACAATCATGGTAACTTTAAATTAACTTTTTTTCATTTTTTCTACTTGAAGAACTTGGTTGAACCCTTCTGATTTGTTCATGAAATTTGGTCTACCTGCGGGCTCAGTTGATGTCCCCGAGGAGGATGTTTTGGCTGACCCTGCTGATGCGGCGAGGCTACTTCAGGAGGCACTTACTTGAACAGGCATCTCCGGGCCTGATTCGGGCGCAAATGTTTCTTTTCGGAGTCCTCGGCCAGAGAACAAGCAACCAAAGAGAAGACGCTCCTCTGCGGTCGGGGAAAAGAATAAGAGGGCAAAGGTAGATGCCCCCGAGTCATCTCCGGTGGCGATGGTGACTGGTCCTCCTTCGGGGTCGGTCATACACACTGTGATGATCGATGATGATGAAGAAACTAGTGATGAGGGAGCTTCTTTACATAAAAGGATACGATCCTCATCATTTCAACTGCATGCTCGACCTGTTGAGACAATTGCACCAACTAATGATGACGTCTCAGCACTTTGGGGAGAATCTGATTTAGTTGAATATGCTAACTCCCACTTTCAGGCCCCAATTACTGTAACCAGTACTGCGGGGCTGAGTACTGGGTCTGTACCGTCTTTGGTTGGCGAGCATCAAACAACCAGCACTGCATTTGATGCAGTTGCTTCTCTCTCTTCAACTCCATCAGCTTCATCTCCACCTTCACCACCACCAACAACTTCTACTTCATTTTCATTTTCATCCACTCTTCCAACAACGGTTGCTACATCATATCCATCATCCGCACCTGACCGTGAAGAAGGTGTCCCTCCTCCACAGTCCCCAGTTCATGGGAACTTAGGGCAAAATTATGTTGCCCCATCTTAAGATCCACAAAGGGGGATGAGTGTTACCCTTTCGGTCTCCACCGGGTGCAACTTGCTTTCGAGGCCGGTGGAGCTCGCTAACTATCTGAAGCCTTTGGTTTCAGAAAAAGACTGGGAGAAGATTCAGACACTCTCGGGGGAGTGTTTGTTGAACAATGTTATGCATAACGCCACATCGGTACGTTCCTTTCTTCTTATGTTATTTCTTTTACTTTCGAACAAATATACTCTAAGTTTTACCTCTTCTTGTTTTGTAGGCCAACTTTCTTGCTTTTGAGGGCCTTCAAAGGCTGATTCGTGAGAAGGAAGAACTTACTTCTGAACGGGATGCAGAACATGACCAAACTGTTCTCTGCCTCTTAGAACTGGAAACCAAGGCTACCAAGGCCGTTGTTTTAGAGGCTCGTTTGCAGCAAAGTAAGCAAGAAGTGGTAGCCCTTAGCCAAGAAATCAGGCCGCTGAGGGTTAGATTTGATGAAGCCAAGGCTAAATGAGCAGAAGTCTAGAACGCCATTCTTGCTGCAACATCGTGAGGCTGCCTCCGCTGAAAGAGTGATTAAATTGGAGGCAACCTTAAACTCCAAAAGTGAAGAGAAGTACAGGAAAACTATCGAGAATAATAGGCTCTTTAGTTCAACTGTCCGTGAGCTTGACGTCAGTCTCAAATCTACTAGGTCCGCCCGGGAAAGCCTTTCCGCCAAAGTTACTCAACTCAAATAAGATCTCAAGCCGAGTGGCTTCCCTCATTGTTGAAAAACTTATTCCATGTATAGAATGAGGAGAAAAACCTTGGAAGAGGCCAAGACTGGTATCATTGACATTGATGCCAAAATTGCTAAGGCCCGAGAGCTTGAGTTAGCTGCGAAAAATGGACTCCCGGCGCAGTCTGATGCTCCAGGTTCTTCTGATTCCGATTTCGAGTTTTCAGAAACTGAAGAAGGATCGGAAGGCGATGATGTCGAAGACCAAGCTGGGGAAAATATTGAGCCATCGGTGGAACCATCTACTGCTCCCGGGGATGCGGATGTTTCTCATCTTCCTGATTCCGGAGACGCTGCAATTTAGCTTTTTCTTTCTTTTTCTATTTTGTACCTTTATCATTTTGACGCATCCTTGTAAATAAAAGCATATTTTTTCCTCAAGTATCGTTTGAGTCTTACTTTCGTTCGAATATTCATGCAAGTCTTTAACTTTTGTACTTGCTCAAGTATTCCGCGCATGTTGTTTGCGTTTTATTATGTGTAATCTCGGATGCTTTTTCTTCGAAGCATTATGGTTCTGAGTATTATCCCTTTTACGTGAGGGTTTCAATAAGTATTTTGCGCAAGTTTTCTTTTTGCGTCTTTTTCGTATGCGACTTCGGATGTATATTCCCTCGATGACATTCTAGATTCCAGGCATTGATTTTTCTGGAACCAACCTTTTAACGAGAGGGTTTTTATAAGAGAGGGCCCTCTTATGTTTACGGTGCTCTTGAAGAGGACATCTCCTGTTCATTACGGCACTAACATTTGAAGTACTTGTTTAACTTTCAAATGACAAAATTAACTCATCGTTCAGACAAGAAATAAGATAAAAACAAAAGGATTTCATTTCATTTTATTCCTTCTATTTTCAAAAGTACATAAGCATTTTACTATGCAGAAAAGAAATTGCCATGACTTGTGGCTATCTTGTACAACTTATTTTTATGGGGCTGGCTGCGTAGTCCCCGGTCCCGATGATGTATTATGTTCCCGGATTTTCGTTCCCCGGTTGACGTGGCATTTAGTGTTGCTATATTCTCATATCAATCCCCCTAGTGTTCGAATGCGAAGAATGCGAATTGAAACACTGGAAGTCTTGTATCTTTGAAGATACCACTGGTGAATTGCTAGGTAATCCTTCACTCAGCAACATATCTTGTTTCCCCTTAGGAACCCATGCTATCGAGCGAAAGAATATCTAACAGTTCTCTAGTGGTTTGTGCTCGTGAACGGTCGGGTAACCTTTGTTCGGTAGCAAACCTACCTTCCCGGTGGGAATTTGCTATCGAAGCAAAGATTATATAATCGTCCCCGAGTGGAAACTTGTTCGTTTGCCTTGTTATGAAAGGTATTATTACCGCTGTCTTCATAGTGTGCTTTCCGTACCTGCCTCATTAAAAACCTTGCCAGAACAACCCAATTGGGACAAAAACTGAACAAAGGGAAAAAGAGTGCAGCACATACTTTTCGTTTGACTTTTTTTGTCAGTAGTAATATCTTTTGAGGTGAGCCACGTTCCAGTTGTTGGGAAACTTATCTCCGTTCTGGTTCTCCAACTCGTATGATCCTTTCCCAGTGATAGCTGAAACCCGGTAATGGCCTTCCCATATTGGGCCTAACTTGCCCACGTTGAGTTCCCGGGTGCTTTGAGTTACCTTCCTCAAGACCAAGTCCCCTACTTTGAAATAACGAAGGTCGGCTCTTTGATTATAATATCGCTCAATTCTTTGCTTTTGAGCCGCCATTCTGACATGCGCCAAGTCCATGCGTTCCTAGAGTATCTCCAAGTTGATTAGCATTGCTTCGTTGTTCGATTCTTCATTCGCCTAGAAATATCTTAAGGTTGGTTCCCCTACTTCCACCGGTATCAAAGCTTCCACTCCATACACAAGTTTCTCCCGTGCTTGACTTGGCCGTTGTTCGGTAGGCCCATAGAACCCCAGGTAATTCTTCGGGCCAGTTGCCTTTTGCTGCTTCCAACCTTTTCTTTAGATTTTGTATAATTACTTTGTTCGTTGACTCTTCTTGACCATTGGCGCTTGGATGATAAGGTGAAGAGGTAATCCTCTTTATCTTCAAATCTTCAAGGAACTTTGTAACTTTTGCGCCGATAAACTGCGGCCCATTGTTGTATGCAATCTCTTTTGATATTTCGAACTTGCAAATTATGTTTTCCTACAGGAAGTCGACCACTTTGCGTTCTCCGATCTTCTGATAAGGACCTGCTTCCACCCATTTAGAAAAATAGTCAGTCAAATTTAAAAGAAACCTTACCTTTTTGGGAGCCGGTGGTAGTGGTCTGACGATGTCCATCCCTTATTTCATGAACGGCCACAGGGACAGAACCGAATGTAGGAGTTTTTCCGGTTGATGTACTAGTGGTGCGTAGTGTTGGCACTTATCACATTGTTGTACGAAGTCTTTGGCATCTTGTTCCATACGGGGCCAGTAATATCCTGCCCGAACTAATTTTAGCACCAATGAATCTGCACCTGAGTGGTTGCCACATATCCCTTCGTGGACTTCTCTCATGACATAGTTAGCTTCTTATGATCCTAAGCACCAGGACAACGGGCCTCGAAAGTATTTTCTATACAATTGGCCTTTCTTGAAGCTATAACTTGCGGCTTTGGCGCATAATGCTTTTGATGCTTTGGGGTCTTCGGGCAACTTTCCATGCTCGAGATAACCGATTATTTCGTTTCTCCAATCCCAGACCAAACTAGTCGAATTCACCTCATAATAACCATCTGTGTCCAAGACTGAGTTCATCAGTTGTACTACCGTTCCTGATTCTGATCCCTGGACTTCTGTCGATGAGCCTAAATTTGCCAACACATCTGCTTCCGTGTTATCTTCCCTCGAGATATGAGTAATTGACCACTCTCAGAATCGTGACAATAAAGCCTGAACTTTTATTACATATTGCTGCATACGTTCTTCTTTGGTGTCAAAAATTCCGTAGACCTGATTCACCACCAACTGTGAATCACATTTGATTTCGATAACTTCGGAGTCAAGTTCCCGGGCCAATTCGAGCCCTGCAATCAAGGCTTCGTACTCTACTTCATTGTTAGTTAAAGGAATTGTTCTGATGGCTTGCCTTAAAGTTTCCCCCGAAGGTGTGATAAGACTATTCCGAGCCTGTACCCTTTTACGTTTGAAGCTCCGTCCGTAAATAAGGTCCAAACTCCCGATGTCGATTCTGATACTATTATTGCCTCTTTGGCTGCCAGAGGTAATAGTCCCGGACTGAAATCGGCCATGAAGTCAACCAAGACTTGCGACTTAATTGTAGTCCTCGGTTTATATTCTATATCAAATTTGCTCATTTAGATGGCCCATTTGGCCAATCTACCCGAGAGCTCAGGTTTGTGGAGGATATTCCTCAGAGGAAAGGTAGTCACCACAGCTATCGGGTGGCATTAGAAGTAGGGCCTCAGCTTCCGGGCGGCGACTACGAGAGCTAAGGCCAACTTTTCCAGATGTGGGTAGCGAGTTTCTGCTCCCGTTAAAATTTTGCTAACGTAATAAACGGGAGACTGCGTACCTTCGACTTCTCGGACTAAAACTGCACTTACTGCAACTTCTGAAACTGCAAGGTAGACTAGCAACGTTTTACCTTCTTTTGGTTTTGAGAGCAACGGAGGCCTTGATAACTATTTCTTCAACTCCTTCAAGGCTTGCTGACACTCCGGTGTCCACTCGAAATTGTTTTTCTTTTTGAGTAGTGCGAAGAAGCGATGATATTTTTCTGATGAACGGGAAATGAACCTGCTCAAAGCTTCCAATCTCCCTGTGAACCTTTGGACTTTTTTATGTTAGATAATTAATCCCGGATGTCCTCTATGGCGTTGATTTTATCGGGATTTACCTCAATTCCCCTTTGTGAGACTAGAAATCCTAGGAACTTACCTGAACTGACCCCGAACACACTTCTTGGGGTTAAGCTTCATATTGTGCTCCCTCAGGATGTCAAATGTTTCTTGCAAATGCTTCAGGTGGTCACCTGCATTCAAAGACTTAACGAGCATATCGTCTATATATACTTCCATAGTCTTTCTTATTTGTTTTTCGAACATCTTATTCATGAGCAGCTGATAATTGGCTCCGGTATTTTTTAACCCGGTGGGCATTACGTTGTAACAATATGTACCAAAATTCGTTATAAACGAAGTCTTTTCCTGGTCTTCTGGGTTCATCTTGATTTGATTGTACCCAGAATAAGCATCAAGGAAACTCATTAACTCGTGCCCGGCTGTGGCATCAATCATTTGATCGATACTTGGCAATGGGAATGAGTTTTTTGGGCACGCTTTATTAAGATCCTTATAATCGACGCACATGCAAAATTTATTATTCTTCTTAGAAACTACTACTACATTGTCTAGCCAGTCCGGATATCTTAGCTCTCGGATTGAACCAATCTTAAGCAAACAGGTTACCTCTTCTTTGACGAATTTATTCCTTGATTCAGCAATATGGTGCTTCTTTTGCCTTACCGGAAGCATGTTGGGATCCAAGTTTAACTTGTATTCGACTATCTCTGTCGGGATTCCTGTCATAGCCTCGTGCGACCATGCAAAATAATCGGCGTTAATTTTAAGGAATTCAATAAAAACAGTCATGTGCTCTGGGTCCAGTCCTGTTACCAAATGGAATTTCCTCTCTAGGAATTCTTCGAACAACACAACCTACTCCGGTTCCTCTATCGTGGACTTCGTCATGTCCGTCTCTTCTGGTACTTCAAAATACCTCGGTACCTGATATTGTTCTGACTCTTCTGTCCCCGGGTTATCTTCCTCTGGTTCGGGGGCAGGTGCCGGTTCCAGTAATTTCTATGTCGCACGTTCCGTTCCTTTGCTACTGGAGACCGAAATTGCACTCATGTCCCTTGCTGCCGGTTGATCACCCCTTATCTATTTAATCCCCTCGGGTGTCGAAAACTTTAACAATTGGTGATATGTTGAAGGCACATCTTTCATCTCGTGCAACCATGGTCTTCCCAAGATGATGTTATACCCTATATCTCCATCTACCACTTCGAAGAGAGTTGTCTTCATTACTCCCTCAGCGTTCGTGAGCAGCAAAATTTCTCCCCGGGTTGTCACGCTTGCAAGTTTGAATCCACCGAGGAATTTCGTTGTCGGGATAATGCTTCCGGTGAGTTTAGCTTGCTCCTGTACTCTCCATTATATGATATTAGCTGAACTTCCTGGATCCACTAAAATATGTTTAATTTTAAAATCTAACACATTTAAAGAAATTACCAGTGCGTCATTATGCGGTAGCAGTAATCCGTCTGTATCTTCATCCGTAAATGTGATATCGTCTTCTCGGAGCCTTTTATTATGAGTTATCGATACTTTTTTATTCTTTGCTGCCGAAAAGGAGACCCCGTTAATTTCATTTCCTCTGAAGATTATGTTAATTGTTTGGCGTGGGGGTTCTTCTCATGCTTTCGAGGTTTTCGAATCGCCCCTGTTCTGACCATAATTATTTTTAGCTCGGTCACTCAAGAATTCTCTGAGGTGACCATTCTTCAACACTGTTGCCACTTCTTCCCGGAAGTGTCGGCAGTCCCCAGTCCGGTGGCCGATAGTGTAATGACCCGACCGGTTGTTTTGAGCTTTAGAGCATCGTCCGTTGGGTTAAGGCCTTGAGTAGATTCACTTAAGGTATTATGACTTGTACGCGTGGTCGGAATCTAATTTCGGAAGCCTTAAGTTGGAAGAATTGACTAAAGTGTGAATTTTGAGTAAGCGACCTTAGAATCGGGATTTGAAGGTTCCAAAGTATTCGTATGATGATTTTGGACTTGGTCGTATGTCCGAATCAGATTTTGGATGACCCGGAAGTGTTTCGGCATCTATTGTGGAAGTTGGCATTTTGGGAAAATTTTATAAAATTTAGGTTGAGGCGTATTTCAATGTTATCGATGTCCGTTTGGGATTCCGAGTCTGGGAATAGCTCTGTATGGTAATTCTGGTATTTGGAGAGCGTCCGAAAGTGGATTTGGAGGTCCGTAGGTCATTTCGGGGTCATTCGGCGAAAGTTAGAAATTTGAAGATTTTTGGAAAGTTTGACCGGGAGTGGACTATGCGATATCGGAGTTCGATTCCGAAAGTTGGAGTAGGTCTGTAATGTCGAATGTGACTTGTGTGCGAAATTTGAGGTCAATCGGATGTGATTTGAAAGGTTTCAACATCGAATGTAGAAGTTTAAAGTTCTAAAGTTCATTAAGCTTCAATTGAGGTGCGATTCATGATTTCGATATTGTTTGGCATAATTTGAAGGCTCGACTAAGTCCGTATTATTTTTTAGGACTTGTTGGTATAATTGGTTGGGGTCTCAAGTGCCTCTGGTGGATTTCGTAAGGTTAACAGATCGATTTTTAGACTTAAGAATTTTTGAAACTTAATGTTTCAGGTGTAATCGCACCTGCGTAACTTTGGCTGCAGGTACAAGATCGCAGGTATGGCAAATTGCTCGCAGAAGCGAGAATGGGCTGGAGTTGGTGGAGCCGCAAAAGCGGACTGGAGAAGCGCAACTGCGAGTGCGCAAGAGCGAGGCATCTGCCGCTGGTGCATAAATATGCGCAGATGCGCGAGAGCAGGTTGCACCTGCGATGCCCGCAAAAGCAAAAGGACTTCCGCAGGTGCGAGTTCTTAGCTGGGCAGTGAGGACCGTATGAGCGGAATTTAGACCGCACCTGCGGAGCCGCAGAAGCAGTAAGGTCACCGCAAGTGCGATGAACGTTGGGCAGTGTGCTCTATTTAAATCAGGGGTTTGGCTCATTTTCACTTCATTTCGTCCATGTGAGCCGATTGTGGAGGAATTTTGGAGTGCCATCTTCATCAACTATAATGGAGTAAGTGATTTCTTCACAATGTGATTTAAAGACATGGTTTTTACATTGATTCAAGCATGAAATTTGATAAAAATTGTGGGATTTTGAAAGAAACCTAGAACATTATATTTTTGGATTTTGACCACGAATTTTGGGCATGAAATTGGAAATAAATCATATATTTGAGTTCGTGAGGTTATGGGTACTGGTTATCTTCGAAAATTTTCAGAATCTGGGCACATGGGCCCGATGGTTGCTTCATCGATTTTTCGAGCGGAGTTGAAAATTGTTATAAATTTATTAATTATGAGTATTAGAGTATATTTTGATTGGGTTGCATCTTATTGGACTAGTTTTGGAGCGACAGGCATCGGTTTGAGGTGTTAGAGAGGCTTTGGAGCCGGTTATGGAATTTCAGAGCGAGGTAAGTCTCCTATCTAACTCTGTGAGGGGGAAAATACCCCTAGGTGTTGTATGTTGATATGTGCTACTTATTGTGGGTGCTACATACGCGCGAGGTGACGAGCGCCCGTACGTAGCTACATTCATGTTATTGTCCGGGTAGGCTTAGGTTTACATCATGATGTAGCTGCACTATTTGAGCATTCTCTCACCTATTAAATTCCTCTATTTTACATTTCTACTTGAGACTAGACTTGCTATTGTAGAGACTTCATGAGTTCATGATTAGTCATCGAATAACTTTACTTCTCTTATGGCATGTTTCCGTGATATATATACTTCATTGAAAGGTTTTTGTTAAAGAAATTACAACTCACATGTTTATTCGTGAGTGGGGTCAAGGACCCGTCAAAGCTTCTTATTCTAATAGGATCGAGTCGTTCGTCTCGGCAGGATTATGTATTTCACTCTTATGGGATCGGGCTGATAGCCTCGGCAGGATTTAGGTACCACACTCTCATGGGAGCGCGTCGTTCGCCTCGGCAGTTTAATAGATGCATCTATGGTTCGTGTCATTCGACCCTCGGCAGTGCACAACTTAAATATTTATGTTGGATCGGGCCGTACGCCTCGGCATTTCCTATATCATATCCTCATGGATTCGTGCGTAATATTTGGCAAGAAGCCAGTATTTCTGTGAGTTTTCCCGATTTGTGTTATGACGATCTATCCGATGAGATCCACTATATCTATATATATGCTCCGGTTAAGGAGGGAATTTCTAATGGAGGGCTTGAGTTCCTTGTAAAGAGGGGGGATTTGTACCACGTGATTTATTACTTGTTTACCTCATTTATTTACTCTGCCTCATATTTACTTACCTCTTTACTGTACCTGATGTTATTGGACCACTAGTGAGTGTCGATGTCGACCCTTCGTCACTACTCCTCCGGGGTTAGGCTAGATACTACACTTGCTGCACATTTTTGTGCAGGTACCTATGTGACTAGTGGCCTTGTGAGAGCAGAGGCGTGTATGCATGCGGGGACTTACGCGAGTTGCATTCCGTATTACGACCCGCAACCGACAGAATCTCCTTCAGAGTATTTATATTTCTCTTGTCCAAATTTTTATTCTGGACAGATACTGTATTTTATTTTACATTCCTAGTTGATGCTCATGCACTTGTGACACAGAATTTTGGGGTGATTATGGGTTGTTCAGTATTGAAATTGTTAAGAATATTATTATTTACACTATGAATTCCATCTTTTACTTTTTAAGCGAAGGAAAATATGATTTCAAAAAATTAAAATGAGAACCAAATCAAGTATTTATTTTTGGCTTGCTTGATGGCGATGTCCGACGCCATTACGACCTTTAATGGATTTTGGATCTTGACAACATGGTATCAGAGCGCTAGGTTCACTTAGGTCTCACGAGTCATGAGCGAGTCTAGCAGAGTCATGCGGATCGGTACAGAGACGTTTGTCTTGTGGTGGTTAAATTTCTGGAAGGCCAAGTGTGAGAAGCGGAAGTCGAGTAGCTGCTTAAAGGAGAGGGTTTGACCAAAGTGGGAGAGTGGCAGAGTATCATATGGGTTCTGTGGTAGGATAGCTACACGCCTTGGGGAAAGTTTTGAGTGATTTGGTATTTATGGTGGACAATGACTGGGTCTACTGACTAATTCAGAATATTGGCTGCTATACTGAGGAAATTGGATACGACAGAAAGTATTTGCTTGATATGAAGAGGGATGCAATATGACTTCGGATTTGAAATGTATTATCGCACCTTTAGTTGATGTCAATGGGGAGTGAACAGACTTGTACAGCTGGTGAATGAGCACGAGATCAGGATGGTTTACTGATTTCGTGGTGTTGACGGAGCTTCTACAAAGAATTCTACTGGCTATCCAGTAAGAGGTCGAATATGTGAATGTGGCTAGTGATTCAGAATGTTCACGAAATGTTTAACAGGAGGATTTCGAGAAATTTGGCAGTTCAATTGTGCAGGCTCATATCTATGAGGAAGGAGGAATATTGTTGGGTTCCGGGGTTATGTAATTGTAGCTTCAAGTAAGTGGGAGAGCACCACTGTCTATGATTGGATTGCATGGTTGCCTACTTGTGAGGTTTCTGGTTATCGGCATATTGGTGGGTTATTATAACTAAGGAAAGAAAACATCAGTGGTAATTTGAGAAAATGATTGGAGGAATATGTACTATACTTGGGCCTTATCGGTTCATGTTCAGTTTAGAGAAGACTCCGAGTTTCTGCTTCTGGTGGAAGTAATGTACAAGGGAAAAGAATTCAGTTGGGTGCTTCTTTGATAGGATGTTCATGTGCTGGCAGAGCGCTAGAGTTTGGCTTATACTCGGGACCAAGACAGAGTGGGTGAATCTCAACAGTGGTCCTGGTGGGTTCAAGAATTTGAGTACAATGCCTAAGGACTTGCAATGTTCTATGTTATCATTGGGTATGCGGTGCAGTACTAAAGGAAGGGAATAAGTAGCTCCGGATTCAAGGAAGGTCTTGCAGAACGGGTGTACCAGTTGGCGATGCTATTGAGTGCTTAAGGAGAACATGAGATAGTTCATGGGTATTGATATGATGTGGTCTCGTGGATTGGGTCACTCTGGATGAGTGTTGTTGGGTTTCGTTATGTTAATGAATGGAACTATTATTGTTTCTAAGGCAAGTTGAGGATCAAGGCTGCAGTTGATGTCGACAAGAATGTCAAGAGCTCGGATGAGCAGGGAAGAATTCAAATGTTTAGAGTAAGCTGGTATTGTCTTTAGCGTCACCTGAGATCGGTGTCATGTGGAAGAGGCTTTGTGTATTGACTTGCAGATTTTTGACTCACTCTACATAATTAGAACGACTGGTGGTATGGATGTGCGGACCTTGCTACCTGAGCGGAATGGTCGTGGGAGCATGCCCCACGGGGAGATTTGTATAAGTGTGACATGTCAGTCACTTGATTGTTAAAAATTGAGACCGAATGTGGAGATCATGGTAATATCACAAGTGCGAGAGTTTATGCCGAGAGGCATTCTATTCCTTGGGTTATGGACCATATGAGTTTGTTTCGGATTTGATGGCTATTCTTATGTGTCGTGAATAGGTCATTGTGGGTCCTTGAAAGGTTATTAGCCAGTGCAGTATGATCAGAATCGGCTTGAGGTTCGTGGATGGATCTAGATGTGAATGTGGGCTCTATATCAGGCCAGATGTGTTCATTTCAGCATAGAGTTGTTTTTGGAGGGGTCTTCAGGCCTTGGATGTTATTTCTGTCGTCAGCTATTTCATGTAATACTCTATTGTGCCATGTGGGTTGTGAGACGGTTTGATTATTCGCACTCGTATTGAGATCCCATATAGTTTGTGGTATTATGTGAGCAGGATGGCTCTTGAGATGCAGATCATATATCGCACCTTAGTTGTGCTTAATTTTTATAGCGTATCACTCTACCCATCTCCCCAGGATTTGTATTATTCACTTGGTGTGCTTATGGTTGATATTCGGGCATTTCGTGAGTATAAGTGTTACGGCTCGATGTGTGTTTTCTTTAGATTATTATGTGTGGATCGGGTGGAACGCCGCCACGGGTATATGGTTGGATCGGGTGGCATGCCGCCACGGATATGTTGTTTGGATCGGGTGGCACGCCGCCACGGGTATCATGGTTGGATCAGGTTGCACGCCACAACAGTATTATGTGTGGATCGGGTTGCACGCCGCAACAGTGTGATGTTGAGTACATTTTCCCATATCTATTCTTGTGTGTTTTGTTTCTCATTTCTGAGGAAGGTTCATAACATCCTTTTGGTTGTTTAATTAGTCACGTGGGTTGAGTAGTTCTTTCCAGAGTTCGTTTTCCTTATGTATCGCATTTACGTCTGTAGCTTGTTAGCACATTGTGGGATCATATGAGGCTTTTGCAGTGTCTGAGGTGGCTTATTGTCTGAGCAGCTTGTACTGGGGTGAGACGCGATTATTGGACCTGGGATCAGTGCAATCAGATTTATATGAAGCATATTAAAGAGTAAATATTGTTATTCAGTCCAGAATGAGGTAATGGTTCTTGTCGGGAAGAGAGACTCCATAAATTGTGATTCGGCAGGTGGTTATGAGTTCTACACGTCTTCTCTATCGTGGCAGTATTGCGAGAGTTAAAGCAAGGCTTAATTGGTCGTGAGGTACACTACGGGCTTCAGTCAGTGAAAATTTTAGCCGTTGTGCTTTGGAAAGATTGCCTTGGGCAAATGAGTTATGCGGTGCATGGTAAGAATTAAGTAAGGGTATGAAATCATGTTGGGTGCAGTGTGTAGTGATTGATGCGGTGTTCGTATGTTGGAAACATGCCTGGTAGAGAATTCCGGATGTTGGAATTTGGCACTAAGGCTTATTTGACTAAGTAAAAGGGAGAATCTTCAGATTGACTCGAGCTAACATGCCCAACTGGGTTGTGGTGGCACGGATAGGTGCACGAGTTGTTGAACAGTGATTTCGGACAACTCCAGAGCAGTTCTTAGCACGTTCGAGGACGAACGTATGTTTAAGTGGGAGAGAATGTAACGACCCGACCGGTCATTTTGAGCTTTAGCGCGTTGTCCGGTGGCTTGAGGCCTTGAGTAGCTTCACTTCAGGTATTATGACTTGTACGCGTGGTTGGAATTTAATTTCAGTAAATTCGGAGTTGATTTGGAAAGAAAATTCTAATTTCGGAAGCCTTAAGTTGGAGGATTGACTAAAGTGTGATTTTTGAGTAAACGACCTCGGAATCGGGATTTAAAGGTTCCAACATGTTCGTATGATGATTTTGGACTTGGACATATGTCCGGATCGGGTTTTGGATGACCCGGGAGCATTTCGGCGCCTATTGTGGAAGTTGGCATTTTGGAAGAATTTCATAAAATTTGGGTTGAGGCATATTTCAATGTTATCGATGTTCGTTTGGGATTTCGAGTCTGGGAATATCTCCGTATGGTGATTTTGGTATTGGGAGCGCGTTCGCAAGTGGATTTGGAGGTCCGTAGGTCATTTCGGGGTCATTCGGCGAAAGTTAGAAATTTGAAGGTTTTTGGAAAGTTTGACCGGGAGTGGACTTTATGATATCGGGGTCGGATTCCGATTCTGATTCCAATTCCGGAAGTTGGAGTAAGTCCGTAATGTCGAATGTGACTTGTGTGCGAAATTTGAGGTCAATCAGACGTGATTTGAAAGGTTTTGGCATCGAATGTAGAACTTTGAAGTTATAAAGTTCATTAAGCTTGAATTGGGGTACGATTCATGATTTCGATGTTGTTTGGCGTGATTTGAAGGCTCGACTAAGTCCGTATTGTATTTTAGGACTTTTTGGTATAATTGGTTGGGTCCCGAGGGCCTCGGGTTGATTTCGGAAGGTTAACGGATCGATTTTTAGACTTAAGAATTTTTGAAGCTTAATGCTTCTGGTGTAATCGCATCTGCGTAACTTTGACTACAGGTACGAGATCGCGGGTACGGAGAATTGCTTGCAGAAGCGAGAATGGACTGGAGCTAGGGGAGCCGCAGAACAGGAATGGAGAAGCGCACCTGCGAGTGCGCAGGAGCGAGGCATCTGCCGCTGGTGCGTAAATATGCGCAGATGCGCAAGAGCATGTCACACCTGTGATGCTGCAGAAGCGAAAGGACTTCCGCAGGTGCGAGTTCTTGGCTGGGCAGTGAGGACCGCAGGAGCGGAATTTGGACCGCACCTGCGGAGCCGCATAAGCGGTCAGATCACCGCAGGTACGATGAACGCTAGGCAGTGTGCTCTCTTTAAATCGGGGGTTTGGCTCATTTTCACTTCATTTCGTCCATGGGAGTCGATTTTGGAGCACTCTTGGAGTGACATCTTCATCAACTATAATGGGGTAAGTGATTTCTTCACAATGTGAGTTAAAGACATGGTTTTTACATGAATTCAAGCATGAAAATTGATAGAAATTATGGGATTTTGAAAGAAACCTAGAAATTTATATTTTTGGATTTTGACCAGGAATTTTGGGCATGGAATTGGAAATAAATCATATATTTGTGTTCGTGAGGTTATGGGTACTGGTTATCTTCAAAAAATTTCGAAATCTAGGCACGTGGGCTTGAGGGTTGCTTTATCGATTTTTTGAGCAGAGTTGAAAATTGTTATAAATTGATTAATTATGAGTATTAGAGTATATTTTGATTTGGTTGCATCTTATTGGACTAGTTTTGGAGCGACGGGCATCGGTTTGAGGTGTTAGAGAGGCTTTGGAGCCGGTTATGGAATTTCGGAGTGAGGTAAGTCTCCTATCTAACTCTGTGAGGGGAAAAATACCCCTAGGTGTTGTATGTTGATGTGTGCTAATTGTTGTAGGGGTTACGTACGCGCGAGGTGACGAGAGCCCGTACGTAGCTACATTTATGTTACTGTCCGGGTAGGCTCAGGTTCACATCATGATGTAGTTGCACTATTTGAGCATTCTCTCGACTATTAAATTCCTCTGTTTTACATTTCTACTTGAGACTAGACTTGCTATTGTAGAGACTTCACGAGTTCATGATTAGTCATTGAATAACTTTACTCCTCTTACGGCATATTTCCGTGATATATATACTTCATTGAAAGGTTTTTGTTAAAGAAATTACAACTCACACGTTTATTCGTGAGTGGGGTTAAGGACCCGTCAAAACTTCTTATTCTAATGGGATCGGGCCGTTCGCCTCGGCAGGATTATGTATTTTACTCTTATGGGATCGGGCTGATCGCCTCGGTAGGATTTAGGTACCACTCTCATGGGAGCGGGCCGTTCGCCTCGCCAATTTAATAGATGCATCTATGGTTCGTGCCGTTCGACCCTCGGCAGTGCACAGTTTAAATATTTGTGTTGGATCGGGTCGTACGCCTCGACATTTCCTATATCATATCCTCATGGATTCGTGCGTAATATTTGGCAAGAAGCGAGTATATCTGTGAGTTTTCCCGATTTGAGTTATGACGATCTATCCGATGAGATCCACTATATCTATATATATGCTCCGGTTAAGGAGGGAATTTTTAATAGAGGGCTTGAGTTCCTCGTAAAAAGGGGGGATTTGTACCACTTGATTTGTTACTTGTTTACCTCATTTATTTACCCTGCCTCATATTTACTTACCTCTTTACTGTACCTGATGTTATTAGACCACTAGTGAGTGTCGATGTCAACCCCTCGTCACTACTCCTCCGGGGTTAGGCTAGATACTTACTGGGTACACGTTGATTACGTACTCATACTACACTTGCTGCACATTTTTGTGCAGGTACCTATGTGACTAGTAGCCTTGTGAGAGCAGAGGCGTGTATGCATGCGGGGACTTACGTGAATTGCATTCCATATTATGACCCGTAGCCGGTAGAGTCTCCTTCAGAGTATTGATATTTCTCCTGTCCAAATTTGTATTCCGGACAGATGCTGTATTTTATTTTACATTCGTAGTTGATGCTCATGCACTTGTGACACCGGGTTTTTGGGTGATTATGGGTTGTTCTGTATTGAAATTGTTAATGGTTTTTGGGTGATTATGGGTTGTTCTGTATTGAAATTGTTAATAATATTATTATTTACACTGTGAATTACATCTTTTACTATTTAATCGAAGGAAAATATGATTTCAAATATATTAAAATGAGAACCAAGTGACCATTCTTTAACAACGTTGCCACTTCTTCCCGGAGGTGTCGGCAGTCCCCAGTCCGGTGGCCGTTAGTGCCATGGTATTCACACCATAAATTAGGATCCCTCTGGCTGGGATCAGATTTTATTGGTCTTGGGAATCGTGCCTCTTTGATATTCCTCATGGCCGACACCAACTCTAAGACACACTGACGTTGAAGTTATAGTCCGACAACTTTGGAAAAGAAGAATCTCGCGACCCCAAAAATTTCTCTATCCTGTAACGATCTGTTGTTCCGGCCACGATCGGTCCTTCTATTAATGGTGAGCTTGTCTTTTGTTCGGAAGCTCCTACCACGACCTTCTTTCCGCTCGTTTGGCAAAAATCGGTCCCTCGAAGTCCGTCTATCCATGTCAACATCATCTTTCATTTTTTCTCTATTCTTCTTCCGTCCTTTGGTCGACAATGGAAAGCCAGCCTGATCATCTTCGATCCTTATTTTTGACTAGTTCCGGTTATGGACATCTGCCAAAGTCGTCGCTTGAAACTAGAGCAGAATTTCCTTCAACTTCCGGGAAGCTTTCGAACTTCTCAGATTTAAACCTTTGGTGAATGCTTCAGCTACCCATTCATCCTGGACTGCCGGTAGTAACATCCTTTACTTCAGGAACCGGGTAACGAAATCTCGTAATAATTCAGATTCTCTCTGTGTGATCCTGAATATATCGGCCTTTCAGGCTTGTACCTTTCTGGCACCGGCATGAGCTGTGATGAAAGAGTTTGCGAGCATCTCAAAGGGATCTATGGAATGCTTGGGCAATAATGAATACCACGTTAAAGCTCCCCTCGTGAGAGTCTCACCAAATATTTTCAGAAACACGTACTCAATTTCGTGAGGAGCCAAATCATTTCCTTTCACCACTATTGTGTAGGTGGTAATGTGCTCCTGTGGATCTGAAGTTCTGTCATACTTTGGTACTTCGGGAATTTTGTATCGCTTCAGGATTAATTCCGAGGTTGCGCTCGATTTATACGGTAATTGAATATACTTCTTCGAGTTTGGGTCTTTTAGTACTGGCGGTGCACTTGGGATTTGATCCATGCAGCCGTTTACTTCCTTCATGAACCACAAAAGTTCATTCTTGAATGGATCGTTCTCCTTGTTGAGGCCGGATCTACTCCCCCCGAGCCCTGTCGGAGCCAACTTCGCCCCTAGGAGTGTTATTATCAACTCTTTGCATCGTTTGGTTTGCGGGAACATCAGGAGGAACTGGATCTCGCCTGTTTGCATTATTCGAGGCACCCGATAGCGCCTGCTTCAGTTCTATCATAACCTGATCTTGCCACGTGAGATGGCCTAGAATGATTGTCTGTTGCTCTTGTAGGACTCTTACTGCATCAGCTACATGCTCCTCATCAGCATCGTCAGGAGTTACCTCCCGAACCTGTCGAGGGTACCGCTTGTCATGTACCGGTGTGGCGTCATTCCCCTCATTGCGGGTGTCATTGATTGAATCCTCGAAATGTGGTTGTTCCCCTTGAATTTCAGGGTTGCGCGTGCCGTTAACAGTGTTATCCGCCATTTTGGGTGATTTTTTGCTAGGACAAAGTAATCAAAATGCGTTAGTAAAAAAGACAAGGATCAATTTAATCGCACGACTGTCTAGGACCCACGGTAGGCGCTAAATTATTTACCCGTAAAATGGTACAGTTAAATTTGTTCGTGATTTCTAGACAAATGAATTAATTTGATCCAAAGGATAATGAAAGAACTGATGAAATACAAAATACTTAGCCTTAGAATGTAGAAGAAATGACAGAGCTGATGAGTCCCGGAACAGGGTTTTCGAGCACAACAATGATGAGATCGAAAGCGAGAGAATAACATTATATTAAAATGTTGTATAGAATGTAGTGTAAGTTAGCTAGAAAATTCCTTTCCCCTATAATGATAACAAAGCTATGTATTTATAGTTATGTCTAGAGAAGTAAGTCCTAGGATCATGCCCTTCTTTAATGTCAATTATGAGGGTCATTGATGAAGATGTAACGTTAGACATAAATGCCAAATTCCTTGTAACGAGCCATCATCCTTAATGCTGTAAAATATTCTGTATTAAATGTTACCGGGCGCAAAACATTAATACTTCTTTTATGATCGTTATCCCTTCCGGTGACAAGCGGAATAGCTATGTTCGGTGTCCATCTCCATCTTGTGTTCCACGTGTCCTTCCTTTAAGTGGTCACGTGTCATGTCGTATTTTTTCCTATACAATTGATTTGATGTAAATACATATGTGGATAAAATTTTACCATTAAGACGCAAACTATATTGGCAAAAAACTAAATAAGAAATTTAAACCATTTAACTCTAGTACAACTAACCGACCCTAAACATTGGTTGACTAAAAATGAGGAGGACCAAAAAGAGCAAAGTCTCAATACTTCACACAACAAATTAAAGTCCTCTCTTACCTTCCGAGAACATAAAAACACTAACATAAACTCAAGAATAAAATTAAAATCCAGTAAACAGGTCTTTCATTGCCTTAGATCTCTACAGTACAAGAAGAGATTAATGGATTTGATACCAATATTATCAAAAAGAATACATATATGTAAATGAATATGAACGAGAAGAAATGAGGAAAAAGGAATAAGAAGAGATCATTAATTTGTAAGTAAAGAAAACATCTTAAGCGGGACAGGGCACGATAGGTTAAAACGTTACAGGAGAACGTCTCGGTATAGTTCTGCCTATTGTTCGGTAAAACTCAGTAACTTTGGCTCATATGCTATATTTTTGTTAAAAATTCACTCTATATATAATTAATATATTCAGAATTGAGTAAGCTGTCTTTTCTAGAATTAAGAATTCATAAACTCAAAATCCTAATTGCGCATCTGCCTCCTCTTTGTTATCCCTAACTTGGATACCTTTACATGCACATGTTAATAATTTTGCTAGCAAGACATTGAAGGATCACAACAGCCTTCAGACAACCTCAAAATTTCCTCCAAATAATCAGCTCCTAAATCCTCCAAAACCAACACATTTTCAAAGCTCATCTCTTTTTCCTTCTTCTTTCTATGAATATTATTACTCTTACCTTTTTTCATAGAATGCATTTTCTTCAGTACCAAAACAGGTGAACATCCTTCTTCAAATCCACACTCCATCTCCATTAACGATTGATAAACAATATCCACTGGAAAATTTAACACTGCCATTGTCCCATGCAACGCGAACGCGGCTTGATCATAAGCCAAAGCTGCTTCTTCTGCAGTATCAAATGTTCCAAGCCAAACCCTAACGCTATTTCTAGTTGAATCTCTTATTTCCGCCGCGTATTTCCCCCATGGCCTCCTTCTTACACCTCTATAATTGGCTCCTTCGTTGTGTTTGAAGTGTGTTTCTTGTTTGTTGAAATGAAGATTATTAGATGAATTTTCACCAGCTTCTGATAGGACATTGAGAAGAAGCATGTCTTCAGTGTCATTCTCATTGAAACCAAGATGATTATACCGTGAATAATCCATTTTTTAAACTGTCCCTACTAAAAAAATAGAAATTAGCAACAGACAAAATTCTGTAGCTAAACAGAAAAGTTCGTCGCTAATCTTGCTTAGCTACGGATTAGCGATAGCTATTTCAAATTTTTTTTTTATAGTGTGTGTTTTGAATTTTTGAAGTGATATTTGATCAATGTGTGTTTTTGGTTTTTTGAACTTAGGAAAGGATACGTTCTATATATAAAGACTGAGAAGTGCACACGAGGGGTTTATTAGAATATATGTTAAAATAAAAGTTGATGGGGTTGAAATTTGATAGAGACTATGGAGTGTGGTCTTCTTATTAGAGTAGTAAGTAATAGGGGCTGCAGAAATTAACCAAAGAAATAATTAGTGCAGGTGTGGTCAACTGGTCATATGTTGGTCAAACGAATTTAAGGGAATGGCGGCCAGCTCATGAAACCATATATTAAAAAATATTAATAATAGACTCATGACCTCAGAATTTGGTCTTCATTTGGTCCACTTTTTTCATTTTCCATTGTTTTTCTTCTTTTGCCCATTTCTGTAATTTTCTGAAACATGATTAAATAATCATTTCAGAAAATGTATTAATCGAATGAAGAGATGTTTTGATTTGACACAGTCATGCACATAGTTTTTGTGAAGAGTTTTATAGCCCGTTTGGACATAAGAATTTTTTTGCCTTTTTACCAAAAAATTTTTACTTTTTTTTCGAAATCAGCGTTTGTTTATAAAATTTTGAATTTTTACTTGAATCACTCACAAAACTTTAAAAACAACCCAAAATTATATTCATGTCCAAACACAACTCTAAATTTCAAATATCATTTTTACTTGAAAAAGTTTTCCTTCTATTTTGGAATTTTACAATTCTTATGTCCAAACGCTCACTTAGTCTATGTATAATTGAAAATAACCTGAATATTCATCCTAAAACGTTAAGATAATGCATGGAGTAGTCTAAAACAATTGCATTCATACTTAAATTTTGAGGGTTTTTTGGTTGGAAAACAAATTATTTTTTGAATTATAATGATGGGATTATGATACGTGAATTAAATAATAACAAAAATTATTTAGTGAATGTCTATTGATAGATATTTGGTTCATATATATATATATATATATATATATAGTATTTGGTTAAACTAAAAAATTGGGATAAACTTTTATTTTCAATTTTAAGCTTTAGAGAGGGGCAAATGTATTATTTTGTTGTTTTTATTCTATGTAGTTTCGTGAGGAAGGTTTTTTTTTTTTTTTATCAATCTCTTTTTACTTTTTTTTTTAGATTTAATGTATTTACGCTCACAATGTAAAAGAAATTATACTATTGATGCATCTTAATTTATTGTAGTAGATAACCTGGCCGACTTGTTTATTAGGCTACTAAGTCGACCTTTTTATGGCCAGTTACTAGTAGTTACGAGATATCATAGATGACCTTGTAAAGTTCTTTTGCACTGTATAGAAGCTAATTAAACTTTTTTTTCCCTACTTGATGGCACTAAGTTCCATCAGGGGCGGAGCTAGAGCTTCGATAATGGGTTCGGCCGAAATCAATAACTTTAGCAAATCATATATTTGTCTTAAGAAATCCATTGAATAAGTATAAATTATTACTGCACTTTAGACCGCAGTAACATAAAAATACTAGAAATCCGAACCCAATAACTTTAAATCATGGCTCCGCAATCTCTCGTAAGAAGGTAACTTCAATTGTGCGAGCATGGACAATAGTTTGATGAAGAAACCACAGTGGCTAAGAGATCATGATCATTGTAAAATTGATAGTTAATTTTGCTAGTCAAATATCATTATGAAGCATATCTAATAGTAAGAATGATTCTTGAGTGAGTTCTTCCATTAACTATGTCCTAATTAATGATGGTAAAACCATGATTGTGCTGTCGTCAAAATATGTTTAATTAAATGCTTTGATGGATGATAATTAAAGTGTATGAGGGTCAACATTACTATTCATAAGATATCTTAAAATATACTAAACATCTACCAAACCGCTCTTTTGTGAGCAATCAATTGGATTAAAAAAAAAAAACCATTCTTCGTATTCACATTACTCTTTGCTAGAGTCAGTCAATTCTCATACCAAATGTATATCACATAGTAAAAAGAAGAATTGATCATTAATGTCAAAAGTTAAAGCTGAATTCATTTATATAGAGAATAGCCAAAACAAGTAATAAAAGTAAGAATAAATTGATAAATTATACTGGGGAAAAAAACTTACTCCTACTCGATCTGTGTTTGCATTGGATCAATTTATTTAACCTTAGTGTATAATTAATATGCTAATTAATCATAATGTAGTGATATACACGTGCATTTTAAGCACTACTAAAGTAGCATAAATTAGCGACGGATAATTTTGTAGCTAAACAGAAAAATCTGTCACTAATCCTATTTAACGACCGATTAGCGAAATATTATCAAAAAAATATATTAGCTACAAGCGATCTAGCAATAAATTAGTGACGAAGTTTAAAGTTAATTTCAGTTTTTTTTAGTAACAGATACATCACATATTAATCTATTGTTCTTCTTAAAATAGGAAAAAAGAAAAGAAGAAAAAATCATTTTTTTAATTGACCAATCCATTCATATATAGATTAGTTGGTCTAAAAAACTCAAAACCCTTTGTGATTTCCACGAGCATTAGTTGCATGGCATTTGATGCAATTTTTCACGTGGTGAATTTTGCAATAGAAAAGACAGTACGAATGACACTAAGAATTCATTGAAGATGGACATGTATATAACTCGTAGTCACTTTCCTATTATATTGTCTGGTCAAAAACCAAAACAAAATTGAGTTCTCTAATTTGTAATTTAGCTGAAACTATAATATAAATTAAGAAAATAATCCACTATTCATTTTCGAATTAAGGTTTTTTAATTACTAATTAAAACCTGTAAAGTTTGGACGTTATTTCTCCCACACACTAGAAATTTTTTATTTATATATGTATCTTACTTACCTTTTTAATCTGTTTAAACAAGAATATTATATTTTTATATTTAATACATTAACTTTTTAATTTCAACATGACACTCCTTTATAGGAATGATATGACATGCTCTTAAAAATCGCTAGATCTAAAAGATATTTTTGATTTATTATATACACTTTAAATTTAAGATTACAAGATTCGAGAATATTTTTTTTTATATTCTTAAATTTCGCGCTCACTCAAACTAAAATATATAAAATGAAACGGATAAATACAAATTTTATCCATGACTATGAATAACGTTCATGTTATTTTAATGAGTGTTGTTCCAATAGATGCATTCACTTCTTTTTTTCTCTTCCAGAAGTTTTTGAATGTTAGAATATAAGTTCCAAAGAAGTCTTTGATTGATAGTCAAAAAGTTTCTTTGTGAATTAAATAATGTATGAAAGACAAGTGGGAAAATTAAGTATGACACTTTTTGGGTTTTATAGGGGAGTGGAGGATGAATTTAGCATCATGATTGGAAGTTTGAATATTTCTTGTTTGACTTGGATAGGAAGGAATGGATGTTAACATCATCCAACCTAATTTTCAAGAAAGATTCTGGTCTTGGATTTAAATTCCAACTTATAACAAGGTGATCGATATTGTTCATGTAATCATGTCTAATCTTTTTTTTTTCTAAAAGCAAGTAATTTTGGACTAGTTTTTTTAAAAATATTTTGTTTAATCATCTGGTATTCAATACTCACCATATATCAAACCCAAAACCTTCCGTTGAGAATGAAGAGATATTTTTTCTTAATTGTCTTTTATATAATCAAAGACATGTAAATTAATTTTAAGTGCATAAATGTATACTTCTAAAAAGAAGTATGTACGTTGACTTACTACATGGAGGTCGAAAATATAATCAATGGCAGAAATAGCAGCTTTTAGATATGCTAGTTAAGCTATAGGCAGTTTCTAGTACTCCATCTGATTGAAATAAATAAAGTATATATAGGGTGTACAAATCGAACCGAAAAGTCAAATTAAAAAGTCAAATCAAACCGATTAAAAAATTCGATGAGGTTTGGTTTGATTTGATTTGGTATTGAATAAAAAAATCTGAACCAAACCGACATATAAATATATAATTTATATATATATTTTTAAGACTTTATATAGATGTTGCGGCCAAACGCACACGCAAGTATACGTGGTCGTCAAGTAATAAAGTGACTAAAAGTCGGATGTCGAACCCACAAGAACTTGTGATTAACTATTAACTAAATTAGACTATCCTAATTATCTAAACAAGAATTAAACCTAAAAATATTTGATTCTAAACTAATTAAATAAAAAAATATAAATAATAAACTTTGAACAGAGAAAGAGCAGATTTTTATGATATCAATGTAATGAAAACGATCTAGGGTTATGGGCTATCTAACAATCCTATCGTATTCTTCAATTGAATTGACCGACTAATTTATCTGGCTTATTGGTTGACAGGGTTAATATTGCTTATAAGAATCTGTCGAGTTCTTACTCGCTTATTCAAGCTAACCTAACGCCTATATGTCTATGGAGTTAGAATCAACAAGAACGCATTTATAATTCCTGTAAATCAACCAAGCAAGGCAATTAGGTATATGTCTATCCTAACCACGAATCTGTTCCCTGATGCCCGAGTTCAAGAACTTGCTCTACTCAATCCTATATGCAATCTAGAATTCCCACTTTAGAGTTCAATTCTAGATTCGCAGATAGTATTCAATTGGTGATCAAGCAATTAAATAATTAAGCGTAAAATTGAATAAATAAACTAATATGATAAATCAAGAAGGCAAAATCAATATCCGAATAATAATAGTCATGAAAGAACCACAACCCTAGAACGTGAAGTTTAGCTCCACATAGACATGGTAGCCAAACAACAAATCATACAAAGAAATATAAAAATTACTAAGTTTGGTGGGAGAAAGATGGAACTTGATGAATTCCGGCCTCCACGACGGCTCTGTGCTTGTGTTTTCCTCTCAAAAACATCCTCCTCTTTTTAAAATAGGTTTAGGTTGGCTTTTATATGAGTTGGGGGCGTCTTGGGGTCGAAATAACCGAGTCCCGATCGAAATAGGACATGTTCACATTTTTGAGCGTCCAGGGCAGCGTGGGGCGCTGGCCCTGGCGCTCAAATATTTTAGCTGCTGTAAATTGCGCCACAGCCAGCGCGCCCTTTCGTCCTAAATTGTATCCGAATGATCCCTACACATAGAAATACCAAAATTTAGCACAAATAATCATATTAAACATCTCAAAGCGTCGAGACATGAGCAAAATGTGAGGCGGTATATATCAAAATATGCATACATTAAGCCGATTATCAACACCCCACACTTAGACTCTTGCTCGTCCTCGAGCAATGTAACTATATTAGCACCCCCAAAACGTACTTAGCACTATGAAAGAGGACCTCACAATTAGCTCAATCAAAGACCCTACCTTTTGACTATGATCGATGTCGGCAATTAAGCATGAACACACAAATTTCACATTCTTCCCGTTTTTAAATAGCCCAAGTATACTTAATATTTTTCAACCAACTCAATCAACTCAAGCAACCTCTCCACAACCACCTTACCTCAAGAGACGACTCGTTACCACTAAGCATCCTCAACTCACGCACTCACCCAACACAAGAAAGTGTACAATATCACCAATCCGTCATGAGATCAAGTGCCCTCACCACAAGCAAAAGAGTGAATATCAAAGTAGTCCACAAATTTAAATATGTCATTGAACATAAATTAAGGACATCACACAATTGAACAACATTCACTCACTCTCACAAAGAATTCATGTGCATCCCGTGGTCGTACCATAAGCTTGCCCGTAGTGTACATCTCTACTAATCTAAGCTAGCTAAATCTAGGATCAATTAGGACTTTAAGGTTGTAATGTAGGCTAAGGGACGGGTAGGATACATTTAGGAATAGTGACTAACCCTCCTAAGAACTTTAATACACTACACTCACAATTCAAGCGCAATTGCTTCGCAACCCATTCACTTGTCATACACCATAACTAACATAGCCCTCTTTTCCACCAAGCACCTCTATGGTTTCACTAGCACGAGTGAGAAGGATTAGGAGGTGTGTCTTTCTACATTTTTACACACTCCATACATTGAAGTTCATAAGCTAGTGACCTTTATTCATAATTTTAGTGCACCTTAAGGGCCCTTCCATGGTTTCACTCGAAAGCCACTTCCCAATCTCTCACCTTACTTCTTCTAGCGACTAAGTACCTTAGGAGGTAAAGGTTCAACAATTTCACATTAAGAACAAAGTAGGAGTACGGCTTGTAATGTGGGTGCCAAGGAAACGGTCTATAGGCTCAAAGGGGAAAGCAATGGGAAAATTCTATTTGTCAGTGACAAACACCTTTATGGTCAAGCAAGAAACGCCTATGTCATCTCCTAGACTAGCATAACTTAATGATTTCGCGTTGATTAACACACAGGGCAAGTTCTAGACTACACAAGATAGCACAGAATATCAACAATCCTTACACACACATGGCACTTGACTCACTCAAGACGGTTCTGTGTGACTCTCAGGTCAAGCAAGCATATCAAGTTGAGAATTGTTTAAGCAACACTGTACTAGGTGGCATACAAGTCAATCAACTGAGAAAAAGGCATCAACGAGTAGGCTACTTAATTTACTTGGGCATTACAATTAAAATCATATATGCAGGAAGACAGAGCGCATGCCCTAACTTAACTTGCCAACACCAAACATGTCAACAGGTACCTCAGAGCAATCTTGATTTTCTCCCTTATCCTACTCCTAAAAAAAAAACTAAACTAAATTTTTCAGTTCGAGCTACACCCTTGGAAAAGAACCGATGTCGAAAGAAAAACCAAGGGATACTACCTAACTACCTAAAAAAAACAAAAGGAAATCTTTTTTGTATTTTTAATCGGACTTTAATCCCTCAAGAAAATTGTCCAACAGATCCATCGTCGGGAAAAGTCCAAAAACAAAATTTCAATTTTTTCTCAATTTTTTTCTGTTTTTTTTATTTTTTATTTTTAATTACTACTACTACTACTATACTACACCATTAATTCTACTAACTATGCTATTAAAAATAAGAAGCTAGCTAACAATAAAAAGATAAGAAACTAACAATATACTAATATAATACTATAGAAAGAATAGAGAATCTTCCACCCCACACTTAAAAGAGTGCAGTGTCCTCAATGCACAAATAAAGTAAAAATAACAAGGGTGGACAAGAAATTTCCTGAAAGACCAAAGGTCGAAGCAATAGCAGCTCACGGGGTACTCAGACTTCTCCCATGGATGGTCCTTTGTGCGGGTACCTCATACTAGTTTCAACCATCTGGTTCGCTTTTGCACGCTTCCAGTGACTTTTCTTCCTATGCTCATAATCCTACAAAATAAAATAACACTACAAAAATAATAAAATAAACAAAAATAAATAAAGCAGTAAAGCTGGGTTGCCTCCCAACAAGTGCCTAATTTAATGTAGCGGCACGACGTGAACCGCTTTTTGCCTCCATCTCGAACTTATGAATTGAGTCCCTAACATGGCATCCAGTCCACGGCTATGCTCCAGTGGTGGGGCTACAACGATAACCAGGCCAAGTAATAAATTTTTCACTCTACACTTCTCGGCCTTTAGATGAGTTATGTAATTTTTGCTTTTTGGCACAACAAATTCAAGAATATAGGCACTCTCATCCTCACCCTTTGACCCCTTCATTGGCTCAGATGGCTCGATTACTATCTTACTATCTAAATACAATGTGGAAAAATGATTGGAATGAGGTCTAATGCGCCTTAACTCATGAATTGTACTACTATTTACATCCCCATATATACACACACTCAAGTCTCCCAAAGTAATGTTATCTATTCCCTCATATGATTCTAGAGCATTCTTCTCAACATTGGTATCCTCAAGAAAAATATGGTCTATTGATTGGTATTCTCGTTTTAGCTCCTCAATTTGGTCTAGAAGATTTTTTTCAGCTTCACACAACTCATCATTAAATTGTTGGCCATTACACGCATCAACCTTTTCATTCAAATTTGCATCCAAGTTATGCACAGCCAAGCCAAAATTATCAATTTTATGTGCAAGATCATCTCTCTCCTTAGACCAATCATTCACCAATATTGTCAGAAGACAACGTCGTTTCGCATATTCCCTTAATCGAGAATATTCGTCCAAATACCAACCCTTACTCCCATATTCAAATTCAGATTTTCAAGAGTTCAGGTCATGACAAGCCCAAAATGACGGGCCATATAAGTCTTCTGTCAACCAAGAGTCTTCATCAATAACCTTACCTCCATATATTTCATCCGCAGATGTCATGGTGAAAGAACTAGAAACACACTAAGAGAAAAATCAAATAGTTATAAAAATAAAATATATACAAAAAAAGAAGGAAAAAAAACTTGGAAAAGAACCGAGGCACAAAGAAAAACCATAGGGGATTATTACTACCTAAACAAAAATTTGTTACGACCAAACACACTCACGCAAGTATACGCGGTCGTCAAGTAATAAAGTGACTAAAAGTCAGATGTCGAACCCACGAGGACTTATGATTAACTATTAACTAAATTAGACTATCCTAATTATCTAAACAAGAATTAAACCTAAAAATATTTGATTCTAAACTAATTAAATAAAAAAATATAAATAATAAACTTTGAACAGAGAAAGAGCAGATTTTTATGATATCAATGTAATGAAAACGATCTAGGGTTATGGGCTATCTAACAATCCTATTGTATTCTTTAATTGAATTGACCGACTAATTTATCTGGCTTATTGGTTGACAGGGTTAATATTGCTCATAAGAATCTGTCGAGTTCTTACTCGCCTATTCAAGCTAACCTAACGCATATATGTCTATGGAGTTAGAATCAACAAGAACGCATTTATAATTCCTGTAAATCAACCAAGCAAGGCAATTAGGTATATGTCTATCCTAACCACGAATCTGTTCCCCGATGCCCGAGTTCAAGAACTTTCTCTACTCAATCCTATATGCAATCTAGAATTCCCACTTTAGAGTTCAATTCTAGATTCGCAGATAGTATTCAATTGGTGATCAAGTAATTAAATAATTAAGCATAAAATTGAATAAATAAACTAATATGACAAATCAAGAAGGCAAAATCAATATCCGAATAATAATAGTCATGAAAGAACCACAACCCTAGAACATGAAGTTTAGCTCCACATAGACATGGTAGCCAAATAACAAATCATACAAAGAAACATAAAAATTACTAAGTTTGGTGGGAGAAAGATGGAAGTTGATGAATTCCGACCTCCACGACGGCTCTGTTCTTGTGTTTTCCTCTCAAAAACATCATCATCTTTTTAAAATAGGTTTAGGTTGGCTTTTATATGAGTTGGGGGCGTCTTGGGGTCGAAATAACCGAGTCCCGATCGAAATAGGACATGTTCACGTTTTTTAGCGTCCAGGGCAGCGTAGGGCGCTGGCCCTGGCACTCAAATATTTTAGCTGCTGTAAATTGCGCCACAGCCAGTGCCCCACGCTGGTTGTGGCCCTCAAATTTTACTTTTTGCCTTTTTGTCCCGATTTCGCTCCAATTCGCGCATTTTCGTCCCAAATTGCATCCGAATGATCCCTACACATAGAAATACCAAAATTTAGCACGAATAATCATATTAAACATCTCAAATCATCGAGACATGAGCAAAATGTGAGGCGGTATATATCAAAATATGCATACATTAAGCCGATTATCAATAGAAGTTTCTTTAAAACATATCTAGAAATACTTGGGATTCTCTTATGGGATTTAATAGTTAATATAATATGAAGTGATCAATTTTTATTAACTTTAAATAATGTGTTGTATGATCACTTTCTTATCAATTGTTATTGAAATGCGTCAATCTCTTTGTTCTTCCATATTCATATATCTATTAAATTCGTATAGAATTTGAACTAGTATTTGGTAATTGAAAATTAAATAGAACATATTATTATTTAGGTATCATATTTATTTTTATGTCTAATTATTAAATTCGGCTAACATTGACAGTGTACATCAACGAAAAATTATTATCAGACAACTAAAAAAATAACTATAATGTGTTACTAAGAAAGTTCTCACATAAGAATATTTTAATAGATCAAATATTTATTAAATTTTTATTAAACATATATTTACTTATAAAAAATTTAACAAAGTAAGATTGGCATATTATTCATGAAACAAAAAAACCCGAAAAATCTGACAAAACCGAACCAATTCAAACCGATATAGTTGGTTTGGTTTGGTTTTAATAAAAACCGAACTGTGATGACCCAAAATATCATCTTTAAATTTAACGATTAATTATGTGATCTAAGCACTATTTACCATTACTCGACTTGCGTGTACAATCCGTAAAAAAATTTCGGAAAGTTTTCAGGTGAAAAATAGATTAAAATGTGAATTAGATGTGTAAAACACAACTGAGTTGACTTTGGTTAACATTTTGAGCAAACGGACTCGGATCAGTATTTTGACAGTTTCGGTAGGTCCGTATCGTGAATTGGGACTTGGACGTATGCCCGAAATCAAATTCCGAGGTCCCTAGCCCGAAATATGAAATTTTGATAAAAAATTTAAAGTTTGAGTTTAAATAGTGACCGGATATCGAATTATGTGCAAATGACCCCGGGATAGAATTTTGATGATTCCAACAGCTCCGTATGGTGATTTTGGACTTAGGAGCTTGATCGGAATTTTATTTGGAAGTCCGTAGTGAAATTAGGCTTGAAATGGCTAAAATAAGAATTTAAAGTTTGAAAGTTTGACCGGGGAGTTGACTTTTTGATATCGGGGTCGGAATCCAGTTCTGAAAATTTTCACAGCTCCGTTATGTTATTTATGACTTGGGTGCAAAATTTGAGGTCAATCGGACTTGATTTGATAGGTTTCGACATCGAATGTAGAAGTTGGAAATTCTAAGTTTCATTAAGCTTGAATTGGAGCATGATTCGTGATTTTAGCGTTATTTGATGTGATTTGAGGTTTCAAATAAGTTTGTATGATGTTTTAGGACTTGTTGGTGTTTTGGGTTGAGGTCCCGAGGGCCTCGAGTGAGTTTCGGATGGTTAACGGATTAAAAGTGGGACTTAGCTGCTGCAAAAGCTACTGCAATTTTTCTGCTGGAAATGCTGTCAAAATCGGGCTGCCTGTCAAAATCGAGCTACCTGTCAAAATCGAGCTCCCTGACAAAATCGAGCTCCCTAACAAATCGAGCTCCCTGACAAAATCGAGCTCTCTGACAAATCGAGCTCCCTGACAAAATCGAGGTCCCTGACAAAAATCGAGGTCCCTGATCGAACTGGACGGATCGAGCTCCCAAGATCGAACTGGACAGATCTAACTCCCAAGATCGAACTGGACAGATCGAACTGGACTGATCTGTAAGTTATAAAAATAGTGGCATTCAACATTTGCCATTTTTGACAAACTTGAGCTTGAACAGAGGCGACTTTTGACAGATTTTCAAGGAAAGACATTTGGGGTAAGTGATTCCAACTCGGATTTGGTCTATATACACAAATATATCATTATTTTCACCATTTAATTAGTGTTTTGAGATTGAAATTTGGAAAATTTTAGAAATCTCATAGAAATGAATTTTTGAGATTTCGGTGTCGATCCGGAGTCCGATTGGAGTGAAACTGGTATGGTTGGACTCGTAATTGAATGAGTTATCAGATTTTATAAGTTTCGCTGGATTTCGAGATGTGGGCCCCACGAGCAAATTTTGAGCTAATTTGGGATTTTGTTGAAAAATGTAGTATTTTCTTATGAAATTGATTCCTATAATTTTTGTTGACTGTATCGAATTACTTATGACTAGATACGAGTCGATCGGAGTCGAAAAATCGAGGAAAAAGCATAATACTTGGTTAAATTGGAGCAAAGCGAGGTAAGTGACTTGTCTAACCTTGTGTGGGAAAATTTTCCTAGGATTGGTATTAATTGTAATGTGATGAATGTCGTGTACACGAGGTGACGGGTGTGTACACGGACTAAATGTGAAGGATTATGTGTTCAAATTATGAAGATCACTACTACATATTAATTAAATTATTAAATCTTGTTATATTCTCCATTAATGATTTGATTTGTATACCTTAAATTTGCTTGACATTTTCCTGCTAATTGTTTTACCTGTTTGATTGAAACTTGGTTTCTTTTATACTGTGCATTATTTGAAGGTTGATTTTCTTTAAATTAAGTATTATTAATATGAAATATTATTTTCCTGAATTATTTTATTCCGGATTATTTTTGCAAGATTTTTGGTACTCATTGTGATGGAGCCGTGAGCTCTTTATTGTGGAAAATATTATTTTTGGATTATTTTGGCATGAGCCGTGAGATCTTTATTATTAAAAAATATTGTTGTTGATTTATTTTTGGAAAATTAAAATATTGGGCACTTAATGTGCAAATTGTGATATATTGTGATATTGATACGCATGCGGTGGTATAAGGTCTGGGGATTGAAACGCATGCGGTGAGATAAGGGTGGCTTGATATGCATGACTAGTAGGGGTGACTACTAGAAGTCATGCGGTGTGATAAGGGAGGCTAAAACGCGGGATGCTATTTCTGAAAAAATATTTTTTAAAAATAAATTGTGAAGGCTCCCGCGGTGATATAAGAAAATGAGATATTGTGAATTTATTTATGATTTGGGACTACGAGGTGGTACCTCGGTAGTGCCCTTGTTGATATTGATTTACGGTCATAGTTGCCTTCGATTAATTGTTGTGATTTTCATAAAGCTGAAAGGAAATTCTGTTTTGATTCCACGAGATATTATTTGCCCTTAATTGGTGTCATTAAATGTGACATACTATTTGATTCATTTTCGCAGTCATTTTTATCTTATTAAATTATTTAAACATTTTTCCATGTCATTATCTATTCTCCAGTATGGCCTGGCCTGACCTCGTCACTACTCTATTGAGGTTAGGCTTGGCACTTACTGGGTACCGCTGTGGTGTACTCATACTACGCTTCTGCACATCTTTTTATGCAGATCCAGGTACATCTTACCAGTTTAGACGTCAGTGAAGCTACCTGCGCACGAAGACTTCGAGGTATATCTGCCAGCGTCCGCAGACTCCGGAGTCCCCTTCTATCATTTTATGTTGCTTCCTTATTTTTCTTTAGACCTTGATACATAGAAATATTGAGAATAAATTTTAGAAGCTTGTGACTTATTTCTACCGGTTTTTGGGAGTTGTAATTATTTGAATTGTAGTTTATTTATTTCAGATATTTATGATTATTCTGCATTGATAGGCTTACCTAGTCTTAAAGATTAGGTGCCATCACGACCTCCTACGGAGGGAATTTGGGGTCGTGACACGAACCTACCCGGTCCATGTACTCCCCTAATGTATTTTATAATTTTACCTATAATAATGATAACATTTCAAAAAGTCTTGAGAAATAATTTGGAGAATGAGTAGTTAATAGTAAGGATAAAACAGGAAAAAAGATTGTCTTTTTCTTGATTTGCTTATGAACAAATATATCATATATTATATATATCAGGAATATAATATATATATATATATATATATATATATATATATATATATATATATATATATATATTAAAGGAATAAAGTTATCATATATAATTGGTATTGTGGTTAAGCCAAATGGCAAGCTATTAAAAAGTCACCTGGCATTTTTAAAGTGAGTTTAGGGGGAGATTTTTAAATAAGAAAATAGAACTTATATGGAATCCCATTTAATGGAAATCTTTATTTTTAGATATAGTTTTGACTCTTATATGACCGCAATCTTCAATCCAATTTTGTAATGGATCTTTAATTGTTTCATCTTCGGCTAAGTAGTTTTCTTTGTCCAGACAAATATGAAAAAAGGAAAAGTAGGGATTTATTAAGATAGTTAAAATATGTATCAATTTTCTATAAAGATGCAGATGTTATATAGAATACTATAATTATGGCAACAAAAATAAAGAGAAGACAAATCCATCAAAACATTCATTGATATAAAAGATTATAGGTGTTTACCCTCTAAAACGGATAACAATTGAATTTATATGTGGTTTTAAGGATATGCGGGTTAATTATATACAAATGGTTAATGTCATTAGATTAAATAGATAAAAGACGTAATAAATTGCCAAACCAATAATGAGAGTAACCTCGGGCTGAATAACGGCTTAATGAAGTGCCTGCCTTCGATCCAGAGCTCTCGCTAATGGAGGACTGATGAAGAAAAATAAGAACTTTCAATAACAGAGAAAATAAGAGTATATTGCATTGATATGCATGTTACAATTGCCCCTATGAATAATAAGTTTTCCCCTTTATATATTAGGGAAATTTTACCCAATTTTACCCTAAGTGCAATTCTAAGAAAGGTAAAAATCTTCCGTTTCGCCAATCACTTATTTTCTGCTGATACAGGCCAAGATTCGCGCCATGATATCCGGCTGGTCACCGATATTATGACCCTTCGTTAGTCGTGTGTGGCCTTTTGATAAGGTTCTCCGAAGTCTCGAGGCCCCAACTGGACCCGGAGGGCACAACTCCGATGCCTCCAAAGGCAGATGCTTTGCTCGAGCCCCGATACGAGAGGCTCTTCGCCTAGATTCTGATTCCTTACGATCATGTTCCTGCTCCGTTTGCCTTACCGGGAAACCTAGATGTTCATCGGGTTTGATTTTACCCGTATACAGATAGTCCCCTCGTTTCTTAGAGAGTAGGTTTACCGAAACGATGAGAAACGACAGATGCTTCTCAATTCCTTCTTCAATACGTCGTAACCGAAACTATAAAGAAGCCGAAACATCCTTCCAGTCATGTCGTTTTGACTTCGAACACGTGTCAGCCATCGGCAAATCATCTCTGAATGCGAAGCGCCCTATAAAAGCTTCCATTCTTTGTTCATTTTTCACCATTTGACCAAGCTTCTACCTTTGAGTTCTAAAGTTATTACTAACCTTCTTCATATTTTTATATCTTCATCTCCTTTCATCGACATTTCTTTGTAATTTCCAAGTTTCTGCTCAGATTTTCTTTAAATCTTCACCTTTGTTCTCCATCTTCAAGCCTGTTTTTCCAAAACTTCTTAATTCTTTCCTCAAGCTTCCCTCAAATGACAATGGCCAAAAAATCAAAAAAAGTCGCCTAACAACTTGCCTTTTCGTCTTCTCAACCAACCGCTGGTGCTGAAGCGGTCACTCCCGATATGGTCGTTCTTGAGACATCTGCTCCGGGCATGGCTACCAATGAACCGGCTCCCGAGCCTCCCTTAAAAATGTTCATCCCCGGGGGTTGCTCGGTTCTAGATGACTTTGAGGTTGAAAAGCCCTCGTCGGTGCAGGGTTGGGGTGAAGGAGCATCAAGGTATATATGCTCCATTACCGAAGATGTCCTTCCTGTGGTCCGAGAGGACTGCAACTGGAAGGTAAGGACGTAGTAGTCCCCGAGCCTGAGGACTCCATTATTACCCATGCGGAGGGGTATCTAAGTGTTTACACTTATCCCTTCACACTGGGTTCGGTGGACCCGGTTATCTTGGATTTTTGTAAGAGGTACGAAGTATGCCTTGGTCAGGTCCATCGGTCACTATGGAGTATTGTGATCCTTCTTCGTTACTTTGTGAACAAGACCGAATCTCATCGGTTCACCATCGATCACTTGCTCCGCCTATACAGTCCCCAAGTCTTCCGAGGGGGACTAATAAAGCTTACACGCCAGGCCAGCAAAGCCCCATTTTCGAGTATCGATGAAGACCGGGACCGAGGTTAGCAGGGACGCATTGTTCGGGTGAGGACCGGAGATTTGATCCCCCCCCCCCCCGAGTTCATGCCATTCTTCGAGAAGTGTAATATAACTCGTAATTACAGCTTTCCTTTAAACACTAATTTTATGTTTATCCCCTTTTTCATCACTATTACTTCTGATGGTGTAGCTGTTGCTCGAGTCCCAAACGACATCCCTCGATTTTAGGAGTGGATTGATGGCATTTGTTCGCAGATGCCTTATTCCGAGCGCACATGGTGCGAATCCTCGAAGGGGCGATGGGAAGCCTGTTCCCATGGTAAGGTCTCCCTCCCGCATAGGTAAAATTAGGCTTCCCTTTTTGCATCATATTCTCATTTCCTCTCTTTTCTTTTTGCAGGTTTGCCTAAGGCCACTGAACTTAGGCCTTTATAAGGAAATGAGGATAGGCTTTCATCCATTGATCCCTACTTTTTGCGGCAACTCAGGGCTGCAGCGGGGGAAAAGAAGAAGAAGAGATTGGCTCGAAAGCCAAAGAAAGGCTCCTCGAGTTCCAGAATGAAGCCAAAGAAGAGATTGGCTCGAAAGCCAAAGAAAGGCTCTAGTTCTCGAGCACCAGACTCAGATTTACTTTTTCGGCTTAGGGATGAGCCCGAAGAAGATGACGTTTTTGTGGCCCATGGGCCGATCTCCCCCCGAAGAGCAGGCAATAGTCGAGGGGGAGATGCTGGGGGCTGATATCCCTTAGGCTCAGGAGATCGATGTGGAGGCTGGGGTTGGGACCTCCTAGAATGTCAGCTCCGCTCCACCCGGTATAATAGAGATTTTAGGGTCGCCCTCATATATCGAGTCCATGCTCGAGGAGGCCCAAGTGGAGAAGGAGAGGTCTAACTAGGGGGCTCATGGTGCGGACGATCCCCTTAGAAGATTTTTATAGGTTGGGTGACCTGGAAGTGCCGAGGAAGGATCCGTCTTCAGAAGTCGGCGGGCTGAATTCGAGCCCAAAGTTAATCAACTAGTTCCCCACCCCGAGTGCGGATCCCGACCGTAAGAGGTCGATAATCATCACTGTCCCGGAGGATGCTCGGGTTCTTTCTGCCCCTATGGGAGTAGTGAGCTACCTCCGATGCCTGGTGACCAAGGAAGACCAGGAAAAAATGAATGAGGTGGATGTGTCGTGCCTCTTCAATGAAGTGCAACAAGCACTGAACCGGGTAAGGCATCATTACGTTCCTTTGAACTTTACTTAGGTTTTAGCATTTCTCATATCTTTCACCTTGTTGCAGGCCTCGGTACTTTATCATGAGAGCTTCCTTCGGTACTGGGTTTAGGTCAACTAGCTCGAGCTCGAGGTCAAGGAGCTAGTCCAGAAAAAGGATACGTACAAGCTCCTAGGCAAGCAACAAGAAGTGGTCATTAAGGACCTTCAAGCCGAGCTAGATCGGGCTCAGAAAAAAGCTTTGGTCCTACAACGGGAGCACGCCGACTTGGTCGAAAAGGTAAAGGTCTTCGAATTTGGGAATGAAAAACTAGTTGTAGTGGCTAACGACCAAACCTCGCAGGTCCAACAAAATATTGATCAGATCATCCAGCTTCGAAAGGAGATGGATGAGATCTAAGTCATGGATAATGGGTGGAGGAGCAAGATAGATCTACTGGCCTTGGAGAATGAAACCATTCTGGCAAAGCTTTCTTCAATAGAAGTTCAGCTCCAAGTGGCGCAGGAGAAAGCTGATAAACCTTCTAAGCTGAGTGAAGATCTCCAAGTACATCTGACCTCGGCCGTCACAGAAGGGGATGCCCTCGGAAGGCCCCGATGGTGGATATGATGCTGGTAGCATCGACACTGAAGTTGTATTCCGATAATCTCTCTGCCTCCGGCGACCCGAGTGACATGTCGAAACCGTTCATACTCACGAGTCCCCGACTATTATGGCCTTGATCGTTCCTTTTTTCACTCATTGCAGGGTTTCATTTGGACCCATTACCTATTCGATCTCCGTTATATGGTTGATACCGATCTCTGTTCGATCTTGGTTCATGATTGACGGCTCTTTTGGATCTGTCGCTAGTTCTGACGAGATACACGGATCTGGAAGAGGCCCCGAGCTGATCATCTTCGTCCCTGATTTTTGATTGGTACCTGTTATGGACATCGGCCCAAGTTACCACCGGGTATTCTATCAAATTTTGTTTCAACTTCTGAGAATCCAATGAGCTTTGGGGATTAAGTCCTTGGGTGAATGCGTGGACAGCCCAATCGTCCGCGACCGGAGGCAGATCCATCTGTTCCATTTGAAACCTCGACACGAATTCCCTGAGCATCTCGTTATCTCTTTTCTTTACTTTGAAAAGGTTTGACTTCCTGGACTCGACCTTGATGGCCCCGGTGTGTGCCTTTACAAAGGCATCTGCAAGCATAGAAAACAAATCAATAGAATTAGGGGTAAGTTGTGATACCATATCATAGTTCCTTTTGACAAGGTTTCTCCAAACATTTTCAGGAGAACAGATTTGATTTCATCATCTTCTAAGTCATTCCCTTTGATGGCGCACATATAGGAGGTCACATGTTCATTTTGATCGGTTGTACCATTGTACTTCAGAATTTCGGGCATATGGAACTTCTTTGGAATTGGTTTCGGAGTTGCGCTCGGAGGGAAAGGCTTTTGGACAAATTTCTTAGAATCCAAGCCCTTCAGTATCAGTGGTGCTCCTGGGATTTGATCAACCCTGGAGTTATAGGTCTCCACTTTTTATCGTTGTCTTTGATCTTCTTTTCCCCGAATTCCACTCGCTTTGTTAATTCCTCAAGCATCTTTATTATTTTGAGGCTAGCTCGTCGTCTTTGCCCGGCCTTTTCGTGGTTCGTTCATATCTTCGGGTGTTCTCCCGGGGTGGTTCAGACTCAACTCTGCTAGGAGTGTGGCTCTGGTTCTGTAACTGGGCTATTGCCACCTGTTGATCTTGTAACATTTCGAAGATCACCCGCAAATTGATCCCATCGCCTTCACTGTCATGCGTACCCCTAGCTGCCGACCTGGATCCTCCACGAACATTATTTTCTAGGTTGGTGGGAAAGTTAGCATTGATGGCCACATGGGAGTTGGCATCGATTTGGTCTGCAACCAGGACTTCGTTGGGGTTAGCAGGGGGAACCTCGTTGCTGGGCACTATATTGTTGTTCTTGCCATGATGGCAAACTTCAGCATCAATGTTCAAGTGAGCAGATTGGGAGTTTGACATTCTTAAATTTACCTGAAATTAAAATCTCAAAGAACAAGAGTAAAGCATAGTGCGTTATAGAAAGTTGTATAAAATTGCCACTATTATCCTTAGTCCCACGGTGGGCACCAAATTGTTTACCCTCTAAAACGAATAACAATTAAATTTATATGTGGTTTTAAGGATACAGGTTAATTCAATACAAATGGTTAATGGCATTAGATTAAACAGATAAAAGACATAATAAATTGTCAAACCAATGAGTGACCTCGGGCTGAATAACGGCTTAACGAAGTGCCTGCCATCGATCCGGAGCTCATGCTAATGAAGAACTGATGAACACAAGTAAGAACTTTCAATAACAGAGAAAATAAGAGTATATTGCCTTGATATGCATGTTACAATCACCCCTATGGATAATAAGTTTTCCCCTTTATATAGTAGGGAAAGCTTACCCTAAGTACAATTCTAAGAAAGGTAAAATCTTATGTTTCGCCAATCACTAATTTTTTGCCGATACATGCCGAGATTCGCACCATGATATCTGGTTGGGCATGGACATTATGGCCCTTCGTTAGTCGTGTGTGGACATTTGATAAGGTTCTCCAAAGTCTCGAGGCCCTAACCGAACCTGGAGGGCACGACTCTGATGCCTCCGAAGGTAGATGCTTAGCTCGAACCCCGATATGAGAGGCTCTTCGCCCAGATTCTGATTCCTTGCGGCCATGTTCCTGCTCCGTTTGCCTTACTGGGAAACCGAGATGTTCATCGGGTTCGATTTTACCGGTACACAATAGGAATTACTTTAACAAAAAGGAAGACGAAATAAATAATTCTATATGAACTGTTAAAAAAGAAAAGAGTAAATTGATCTTCCACATAGCGCATTTGATATACAGAACTATTTATGTGTTTGAAATATAGTAACTAAGAGAGTTTTGTTGAAAGGAAGATTAATTATATTAGAAGAAGAATAATGGAAGATTGAAGTAATGATTTAAAAATAATAATAAATATATTTATATTGAATAGTAGGTCAAATCTTTTATCTACATCTATATATATATAATAAGACAATAATTTAAAATATGATGAAACCAAGTGGCAAGCTAATAAAAAGTCACATGGCAATTTTAGGACAAAACTAATAATTAAGACTTTGAAAAGGAAACATCATTATGTCACGACTCGGAATTCCCTCTATCGGGACCGTGATGGTGCCTAACATTTTACTTGTTAGGCAAGCCAATGTTAGATGTAATTATTAACCATTTATAACAAGTTTCAAATATGATGTCAATAAAGGAAAAACTAAATAGTCTGAAACAAGATAAATAAACTAATAAGTGCCGAAATTTAAATACAAATCTCGGAACTGGTGTCGCGAATACATGAGTGTCTAAGATACTATAAATAACGGTCCGAAATAAACATGTTTGTCTAAATCAAATAAACAACTAAAGGGAGTAGAAGGGAACTTCAAAGCTGCGAACGTCGTGCAGCTATACCTCAAGTCTCCTCTGGGTAGCTGGATCCGAGCAAGTCTACGGTACACTAATGGGTAAAACTCCGGTATCTACACAAGAAGTGCAGAGTATAGTATGAGCACAACCGACCCCATGTACTCTATAAGTGCCGAGCCTAACCTTGACAAAGTAGTGACGAGGCTAAGGCAGGTCACTTACATTAACATGTACGCAATAATAATAATAATAATAATAATAATAATAATAATAATAATAATAATAATAATAATAATAATAATAATAATAATAACAACAACAACAACAACAACAACAACAACAACAAAAGCAGATAAATTCATATCAATGAACTCAAAATCAACTAGCATGGAGTCCCGAATAACCAGTCCTATAACTCATCTCAATAACCGAGGCCAATCCAACAATCACAACAAATATTACTTTTATCAACATGTTGTGTTGTGCAATCCGATTCTACAATATAAACTTCAAATAGTCTATTGTGGCGCGCAACCCGATCCCACAATATAATCATTTGCCAATATCGTAGTCCATCCTTATTCTGACATTTCAATTCATTAGCTTTTAATTTCTGTTGCGGCGTGCAACCCGTTCCCCAAACAATGTCAATTAACAATAGTACCTCAATAACTAAGATTTACAAGAAATCATACATCAAGAGAACAAATGTACGAGCAATAAAGAATAACATGATAATCAAAGAGACTCAAACTACTCGGATGTCTCAACTTTATGTAATGACCCGACCGGTCATTTTGAGAACTAGTATCTCGTTCGACGGCTTAAGGTCTTGAGCAGCTTGGTATTATGTGTTATGACTTGTGTGTGTGGTTGAGTTCGGTTTTGAGATGATTCGGGGTCAATTTGGAAGAAGGATTCCTGTTTTAGAAGCTTAAGCGGTAAGAGTTGACCGGAGTTTTGACTTTTGTGTAGACGACTCCGAAATAGAATTTTGATGATTTCAATAGCTTCGTATGGTAATTTTAGACTTAGGCGCGTCCAGATTTGGATTTGGAGGTCCATAGGTTAATTTAAACTATTTCGGTGAAAATTCGAAAGTTGAAATTTTTGGAAGGTTGAGAGGTTTGACCGAGAGCTGAATTTGGTGACATCGGGGTCAAATTTTGATTCCAAGAGTTGGATTAGCTCTGTTATGTCATTTGGGACTTGCATGCAAAATTGGACGTCATTCCGGGTTGATTTGATATGTTTCGGCATGAGTTTTGGAAGTTGAAAGATTTGAAATTTCATAAGTTCGATTCGAGGTGTGATTCGTAGTTTAGATATTGTTTGATATGATTTGAGACCTCGAGCAGATCCGTGTTATATTATGGAACTTGTTGGCATGTTTCTACGGGGTCCTCGGGTGCGTTTCGGATGGGTCACGGGCCATTTTCTTATGTTTTGGAATGTTGAAGTCCTAGTATCTGATGTCCTTCTACGCAATCGCGAAGGCACATACGGGATCGCGTAGGTTGTTTGGTGAGTAACCCATTTTCCTTCTTCGCGTTAGCACTATATAGTTTGCGATCGCGAGCGTGTACATTCTCTTTCATCACGTTTGTGTTTAGAGTTCCACGTTCGCGTAGCTCAGCTTTAGCAGCTGGTGTATTTTCTCTTTCGCGATCGCGTAGCTCATTCTTAGGGAATCCGTTATTCCCTTCTTTGTGATCGCATGCATTTGTTCGCGAACGCATAGTACAATTTCTGGGCAGTGGTCATTTCCTTCTTCGCGATCGCAATTGCATTTCCGCGATCGCGATGTGTAAATCGCTGGGCAGCAGAATATATTTTCAAAATCATGGATTTTGTCCATTTTTCATCTTTTGAGCTAGAGACCTCGGAATTGAGTGATTTTTGAGGGGTTCTTCACGTGGTTGTTTTGGGTAAGTGATCTTTATCCGATTTTGATTTTATTTCGTGATTTTATCTTTGTTTTCATCAGCAACTTAGAGAATTAAGTTGGAAATTTGGGAAAATTTATAAAATCTTTCAAAAGTGTAAAATGATGATTTAAGGGATGAATTGATGTCGAAAATTGATAATTTTGGTATGGTTGAACTCGTTATCGAATGGGTATTCGGGTTTTGTGAATTTTATCGGGTTCCGAGGTGCGGGCCTAGGGGGATGGCTTTTGGATTGACTTTTAATTTTTGTTAAAGATTGAAGCTTTATTATTCAGAATTGTTTCCTAAGAGTTTTATTTATGATTTAAAGTTATTTTGGCTGGATTTGAGTCGTCCGGAGGTTTGTTTCACTCGAGAAGGTCATTGTAGAATATCGGTATAGCTTCTCTAAGGTAAGTATCTTGCCTAACTTTGTGGGGGGGAAACTACTCCTTAGGATTTGAGTCATTTGTGCTAATTGTGTCATGTGAAGGCCGAGTGCGCAAGGTGACGCGTACGTACTCGGGCTTAATTGTGGAAATTTGACCGTTTAGGGCCCTTAGTTTCTTATGTACATTAGATATGAAGTTGTTTTTATTATGTTAAATCCTCCATTTACTAAATTTACCCTTAAGTGTCTTATTTGGAATTAATTGATTAATGTTTTACCCTTGTTGCCAATCGAACTCTTATGTGCCTTAATTGAAGTTGTTGTCTCTTTTATTGCCATGATATCTTTTTTCGTAATAGCTTATTCTTAATTGAAGTCATTATCATCTTTTTCGTAATTGCTTATCCTTACTTGAGGTTATCATTATTATCTCTCCAAAATTGCTTACCTTTAATTGAATTTGTTGTTACCTCTTCCGTAATTTCTCAACCTTAAATAAAGTTTTGTTATCTTTTTTTATTATTATTAACTTATCCTTATTTAAAATCATTGATTTGTGATATCACTCTCTTGTTGTCGTATTGTACTTTGTGGAATCATTGTTACATATTATCTCTCCCTTGTTGAGCTATTCTTGTTGAGATCAGTATTCCCTGTTATGTCTTTCTTTGTGGGCTCGTCCTACCGTTTTCTTGTGTTCTGAAGTTCCTGAGTTGATTTACTTGCCGTATTCTCGTATTATTATTATTGTTGCTGTTGTATTCGGTGTTGTTGAGCCGAGGACTATGCGTGGTTGTGATATTGAAACTGTTTTGAGGAAATATTATGGCATATGGGCATATATTTTGAAAGTAATTTTGTTGAGTTGTTATATTTTGGCACACGTGTTATTGTTGAGTAGGTTGTTATGGTGTTTGCATGAGGTTTCTATCATGCGGTTGTTATGGTGTTTGCACAAGATTTCTGCCGTGCTATTGTTACTATTAATATTTGCACATGCGGCGTGACAAGGCGGGCTATATATATGGGTTTGCGCATGTGGCGAGACTAGGTGGGATATTATTTTGCGCGTATGGCGAGACAAGACAGGCATTTATTTATTTTTATTATTGCGCACATGGCAAGACAAGGTGGGCTATGTCATGGAATGATTTGTGATGACTTGTGATGGCTTGGGGGCATTGTTATTGTTGTTATTTGAGTAGTGGTGTGCCTACCTTGTGTGAGTTATACCATGTACATTTTGTGGTGATCGTTTCTTATATGCCATTCATTATCTCCACTCTTACTTGTTGACTTGAATTATGGTAGAACACTTGTACAAGCATACACGTAAATAAATAACCCATATCGGTTAAGAAGATGAATCCTGATGTTATTGACCATTCACATGTACTCCCGTGTACTTGCTTTCTATGTGAGAGTTATCCTGTTTGCACATGAGTTGCACGTGGAGCCATGAGTCATTGTTATTATTGGCACGTGAATATTAGATATTGTCACTATCTTGGCATGTGAGTCGTTTGTGCGGTAATTTGTAATGTGGGCACAAGAGGCCAAGTGATTAGGGTTCAAGAATTGGGACTCGTGATTTGTGATTATGAGGTTTGGTACCTCATGAAAATTTCCTGAATAGATTTGGTGTAAAAGCGGTTGTTCTTGTTGAGTTGTTACTTGTTTTCCTTTATTTAGTTTCATCGGACTTAGACTGTGTCCAGCTGACTCTACAGCATTACTATCTATTTGCTTCTTGTTGCTAATTGTTGTTTCTAGTGTTTCATTGCGAGTATTGTTTTGTCTTCCTTACCATGCTTAGCTTTATATTAACATTGATTCCCCGTTAGTTCACCATCGTACTTGTTCAGGTTGTTTATTCCAGTAGGTGTCTTGACTGTCCCTCGTCACTACTCCATCGAGGTTAGTCTTAATACTTACTGGGTACCGTTGTGGTGTACTCATGCTACGCTTTCTGCACATTTTTGTGCAGATCCAGGTATTTCGGAGTTGGTTGATCAATAGCTAGTTGTTCGAGTTTTGCTGTGGAGACTCAAGGTAAACCTGTCATCGTGTTCGCAGGCCTCGGAGTCACCTTCTGATATTTTATTTGTATTGTTTAATTCTATTCTGAACAGATGTATTTTAGGGATTTTCTAAAAAACTCGGTAGTGCTTATGCCTTGTACTACCGATTTTAGGATTGTAAGTTGTGTATAAGGATTTCTATTTCATATTTATCAGTTGATAGTTGAATTCTTCTATTAATTCAGTAAGTGTTAGGCTTACCTAGTCTTAGAGACTAGGTGTCGTCGCGACATCCTACGGAGGAAAATTGGGGTCATGACACTTTACCAACTCAACGGTATCTACCTTTTAACAATTCATACAACTGAAACTACATCAATGAAGGCAACAATTGATACGAAACTATAAGGCAATAAGGCATAAGACAATTTAGATATATGAGGGAAACGAATAGAGACAAGTAGTAAATAAGTATGGAATCAGGGAGGGGATGGAAAATTCAATACAAGAAATGCTAAATGGCAAGTAGATAATTATGGCATGGAGGCCAAATAAGCATGTAGAAATTAAGGCATGAAACAAGATATACTATGAGGCAAGGAAGATAGGGAAAACAAGTTATGTAACAGTTAAGACATGGAATAAAGTAATTAATGAAATACGGAAAAGCGTGGAAACAAGTAATTTTGACGGCATATATACACTCGTCACCTTGCATATATGCCGCTACATATGTAATTCACATAGCACATAGCTCAAGGGTTCCTAATTCCCTCAAATCAAAATTAGACCCAACACTTACCTCACTCTGCAATCAACTCAAAGTTCAACCACGGCCTTGCCTTTAGAACAAGCCTCCAAACCAACAAAATCTAGCAAATAATTAACCAAAGGATTCAAAATAAGCCTTAGAAACTACCCGTGAATGAAAGAGGTTCGATTTAGATCATTATTGAAAAAGTCAACAAAAGTCAACCTCGGGCTCGCTTGGTCAAAATCAAAATTCATACCAAAACCCAAATACTCATTCACCCCTGAGCCCGGTTATGTAATTTGTTTCGAAATTCGACCTCAATTCGAGGTCTAAATCTCAAATTTACAAAAAATCCTAATTATACCCAAATCCCTAATTTCTACCATGAAAATCCTAGATTTGATGTTGAAAACTTATGAAATGTAATGGGTAATTGAAAAGAAGTAGATTAAAGTCACTTACCAACGAATTTAGGAAGAGAATCTTTTGGGAAAATCGCCTCTAGGGTGTTTAGGCTTGAGAGTTTGAAAAAAATGAGTTAATTCCCGTTTTTCCCTCTTTTACCCAGCTGCAGTTATCGCAATTGTGATACATAGTTCGCAATTGCGATGATCGCAAAAGTGATCAACCCTTCGCAAATGCGAAAAAGTCATTGTGCCTGTTTTCGTCGCAAATATGATAATTTTATCGCAAATGCGAACCAAGGTTGTCTGCAAATGCGAATAATACTTCGCAAAAGTAAAGTAGTACCAAGTCAGTCAGTGATCACAATTGCGACCAAAACCTTCACAATTGCGAAGATACAAAGTTTGCAAATGCATTAGCTATTCTTCTATGTCCAAAATCATTCTGTAGCCTATCCGAAACTCACCCGAGCTCCTCGGGCTCCAAACCAAAAATGCACATAAATATAATAACATCATACAAACTTGCTAGAGCGATCAAAACACTAAAATAACACCTAGAACTATGAATCGTATACAAAACATGAATGAAATTTTCAAAGAAACTTAAGAACTTTCAATTTTACCGGACGATCGAATCACGTCAAATAAACTCTGTTTTACACCAAATCTTGCAGACAGGTATTAAATACTGAAATGAACCTATATCAAGTTCCGAAACCGTAATCCGAATCTAGTAGCAATAAAATCAACCTACGGTCAAACTTAGGAATTCTTTAAACCTTTAAATTTCTAGTTTTCAACAAATTTCGTTAAATCAAGTTAGGGACTTTCGAATTCGATTTTAGGCATACGCCCAAGTCCCAAATTACGATACGAACCCATCGGGACCAGCAAAATACTGATCTAGGTCTGTTTGCTCAAAATATTGACTGAAGTCAACTCAAATGAGTTTTAAAACACGATTTTATATTTTGATCAATTTTCTCATAAAAACTTTCAGAAAAAAAGATACGGACTGTGCACATAAGTCGAGGAAGGCTAAACGGAGCTATTCGAAATCTCGAAACAAATAAATAAAAGATAAAACTGAAGATGACCTATCGGGTCATCACACATTAATGGAAAGTAACTGAATGAAGTTATCTAAAGTATGATTAATAAAAGTAATTGAATGAAGTTATCTAAAGCATTAAATAGTTTAAGTAATCTAAATAACGTATTAAAAAAATATATAAAGAGAGATAAGAATATTTGAATTGAGATTTTTTTTGAAAGATAAAAGTATATTACTTTTAAATTTTACCTTTAATTTCTACGATCTAAAATAAAGATAGTTATAAATTAATTACACACATAACAGTAAAATATAAAGTATGGGCATATGCACTTATATTATTTTTGTTTATTATTAAATTAAATACTAGATGAAATAATTATGTCAAACTTTATAGAAAGGGAAATAATATAGAAAGAGGGGTAGAGATAGTGTGAGAAAATTTGTACTTTGAGTATTGTAAAAAATAAAACAAAGATAATAAATAAATAATACTCAAAAATATTATTGATAAGTTTAAACATTAATCTAAGCTATAGAATAAAAGAACACAAGAATAAAAGTATATGAAAATTTTTATTACAAAAATAAAAAAAATAAAAAAAATCAATGTCATTGTTATAATGTGAGTAGTGGAAGATATCAACAATTCTAAATTATGGGTAACTTAATAACATGGACAAGAAACCAAAAAAAAGGAGAAACAAAATACGTAAATACAAAATTTTAGTGTTGAGATACATAAAAGTATAAAGCTTATTTGATCTTTGAGATGAGAAAGTTTTTTGAAATAATTTATAGGGTCATGCTACATAGATAAGATCGCGTAACTGAAAACGTTATTGTCACGACCCAAAATTCGACTAGTCGTGATGGCACCTAACCCAACCCGCTAGGTAAGCCAATTAACCACAATAACAGTTGATAAAGCAATTAAGTAAAGAAATATCTGAATCTAATACATTCCCCAAGAACTGGTAGCACAAATCATGAGCTTCTAAGAATAGAGTTTATAAAGCGGAAATGAAATAAATACATAGTCTGTTTGAATAGTACATAAACAGAGTTTTACATATCTAAATCTACCACGAAGAAGAGGCAGCTACAGCCGGGACGCAGGTACATCTTCAATTCAGCTCCCATCGATCACAGCAACATCAATAGCCAACATCTCCACGCAAGGTACAGAAGTGCAGTATGAGTACAACCGACCCCATGTACTCAATAAGTAACAAACCTAACCTTAGGTTGAAAGTAGTGATGAGCTTGTACCAAGGTCGGGTCCACACCAATAGCCAACAACAGTCCATAACAACTTAAAGCAAATAATGCAAGAAGTAACTCAGAGATAAAAAAAATACTCAGCAAAATCATGATTTCTAAAAATGGTTCTGCCTTTCAAGTACATCAGTAAAAATCCAAATCGTTTACCGAAGTTACCAAAAATATGAATAAGTTTGAAAATAATAATTTTTCCCAAAATTCTTTCAATAATAAATAAAATGTTTCATTTTCTTTCCAGATAACAAGTGTGAAATACCTCTCTATGTCCATATATCAATGTGTGTAAAAAGTCATGGATGACATGATACCGTACAACATGAGGAAAAATACATCTTTATGCATGTATGTCACGTGTGCATGCCAATGCCATGTATCTCAAAGATGAATCATGTACTCACACTCTCAGAGTACTCAATCTCACTGTCTCACACTTTTCACTCATCATGCTCAACCACTCGGTACTATATATGGCCCATACGGCCTAGGAAAGATCCATCCCGGAATATATACATCATTGACCATCAGTCACTCAGTACCGAGGAAGGCCAATCCGGCCCCATGTAGAAGATCCATATCCAGGTATATAAATGCTTCGGACAAGATCCATGTACAGGGAAGATCCATCCCTCAGTATAATCAACCGCGCTCACTGGGGGTGTGCAGACTCCGGAGGGGCTCCTACAGCCCAAGCGCTATCATAAGCCAGATCCAGGCATAAATCAATATATCATGCTGCGGCGTGCAGCCCGATCCCATAACTGTCTCTCATAATCAGGCTCTCAGCCTCACTCAGTCATCAATCTCTCCAGTCTCACTCACGGGCTCACAATGTCATAAAACTAGCCCGACAACAATGATATGATGTATCAATAAATAACAACTAAGACTGAGATATGATATGAATGCATGAATATGACTGAGTACGAAATATCAATGAAATCAAAGAGATGACAGTAAGAAACGACCACTATGGGTCCCAACAGTATCGGTATAAAGCCTAAACATGATGTCTAGCATGATTGACAGCTCAATTACTTTATCACATGATGAAAATACAGATTTCAACAAAATAGGGACACTATTCAGTGCCATGGAAACAACAGAGTCCCAATTCACATGGTGCACGCCCACACGCCTGTCACCTAGTATATGCGTCACCTCAACACAAATCACATAACATGTATTTCGGGGTTTCATACCCTCAGCTCCAAGATTAGAAAAGTTACTTACCTCGAACAAGCCAATTCCAACACCGAGCAAGCCAAGCGATGCTACAAAATGCCATCCCGCGCATTCCGACCTCCGAACGGCTCGAAACTAACCAAAAACAACTCAAATTCATCAAACAATGCTAAAGGAACCAATCCCGATAAAAAAATATCAATTTTTGAATCAAAAGCCCAAAATCGACCAAAAGCCCATCCCAGGACCGCACCTCGAAACCCGACAAAATTTACAAAATCTAACAATCCATTCAATTACGAGTCCAACCATACTAGTTTCACTGAAATCCGACTCCAATTCGATGTTCAAAACTCAAAAATTCATATTATGAAACTTTAGGCCAAAACCCCCAATTTCCTCTATAAAATTCACAATCCAATTACCAAAAACGAAGGTAGATTCGTGATATAAGATCAAAAATGAGTAGAGAACACTTACCCCAGTCCGCAAGATGAAAATTGGTCCAAGAATCACCTCAATCCGAGCTTGGAAATGTTTAAATGAAGCCAAAATCGCGAACCCTTGTATTTATCATTCTGCCCAGCACTTTCACACTAGCGGCACATTAGCCGCTTCTGCGGCGTCGCATTTGCGACCAAAAACACGCTTCTGCGGAGAAGCACTGGAGGTCTGCCTTCGCACCTGCGGTAAAATACCCGCATCTGTGCACTCGCAGGTGCGCGCCCATTTGTCGCTTCTGCACTTCCAATCCGCTTCTGCGCTCAACTCAACGCATATGCGCCTTCGCAGATGCAAAGCAATCTCCGCTTTTGCGAAACCCTGCTCCCAGCAATATTTCTGCTCCTGCAACCCCTTCGTCGCTTCTGCGACCCTTGCACCTACGCAAACCAGCCGCAGGTGTGGTCACACCAGAACCAGTAATCTTAGCAAAAATCCAAAATGCAATGAAATTATCTGAACCTCGTCCGAAACTCACCCGAGCCTCTTTGGACCCCATTCGAATATACCAACAAGTTCCATAACACAATACGGACCTACTCGAGGCCTCAAAACACAAATAACAATATCAAAACGATGAATCACACCTCAAATTGAAATCTATGAACTTTGAACTTTCAAATTCAATAACTCGTGCCGAAACATAGCAAATCAATCCGGAATGACTTTAAATTTTGCGCACAAGTCCCAAATAACATAGCGAAGCTATTCCAATCCCCGGAATCACAATCCGAATCCGATATCAAAAAGTCCACTCCCGATCAAACTTTCCAAAATTTCAACTTTTGCCATTTCGAGCCAAATTCAACTCCGGACCTTCGAATCACAATCCGAACGCGCTCCTAAGTCCGAAATCATCCAACGGAGCTGATGGAACAATCAGAACTCCGTTCCGGGTTCAAATTCACAAAAAGTCGAACTTAGTCAACTCTCTCAATTTAAAGCTTCTAGCTGATAATCATTCTTTCAAATCAATTATGAATAACCTGAAAATCAAAATCGATGATTCACATAAGTCATATTACATCATACGGAGCTACGCATGCCCACAAACAACCGAGCGAAGTGTAAATGCTCAAAATGACTGGTCGGGTCGTTACATCCTCCCCCACTTAAACATACGTTCGTCCTCGAACGTGTCCAGAGTTGTTCTCAAAGCCATCAAACCGACATATAACCTTGCCATGCATATACCCGGGGGTGATCCCACATCACCCTATACCATACAGGTCCGATAACACAACATAACTAAAATTTCTCAATTCAACCTATCCCACAAGCCTTCGAATCAAATTTCCAACATCCGAAATTTCTTATAAGATCAGAATTTCGCATCTATATACTGTATAAGTCTAAACAAGATGTACCAAAAGCTGTAACCATAACTCAAATACTCAAATTCAAATACCACATAGCTCAAATGCTCGAAGCAATGATTTCTAATCACAGTAGCTGCTCAAATCAACCCAATGCCGGTAATAAACCTCATATCAAACAAAACCTCGTTCTAAAACCTTCGTACATTGCCGATGATGAAAGAAACACGCAGGACTCATAACCATTCATCAGATCAACCTATCATGGAATTCCCTCTCCTTCGACAAGAACTATAGTAAATTCTAAGCCGACTTTCGATATTATCCTTCCAAACATGCTGTAATCAATTCTGATAGTATCCATCCTAGGTCCAATGATCTCATCTCATCCAATACGACCACTCTAGTGACATGCCACATCAATACAATCTAAAGCCATAACCCATGCAATCTGTGAACCAATAAGCAATATTCCAAATATACTCAAATCAAGGAAAACTGACTCAGACGGGAGAACTGTCCTGCAAGCTCAACAAGTACCACCACAACTCAATGCTAAGAACCTATTACACACCGTAGAACCAAAACACATGAATCTAACACAAGGGATCATATCTCAACATAACTCCGCTGCAATGCGTGACCCCATCCAAACACTGGTCCATATGAAATACCTCATCCACCATGCTCAAAATCAATAACCACGCGAAATTCGACATCAAGTACCCAAAGTGCATCACCGTAACTACGGAGAGCAAATAACACAATACCACAATCCGAAAAGAACATAGCCAATGCGCAATCAATCACTCAATACCCATATACTCATCTCGCTCAAATTATGCTATAAAGCCCAAATAGAACCGCACCATATGTGCATATAACCAACGAATCACAACTCCTCGTAGCATAGAAGAGTAACTCACAAGTCATCTTAGAACACGAATAAGCTCAACAACAACCGAATGACATATCCCTAAACCATAGCAGTATGGAGCTAACCAATACGGCTCGATGTAGAATACATATCCTAATTGGGCCTACCAATGGACCCTCAAATCGACTCTGGTCACCCACAAATAGATAAATAACCCTCCGAAAATCCACAATGACTGAATCATAACACATACTATCATCTGGCTAGCTTCGGCCACAACCTCACAATCCACAACCATGAAACAATCTGCTCCTGAGAACTCCCAACCTCCAAATCCATAAAACACACAAATCACCATATCTGATTCTATCTCCACCGCCAGAATGTCTAACACATCTCTCATACATGATCATCCCACGAGAAATACTTCTAAAATTCTTTCGTGCCACATAGCAAAATTTGAATATCAGCAGTCGATCAACCAGGAAAGTGCTGCAATAACAATGAAGTACCAATAAATCAAAACACATTGCCCTTTCTGAAATGTATACTCTCATCAGGCCATACCGATTAGTAATATCATTTACCTAGTCATCTGAAATCGTCCATGCTGCCTACAAATTTATGTCCTTCCCTTCAAAACTGAACTGTGACCTTGCACATGCAAATCTCAATCCCACACAACACACCGCATCTACCATGCCATCCTGTGAAGAGTACAAGAATCTCATAATCAACTCTGAGTCACAAGCTGAATACATACCCGATCAATCAGAAACCTTCCATTGATCTCATCCCGGAGAAAATCCCAATACGCAACATGTTCCTCACGCCGGTAGGAAATATACTCCTCAAACCATGGTAAAACCCAGTGGGAACTCTTTGAAACCCATTTGCAATAACCAAGCTATCAGAACTGAATCTCTCTAACTTACCCGGCCACGCAGGTCGCCAAAACCCAAGAGCATTGCCACGAAACACCTGTGGAGACTAGCCACATCATAAGTACTTAAAGAACTGATTATATCCATTATTGTGCTGATCCAACCTACTACCACGCTGTCCTATTTCTCCAAGTCCCTTCCAAATTGCCTTCAAATTGATACTTCTTCTTGCTGGAATACCACGATCCTTAACCAAAATTCACCAAACAAGAGACCCTAGTATAAAACCACAACGCTCTAAGGCCCATAAGCCGTTGACTTCCCTCTTAAGCACCCTAAAGCTCCACAAACCGAGATACCCATTCTAAAGAGACCTTATGTGAACCTAAGACTGTTTCCTTCACCTTCTCGATGCAAAAATGCATAATCCACTATGGTATAAAAATGCCACAAGTCTCGACACCATCTAATGTAACTCTCAGTTTCTAGCCATGTACCAATCTTGAAAATTCCAAATCGCTACATATAATTCTTGAATCCATTAAAACCATTTTCGAGAGTCATCCACTCTGCTCAAATTTCAATTGCACCGCCACAAACGGGCCAAACGACTGGTGCCCCATTGGCACGACGACACCCAAAGGAGTAAAGAGTAACCCATACTCCTAAGCAACCAAGCAAATTCCTACTCCATGTACACTACATCCTTCGCGAATAACCACTCAATTATTTTATGATTCTCATATACCCATAGAGTGTAATACAACTTGTATCCAGAAATTCCTTTACCCGAGTCATCCTCGATCTTGACCTCTACAAGTCATAATTGATTCACCAGTATACCCCGAATCGAAACTAATACAACACATAACCATGCAACCAACTCGTCGATAGCAGACTCCCCCACTTGGCTCAAAGCCATGGAATAAAACATCTGACTACTTACAATAACCATACCCCATTACTACCATAATACCACAGTGAGATTCCATTAAATCCTTCATCCGCTCATGCAACACAAACCATCTAGTACCTCAAATCATCTGCAAATCTTGCGTTCATCCTCGTGGTGGTTAAGCCAACTTCCACAGGTGATCCAAACTCAAATTGCAATATATATCACTCACTGGTAATAGAGAACTCTCTACAAAACATCTTAGGGATCACACAACCTCAGGACACCTCGCAGGGGATAACCCACCTGCTTTGCCTCAAACTGACACCTCTCTACACCCTTCCACAGTCACGACTACTATGCAATCACTTAATCTTCTCGATTTTAAACTCGTCAACAAGACATGAGAATCTACTTCACTCCATAACTAAACAACATGAGAGATCCCTTCATACACCCATAATTCGAGACCATACGCCAAATCAAGACATAAATCAGACACCCTAATAGTCCTTTCTACATCTCAAGTAAACTCTTCTCGTCACATTCGAACAATCTGAACACATCCCACAGTCACATCATACTCACCACATAGTCATCCAATCACAAGTTCCACTAATAGCGACACCACCGGATATATAAGTCCTAAAAGCACGTGCTCACAGACTTGCAATCTCCATGCTCAAGCTACAGTCAAAACCCAGCCTCAATTTCTCCATACTAGCCCTTTATCAACACACAGAAATCACATCTCGCACCTCATCCATGGAATCACAAGCCGCTGGCACACAGCCGATACCGAGCGCTCACATGCGCATACGAATGCGTGGAGGGAATTCAAAGAGTTATGCTTCAAGCTGAATCAATGTCGCACGATAAGGAAAAAAGATGGTAAGTATATCCTAAATGTCATGTAGCCTCTCAAAGATAGGTATGGACGTAATCATACCGATCCACAAGACTCTACTAGACACTTGCTCATGACTTGTACTGTAGAACCTATGAATCTAGAGCTCTGATACCACCTGTCACGACCCAAAATCCGACTAGTCATGATGGCACCTAACCCAACCCGCTAGGTAAGCCAATTAACAACTAACCAATTCCAATAATAGTTGATAAAGCAATTAAGTAAAGAAATATCTGAATCTAATACATTCCCCAAGAACTGGTAGTACAAATCATGAGCTTCTAAGAATTGAGTTTACAAAGCGAAAATAAAATAAATACATAGTCTGTTTGAATAGTACATAAATAGAGTTTTACAGATCTAAAGCTACCACGAACAAGAGGCAGCTACAGCCGGGACGCAGGTACATCTTCAATCCAGCTCTCATAGATCACAGTAACATCAGCAGCCAACATTTGCACGCAAGGTGCAGAAGTGTAGTATGAGTACAACCGACCCCATGTACTCAATAAATAACAAACCTAACCTTAGGTTGAAAGTAGTGACGAGCTTGTACCAAGGTCGGGTCCACACCAATAGCCAACAACAGTCCATAACAACTTAAAGCAAATAATGCAAGAAGTAACTCAAAGATAAAAACAAATGCTCAACAAAATCATGATTTCTGAAAATGGTTCTGCCTTTCAAGTACATCAGTAAAAACCCAAATCGTTTATCGAAGTTGGCAAAAATATGAATAAATTTGAAAACAATAATTTTTCCCAAAATCCTTTCAATAATAAATAAGATGTTTCATTTTCTTTCCAGATAACAAGTGTGAAATACCTCTCTATGTCCACATATCAATGTGTGTAAAAGGTCATGGTTGACGTGATACCGGACAGCATGAGAAAAAATGCATCTTTATGCATGTATGTTATGTGTGCATGCCAATGCCATGTATCTCAAAGATGAATCATGTACTCACACTCTCAGAGTACCCAATCTCACTGTATCACACTTTTCACTCATCATGCTAAACCACTCGGTACTGTATATGGCCCATACGGCCCAGGGAAGATCCATCCCGGAATATATACATCACTGACCATCAGTCACTCAGTACCGAGGAAGGCCAATCTGTCCCCATGGAGAAGATCCATCTCCAGCTATATAAATGCTTCAGACAAGATCCATGTCGAGGGAAGATCTATCCCTCAATATAATCAATTGTGCTCACTGGGGGTGTGCAGACTCCGGAGGGGCTCCTACAGCCGAAGCGCTATCATAAGCCAGATCCAGGCATAAATCAATATATCATGCTGCGGCGTGCAGCCCGATCCCATAACTATCCCTCATAATTAGGCTCTCGGCCTCACTCAGTCATCAATCTCTCCGGTCTTACTCACGGGCTCACAATGTCATGAAACTAGCCCTACAATAATGATATGATGTATTAATAAATAACAACTGAGACTGAGATATGATATGAATGCATGAATATGACTAAGTACGAAATATCAATAAAATCAGTGAGATGACAGTAAGAAACGACCATTATGGGTCCCAACAGTATCTTCATAAAGCCTAAACATGATATCTAGCATGATTGACAGCTCAATTACTTTATCACATGGTGAAAACATGGATTTCAATAAAATAGGGCCAATATTCAGTGCCATGAAAACAACAGAGTCCCAACACATGGTGCACGCCCACACGCCCGTCACCTTGCATGTGCGTCACCTCAGCACAAATCACATAACACATATTTCGGGGTTTCATACCCTCAACTCTAAGATTAGAAGAGTGACTTACCTAGAACAAGCCAATTCCAACACCGAGCAAGCCAAGTGATGCTCCAAAATGTCATCCCGTGCGTTCCGACCTCCGAACAGCTCGAAACTAACCAAAAACAACTCAAATACATCAAACAATGCTAAAGGAACCAATCCCGATCGGAAAAGAATAATTCTTGAATCAAAAGCCCAAAATCGGCCAAAAGCCCAACCCCAGTCCGCACCTCAGAACCCGATAAAATTTACAAAATCCAACAACTCATTCAATTACGAGTCCAACCATACTAGTTTTACTCAAATCCGACTCCAATTCGATGTTCAAAACTCAAAAATTCATATTATGAAACTTTAGGCCAAAACCCCCAATTTCCTATATAAAATTCACAAACCAATTACCAAAAACAAAGGTAGATTCGTGATATAAGATCAAAAATGAGTAGAGAACACTTACCCCAGTTCGCAAGATGAAAATTGCTCCAAGAATCGCCTTAATCCGAGCTTGGAAATGTTAAAATGAAGCCAAAATCGCGAATCCTTATATTTATCAATCAGCCCAGCACTTTTGCACCTGCGGCATCGCATTTGCGACCAAAAACACGCTTCTACGGAGAAGCACTGGAGGTTTACCTTCGCACCTGCGGTAAAATACCCGCATATGCGCACTCGCAGGTGCGCGCCCACTTGTCGCTTCTGCGCTTCCAATCCGCTTTTGCGCTCAACTCACCGCATCTGCACTTTCGCAGATGCGAATCAATCTCCGCTTCTGTGAAACCCTGCTCCCAGCGATATTTCCCCTCCTGCAACCCTTCGTCGCTTCTGCGACCCTCGCACCTGCGCAAACCAGCCCGAGGTGTGGTCACACTAGAACCAGCAATCTTAGCAAAAATCTAAAATGCAATGAAATGATCTAAACCTCGTCCGAAACTCACCCGAGCCTCTCGGGACCCCGTCCGAACATACCAACAAGTTCCATTACACAATACGGACCTACTCAAGGCCTCAAAACACACATAACAACATCAAAACGATGAATCACACCTCAAATCGAAATCTATGAACTTTGAACTTTTAAATTCAATAACTAATGCCGAAACATAGCAAATCAATCCGGAATGACTTCAAATTTTGCGCACAAGTCCCAAATAACATAGCGAATCTGTTCCGATTCCCGGAATCACAATCCGAATTTGATATCAAAAAGTCCACTCCCGGTCAAACTTTCCAAAATTTTAACTTTTGCCATTTCGAGCCAAATTCAACTACAGACCTCTGAATCACAATCCGTATGCGCTCCTAAGTTCGAAATCACCCAACGGAGCTAATGGAACAATCAGAACTCCATTCCGGATTCAAATTCACAAAAAGTCAAACTTGGTCAACTCTCCCAATTTAAAGCTTCTAGCTGATAATCATTCTTTCAAATCAATTCTGAATAACTTGAAAACCAAAGTCGATGATTCACATAAGTCATACTATATAATACGGAGCTACTCATGCCCTCAAACAACCGAGCGAAGTATAAATGTTCAAAACGACCGGTCGGGTCGTTACAGTTATAATAGATAAAATAAAATAAAAATATAAACAATTGACATAAAAGTTATGTGGTAATTTTAATAAAAAATTAAAAGTAAACTTTCATACTAAATACAAAAAAGAAGGAGAATTTAATTTAATTGCTTATTGAAAGTGATATTAAAACAATAATTATTACAGTTATTAGTAGATTTATGATATATAACAAATGAACTTCTCTTTTTAAACTTCTAACTAATTCAACACCACGCATTTTGAAAAATAATATAACAATATTCATATTATAGATAAACGCTAAACAAAAAAAAAGTTACAATGTTATAGAAAAAGAACTAATGTATAAAGAGAAAAATAGAGATAATATGATTTAATCCATACTTTAAATTTATTTGACAAAAATAAGTAAATAAATAATACTCAAATATATTATTGATAAATTTTAACAACGAGAGTGTAACGACTAAACCGGTCATTTTGAGGTCTCGCATGACGTTCAGTGGTTTGGGGACTTGAGTAGCTTCACTTCATGTATTATGACTTGTACGCGTAGTCGGAATTTGATTTCAGGAAGTTCGAAATTGATTTGGAAAGAAAATTCTAAATTCGGAAGCTTTAGGTTGGAAAAGTTGACCAGGGTTTGACTTTTGAGTAAATGACCTCGGAATCGGGATTTGAAGGTTCCATTAGGTTCGTATGATCATTTCGAACTTGGACATATGTTCGGGTTAAGTATCGGGTGGTCCGGAAGTATTTCGACGCTTATTATGAAAGGTTGGCATTTTGAAGGTTTAAGAATTTTTTAAGTTTGGTTTGAAGTAGGCTTTGGTGTTATAGATGTCTGTTTGGGGTTCTGAGCCTTGGAATAGGTTCGTATCGTAATTTGTGACTTGTACGTAAAGTTTGGCGTCATTCCGGGATATTTTGATATGATTTGAACGCGTTCGTCAAAGTTTGGAAGTTTGAAAGTTTAAAGAAGGATTTTTATCATCGATTCGTAATTTGGATGTTGTTTGGTATGATTTGATGCCTCGAGCAAGTTTTCATCATGTTTTAGGAATGGTTGGTATGATTGGATGGGGTCCCGAGGGGCTCGGGTGAGTTTCGGACGGGATTCGGGTCGAATTGAGCCTTGTTGGAGTTGCTGGAATTTTTGTTGCTGGTGCGATCGCTTCTGCGAAAGTTTGGTCGCAGAAGCGAGGTGAAGCTCGCAGAAGTGGCTTGGACAGCCTGGGCATGTAGTTGTAGAAGCGGAGGCGAGTAGCGCACCTGTATGTGCACATAAGCGAGGCCAGTGTCGCAGGTGCGGGCAAATATGTGAGGCATTGTCGCACCTGCGAGCAGGAGCAGAAGAATCTTCCGTGGGTGCGATGGGTTGCTGACAGTGGACTTCCGCAGGATCGAGATTTTTCTCGCAGAAGTGGGCTCGCAGGTGTGAAAGTCGCTGGGCAGTGGGGTGTTTTTAATCCGAGACATAGCCCATTTCTCTCACATTTTCATTTGGTTGGGCAATTTTTGGAGCTCTTGGAGGGAAGATTTTCATCATCTATGTCGAGGTAAGTAATTTCCCACTTGTTGTAAGTTAATTTCATGGATTCTATATGGATTTAAACATGGAAATTTGTAGAAAGTTGGGATTTTGGTAGAAAACCTAAAAATTGGTATTTTATAATTTTGGCCACGAAATTGGACATAGAATTGGGGATAAATTATATATTTGAGTTCGTGGTGTTATGGGTAAAGTTATCTTCAGAAAATTTTAAAATCCGGGCACGTGGGTTAACTTTATTGACTTTTCGAGCGGAGTTGGAAATCATTATAAGTTGTTAAATTTTAAGCATTGGAGTATATTTTGATTGATTTACACGTTGTTTGACTAGTTTTAGGACGTTTGGCTTTGAGTTGAGGTGTTAGAGGGGCGTTCGAGCTGGTTATGGAACTTCGGAGTGAGGTAAGTCTCATGTCTAACTTTGTGAGGGGAAAACTACCCGCTAGGTGATGTAATAGCTATGTGCTAATAGCTATGGGTGCTACGTACGTACGAGGTGATGAGAGTCCGTACATAGATAAAGCATATCTATATCCCGATAGACTTAGGACTTTACCATGTAATATTTGAAGTATTTGAATTCATTATGCTGGCTTAATTAATTGAAAATATAATTGAACGTGATTTAGAAATACATGCATATATGTTAGGCCGAGCCTTATTACTTGAGTTGTTAGAAAGTAATTTGAGAAACGGTAAAGTTTATATTCATTTTGTGTTCATATACTGTATCGGAAGCTAGTGTCTCGTAATTCGATAATTCCTTTCCTTTCTTGTGGAGCGGGCCGAACGCCTCAGCAGGATTATGTACCACACTCTTATGGGAGCGGGTCGTTCGCGTCGGTAGTATAATAGATGCATCTATGGTTCGTGTCGCTCGACCCTCGGCAATGTACACGTTATGATGGGATCAGGCTAATCGCCTCGGCAGTATCATATCCTTTCTGAGATCTGGTTGTACGACCTCAGCATAATCGTACGTTATATCGCTAGCAGTCTGAATATTCGCGAGATTTTTCCTTCCACTGATGCCTTGCATTTTATATGGGAATTCTTATTCGTTTGTTATTGGCACTTGATAAATTCTGAGTTGTCGAGATAGAATACAAGATTGAGAGATTAATATTGTTAAAAGAAATTTTGGAAGATTGTGTTAGTTACAGATTTACCTCACTACTATTGTTGTACTCTTATCTGTTTATGATTTACCATATTGATTTATTGGACCACTAGTAAGTGTCGATGTCGACCCCTCGTCACTACTTCTCCGGGTTAGGCTAGATACTTATCGGGTACGTGTAACGACCCGACCGGTTGTTTTGCTTTCTAGAATCCCTTTCCCCTAAATAAGACCCCATGTATGTGCTTTTTACTATTTTATGACTTGCGGGGGTGGTTAGTTTGAGATTTGGAAGGGTTCGGGATGAAATCGGGACAATTGGTTCATTAAGTTGGCCTTAAAAGGCTAAGTTTGACTTCGGTCAACATTTTGAGTAAACGACCTCAGAATCAAGATTTGGCGGTCCCAATAGGTTCGTATGATGATTTCGGACTTGGGCGTATGCCGGATCGGGTTTTGGATGATCCGGGAGCGTTTCGGTGTCTAATTGTGAAGGTTGGTTCTTTGAAGGTTTAGAAGTTCTTTAAATTTGGTTTGGAGCGGGTTTTGGTGATATCGAGGTCCAAACGGAATTTCGAGACCGGGGATGGTTCCGTAATATCATTTAAGGCTTGCACGTAATTTAGTGCCAATCCTATTAGTTTAAATACGTTTCGGCGCATTAGGAGTAAATTGAAGAACTTGAAGTTCATAAGTTTAATTCAATTGGTTTTAGGGTGCGATTCTTAGTTTTAATGTTGTTCCGGGCATTCCGAGAGTTCGAGCGAGTCCATTTTATGTTTTCAAACTTATTGGTATGTTCGGGCGGAGCCCTGGGGGCCCCGAGTGTCAATTGGACGAGGCTCGGACCAAGTTGGAAGTTTGGAGCAGCTGCTGAAGCTCCAGTTCTGTCATAATCCCACCTGCGCTAGGCCAGTCGCAGGTGCGAGCCAAGAGCCGCAAAAGCAAACCATTAAGGGAAACTCAGCCACCGTAGATGCGGAAATATTTGGCGCACCTGTGTGACCGTAGGTGCGAGGGACCTGATCGCGGGAGCGGATGTGCTCGCAGAAGTGTCCCCAATGGTCCGCAGATACGGAGCCTGGCCAGGTGAGAGGAATGCGCACCTGCAGGGATTTTACCGCAGGTGCAGGACCGCAGATAAGGCCAAGGCGCCGCAGGTGCGGAAATCGATGGGCAGAAGGGTTCATTTAATACGGGACTTAGGTTATTTTAATACATTTTCTTTCACTCTTGGGAGATTTGAAAGCTTTTAAGGAGGGGATTTCGACCTAGCTTTTGAAGGTAAGTAATTTCTACCTAATGTGAGTTTAATACATAGATTATGGGTAGATTTTAACATGAAAATTTGTGGAAATTATAGGTTTAGATGAAAAACTTAGGTTTTGATTTTAAAAAAAATGGGATTTTACCACGAAAATGGTTATTGAACTTAGTGAAAATCATATATTTATATTTCTAAGGTTATGGGTAACAACTTTCTTCGATAATTTTCGGAATTCGGGCATGTGGGCCCGAAGGTGAATTTTTAGAATCTTGGATTTAGGGTTGGGTAACCTCTTTAATAGTTGGAATACGAACTCTTGAGCACGTATTGATTAGTTTGTATATTATTTGATTAGTTTGGATTGATTCGTCACCGACTTGAGGGTGTGAGCGCATACTTGAACCGGGAAGAAGGCTTTGAGACAAGGTAAGTCTCTTTTCTAACCTTGTAAGAGGGAATCAACCCCATAGGTGTGAACTTAATCAATATGTACTTCTATTTGTGGGGGGCTACGTACGCACGATGTGACGAGAGTCCGTGCATAGCTACTATTCATGCTTATGTCCGGGTAGATTTAGGCTTACACCATGCTTTGTTGATACCGTTGCTTGTTTATGCTTACTAGTTGTTGGATTAAAGCGGAGGTTGAGGGTTTCAATGTTTAAGCTCCAAGTTGAATTTCTTATTTTTAAAAAGGAATTGAGGAATACTACGATGAATCGAGAAATTATATGTTTAACCACTTCGCAAATATATTCCGCGAGCGCGGTAAACTTCCACTACTCTCATGGGAGCAGGTCGTTCGCCTTGGCAGGATTTATTGATATATTATATGGTTCGGGTCGTTCGACCCTCGACAGTGCACAGTATATTATTATGTATATTTGGATCGGGCCGTACGTCATCGGCATAACTCGTGCGTAGTGCTACCGAAATCCCTTCTTTATATTTAATAATGTTTTACGAACTTGAAAGGTGAAAGGAATAGATGAGAGAAATGGTTTGATTCTTACTTGAAAGAAGGATTTGTCTACTTACTTCTTGTCTTGAGCGCTATTATCATTGTATATTACTTGCTTAATTAGAACCTCGTGTTATTATGTTTTTGGCCCTTAGTAAGTGTCGAAGTCGACCCCTCGTCACTACTTCTTCGAGGTTAGACTAGATACTTACTGGGTACATGTTGTTTATGTACTCACGCTACACTTCTGCACTTGATGTGCAGGATCTGAGGCAGATGCATCTGGTTACCAGTCCGGCGCGCACTCTTGACTTCTAGCTCGAGACTACACGGTGAGCTGCCCTTCCGAGCCGTTCAGCAGCAGCCGGAGGCTCTCTTTTGGATTTATATTTCTGTCTATTTCCTTGAGACAGTAGACTAGTATTTTTTTATATATTCTACTAGTAGCTCACACACTTGTGACACCAGGTCTTGGCACATACTAGTAGACTTATGACTTCTGTTTAATTACTTTACGACAGTAAATTTATCAATGAGGAAAGTTATTCACTTTGCAAACATATTAAAAGTGGAAACCGCTAGATTTATCAGTGTTAGCTTGCCTAACAACGATGTTGGGCGCCATCATGACCTATGATTAAATTGGGTCGTGACAATATGGTATCATAGCCCTAGGTTCACGTAGTCTCACAAGTTATAGGCAGGCCTAATAGAATCTTGCGGATCGGTGCGGAGACGCCCGTACTTATCTTCGAGAGGCTATGGGGTGTTAGGAAATTACTCTTTATTCATCTCCTATCGTGCAGTTGATGGTGTACTAAGTTTCTCCCTCTTATTCTCTCATAGATGGTGAGAACGCGTGTAGCAAACGTTCCATACCCGGGAGGGGCTACTCCCTCTATGGCTAGAGGCTGGGGCAGAGGTCGGGGGAGGGCACCAGCCCGAGTTAAGGGGCGAGGACGTCCCAGAGTTGCTGCAGTTGCACCGCCAGTGGAGAATCCCATTATGGAGGAGCAGGGCAAGGTGCTCGCAGAAGAGCCAGCCCCGGTAGATTTCACGTCAACACCGGGCTTTCAGGAGGTCATGGGCCGTATGTTGCGGTTCATGGATTCTATGACCCAGGCTGGTTTATTTCCAACAAACCCAGCCACATCTCAGGCGGGAGGGGGAGCACAGACCCCTACTGCTCAGGCACCTGGGCATGCAGCTGTCGTATATCAGACCCCGGGTACACTACCCGTGGGCAGGGCCCAGCCAGTTACAGCAGTCGTACCTGAGCCTAGACCAGCTGCGGCCGATGAACCGCAGAAACTTTTGGACAGATGGACTAGGCTTCACCCTCTGGTATTTGGGGGTGAGCGACATAAGGATCCCTAGGACTTTATTGATAGGTGCAGGGACAGACTGCACAACATGAGCATATTGGAGTTTCACGGGGTGGATTTCACTACCTTTCAATTGGAGGGCAGTGCACGTAGATGGTGGAAGGCTTATCTTTTTGGCAAACCAGCAGATTCTCCTCCTATTACTTGGGATTAGTTCACACGCCTATTTTTGGACAGGTATATTCCACCCTCCCAGAGGGAAGAGTTACGGTGTCAGTTTGAGCAGCTCGAGCAGGGTCAGATGTCAGTGACTGAGTATGAGGTGAGATTTTCTGAGATGTCTCGCCATGCACTTATGATACTTCCTACTGAGGTGGAGCGAGTGTGAAGGTTCGTTGTGGGGCTGCACTCTAGTATTCAGGCTAGCATGGCTCGGGAGGTTGAGATGGGGACTCCCTATCAGTTAGTGGTGGAGATTGCTCGCAGGATTGAGGGTTACCGTCAGAGGTGTAGAGAGCAGATGAAGCGGGACAAGAGGTCTCATTTTTCTGGGGAGTTCAGAGGTGCCCCAACTGGGGGCAGAAGTCATTTTGGGAGGGGTCAGCCCAGCAGGCCCCCATATTCAGCACCACCACCTCCTCGAGGTGTTCCAGCGCAGCCCTATTTCAGTGCTAAGCCGGAGAGTTCTTACTGGCCACCGGCTATTCAGGGTTCTTCTAGTGGGTACTCCGGTCATCAGGGTTCTTCCAGTGCCTACTTCAGTGCCATGCCAGAGAGTTCATATTGCCCACCAGCTATCCAGGGTTCTTCCGGTGGGTATTCAGGCCATCAGGACCAGACTTCAGGGTAGCAGTCCACTGATCCGAGAGGTTGTTATGAGTTCGGGGATCCTAGTCACATGAAGAGGCATTGCCCCAGGCTTCGGGGCAAGGCAGTGCAGCAAGGTCAGTAGCCCATGATTTCACCTCCAGTAGACACACCAGCCGTCCGGCCGCCCACAGGTGGGGGGCAGGTGGGTAGGGGCCATCCCAGAAGTGGAGGTCAGGAAGGCGGAGGCCATCCAGGTGGCTCTCCGGCCAGATTTTATGCTTTTCCGGCCAGACCAGATGCAGTGGCCTCAGATGTCGTGATCACAGGTATTATCTCTGTCTGCGGTAGGGATGCTTCAGAATTATTTGATCTAGGATCTACCTATTTGTTTGTGTCATCTCTGTGTGCTCACCTTCTAGATATTCCTCGTAAGTCCTTGGGTACTCCTGTCTATGTGTCCACTTCTGTGGGCGATTCTGTTGTTGTGGACCAGATCTATCAGTGCTGTGTGGTCACATTCTGTGGTTACGAGACTAGAGCAGATCTTCTGTTACTTAATATGACCGATTTTGAGGTCATCCTGGGCATGGACTGGCTATCTCCATATCACGCCATCCTTGATTGCCATGCCAAGGATGTTACCTTAGCGATGCTAGAGTTGTCGAGGTTGGAGTGGAAGGGTTCAGCTGTCCGCACATCTAGTCTGGTCATCTCTTTTCTAAAGGCTCGACATATGGTCGAGAAGGGTTGTTTGGCTTATCTAGCCTATGTTCGGGATACCACCGTAGAGTCTCCGACGATTGATTCAGTGCCAGTAGTCCGGGAGTTCTCCGATGTATTTCCTTCTAATCTTCCAGGCATGCCACCGGATCGTGATATCGATATCTATATTGACTTGGCTCCATGTACCTAGCCTATATCTATCCCACCGTACCGTATGGCTCCGAAAGAATTGAAGAAGTTGAAGGAACATCTTGAGGAGTTGCTAGCCAAGGGGTTCGTCAGACCGAGTGTATCACCCTGGGGTGCACCAGTATTATTTGTGAAGAAGAAAGATAGGACTATGCGGATGTGCATCGATTACCGCCAGTTGAACAAATACACCGTTAAGAACAAGTACCCGTTGTCGCGTATTGATGATTTGTTTGACCAATTGCAGGGTGCTAGGGTATTCTCCAAGATCGACTTGAGATCAGGGTACCATCAGTTGAAGATTTGGGACTCAGATGTTCCGAAGACTACTTTCCGTACTAGATATGGCCATTATGAGTTTCTAGTGATGTCCTTCGGCTTGACTAATGCCCCAGCGGCATTTATGGACTTGATGAACAGGGTGTTCAAGCCTTATATTGATTCGTTTGTCATTGTCTTCATTGATGACATTTTGATTTACTCGCGTAGCATAGAGGAGCACGAGCAGCATATGAGAGTGGTGCTTCAGACCTTGCGGGAACAGAAGCTATATACTAAGTTCTCCAAGTGCGAGTTTTGGTTAGATTCTGTGGCATTCTTAGGTCATGTGGTATTAAGAGAGGGCATTAAGGTGGATCCTAAGAAGATTGAGGCAGTTTAGAGTTGGCCTCGTCCTACTTCGGCGACTGAGATCAGAAGCTTCTTGGGGTTAGCAGGTTATTATTGCCGGTTCGTGGAGGGCTTCTCATCTATAGTATCACCTTTGACTAGATTGACCCATAAGGGTGCTCAGTTTCGTTGGTCCGATGATTATGAGGTGAGCTTCCAGAAGCTCAAGACAGCTTTGACCACAGCACTCGTCCTTACGTTGCCTTCCAGTTCGGGGATGTATACTGTGTATTGTGACGCTTCACGCATTGGCTTGGGTTGTGTATTGATGCAGGAGGAGCAAGTTATTGCATATGATTTGCATCAGCTGAAGCCCCATGAGAAGAATTATCCTGTGCAAGATTTGGATTTGGTCGTGGTTGTTCATGCTCTTAAGATCTGGAGGCATTATCTATATGGGGTATCTTGTGAGGTCTACACTGATCATAGCAGTTTGCATCATTTGTTCAAGCAAAGGGATCTCAATCTGAGGCAGCGTAGATGACTTGAGTTACTGAAAGATTATGATATCACCATTCTTTATCATCCGGGCAAGGCGAATGTAGTCACGAATGCCCTGAGCAGGAAGGCAGAGAGTATGGGTAGCTTGGCATTCATTTCAGTAGAGGAGAGGCCACTAGCCTTGGACATTCAGTCCTTGGCTAATAGAATTGTGAGGTTGGATATTTCAGAGCCCAGCCGAGTTCTTGCTTGCGTCGTTGCCCAGTCTTCACTATTGGAGCGGATCAAGGCTAGGCAGTTTGATGATCTGCACCAATTGGTTCTCAGAGAGACGGTACTACATGGTAGTGCTAAGGGGGTTTCTATTGGCGAGGATGGTGTCCTGCGACTTCAGGGTTGTCTATGTGTTCCTAATATCGATGGCTTGAGGGAGAGGATTCTAGAGGAGGCACACAGTTCTCGATATTCCATTCATCCAGGTGCTACGAAGATGTATCGGGACCTGAGACAACATTATTGGTGGCGGCAGATGAAGAAAGACATAGTTGAGTATGTAGCTAGATGACTAAATTGCCAGCAGGTTAAGTATGAGCACCAGAGGCCTGGAGGTCAACTCCAGCAGATTACTATACCTAAGTGGAAGTGGGAGTGCATTGCTATGGGCTTTGTAGTTGGATTGTCGCGGACTTTGCGGAAGTTTGATGCAGTTTGGGTCATTGTACACATATTGACCAAGTCGGCACACTTCATTCTTGTGATGACTACATATACTTCAGAGAGATTGGCCCAGATTTATATCCAGGAGATAGTTCGGCTGCATGGTGTGCCTGTTTCCATCATTTCAAATAAAGGTCCTCAGTTTACTTCATATTTCTGGAGAGCAGTACAGAGTGAATTGGGGACCCGTGTAGAGCTCAGCGCAGCATTTCATCCACAGACCGACGGGCAGTCGGAGCGGACAGTTCAGATATTGGAGGACATACTCAGAGCATGTGTGATTGACTTTGGAGGACAGTGGGATCAGTTCTTTCCCTTGGCCGAGTTTTCTTAAAACAATAGTTACCAGTCCAGCATCGAGATGGCTCCATTCGAGGCTTTATATGGTCGGCGGTGTCGTTCTCCCATTGGGTAGTTTGAGCCCGGCGAGGCTAGGTTGTATGGTACTGATCTGGTGAAGGATGCCTTGGAAAAGGTAAAGTTGATTTAGGAGCGACTTCGCACAACCCAGTCCCGATAAAAGAGTTACGCGGATCAGAAGGCGCGTGACTTATCATTCATGGTAGGCGAGAAGGTTCTCTTGAAAGTCTCGCCGATGAAGGGAATCGTGCGGTTTGGGAAGAAGGGCAAGTTGAGCCCAAGGTTTATAGGCCCATTTGAGGTGTTGAGGCGAGTTGGGGAGGTTGCTTATGAGCCTGCTTTGCCTCCTAATCTATCGGGAATTCATCCGGTTTTCCACGTGTCTATGCTCCGAAGGTATCATCCAAACTTGTCACATATGTTAGACTTCGGCACGATTCAGCTAGATGAGAGTTTGGGTTATGAAGAGGAGCCAGTTGCCATTGTTGATAGGCAGGATCGCCAATTGAGATCCAAGAGGATTTCCGCGGTAAAGGTTCAGTGGAGGGGCCAACCAGTTGAGAAGGCAACTTGGGAGTCCGAGGAGGACATGCGGATCAGATATCCTCACTTGTTCAACACTCCAGGTATGATTCTAGACCCATTCGAGGACGAATGTTTGTTTAAGAGATGGAGAATGTAATGATCCGACCAATCGTTTTGCTTTCTAGAACCCTGTTCCCCAAAATAAGACTCTCCGTATGTGCTTTTACTGTTTTATGACTTGCGGGGGTGGTTAGTTTGAGATTTGGAAGGGTTCAGGTTGAAATCGGGACAATTGGTTCCTTAAGTTGGCCTTAAAAGGCTAAGTTTGACTTCGGTCAACATTTCAAGTAAACGACCTCGGAATCGGGATTTGATGGTCCCAACAGGTTCGTATGATAATTTCGGACTTGGGCGTATGCTCGGCGTCAAATTGTGAAGGTTGGTTCTTTAAAGGTTTAGAAGTTCTTTAAATTTAGTTTGGAGCGGATTTTGGTGATATCGAGGTCCAAACGGAATTCTGAGACTGGGGATGGTTTCGTAATGTTATTTAAGACTTGTACGCAAAATTTGGTGTCAATCCGAGTAGATTAAGTACGTTTCGGCGCATTGGGAGTAAATTAAAGAACTTGAAGTTCATAAGTTTGATTCAATTGGTTTTGGGGTGCGATTCTTAGTTTTAATGTTGTTTCGAGCATTCCGAGAGTTCGAGCGAGTCCGTTTTATGATTCCAAACTTGTTGGTATGTTCGGGCGGGGCCCTGGGGGGCCCGAGTGTCAATCGGACGAGCCTCGGACCAAGTTGGAAGTTTGGAGCAGCTGTTGAAGCTCCAGTTCTGTCATAATCGCACATGCGCTGGGCCAGCCGCAGGTGCGAGCTCGTAGGTGCGAGCCAAGAGCTACAGAATTGAACCATTAAGGGTAGCCCAGCCATCGCAGATGCGAAAATATTTGGTGCACCTGCATGACCGCAGGTTGCGAGGGACCTGATCGCAGGAGCGGATGTGCTCGCAGAAGCGGCCCCAATGGTCCGCAGATGCAGAGCCTGGCCAGGTGAGAGGAATGCACATCTGCGGGGATTTTGCCGCAGGTGCGGGACCGCAGATGCGGCCAAGGCACCACAGGTGCGGAAATTGCTGGGCAGAAGGGTTCATTTAATACAGGACTTAGGCTATTTCTAACACATTTTCTTTCACTCTTGGGAGATTTGAGAGCTTTTAAGGAGGGGATTTCGACCTATATTTTGAAGGTAAGTAATTTCTACCTAATGTGAGTTTAATACATAGATTATGAGTAGATTTTAACATGAAAATTTGTGGAAATCATGGGTTTAGATGAAAAACCTAGGTTTTGATTAAAAAAAGGGATTTTACCACGAAAATGGTTATAGAACTTAGTGAAAATCATATATTTATGATTCTAAGGTTATGTGTAACAACTTTCTTCGAAAATTTCCGGAATCCGAGCACGTAGGCCCAGGGGTGAATTTTTAGAATCTTGCATTTAGGGTTGGGTAACCTCTTTAATAGTTGGAATATGAATTTTTGAGCATGTATTGATTAGATTGTATATTATTTGATTAGTTTGGATTGATTTGGCACCGACTTGAGGGTGTGAGCGCATTCTTAAACCAGGAAGAAGGCTTTGAGATGAGGTAAGTCTCTTTTCTAACCTTATAAGAGGGAATCAACCCCATAGGTGAACTTAATCAATATGTACTTCTATTTGTGGGGGGGCTACGTACGCACGATGTGACGAGAGTCCGCGCGTAGCTACTATTCATGCTTATGTTCGGGTAGATTTAGGCTTACACCATGCTTTGTTGATACCGTTGCTTGTTTATGCTTACTAGTTGTTGGATTAAAACGGAGGTTGAGGGTTTCAATGTTTAAGCTTCAAGTTGAATTTCTTATTTTTAGAAAGGAATTGAGGAATACTACGATGAATCGAGAAATTATATGTTTAACCGCTTCGCAAATATATTCCACGAGTGGGGTAAACTTCCACTACTCTCATGGGAGCGGGTCGTTCGCCTTGGCAGGATTTATTGATATATTATATGGTTCGGGCCGTTCGACCCTCGGCAGTGCACAGTATATTATTATGTATATTTGGATCGGGTCGTACGTCCTCGGCATAACTCGTGCGTAGTGCTACCGAAATCCCTTCTTTATATTTAATAATGTTTTACGGACTTGAAAGGTGAAAGGAATAGATGAGAGAAATGGTTTGATTCTTACTTGAAAGAAGGATTTGTCTACTTACTTCTTGTCTTGAGCGCTATTATCATTATATATTACTTGCTTAATTAGAACCTCACGTTATTATGTTTTTGGTCCTTAGTAAGTGTCGAAGTTGACCCCTCGTCACTATTTCTTCGAGGTTAGACTAGATACTTACTGGGTACATATTGTTTATGTACTCACGCTACACTTCTGCACTTGATGTGCAGGATCTGAGACAGGTGCATCTGGTTACCAGTCCGGCGCGCACTCTTGACTTCTAGCTCGAGACTACATGGTGAGCTGCCCTTCCGAGCCGTTCAGCAGCAGCTGGAATCTCTCTTTTCGATTTATATTTTTGTCTATTTCCTTGAGACAGTAGACTAGTATTTTTTTGTATATTCTGCTAGTAGCCCACACACTTGTGACACCAGGTCTTGGCACATACTAGTAGACTTATGACTTTGGATTTATTGTTATGACTTTGAATTACACTTAGTTGCTTCTGTTTAATTACTTTACGGCAGTAAATTTTTAAAACTTTTACCAATGAGGAAAGTTATTCACTTTGCAAACATATTAAAAGTGGAAACCACTAGATTTAGCAGTGTTGGCTTGCCTAACAACGGTGTTGGGCGCCATCACGGCCTATGATGAAATTGGGTCATGATAGTACGCGTTGATTTACGTACTCATGCTGCACTTCTGCACTAAATGTGTAGGATCTGACAGGTTCATTTGCTGATCATCTTGGCGCGTAGGAGCAGCTGTTGAGGAGACTTTATGTGAGCTGCATTCCAGGCCACGCATCGCAGTCCACAGAGTCTCCATCGTACTATTTATTTTATTCTGTCTCATTTACATTCTGGACATATGTATTGTTATTATTGTACTCCTTAGTAAATGCTCATGCACTTGTGACACCGGATTTTTGGGGTGTTCTAGAATTTGTTATGGATTGTTTTACACTAATTCAATTTCACTTATTATTTTAACTAAATTGCACCTAACTACGATTTATTTTAATGTACTAACCTCATTATCCAAGAAAGACATATGATTTTAAAAATGATAAAATAAATAATTAAGTGTTGGCTTGCCTAACGGCGATGTTGGGCGTCATCGCGGCCTATAGTGGATTTTGGGTCGTGATAGAGAGAATTCTGAAAAATAGTCATACAATATAAAGTCAAGTTAAATTTTATGAGTAATACAAAACTATATCCATTTTATTATATTAATGTGGTAAGTTACTAAAAATTTCATGTCATAATTTGATAATACTAAGTAACAGATAATACAATTAGAATAAGCAAGGAAAAACAAATATAAATTTTATAAAATATATAGAAATATAAGACTTATAAGTAGAATTATGATGAGAAAATTCGTATATATACTCATAATTGAAATTATAATAAACAAAGAGTCATAAAGGGAGAATATTAAAGAAAGAAAGAATTCCAAGCGATAACGTAAAATGTATATATTAATTATATTTTTCATATAAGAAGTTTTAGTTATTAAATTGAAGAATATAACACATAATTCCATATTGAAAAACTAAAATAAAAATAATATTAGAATATTTATACATACGATAAAAATATTTTATATATATATAACATAAAATAAAAATTATAAAAAATATTAGTACTTTTAACAAAAAAAATTAAAAGAGTCTTATATTTTTATATTTTTGATGAATTCAAAATTATAATTTAACCAAAAAAAGATATTACATAATTTTATTTACAAGTAGTGATGGTGCCTAACGCCACCGTCAGGCAATCCAACGGTGATTGATCAATTTAATTACTTATTTTATTACTTTTGAAATCATAAATTTTAATAAGGAAGGAAATTTACACTTTTAAATCCATGGGAACGTACAAAAATTATAGTTTATAAGAGAAATAAAAGGTGATGATAATATACAGAACCGTAAGCATCAACTAGTATATCTCAAAACCCGATGTCACAAATGCATGACCATTTACTAAGGAGTATAATATAAATACAACATCTGTCTAGAATGTAAATGAGACAGAATAAAATAAATAGTACAATGGATACTTTGTGGACTGCGATGCGTAGACTGAAATGCAGCTCACGTAAAGTCTCCTCAACAGCTGCGCCTACGCACCAAGATGATCACCAAATGAGCATGTTAGATCCTGCACATTTAGTGTAGAAGTGCAGCATGAGAACGTAAATCAACGCATACCCAGTAAGTATCTAGCCTAACCCCGGATAAGTAGTGACGAGAGGTCGACATCGACATTTACTAGTGGTCCAATAAATCAATACGGTAAATCATAAACAGATAAGAAGCACAACAATAGTAGTGAGGTAAACCTGTAACTAACACAATCTTCCAAATTTCTTTAAATGATATCAATTTCTCATCTTGTATCCTATCTCAACGGCTCAGAAAGTATCCAGTGCCAATATCAAATGAATAAGAAATACCATATAAAATGCAAGACATCGGCGGAAGAAAAAATCTCGTGAATATTCAGACTGCTAGCGATATAACGCACGATTATGCCGAGGTCGTACGGCCAGATCTTAGAAGGAATATGATATTGTCAAGGCGATCGGCCCGATCCCATCATAACATATACACTGCCGAGGGTCGAACGGCACGAATCATAGAAGCATCTATTATACTGTCGAGGCGAACGACCCACCCCCATGATAGTGTGGTACATAATCCTGCTGACGCATTCGGCCCGCTCCACAAGAAAGGAAAGGAATTTTTAAATTACGAGACACGAGCTTACGATACAGTATATGAACACAAGGTTAGTATAACCTTTACCATTTCTCAAATAACTTGTCAAGCCCTCAAGGTAATAAGGCTCGGCTTAATATGTATATATATATATATATATATATAAAACTTGTCAAGCCCTCAAGGTAATAAGGCTCGGCTTAATATATATATATTTCTAAATCAAGTTCAATTAATTAAGCCAGCAGAATGAGTTCAAATAGTTCAAATATCACATGGTAAAGTCATAAGTCTACCCAGACATAAACATGTTTTAGCTACGTACGGACTCTCGTCACCTCGTACGTACGTAGCACCTACGACTAATAGCACATAACAATTACATAACCTATGTCACGACCCAAATTCTACTATGGGCCGTGATGGCGCCCAACGTCACCGCTAGGCAAACCAAAAGTGAATTAAACCGTGTCAATTCTCATTTAATAAGTTTTCAAGTAATTAAATTTTGTTTAATAAGAAATTTAGGAGTGGAAAATTCAATAAACGAAACAAAGACCACTGAAGAGCAATCATAGTAATATAAGTGCTCCAAAACTATAAAGTCTACTAGTGTGTGTGTCAGGACCTGGTATCACAAGTGTATGAACAACTAGTAGAATATACAAAATTCTAACTAATGTCCGAAATAAAGTAGACAGAATAAAAATACAAAAGAGAGGCTTTAGGGGCTGCAGGACGGCTCAGGAAGCAACTTAACACTAGGCCTCGGGATATCTGGGACGCGCACTGGTAGGACCGCGGATGCACCTGCCTCAGATCATACACGGTTAGTACAGAAGTATAGCGTGAGTATATAAACAACATGTACCTAGTAAGTATCTAGTCTAACCTTGAAGAAGTAGTGACGAGGGTTCGACATCGACACTTACTATGGGCTAACAATAATAATAACGAGATTCTAAATAAGCATGAGTTATGCAAATAATAATAACAACTCAATGACAAGCGGGAATGAATAATTCTTTCACATTTAGTAATTTCCAAGTCAATTTCTTGTCATTAATAATCAAACCTCACAAGCCATAAAATAATATCAAGTATAGTTAGGCTCTAAGTGTTATTAAGCATGATTTATGCCGAAGTCGTACAACCTGATCCAGAATAACGTATACACTGTCGAGGGTCATGCGGCATGAACCATAGATGCATCTATTCTACTGTTGAGGCGTTCGGCCCGCTCAACAAGAAGAGAGAATACTTTATGAATATTCGATTTAAAAGTTATTACGAGGCTAATACACAAAGAAGCACAATTTCCATTAACGGTCAAGTAACCCGCCTAAAACTTGAGTAAGTGAAATTCGGGGTTTTGCAAAACTATTATCAAGTTCCAATATAATTTAGGCAATTTAATTAACAAGTAGAGTGCAAACATGACAAGTATTTTATGATTTGGGTCCTAAACTACCCGGACATAAGCATAATTAGCAGCTACGCACGGACTCTCGTCACCTCGTGCATACGTAGCCCCCACAATTAGAAGCAAATATTAATTTAATTCACCTATGGGGTAAATTCCCTCTTACAAGGTTAGGCAAGAGACTTACCTCAAAGCTCGTTTTCCGGCCTCAAATTTACTCTAAAGCCTCAACTCGGTGCCGAACAATCCGAAACTATTCAAAGGTTGTATAAATTAATCAACACATGTTCAAAAGTCCATATTCTAAATATTAGAGTGATTACCCAACCCCAATTGAAGGATTCCTAAAATTCACCCCCACCCCCACCCCTTGCCCTCACCCCCTGAGACCACGTGTCTAGATTCCGGAAATTTTCGAAGAAAGTTATTACCCATAACCTCACGAACTCAAATATATAACTTTCACTCAATCCCATAACCATTTTCGTGGGTAAATCCCACTTTTATCAAAACCTAGGGTTATTCATCTAAACCCATAATTTCATAATTTTACATGTTAAAATCTACCCATAATCTATGTTTTAAACTCATATTGTATAGAAGTTACTTATCTCAAAGTGCTAGGTGAAAACCCTTTTCCAAGGGCTCCAAAATCGCCCAAGAGATGAAAGAAAATGAGCCAAAATAACCTAAGTCCCGCATTAAATGGACCATTCCGCCTTCAACGATTTTCGCTTCTACGGAGGGGCAGCCACTTCTGCGGCTCCGCATCTGCGAAAATATCATCGCAAATGCAGCCCTTCCCCCGTTGGCCTACATCTGCATATGCGGACCACTGGCCCGCTTCTGCTGGACCGCTTCTGCGACGCGAGTGTCGCACCTGCATCTTTAGCCGCTTCTGCAGTTGCTTTCATCGCACCTGCGCGGTCGCATGTGCGCGCCAAGTCCTGCATCTGTGGTTTCTGGGCTGCCCATGTTGGGCTGATTATGCATCTACTGGCTCGCTTTTGTGGCTACTGTATCGCTTCTGCGAGCTCGCACGTGTGGCTGGCCCTCCGCAGGTGCGATTGCACCAGAAGTTGGGTGCTTCAGCTATTCACTCAGGGCTAAACGACCTCCGCGCATCGTCTGAATGGCGTCCGGTGCCCCCAAGGCCCCGTCCAAACATACCAACAAGTTTGAAATCATAAAAAGGACTAGCTCGCACCCTCGGAACGCAGAAAACAACATTAAAACTAAGAATCGCAACCCAAAACCAATAGAATCAACTCATGAACTTCATATTCTTCCAACTTACTCCGAACGTGCCGAAACATACTTAAACTACTCAGAATGACTTCAAATTTTGCATGCAAGTCTTAAATCACCATATGGAACTATTCCTAGGCTCGGAATCCCAAACGGACCTCGATAACATTAAAACCTACACCAAACCAAATTTAAAGAACTTTAAAACCCTCAAGGTGCCAACTTCCAATATTAAGCGCTGAAACACTCCCGTATCATCCAAAACCCGATCCGAATATACGCCCAAGTTCAAAATCATCATACGAACCTGTTGGAACCGTTAAATCCCGGTTCCGAGGTCGTTTACTCAAAATATTGACTCAAGTCAAACTTTGCCCTTTTAAACCAACCTTGAGGAACCAAGTGTTTCGATTTCAACGCGAACCCTTCCAATTCCCGAACTAACCATTCTCGCAAGTCATAAAACAGTAATAGCACATACGGAGAGTCTTAGTTAGGGGAACGGGGATCTAGAAAGCAAAACGACCGGTCGGGTTGTTACATTCTCCACCTCTTAAACAAACGTTCGTCCTCGAACGGTCTAGAATCATACCTGGATTACTGAATAAGTGTGGATATCTGCTTTGCATGTCCTACTCGACCTCCCAAGTCACCTCCTCAACTGGTTGGCCCCTCCACCAAACTTTTACCATAGAAATCTTCTTGGACCTTAACTGGCGAACCTGCCTATCAACAATGGCAATTGGCTCATCCTCATAACACATGCTCTCATCTAACTGAACCGTGCTGAAGTCTAACACATGCGACCTATCGGCATGATACCTCTGGAGCATAGACACGTGAAAACCGGATGAACTCTCGATAGACTAGGAGGAAAAGCAAGCTTATAAGCAACCTCACAAACTCGTCTCAACACTTCAAATGGGCCTATAAATATTGGGCTCAACTTGCCCTTCTTTTCGAACCTCATGATTCCCTTCATCGGCGAGAATTTCAAGAGAACCTTCTCGCCCACCATAAATGATAAATCATGCACCTTCTGATTCGCGTAACTCTTCTGTCTGGACTGTGCTGTGCGAAGTCGCTCATGAATCAACTTTACCTTTTCCAAGGCATCCTTCACCAAATTAGTACCATATAAATTTGCGTCGCCGGGCTCAAACCATCTTATGGGAGAACGACACCATCGACCATATAAAGCCTCAAATGGAGCCATCTCAAAGTTGGGCTGATAACTGTTGTTGTAAGAAAACTTGGCCAAAGGCAAGAATCGATCCCACTACCCTCCGAAGTCAATCACACATGCTCTGAGTATATCCTCCAAGATCTGAACTGTCCGCTCCAACTGCTCATCGGTCTGCGGATGAAAGGCTGTGCTGAGCTCTACGTGAGTCCCCAACTCGCTCTATACTGCTCTCCAAAAATGCGAAGTAAACTGAGGGCCTCTATCTGATATGATGGAAACAGGTACACCATGCAATCAAACAATCTCCTGAATATAAATCTGGGCCAACCTCTCTGAAGAATACGTGGTCACAACCAGAATGAAGTGTGCCGACTTGGTCAACCTGTCGACAATGATCCAAACTGCATCAAACTTCCGCAAGGTCCACGGTAACCCAACTACGAAGTCCATAGTAATGCGCTCCCATTTCCACTCGGGTATAACCATCTGTTGGAGTAGGCCACCTGGCCTCTGATGCTCACACTTAACCTGCTGGCAATTTAGGCACCTCGCTGCATACTCAACTATGTCCTTCTTCATCCGCCGCCACCAATAATGTTGCCTCAGGTTGCGATACATCTTCGTAGTACCTGGATGAATAGAATACCGAGAACTATGTGCCTCTTCTAGGATCTTCTCCCCCAAGCTATCAACATTAGGAACACATAGGCGACCCTGGAGTCGCATAACACCATCCTCACCGAGAGTAACCTCCTTGGCACCACCCTGTAGTACTGTCTCTCTAAGAACCAACAAGTGTAGATCATCAAACTGGCAAGCCTTGATCTGCTCGAATAGTAAAGACTGAGTGACGACGCATGCAAGAACTCAGCTGGGCTCTGAAATATCCAACCTCACAAGTATGTTACCCAAGGACTGAATGTCCAAAACTAGTGGCCTCTCCTCTGCTAAAATGAATGCCAAACTACCCATACTCTCCACCATTCTTCTCAAGGCATCTGCAACTACATTCGCCTTGCACAATGATAAATGATAGTAATATCATAATCCTTTAGTAGCTCAAGCCACCTGCGCTACCTCAAATTGAGATCCCTCTGCTTGAACAAATGCTGCAAGCTGCGATGATTGGTGTAAACCTCACAAGACACTCCATAAAGATAATGCCTCTAGATCTTAAGAGCATGAACAATCGCGACCAACTCCAAATCGTGTACAGGTAATTCTTCTCATGGGGTTTCAACTGACGCGAAACATATGCAATAAATCGCCCCTCCTGCATCAACACACAACCCAAACCAATGCGCGAAGCATTGCAGTAAACAGTGTATATCCCAGAACCGGAAGGCAGCACTAACATCGGTGTTGAAGCCAATGCGGTCTTGAGCTTCTGGAAGCACGTCTCGCAATCGCCAGACCATCGGAACGGAGCACCCTTCTGGGTCAATATAGTTAAGGGTGTTGTAATAGATGAGAAGCCCTCAACAAACCGATAATAATAACCTGCTAACTCTAGGAAGCTCCTAATATCAATCGTTGTGGTAAGATGAGGCCAACTCTGAACTGCCTCGATCTTCTCGGGGTTTACCTTAATACCCTCGCCTGATACAACATGCCCTAAGAATGCCACCGAATTCAACCAGAACTCACACTTGGAGAACTTAGCATATAGCTTTTGTTCCCGCTCTCAAATGCTGCCTCGAACTCACACTGAAGCACCACTCTCAAATGTTATTCATGCTCTTTCATGCTACGTGAGTAGATCAAAATGTCATCAATGAAGACAATGACAAACGAATCAATATATGGCCTAAACACTCGGTTCATCAAATCCATAAACGTCGTTGGGGCGTTAGTCAAGCCAAGCCAAAGGACATCACTAGAAACTCATAATGGCCATATCTAGTCCAGAAAGCGGTCTTCGAAACATCTGAATCCTGAATCATCAACTGATGGTACCCCGATCTCAATTTGATCTTAGAGAACACACCATGTCACCCTGCAACTGGTCAAACAAATTATCAATACGCGGCAACGGGTACTTGTTTCTTAATGGTAACTTTGTTCAACTAGCGGTAATCAATGCACATCTGCATAGTCCCATCCTTCTTCTTCACAAATAACACTAGTGCACTCTAAGGTGATACACTCGGTCTGACGAACCCCTTTGCTAGCAACTCCTCAAATTGCTCCTTTAACTCTTTCAACTTTTTCGGAGCCATACGGTACAGTGGAATAGAGATAGGCTGGGTACCTAGAGCCAGATCAATACAGAAATCAATATCACGATCTGGTGACATGCCTGGGAGATCAGAAGGGAACACATCGGAGAACTCCTTGACTACGGGCACTGAATCAATCGTCGGAGACTCTGTAGTAGTATCCCGAACATAGGCTAAATAAGCCAAACAACCCTTCTCGGCCATGTGTCGAGCCTTCAGAAAAGAGATAACCCGACTAGATGTACTAACAGATGAACCCTTCCACTCCAATCTAGGTAACTCTGGCATTGCCAAGGTAACAGTCTTGGCATGGCAATCAAGGATGGCGTGATATGGAGACAACGAATCCATGCCTAAGATGACCTCAAAGTCGATCATATCGAGCAATAGAAGATTCGCTCGGGTCTCATAACCACAGAAAGTAACAATACAGGAGATAAGGAAGGAACCGATAGATCCGATCCACAACTAAAGAATCACACACTGGAGTGGACACATAAACATGAGTACACAAGGACTCGGGAGGAACTCCCAGGAAATAAGCAAACAAAGATAAAACATATGAATATGTATACCATGGATCAAATAGTACTGAAGCATCCCTACTGCAAACAAAAATAATACATGTGATCATGGCATCAGAGGCCACTGCATCTGGTCTGGCCGAAAAATCATATTACCTAGCTGGAGTGCCATCTGACTGGCCTCCGCCTCTAGGATGGCCCCTACCCACCTACCCTCTGCCTCTGGGCGGTCGAACGGCTGGTGGAACATCTGGTGCTGGAATCATAGGTTGCTGACCCTACTACACTGCCTTGCCCCGAAGTCTGGGGCAGAGCCTCCGTACATGACTGAGATCCCCGCACTCAAAACAACCCCTCGGTACGGTGGACTGCTGACCTTGATGGCCTGAATGCTCACTAGAGGAACCCTGAATAGCTGGTGAACGGTAGGAACTCTCTGACATGGCGCTGAGATAAGGTCGCACTGGAGCACCCCGAGGAGGCGGTGGTGCTGGATAGGTGGTCCTGCTAGACTGACCCCTCACAAACTGACTTATGCCCCCAGCCGGGGCACCTCTGAACTCTCCAAAATATCGAAACCGTTTATCACTCATAACCTGCTCTCGGCTATGCTGACGTACTCCCTCGATCCTCCGAGCTATCTCTACAACTAGCTCGTAAGAAGTCCCCATCTCAGGCTATGGTGGCCTGGATACCTGAATGCAAACTCGCAACAAACCTCTGCACTCTCTCTGCATCAGTAGGAAGTATCATAAGTGCATAGCGAGACAACTTAGAGAATCTCGCCTCATAGTAAGTCAATGATATTTGACCCTACTAGAGTTGCTCGAACTGAAACCGTAACTCTTCCCTATGAGAGGGTGGAATATACCTATCCAGAAAGATACGGGTGAACCGGTCCCAAGTCATGGGAGGAGAATCTGCTGGTCTGCCTAGAAGATATGACTGCCACCACCTACGGGCCCTGCCCTCCAATTGGAAAGTAATCCACCCCATGGGACTCCAATATCCTCATGTTGTGCAGTCTGTCCCTACACCGATCAATAAAGTCCTGAGGGTACTCATGCCACTCACCCCCAAAGACAGGAGGATGTAGCCTAGTACATCTATCCAATAGCTTCTGCGGATCGAAGGCCGCAGCTGGTCTGGGCTCAAGTATAGCTGTTGCAACTGGCTGAGCTCTACCCACGGGTAGCGCGCCCGGGGTCTGATATACATCAACTGCATGCCCTGGAGCCTGAGCGATAGGGGTCTGTGCTCCCCCTCTCACCTGAGATGTGGCTGGGTCTGCTGGAAATAAACCAACCTTGGTCATAGAATCCATGAACTGCAGCATATGTCCCATGACCTCCTAGAATCCCGGCGCGGACATGAAATCCACTGGGGCTGGCTCTGCGGTAGGCACCTCGCTCTGCTCCTCAATAATATGATCCTCTACTGGATCCACTGTTGGAATAGCTGGAGCAACTCTGGGATGTCCACGTCCTCTACTGGGCATCTGTCTCGGCCTCTAGCAATAGGGGGAGCAGCTCCCCCATGGTCTGGAACATCCGCTACGCGCGTTCTCACCATCTATGAGAGAATAAGAGAAAGATACTTAGTACAACATCGACTGCACGATAGGAGATAAAGAAAGAGTAGTTTCCTAACACCCTATAGCCTCTCGAAGATAAGCACGGACCTCTCCTCACCGATCCGCAAGACTCTATTGGGCCTACTCATAACTTGTGAGACCTACGGGAACCTAGCGCTATGATACCATGTTGTTACGACCCAAATTCTACTGAGTCATGATGGCGCCCAACGTCACCGCTAGGCAAATCAACAATGAATTAAACCATGTCAATTCTCTTTTAATAAGTTTTCAAGTAATTAAATTTTATTTAATAAGAAATTTAGGAGTGGAAAATTCAATAAATGAAACAAAGACAATTAAGGGGCAACTATAGTAATATAAGTGCTTCAAAATAATAAAGTCTACTAGTGTGTGTGTCAGGACCTCGTGTCACAAGTGTATGAGCAACTAGTAGAATATACAAAACTTTAACTATTATCCGAAATAAAGTAGACAGAATAAAAATACAAAAGAGAGGCTCTAGGGGCTGCAGGACCGCTCGGGAAGCAGCTCACCACTAGGCCTCGGGATATTTGGGATGTGCGTCGGTAGGACCGCCAGATGCACCTGCCTCAGATTCTGCACGGTTAGTACAGAAGTGTAGCGTGAGTACATAAACAACATGTACCCAGTAAGTATCTAGTCTAACTTCGAAGAAGTAGTGACAAGGGGTCGATATCGACACTTACTATGGGCTAACAATAATAATAAAGAGATTCTAAATAAGCATGAGTTATGCAAATAACAATAACAACTCAATGACAAGCAGGAATGAATAATTCTTTCACATTTAGCAATTTCCAATTCAATTTCCTGTCATTAATAATCAAACCTCACAAGCCATAAAATAATATCAAGTATAGTTAGGCTTTGAGTGTTATTAAGCACGATTTATGCCGAGGTCGTACGGCCCGATCCAAAATAATGTGTACACTGCCGAGGGTCATGTGACACGAACCATAGATGCATCTATTCTACTGCCGAGGCGTTCGGCCCGCTTCACAAGAAGAGAGGATACTTTATGAACATCCGATTTAAAAGTTATTACGAGGCTAATATACAAAGAAGCATAATTTCCATTCACGGCCAAGTAACCCGCCTAAAACTCGAGTAAGTGAAATTCGGGCTTTTGCAATTCTTTTATCAAGTTCCAATATAATTTAGGCAATTTAATTAACAAGTAGAGTGCAAACATGACAAGTATTTCAAGATTTGGGTCCTAAACTACCCGGACATAAGTATAATTAGTTGCTACATACGGACTCTCATCACCTCGTGCGTACGTAGCCCCCACAAATATAAGCAAATATTAATTCAATTCACCTATGGGGTAAATTCCCTCTTAGGAGGTTAGGCAAGAGACTTACCTTATCTCAAAGCTCGCTTTCCGGCCTCAAATTTACTCTAAAGCCTCAACTCGGTGCCGAACAATCCGAAACTATTCAAAGGTTGTATAAATTAATCAATACATGTTCAAAAGTCCATATTCTAACTATTAGAGTGATTACCCAACCCCAACTGAAGGATTCCTAAATTCCCCTCCCTCCCCCTCCCCCAAGGCCCACATGCTCGGATTCTGAAAATTTTTAAAGAAAGTTGTTACCCATAACCTCACGAACTCAAATATATAACTTTCACTCAATCCCATAACTATTTTCGTGGGTAAATCCCATTTTTATCAAAACCTAGGGTTATTTATCTAAACTCATAATTTCACAATTTTACATATTAAAATCTACCCATAATCTATGTTTTAAACTCATATTGTATGAAAGTTACTTATCTCAAAGTGCTAGGTGAAAACCTCCTTCCAAGAGCTCCAAAATCGCCCAAGAGATGAAAGAAAATGAGCCAAAATAACCTAAGTCCCGCATTAAATGGACCATTCTGCCTTCAGCGATTTTCGCTTTTGCAAAGGGGCAGCCGCTTCTACGGCTCCGCATCTGCGAAAATATCATCGCAGATGCAGCCCTTCTCCAGTTGGCCTACATCCGCATCTGCGGACCACTGACTCGCTTATGCGGGACCTCTTCTGCGACGCGAGTGTTGCACTTGCGTCTTTGCCGCTTCTGCGGTTGCTTTCATCGCACCTGCGCGGTCGCAGGTGCGCGCCAAGTCCCGCATCTGCGCTTTCTGGGCTACCCATTTTGGGCCGCTTCTCTGAGCTCGCACTTGTGGTTGGCCCTCCACAGATGCGATTGCGCCACAAGCTGGGTGCTTCAGCTATTCACCCAAGGCTAATCGACCTCTGCGCATCGTCTGAATGGCGCCCGGGGCCCTTGAGGCCCCGTCCAAACATACCAACAAGTTTGCAATCATAAAACGGATTCGCTCGCACCCTCGGAACACGGAAAACAAAATTAAAACTAAGAATCTCAACCCAAAACCAATAGAATCAACTTATGAACTTTAAATTCTTCCAACTTACTCCGAACGTGCCGAAACATACTTAAACTACTTAAAAATGACTTCAAATTTTGCATGCAAGTCTTAAATCACCATACGAAACTATTCCTAGGCTCGAAATCCCAAACGGAGCTCGATAACATAAAAACCTACTCCAAACCAAATTTAACAAACTTTAAAATCCTCAAGGTGACAACTTCCAATATTAAGCGTCGAAATGCTCCCGGGTCATCCAAAACTTGATCCAAACATACGCCAAGTCTTAAATTATTATACCAACCTGTTGGAACCGACAAATTCCGATTTCGAGGTCGTTTACTCAAAATATTGACTCAAGTCAAACTTAGCCCTTTTTAACCAACCTTAAAGAACCAAGTGTTCCGATTTCAACCCGCACCCTTCCAATTCCCGAACTAACCATCTCTGCAAGTCATAAAATAGTAATAGCACATACGGGGAGTCTTATTTAGGGGAACGGGGATCTGAAAAGGAAAATGAACGATCGGGTCGTTACATTAGGGGGGTAGTATCCCCCTCACAAAGTTAGACAGGAGACTTACCTCGCTCCGAAGTTCCATAACCGACTCCAATGCCTCTCTATCTTCTCGACTCAAAGCCAAACGATCCAAAACTAGTAAAACAATGTGCAAATCAATTAAAATATACTCCAATGCTTATAATTAATCAATTTACAATAATTTCCAACTCCGCTCGAAAAGTCAATAAAAACAACCCTCGGGCCCAAAATTCCATGTTTAAATCTAATATAATCCATGTATTTAACTTACAACAAATAGTAATAACTTACCTCATGATATATGGCGAAAATTATCTTCAAGAATCGCCCCAAATCTCCCCACATGTGCTCCAAGAACTTAAAAGTGAAGAAAATGAGCTCAAACTCCCGAAATTAGATATTTAATACACCTACCAGGACTCCTCCTTTGCGATCGCGGTCATTACCCATGCGATCGCGGTTAACAAAAGTTCCAGCATCATTTCCTTCCTTGCGATCGCGGCCAAAATCATGATATCGCGATGTACAAATTTTATTTTTTTCTTCACAGACACCCTTCGGTATAATGGCCATAACTCTTTGTACAAAATTCTAAATGATAAATTGTTTAATTTTCTGAAAACTAAATTCAAAGGGCTATAACTTTTATTTTTGGATCATCTCAAAATTTCTTATAAATTGCAAGATATAAGCTCCCGAAATCAGACGACTGTCAGCAGAAATTCCTTCTACGCGATCGCGACCCTTCCTTCCGTGATCGCGATTCACAAGGCCTGGATCGCACTTTACTCTTCGCGATCGCGGCCCAGACCTCCGCAATTTCATAGCACACCTTCGACACCAGTTATCAGTAATTCTAAAAGGCCTAAAAGCGATCCGCAACCACCCCAAAATTCACCCGAGGTCCAAAGAACCCCGTTCAATCATTCTAACAAGTTTATATACTCTATGTAAACTTGTAAGAAGGCTCAGAACACAAATTACAATATCGAAACCAAGAATTAAGGATCAAACTCAATTTCTTAACTTTCAAACCTCCATCCTTCGTCGAACGCATCTGAATCACACGTAAATATTTCGGAATGACACCAAATTTTGCGTACAAGTCACAAATCACAATACGAACCTATTACAAGACTCGGAATCCCAAACGGACATCAATAACATCAAAGTCTACCTCAAACCAAACTTAGAAAATTCTAAAACCTTTAAAATGCCAACTTTCCACAATAAATGTTGAAGTGCTCCCGGACCACCTGATACTCAACCCAAACATACGCCCTAGTCTGAAATCATCATACGAACCTATTGGAACCTTCAAATCTCGATTCCGAGATCGTTTAGTCAAAACTTCCGAATTGAGAATTTTCCTTCCGAATCAACTCCGAACTTCCTAAAATTCAATTTCGACCACACATACAAAACCGTCTCAGTCATGTCGGTTTCTCTTCGGTATCGGTACGGTTCGATTAATTTTCGGTAATTTTTTTAAATGTCATATAAAAGTCACAGTAGAAGTAGAATGCAATAACATACGTACTTTTATAGAACTTAGCAAAACTCTCTAGAGATCTTTACAGTTTAAAAGGTGATGAATTAAGAAAATATGAAAGATGGTTAGAGTATAGATCCATCAACTATTCTACAACAGCGTAAAAGAAACTAAACAAATACAAAGGAAATATAAATTACACGAGTGAAAAGATATTAACCAAGTTGGTATTCAAGAATAAAGTCTAGAGAAGATTAAACATTCAAAAAGATAAATTTAAACCTTCATACCCAATGGTTTCAAGGTTAAAACTTCAAGCACATGGTCTCAAACAGTGGTAGAGAAAGGATTTTCAGTAAAGAGAGTCGAAATATAAAAAAAGTAAATACATGAAAAGTCAAGAAGAAGAAGAAGGTGCCTCCCATGAAAAGTCAAAAAGTAAATAAATAAATATATATATACACACATATTAAAAAGAAAATTTTACCTATCTGCACATCCTAATTTTCCGGCGAAGAAATATCAAAGGTGCCTCCCCACTAGTCTCAAGTTTGATTTTGAGATAGCTAAACTTTAAATAATTTATATATTTTGGATAGATTTTAAATTATGGTCCTAAGAAGTGGCTATTTGTGCACCACCCGAATTAGAAAGGATATGGGCCTCAAAGTTTATCTACCGCAAACTGTTTAGGGGAAAAAACAAAATTGGTCGGTTGGTCAAAATTAATTGTATTTGTGTGTGTGTGTGTGCATATATATATATATATATATATATATATATATATATATATATAAGCTATTATTTCTAAAGCGGCTAAAGATATACATTTCTCAATTGTTTATGGGCTGAAAAGCGAGTTCAATATCAAAATGTTATGGGTCAAACAAGAGGTTCCCTGTAGAAATGATACCAGATAGTCACTTTTAAGTAAAACAACAAAAAAAATCAATGTAATCCCATAAATGGGGTCTGGGGAGGTAGTGTGTACGCGCACCTTACCCTTACCTTATAAATGCTGGAGATAGGGCTGGCAAGTGGGCCGGTCCCGGGCCTAAACGGGCTAAGTGGGCCGGTCCAAACGGTCCCGGGCCGGTCCCAATTTAAACGGGCCCGGGCCTAAACGGGCTTTTTGTATGGACCGGCCCGGGACCGGGACCGTTTGGTCCCGGGCTAAACGGGCTAAGTGGGCTAAGTGGGTCCAACATATTTTATTTTTTTAAAAAAAAATTAAATAGATATTAGAGACAAAAGGATGTTAAAAAAAATATCTAAGGCAATGCTTTGTAAATTTTATTATAGAATTGTGACCTAAATTTTATTTAACATCCTAAATTTTAATATTCAATATTTAATATCGAATATATATAGTATATAAGATGTATATATAGTATATCGATCGTTGAAGACTTCAATTCACCAACTTCACAATTGTTTCAAAAATTGTAACAATAAAGTAAGAAATAGTAGCAATTATAGAAATAAATTAGAGAGAGATTGTGATAGATTGATGATTTTGTAACAAAAAATAAAATAATGATAGGGTATTTATAGTTGAAAATAGGGAAAAAGTGTAATTATAAAAAGTTTGGGATTAAAACAAAGTTGGGGGGGAGGGGGGGAGGTTAAATGGTTATTTTATGAATAGCCAACGGCTATTTTTGACAGCCCAACGACAATATTTTATTTTAAAAAAAAAATAGTCGTTGGGACCGTGTGGCCCGCTAAAGGACTGGGCCGGTCCCGGGCCCTGGCGGGCTAAACGGTCCCCGGCCTAACGGGCCTAAATCATAGGACCGGCCCACGAGACCGGCCCAGGCCCGCTAAAATCGGGCCAAACGATCCTGGCCCGTTTAGCCCGTTTGGCCCTCGGTCCCGGGCCTGGACCGGCCCACTTGCCACCCTTAGCTGGAGATAGTCACTTTTAAGTATGTTGTTTAAAATATATCAATAGTTTGCAATATATTTAAATATTAGCCAATTCACTCAAACTTCAGGACGCGGCGTCTTGAAGTTTAAACCTCAAATTAACAATTTAGAAATTTAAAGCACTTAGTCTTGAATTTTAAATTATCGGTTTGGACCTAGTCCTGAATTTTAAATTAACAGCTCAAAAATTTAGGATACTTAGTCCTGAAATTTGGGCAAATTAACTAATATTTAAATACATTGCAAATTATAGGTATCTATTAAATAGCAGGCTTAAAAGTGGCTACTAATGCACTTCGCCAGGTTCCCAGAGGATAGGATATGAAGTCTAACATGTCCAGCCGATTTATATGGTTTGTGATTCAACTTTGTTGTTGGGCTCTCATATAGGCCCAGGCCCAATAAAGTAGAAAATATCAGAGGTCCAGAAGAAAGCCCAAAACAAAGATAAAGACACATCCATTTGCCATCTCCCCTTCCCTCAAAAATATCACACAAAGATAAGATAGTTTCTTCTTCAGTTCTTCCCAATCTCCAACTCCTCAACCATGTTTTCTCTCACTGTAAACTCCCCTAAACCTCTATCTCTCTCCACCCCATTTCTCCCTACCCACCCCCACCCCCTACCCTCCATAACCCATAAACCAAATCTCAATCCAAAACCCATAACTGCACTCATAATTCCTCCTTCCTCAGGCCAACAACAGCAATATTCAACCCAACAACAACAACAGCAACAACTTTATCAGCCTTTTAGACCTCCTCCTCCACTTCTCCCACCCAAATTCCGCAATCTAGACACAAATTCAAAGCTTGAAGTTTTAGCTAACCGCCTTGGCCTTTGGTATGAGTATGCTCCTTTAATACCTTCTTTAACAAGAGAAGGTTTCACTCCTTCAACTCTTGAGGAAATCACTGGCCTTACTGGAGTTGATCAGAATCGTTTGGTAGTTGCTGCCCAAGTTCGTGACTCTCTTGTTGAGTCTGCTGCTTTGGACGAAGAAACGTTGTCGTATTTTGAATCTGGAGGTGCTGAGTTATTATATGAAATTCGTTTGCTTAGTGCTAGGCAACGAGCTGATGCTGCAACTTTTTTAGTGAAGAATGGATTTGATGCAAAACAAGCTCAAGATTTAGCTAGAGCAATTAAAGATTATCCGCGTAGACGTGTGGAGTATGGTTGGGATAAGTTTCATGGTGATTCTCCTGGTGATTGTTTAGCTTTCATGTACTTTAGATTAGCTCAAGAATATGCTGCTGCAGCTTCTGAGGATTTGAGGAGGTCGTCAATGGAGAAGGCTTTAGAAGTTGCTGAGTCTGAAAGTGCGAGGAATTTGCTTGTAATGGAGCTAGAAGGTAATGAGGTTGCTAAAGAGAGTGTAAAAGATGATGGGGTGACAGTGCCTTTGGTGAGAATGAAGTTAGGGGAAGTAGCTGAGTCGACGATTGTAGTGGTTTTGCCTGTTTGTAAGGCGGAGGGGAGGGATGTGGAGGTGGAGGCGGCGCCATGGGAATGTGGTGGCGTGGGGGATTTTGGTATCGTGGAGGCGGAGAAGGATTGGAGAAGATGGGTTGTTTTGCCAGGATGGCAACCTATCGCGGGGTTAGAGAGAGGTGGAGTTGCAGTGTCGTTCAAGAGCGGGAACTTTTTGCCGTGGAGGGAGAAGAGCAAGTACAAGCAAGAGCCGGTTTTGGTAGTGGCGGATAGGGGAAGGACAGAAGTGGCGTCGGAGGACGGGTTTTATTTGGTGGTTGATGGTGGCAATGGGAGCAATGAGGAGGGATTGAAAGTGGAAAGAGGTTCTACTTTGAAGAAAAGAGGGGTTGAACAAAGCTTGGGGATTGTGCTTATAGTAGTTAGGCCACCAAAGTGGGAAAATGAAGATCAATTGGGTGAAGAAGATTGGGATTAAATTCAAGAATGCCTTGTAAAAATGCAGCCTTTGCTGTATATTGTCAATGCAGAAAATTGGATATCACTGCAATTTTCATTTGAAGACAAGTTGAAGCTCATCTTTGAGCCTTCACTGCTAGATTTGGTAAGATTGACTAGTTGAACACAAACTTTGTTCACTTGGCATTATTATATTACCTAGTATTTAGAAGCAAATACAGAGAGGGTACAAATTCAGGATTCCATTTAAGCTCACTTGCAGTTAAAGACCACCAATAGTAGTCAATTTTGAATTGTAATTGAAGATATGAATTGTACTACAATTAAGATGATAATAAAATTTCCCATTTGTCTTGTTCCAAACTCTTCTCTTACAAATTACATTACATCATATAACCAGCAAACCAACCTTTTATCTTTAAGTTTTCAGAACTATATAATTTGAGTTCTTAACTTCAACTCCCATATATAAGAATATTGTAAAAAATATTAATCATTTAATAATGAGACAAGAGTCAAGCAATAATTGAATTGAATGACATACATGAAGACCTGCTTTTCTGGTGAACTTCCATTACAGTGAATTTGGAACCTTATAGTTTATATAAGCACTTATTATCGCTCAATAGTACATGGTATGACTATTAACAAAAAAAGAAGAATTTATCTACCTGATAAGTTCATGACTAAGCACTTAACTAATGGCACCAAAGATTTTCTTTTTCACAGCTTTACAACTTTCTGTTATCCAATTGTTCCATCTTGAATTCTACAGAATTTCTGCTGCATAATACATATCATTTTAATCTTCGACGTTCAGCTTCCCTTCAGCCAAGAATTTGTTAATTTAAAGGTGACTGACCCTGTTGTCAGTATGTTTGAACCAAACCTTCTTTTGGGAATGTCATTGTATCATTGTATCAGCAATGGTTCACCTGAGTCAATCAAGAAATCATCCATGGTAGCAAGGGATTTCAATTGCCAACCAATAGAAGCGATCGTCTTTTGGCACTCTGCAAATTGACTAGCTGCTATTGCCATTTGTTTATCCTGGACATGCACATAACAGATGGATCATAAATATGAGGAATCACTGAGCAAATATTGTTAGTTACAGAACAACCATTGGCAAGGGTTTCTGCAATATAAATTTGTGCATGCAACATAAAACCAATGCCACTGATATTACCCCCTTAATGTAAGTCTTATCTTAGCGCTGTTCTACAAAAAGTTTACTAGTTAGAAGAGACCTAAAGTATCGGAACATCCTTGCGCAGCATGGCAAAGGGTTTGAACACCCTTATTGAATTTCCTGGCTTCGCTACTGCTACGTATGATCTGAAGGTAAAACTGGGTTTTAGTTGTCCTCAAGAACCTGCTGACTAAACTGTCGTTTTTACCTTACAAGTAACAGAAAACCAGAATAACTTATGAAGCAGTCTTGTCATTAAGAAAACTTAATTGCTCTCCTGAAAATTTTGACTTCTTAGGACAACCTTAATACGATTTAGGAGCTAGACAATAAAAGAGATGTTCTCACATTCATTTTTTATTGTTTTGAAACACCAAATGCAGCCAAAGCATGTTCTGTATTAAGTTAACCTTTTACTCCACTTTCAATCTCAACTCTCACACGTCTTTTGAGCCTCCCATTATCCTAAAGTACTCATGTACGGTCACATTCTCTGCCACTAAAAGTAACAGTGAATGTAGATGATAACCAATTTTCTCTTTAACCGTCGCTAAGCATGATGATAACCAATTTTCTCTTTAACCGTCGCTAAGCATGATGATAACCAATTTTCTCTTTAACCGTCGCTAAGCATAAAAATATGATCTTTCTTTGATCTCCTCTAGAAGAAGAACTACGGAAATGAAGGGTCAGCGCTTAGCAACAGGTTGCCAGTTGATTAGCAAGTAATCTGTTAGAACTTTTAAGCTATGCACAAGGGGGTTGAATAATGAAATATTTTGGCAACTAACCTTATTGATCTTAAATTCCTCGACAATAGTTGCTTTCTGAAGCTGGGATGCAGATTTTATCATTGAATTATCGATTTCTAGTTTCTGCAACTTTGCAGCAGTTTCCTGGTGCAAAGCACTTTCCTTGCAAAGCTCCTCTTGAAGAGAATCAACTTTAGAAAGCAATGTTTGCAGCTCGAATTCAATGGCTTTAAGTTGTGACTCTGCTAGATCTTTCTTTGCATTGGTAGCTTCAAGTTCGGCTTCAACTCCAGATTTCATTCCTTCCACGATTTCTAGTTGAGTTTGAAGCCCTAAAAGTTTGACTTCAGTTTCCTCCAAGCGAAATTCTGATTTCTTAAGCTTCAAATTGGTAGCCTCAACTTCAACCTCAGCAGCTCTCTTTGCTTCATTAGCTGTAATGAGCTGAGCTTGGAATTCCGCTACATCAGCATGTGCTTCTTCTAAGCGTTCAACTAAATTCTTGAGCCTAGTGTTGGCAGACTCGACTTCTGCCTCAGTCTTCTTCTTTGCTTCATTTGCCACAGATAACTGTGCTCTGAGCTCCACAATCTCAGCCTCCATTTTCTGCAAATGTTCTGTTAAGTCTTTAAGCTTTGATATAGTAGCCTTGAATTCAGGCTCCAATTTTCTCCTTGCTTCATTTGCCATAGATAACTGAGCTTTTACCTCAATTAAATTGTCCTTTGTTTCTTTTAATTGTTCTTTAGATATCTTAAGCTCGCCCTGACACTCAGTTAATTCCTTCTCTAGTTTCAATTTCTCCACCTCCATCTTTGCCAACTTCTCCGCTTCAGCTGTCTGACTAATTATGGCTCTACGTTCAGTTTTTAAAATAGGTTCACCGATGTGAGCTCCTCTGACGTTGCTGCTTTCACTCACTATATCAGGACGCGCTGCAAGCTTCTCCATCTCAAGAAAATCATCCATCAGATTTATCTCCACAGATGATGCTATAAGGTCTCTTCTATGTGGCTTTTCATGTTTATATTGATTCAATTCAGAAACTAAAGCAGAAGACAGGAAGTAAGAACCGTTCTGGTCATAATTATTTGGCTCCAAACCACTGATTTTGCAACTATCATTTTCTGCTGTAGACAGCCGTTCTCCAGTATCTGACAAACTATCAGCAGAAGGTTCAATATAAGCTGAGGAAGCAGCAGTAGACTTGTGGTCATTAACTGCTGATCTTTTCCGAGCAAATGCCTTGAGCATACGGCTTTCTGCTTCAAGCTTAGCCACCTTCGTGATACTCTCCAGATGTTGTTTGCTAGCTGTTTCAGCAGCATGAGTACTTAAATCTCTCTCAGATGTCATTAGTTTGAGCTCCTCAGATATAGAAACAAGCTCAAGCTTGAGGATTGAGTTCTGTTTCTCTGCATGTTCAAGCTTACGCTGAAGATCTTGAACGTTACTGTCTTCGGCTTTAGAACTTTGCAGTTGAGACTGGAGCTGAACAAGCTTATTTTCAAGTTCAGACTTCCTAAACTCCCACTCACAACTTGTCTTGGCTACAGCGACCTGGACATTCTGCGCTTGCTCTTCTCTTGCCTGTCGAAGCTGTCTTAGACACTCTTTAAGTGCTCCATCAAGATGTTTGACGCGCTCTTCAAGGATTGAGTTCTTCTGGTTTGCCGTCTCAACTAGTCTCTTCTGGATCAACACTTCAGCTTCAGCCTTCTCCCATCCTTATATAATAAAATTATTGACCAGAACAAATGTCAAAAAAGCAAAGACCTCACTGGCAGACATTATATACCATGTTCAATCAATTATGCGAAAACTATTAACTGCTTCACTTCAGACTTCAACTATTTAAAAGTTCCATTTTAGGATTTGACTTCAACTCTTTGGAATTAAACAAATGTCAGCACAAGCTGCAAAAGAGCTTGGATCTCCAATTGCCTATATTGTGCAGACTCTCCAAAATACTGCTGCACTTGTGTCGGATTCTCCAAAAAAAATACACTGCTTTTGGGGAATCCGACACGCACCCGGCGCTATTTTCGGAGAGTCCGAGCAACATAGCAAATTGCACAACCAATTCATTGAATATGAATCCTTAAACTTCATTGATATAGCATAGCCCAAGTAAATAGAAAACTCAAAAAACTACAACATATCTTCCTCAAGAAAAACTGTAAATAAAGAGTCAACCAATGATTCATGCTTGTGCAAAAAGCCCCAGACCCTTAATATGATAGATAATACATAATGTTGAACTCAACTACAATAATAAAATCAGAAGCAACAGTAATAGCAACATTGGCTAATTTTTTCAATGTCCTTTAACTATTAAAATATGGAGGAAGGACCAAAAATCATACTGGTATTGTCAACGACTAGTATTAAAAAGAACTAGTAAAATAGCTGAATGAGTTCCAGCATAAGATTCGCCTTCAAGGAAATAAGGTTCTACCTGAGACAGCTTCCTCGGCTACTTTTGCATGCTGCTTTACCAAATCTTCCTTCTCACGGACGTTCACAAGAGCTTCTGACAATTTAGCTGACAGAGTCTTGACAGTTTCATTAAGTTCTTCATCGCTGGGAGCAGTTTTAGATGTGACTTCAGGTGATTGAGTGTGATGATTTTGAAGAGCCTTTCGAAACAAATAAAAGATCCATATCAGTAAGCACAAACCAGGAGTTCACTACACTAATTTTCAGTATCATTTCCGTCTTTAAAACGATAATTATTCCTTTGTAGTATTTTTCTAACGTACTTTATCTCCCTCTTTCTATTTTCAGCAAAAGCAGAAGTGTGGGGAAAAAGTTACAGCAATAGCAGGGTAAAGAGCATTAGAATATCATATACCTCTTGTTCCTAAATATTATAAAAATGATGCATCTGTATGTACATAAAGGAATCAGGTCCATGTAATTCGAGCACCCTATGAATCATGCATAGACCACATGTGGATTCAGCCATGATTTTCAACCACTGCGTACTGAAATTCTACAAATGTGTCACCTAGTACGTCTTATGTGCTTAGAGCGTTCCGCGTATAGAGTGAGGTATAATATTTATTGACTGGGCTCTTTGCTAGACAACAGCACGCAAGCATTCAGAATTTGCTGTCTAAACCTTGATTATTCCACTGAAAACCCTAAAGCAAGGGCTGCCATGCAGCAACAAATTTGACATTCAGTAAATAAGATTAGCACCCAAAGCAGCTATTAAAAGTTGAACTCCATGATAGGAAAGTGCATTGAGATATCAATGCTAAGTGATACATTTCTTCTTAACAAGTGGACTAAAGCAAGACCTATTCCTGAGCCGAGGGTGTATCGGGAACAACCTCTTTATTAGGTAAGGTCTGCGTACACACTAACCTCCGGCCGGACCCCACTATGTGGGATTATAGTGGGTATGTTGTTGTTGTTACTAAAGCAAGACCTACCACCAGCCCCTGCTGCCCTTACCCATTTCGTCTACCATAGTGTTTGCCTAAATTATAGTATATTTTTACAAAAGAAGTTTTCAGCTACCTAACCAAATACTAGAAAGGGGAAAACCCCTGATCACCCAAAAAAAGAAGAAGACAAGGAATGGAATCATTTGGAAGATAATGAATAAGAGGAAGAAAATGAATCTGACCTGATCATCAAAGAACCTCTCAGAATGGGAAGAAATGGATCCAACAGAAGAGCATTCAGTTTCACCACTGCCACTCGGACTCTTCTCCGATGCCTTCCTCCGCCACAACCAACTCCGCCGGTCCATCCAAAAGAAAATTACCTCCTCATTCCTCTTAACTATACTAATATTCCTGTAAATTCATATCCCAAACAAACTACAAATTAATCACCAATAATACTCAAGAACCATAAAACCAATTATTCCCCAATCCATGATTCTCAGTACTGAACATTTATGGAAAGAAGATGAGGGGATTTTTCTTAACTTTGATTAGAATTCACACCTCAATAGTCACTACCTAACACTTTGAAGTTGGAGTCATTTCAAAACCCCCAAAAGAAGTAAAATTTGAGATAAGCTTCCCATTTTGGACCCCATGAATGTAATCGTTTCAACAACTCATGTGCCTTTCCATTCCCTATAAGTAATAATTAGTGTGAAAGCCAAAGCAAAAAATAAAAGCGCAATTTTGGGGATAACACCCAAATCACAACAAAAACTGAAAGAGATTGTGACCCACCAGAAAAAGCTACCTTAACAGACCAGCAACACCCCCCCCCCCCCCCAAAAAAAAAAAGGCAGGTATAAAAAGTCAAGCTTTCAGTTGAATTTACAGAAGCTTCATCAATTTTGAACAGAAAATACAATATATAAAAAATGTCCTCAAAAACATACAACAAAGTAATTCTTGTTGGCGTCGCAATATATAAACATTTCAATATTTCTCATAGAAAAAGATTTGATTTCGCTATTAGTTGTTAAATATATAATACCAATAACTTCAATTGGAGGTGCTGGTGAGTGAAGACAAAAACTACTTTGCTTTCATTGTTTCTTCAATCAATCCAAAGAAAACAATTGACTTTTTGTGTTTGGTTTTTCTCTCAAATAATACTTTTAATTAAAAGATTATTCCCGCGCATGGATTATGCAGAGTTTTCAAAGGTATAAACAATAATTCATCATAGTGGGTACCACGACTATTGCGAGAGGGCTTTCACACCCTTAGGCCTTAGCTACACTTCTCTCCTTCTATTTTTTTTAATATACATAATGAAAAGGTACAAATACCCTTAACTATAACCGGATTTTTAACTAATTAAACTTTCAGTCCTATTTATTTTTAAATAGAATAAATTTACTCTTAAAATATCACAACCTACACGCGCTTCAATATTTTTTACCACTAAAATTAATTTTTTCTTCAATTTCTTCAATCTTCTCCTTTCTTTCTCTGTTATTTCTCTTGCCTCCATTGTCAAAAATCACCATTATCATACATGCTTCAAGGACAATATCTCTTTGCCACCTCCAAAAGAAAATTTTGACTTCCACCATTTTTATTTTCACTTATCATCGCATTCGCCACCTCTATTTTTTTTTCCATAACCATAGAACTTTTATTACATTAATACTTATAGGTTTTTAAGCTTAAATATAGCTTAAAAGAGGGTGAATGGGAAATTGAGAGAAGTTGAAAATATTTGAGTTTCCTCCTTGATAAATGGATATTGTCCCATATTGGAAGAGGAAAAGATTATGATTGGATGAGTATATACACAATTGCACTTCTTCTAGCTCTTAAAGAGTTAAGAAGAAGGCAAGCCTCGCGACGTCGCCGTCGCTCACTCGGCTCGGCTTCGGCTTTTCCTTAAGGAAACACTGTAAATTCAGTGGGTTCAGATTAAATTCTGTTTCATTTACATTTCTGTTTATATGTTATTTTATTGGGTATTTATTATTGCTGCAAAAGAGAGATGTACGGGTAAAAATAAAAATAGAGGAACTTGAATTTTCCCGGCAAGGAGTTCGCCAGATTTCTTGTGGGAATCCCTTATAACGACTAAAAAAAATTAAATGGGTTAGAGATTATTTTATTAATAAAATATAACTACTTGTAAAGTATCTAATTGCAAAGTGACAGACGTATTTAATAAATTTTTAAGGCAATTTTATGCTCTCACACGCCTCAAGAAAGTGAACACATTTTCTATGCATGTCATCTCTAAAGGGATATTTATTCTACTTTAAAATAGTAAGGGATAATAAAAAAACCACAAAATTTAAGTGTAGTTGAAAATACGGGTACAGGTCAAAAAGGTAGTTATTGTTATAAGAAAAATCAAATTATGGTGTATGTCTACTCTTCCTCCATGATCTTCTCAAATGCTTAATGACATATTCAATGACATATTTCTATACATAATGACATATTCAATGACATATTTTTTTTCACTTTTCATGCCTATATAAAGGCCTTATAATAGATAGGAAAATACACACAATTGAAGAAGAAAATCTCTTTCTTCTCTCTATCTCCATTTCTTGTTCATGTTTTACTAAATTGCTTTTATTTCATAAAAACATGTCTTGTTCATGTTTTACTAAGTTGCTTTTATTTTGTAACACGTTATCAACACGATTTGTTATTTTATCTACACTTCCTACAAGAGATAACAGAATTGTAGACTTAGCTTCGTTGAGGTCTTAACTTTTGTTAGTGTGTTATATAGAGTTCATCCTTCAATAGTTTTCATATTTTGGGACTTTTCTTATACCACACTTATATGGCCATCAAACAGTAATAATTGCCCTTTACTGATCATTCTAAGCGTACAAACAAGGTATGCACATTTCTAATAAATAAGTCAGATGAGATATGTACACCTAGTATAAATTATAATTATGGTTTATAATTAGTATGCTCCTTCCGTCATGTTCTCACCTTTATCTCCCGTTTTAGTTACTTGGTGATACATGATGGTGGAAAGATCAACATACCAAGTAATTTTTCTAGAATTAATACTTTTCAATTGGACAATATCAGTTGATTGACTAGCTATATTTACTACAAAATCATGCTTGTGTTTTAAAACTAATTCATGAAAGTGTGTTAGGTTGTCGCTTACATGATGATATCCTCGTAATAATTTAAATGTATTTTCTATAATTTTATATAGTTTAGATAAATTAATCCTCTCTAAAAGGTTTTGTTAAGTCTGGCACCTATTTAACATAAAAACTATAGCTTTCATTGTTTGGGTGATTTATCTGCAGAAAGTATTGGATTACTTTATTTCACCAAACTTATTAAACACAGCGATCAAAATGCAACACATGTAATTTGGTTTCTATTTGAGCTAATGTCATCTCGCGGAATTGTTCATATGGTAATTAAATACATGTGCTTCACACTTGTAATATGAGGTTGTATTTATTCTTTCACCAACTAATTTTATAGGTTTCTTTTAGTATGCGAAATATTTGAGCATATCACATGTACGCAACTCATTCATACTTTCATATCTTTGCATTAACTTTATGTGCAGTGTTTAGTAAAAATATATTTTTTTCAATTGTATCTAGTGAAATAAAGAACTGGAAATGCATGTCTTTATTTGCTATATCTCTTATATGACAAAGATAATATTCCAACGTATATATATGTTCTGACCTTTTACATACTATGATAGATAATTATTAAGGTAATTTAGTAATAATATTTTTACCATAACATGATGTATTTCATTGAAAGCAAAATTGGCATATATCCTAACTAGCATTTTTGTTGCAGAGGAACTGTTTCAAGATTGAAATAGTTATATATGTCTTCTTGAAAGTTAATTTATTTTTGCCTATAATTATGAAGTAATAACATTTTAAAGGCTCGAGTGCGAGTCCTAGTGAATTTTGGCTTATTATGCCAAAGATTGAGGGTAAGACGATGGGTTCAAGTCCCAACGCACTATGTTGATGAAAAGACGTTGGATTCAAGTTCCAACACATTATGGCCTAGCATGCCTTTATATGGGTAAGACATTGGGTTTGAGTCCTAATGCACCATATTGATAATAATAATAATAATAACTAAAGAAAAAATAATATAATTTTCATGAAAAAGCATGAAGCTTATCCCACTTGATTTGCTCCATTTCTTGAAGTGAATGTGATAGCAGTGCATGATAAGTCTAAATAAAGACAAGTGGTTGACCAATGAATGTGGGCGTGCGAAAGGCCAAAATAATAATAGTTATCACTATGGTAATTATAAAAAGGGAGAAATTCTTTGAAGAGAATGTGACTTGTGATAAACATTGAGATTGCATACTCATTCCTGAAAGTGAATGTGAAAATATATATATGATAAAGATTATGCATAATAATGTACTTGTGCATAGTTGGATAAATACTACAACTCACCTCTAAGGGAGGTTTGAGACAAAGAAAGATAATGAATATTATTGTGTAGTTACATGAATATATCATTGGTCGCATGCATGTGATGCGCCAAAAATATTTTGTCATGCCTTATGAAAGTTATTAAAAGCAAAATTAAAGCAAGAAATTATTTTGCTTGTGATGATTTTGAACATGACAATTATTATGATATGATTCTCTTTGTGAAGGAGACATTCATTATATGGATGGTGTGACAAAAGATCTTGTAGTACAAAAGCAGTTAAGAGCTCTGAAAGAACTAATTTATTACTATCCGGATGAATGAAATTGTTCATGACATTAATATTTTAGTAAGTCTCAAAAGAAATATTTTAATTTATAAATATATTAGCCAAAGTGGTTGGCATATTGAGACTATAAATGAAAAAAAGATTGAATATCTTTATATTACTATAGTCATACTGGGTAAATATGAAAGGTTACCTGACTTTTCTTCTATTTATACTACACAAGTATAAGCATGATGATGCAATCACAAGCCACAAGTAAACTAGAGGTTTACTGAAATAAATATTAGTTGGCATGACCGGTTGACCATCTCGGTTCAATTATGATGCGAAAAAAAATTAATTAAGAATTGCATTGGCATATATTGAAGAAATATAAGATTCTTCAAGAATTCTCTAGTGCTGCTTATTTTCATGATATACCAGTTAAGGTTGGGATTGAATCCCTTGATTTTTGGAACGAATAAAAGGTGATAAATATATAGGCCCAGTCACCTTCCATGTGGACCGTTTACTATTATATGATTTTAATAGATGCATCTATTCTATGGTCACATGTGCATTTGTTATCAACTTGTAGTTTGGCTTTTGCAAGATTGATTGCTCAAATTATTAGAACACAGTTTCCGAATATAAATTATGATGATTTATCTTGATAATACTGGTTTAAATCCAAGTTGGTTTAGCAGAAAATGTATGCCTCCAATTATATCTAAACCATTGGTTATGAGAACAAAATTGCCAATATAAAATTTGGTATGTGATGTATTATTTAATATACAAGAGCACTTGTACGCATCTAGCCAAGTTATGATAAGTTCTCCCTATCACAATCGGTTCAGGGTCAGGACCCAAATAATTTCCATCTAGAAATATGAATGTGCTATATGATTTAATTATTCCACCACAATGCATAAAGATGGATCCCCAAATAAGACTAGGGATATGTATTGGTGATCCCAATAATAGGGGGAGAAAATAGGCAGCTGAAAAAGTAATGCATGTAATGAATTATTATGAGTACATCGAGATCCTCGTACGAGAAAATATGAACTTGAAGTTCAAGTGATAATTCGTTTGCAAAATATTGCCAGGCGTATTTGCTGACCCAAAGCTAAATGTCATATTCAGCTGCTAATGCTCCAAATAAAATAAAGTTCATAATGAATAGAGTCCATGGCATGCATAAAGCATAATAGACTAATCGCTTCCAAAGATAAAACTCCTTGAAGAAGGATATGAGAAAATGTTCAAGATGGTCATAATAAGGAGGCAAGTGCTCTAGAAGAGCACCACGACATAACACTTCATAAGATCTCATGGGAGAGGCTCAGGTACCTGAAAATAATAAGATAAAGAGATCTCAATAAGTTATGTCTTTATTGGGTAATAGTAGAACCGATATAAAATGATCGTCGACGATATTGTTATAATGTAGCGCTCAATATTATTAATATTGACGAGGATCTTGAGCTCAAATCTGTCATGAAATTTGGACAGATAATTGATTGGCCAAATGAAAAATACGCAATGAAAATTGATTTCACATAAAAAAAATATGAAGTTGGACGGATAGTCCCAACACCTGAAAGTATAAAGCCAGTGGAGGTATAAATGTGTTCTTGTGCGAAAAAAAGGTCAAGTCGATAGACATAAAGACGACTTGTGTCACAAGAAGATTTGTAAATATCCTGGCATTGATTATATAGAGATATGTTCTCCTGTGGTGGATGTCGCTATTTCAGGTTTTAATCTGGCAATACAAGAAAAACATGATATGCGTATAATGGAAATCATTGAAGGATTTAAATTGTTCTGAAGCATATTAAGGTTTCCAAGAAATTTATTAAATAAAGCTTCAAAAATCTTTATACGGATTGAAACAATCAGGGCGCATGTGGTATAATCGCCTGAGTGAGTACCTATTAAAAGAAGGGTACCAGAATGATTCAATTTGTCCTTGTGTCTTTAAAAAAAAGATCTTGATCTAAATTTGTTATAATCACCGTGTATGTTGATGATTTAAATCTTTCCCAGCCACCCGAGTAGCTCCATCACTCATCATCCAACTATATTCTCCCAATGCTACTCCCAGATCTTGGAAAGACAAAATTTTATCTTGGTCTACAAATTGAGTATATGAAAGATGAAATTTTTGTCCATCAATCAACATACACTAAAATGATTTTAAAGAGATTTTATATGGATAAAGCACATCCATTCCGACCTCATGAAAATAATGAAGAGTTTCTTGGTCCCGACGTACCATATCTTAGTGCCACTAATGTATCTTTCTAACATTACAAGGTCTGACATAACTTTTTCAGTTAATGTCTTAACAAGATATAGCTCTGCTCCTACAAAGAGACATTGGAATGGAATCAAACACATATTGCGGTATCTAAAAGGGACTACCGATGTGGGATTATTTTATGGCAATGATTGCAGTCCTGATCTTGTTGGTTATGCCGATGCTGGGTATTTATATGACCCACAAAAGGTTCGATCTCAAACAACCTATGTGTTTACATATGGAGGCACTGCCATATCTTGGCGATTGACTAAGCAATCAATCGTGGCTATTTCACCTAATCATGCTGAGATAATTATTCGTTTTGCAAGTTGAGAATGTGTATGGTTGAGGTCTATAATACACCTTATTCGAGACAAATGTGGTTTGAAGTGTGACAAACTAACCACAATTTTGTATGAAGATAATGTAGCATGCATAGCCCAATTGAATGGAGGATTCATAAAAGAGGATAGGACAAAGCACATTTCACCAAAGTTATTTTTCACACATGATCTTCAAAAGAATGATGATATCAATGTGCAACAGATCCGTTCAAATGATAATATAGCTGATTTGTTCACCAAATCTCTACCGACGTCAACCTTCAAGAAACTAGAATACAAGATTGGGATGCGAAATCTCAAGGATGTGAATTGATGCTCTCATCAGGGGGAGTTAATACGCGTTATACTCTTTTTCCCTTACAAGATTTTTTTCCTTACAAGGTTTTGTCTCACTGAGTTTTCCTTTCAAGGTTTTTTTAACGAGGCAACCAAAAGACGTATTTCTAAACATGTGTACTCTTTTTCTTTCACTAGGATTTTTTTCCCCATAGGGTTCATGTTTTACTAAGTTGCTTTTATTTTGTAACAGTTATGCCTTTTTCCTTTACGCGTATGGTGTTTTTTTGTTTAGACGACGTCTCAGAAATAGCATCTCTGTCATCCTAATTTGTCGGCGTCGCTGTGGTTATACCTGATCTGCTCACCAAAATTTAGACCAAAAAAATCCATTACAGGGAAATCAAGGAAAGGCTCCTTCAATTTTATTGAAAAATAATCTAGAGTATATTCCCAAGTGAAGGGAATTAGACAAGGTAAGAAGCAAAATACAATGTCATTGCACCAATTATTTAATGAAACTACATAACTTTGCAAACCTCTACAAATAATAGCAGCTCGTCAAAAAAACCCTGCATATATAAGATTTTTACACAGCCTATTTGAGAAAAACTTTAGTACCATGACATGTTGCTCAAAATCTAAATTATCTCCTAACTTAGTTCTCCTTTAGCTCCCCACAATCTTCAATGGAGACAGTGCATGTTGTTTTTCCACTATCTGAACCCACATTTTCCATTTCCTTGACAACACTATATCCGTCTACAACTTTGCCAAACACGACATGTTTCCCATCAAGCCAAGGCGTTGGAACTGTGGTGATAAAGAACTGAGATCCATTGGTGTTTGGTCCAGCATTTGCCATTGAAAGGAGGCCAGGTGTAGTGTGCAACACACTGAAGTCCTCGTCAGCAAATTTTGCACCATATATTGATTCTCCTCCAGTCCCATTTCCTCGGGTGAAATCTCCACCCTGGCACATGAAGTGTGGAATGATACGATGAAACACCGAACCCTTGTAATGTAATGGCTTCCGTAACTCCCCAATCCCTTTTTCACCGGTGCAGAGAGCACGGAAATTTTCAGCAGTTTTAGGAGTCTTATCTTTAAACAGTTCCATCACAACTCTCCCGGCCTTGGCCTTGCCAATCAATATGTCAAAGAAAACCTTAGGATTTTTCGCCATAATTACTTTTAAACCTGCATTATAACATGCATACACCAGTTACTACGCTCTAAAAGAATATTTACTGTGACAGCACAGAAGATTCTCATATAACCTTCCATGACAAAAAACAAAACAAAGGGAAAAAGAGGCACAAACTGTCTGAACAGATTAAAAAAGAACAAACATACGTAAAACAATCTTATGTCAAATGAGAATATAATCTACATATATACTCGGTATTAAAATTTCTTTCATTAGTTCCGTTAAGGGGGCTCAAAAAAAGTTAAAAATTAAAAAGGATTGTGGTCAATGGTAATTGAACCAACAACCTCACAAAGCACCTTGACCACTGAGCTATGCTTTTGGGTTGTGGCAAGGGGATTCAAAATGTAATATATAGAGGCACAAAATGGATTTTAACTTATATGTAAAAGGTATAATTTTCCGAGAAGGGGGTTCAGGTGAATACAAACTTATAGCATCTCTACCAAGAGAAAGATATCAGATATACAAATCCTACCACTAAGTATAACTAGACAACAAACTAGATGGCACCCATGCTCATTTTTTCACAACATGGCTATATCAGTCACAACAATGCTCGACTCGTGCCACAGATAACAACAAAACATCCTAAGTCCCCGCATTAGCTACAAGATCATAACACAACATTGCATTGGGGACAATGAAAATAACACCCAAAGCAGGGGTAAATACAGTTATCTGGAAGCATATACACACACGGTTTTTGGCTCAGACTATATATACAAATTCATCAAAATATATATATTTATACTAAGTTCACATTAACCATCACAAAGTAGTAATGAGTGCATTGTTACTCCACATCCAATAACTTAAAAATCTAAATAGATAACGAATTCAGATTCAAAAAAATATATATTTCACATGAAGTATAACAAAAATGTCAATCACATAACGAACCCTCCTGTGTAATTGCAACAAATGCAGATCAAGAAGACACCAATAAATGGATTAGTTATATGAAATTTCGATATAGCACAAGTTTTGAGCTCACACAGCGTTTCTCAAAATTCTGACTGTGAAGCCTTCGATATGTGCTTCTTCTCATAAATAGGGATAGGGATTATCAATAAAAGAGATGCTTTGGGTGAAGAAGACGAGTGACATACCTTTGGGTGCAGAAGAAGATTTAGGAGACAATTGCAAGTGAGTTAGGGTTTTAGCAAATTTATAGAGAGAGGCATGTGATTGGAGATTAGGGTTTAGGATTTTAATTTTTGCATTGGCTACCCATGTAGTTTGAGATCTTTACACATTATTCCCAACTTTTGTTTGCAATTGCGTAACACGAACATTTTGCTTTGCCAGTTTTTTTGGAATTTTGAGTTCTGCCCCAAGTCCCCCAAAATATTTTCTTTGTTGGTACAAGACAGAATCTTTCAGTCTCCCCCTCCAAAAGTTTTTTCTTCCAGTACATTCGTCCCAAAAAAATGATAGTAGGATTTATAGGAAGATTGATCATTTAATATTACTGGAATTCACATTTTTTATAGTTAAAAATGTTTAAAATATGCTTCATCCCCACAACTAGTAACAGTGTTATTCTTTTCGGAAAAAAGAAATATTTTTATTTTCAGTGTATAATTAGGTTCTCGCGCCTTCGAAAAATGAACTCTGGCACCTTCTATATGAAATTGCACATAGTTGCAACGCACGTCATGAAGCCTAATGTGCAAATCCACTTCAATTGCTATTGCTGTCTATTGGTGAGTTGGTATTGCTATTATTCTTCTAAAATTGGCAATTTTCTATTGTGAGTGACATCGGTCATAGGAATGTTTTAAGTATTTTCAACACCTAACAGCGTAATATTTCATTAAGACACACAAGGCTACGAAAAAAAAAAGGATGATAGTGTCACTTTTGCTCACCATGGAATTCATGTACTTCTCATATTTTTAGTCCTCTTTCTCAGAGTAAATACAATCATAACTAGCAAAGACTAATTTTGCAACCAGATGTGCCTTTCTAAAGATTTGCATTACAAGAGAAATCAAATCAACCAAGCCACTGTTGACACTTCCGATCCCCACTGCCTCCAACAGCACGCCGGATGCTGATCTTCTCAGTTGCATATTTTGCCTGGAGATGCTCGAAAGCATTTACATCAAGTTTCCCAGACACAGATTTCCCTTGCTTCCTCCGAACTTGCTGTTCACGGACAGAAGCCCAAAGTTTCTCAATAGCATCCCTCTGTCGGGAGGTAAACCTTGAAATATTATCAAATGCATGCTTGACTAAGATGTCAATAGCTGTTTGGCACCTGACAAATAGAAGTCACAACCTATGAGAAATCGTAAGATAATAGCGTATTTGACATTTTAATTAGCTGAAGGACATAACAAAGCTTTAATAGTCCATAGATACTCGACCATGGGGTTCTGTAACGGTTCGCGGCAATTTCTAAACAGGAAATCAAGGCTTCTCGCTGTGATCTCAGGAATCTCTTGGTTTCTTCTTCTTCTTCTCCTTTTCTTGCTTTAGCCAGGGTCACCCTCTTCCCCTTTGATTTGTCGTCTATTTTTGATGTGCTCGGAATCAAAGCATCGAGTCCAAATGGATCACTCTCTTCTTTATTGCCCGTCGGGGCATCTTCATTCACAGCTTCTGTCTTTTCTTCTAAACAAGCAGCCTCTTCTACATCGTCATCTTCAGTTGCCACAGGAAGATTTGAAATTGCTTCTTTAATTCTCCCAGTTGCTTTTGAAAACTGTAGTGCAACACAGCAGATAAAAAAACAGAAGATTAAAGACTATCAGAATTACAGATAAATGGAGGAAACAAATTTTAGGACATGTTTACAGCAGAGTAACAAAATTTGACCTAATTGGCCTAAAATATGTCACTTGACTCAATTTGGTTTAAGTATCACTCTTGACAAAAAACATCCTTCAAGTAGGCCAAAAGCGATAAATTTCTCTCTCCAAACCATCAGACCATCAAACCTAAAGGGATTTTGCACATGTGCTGGTCATGTGACCAGATGAAAATAACCTGTCTCTATTTGTTTGCCTTAGATTAGCAATATGGATGACATAGTCAAAAGAATCCCCAAAGGTGATGGTAGTCAATGAAATTGAGGTTGTCCGCAAAGAGTAGATGGATTATCAGATCTTCATGTACGAGAAGCTAGGACCAGAGAAGAACACTCCATCTATATATGCACTTCACACAAACAGCAGAAACAGTTGTGTCACATGATTACTAATAAAGCATCAAGTACCAACATTCTGCAATTACACAAGATAATCAAATACTTTACTTTGTAATATATGCTGGTGACAAATAATGAAAGTACAGCTACTGGAAGTGAGAAATCCTTCTGAGGGGTAGATAAGCAACGCAGAACTGATACGGTCTGAGTACAGCAACAACAACAACTACTACGCCTCAGTTCCAAACAAGTTGGAGTCGGCTATATGAATCATCACTTCACCATTTAAGCTCAACTCATGGCATCATCATACCAAATAAAATAAAAGTGAAATTAAGTTAAATATAATAATAGAAGTTCTCTAACTAGAGAAGACTAACACTTATTTCCAACTAGTAGATATCATCTATATGGATCTTTTTCTTCCATTGTGCTCTACCCTTAGCTAAATCTCCATTGATTCCAAGAATTTATAGATCTTTCAAGACAACTTTCTTCCATGCGATTTTAGGTCTACCCATCCCCTTTTAACACCTAAATTCACCATGATTTCAAACATACGGACCAGTGCATCTATAGGTCGATGCAGGACATGACCAAAATATCTCAAGCGACCTTCTCTACTTTTATCCTCAATGCGTGCTACTTGCACCTTCTAGTGAATGCGATCATTATTAGTCTTATCTAATCTTGTGCACATCCATCATAGCATCCATATCTCTGCAACACTCATCTTGTGGATATGTTAATATTCACCTCCATATAACATTAACATTGTCGGTCTTATAGCTATTATATAGAACTTATCTTTCACTATTTGAATAATGGTAAGTTCTACAAAACAATTATAAGACCGGCGATGCCATATGATAGTGAATGTTTTACGGTCTGAGTAACTTTTTCAAATTAAGTAGTTTACCCATTGAACTTGCACCAAAATCCCTTTGACATACCTTTTTTTTTCACGGAAAACCTTTTACACACCCAACCTTTTAGAAGTGTGTCTATTACACCACTTCGGTGTTTGATCACATTTTCTTAAAGATTGCTATTACACGCGCCTATCAGTGCTCGACACGTGTCATAAATCAAGAACAATAAAAAAAAGAAAAACAGAAAAGATCCCCACCACCCCAATTTCGTCTTCTTCCCCAACACCATTGACGATTTCCTTAAAACATGCTGAAAATTTGGTGATTAATTTTGATAAATTAAAAAAAACACCCTTGACATGTTTGAAGCTTTGAGTTTGAGCTCGAATCTGAAATTTGTTATAAGGATTTGTGATAGATGTTGTTGAAACTTGTTAAAAAATGGTCGAATGTAAAGTTAGGTAAGAAGGTGCTTATGATGGAAGGGTTGGTGGTAGTGTAGTGGTGGTGGAGAAGATAATGGGGTCGGGAAGATGAGGAGGGGGTGTTCTTTTCTGTTAATTTTCACGCACATGTTTTATGTGTAATACCGCGTGTGCCACGTAACAAAAAAGGTGTGCAATAGACAGACTTCTGAAAGGTTGGGGTGTAAAAGGTTGGGATTTCGGTGCAAGTTTGATGGGTCACTATGTATTTTACCTTATTATTACTATTATGGATAAAGATTCAAACATGTTAATATCATAGTGGGTGAGAAATGATTCTTAAATTTTTCTAAGCTATCCGTATACAGAACATTATGATCTGCTATAGAAACAGGTCAAATCTCAACAGCATAAAATTGAGCTGGTCCTGAAATCATTGTAGTTAGAAGTCTAAATATAACATACGATGATTCATAAGTGTCTTGGAGAGTCAAAGATATTGCAATAAACAGGAATAGAAGACGTCGAAATAAAATAAAGTGGAATAAAGGAAGCTAACCAGTCAAAACTACTAAAATCGCATTAACTCACACCAAGTCCACTAATAAGGATCATCGAAACTATTCTTAGTCTCATTTGGACCTGAGGGATGTGATGGTGTTATTTCAACTCCTAGCAGTTCTTAGTGTCAATGTTTTTCTGTTTTGCTTTTTGCTTTTTAAGATAAGTCAGTAGAAAAAATTACTAGAGCACGCCCAACATGCATCCAATTCTGCTCCTTCCACTAAAACATGCAACGGCTTTAAAGATACCTCTTCTTCAAATCTATACCTAAACCAGCATTAAAATTCCATTATTTAAAATTTTTGCAGTTCAGATCAATCTTGGTTGGAGCAATAAATCTTTTACATGCTAATTGATATTATCCATGTTTGCGAACAAGAAGTACCTACTTAAGGATTCAGAGTGTTTCTCATAGAAGTTGTCAGACACCAAGATGTCACGTAGCTGCTTTCACCATAAGAAAATAATATGCAGTTTAACCACATAATTGAAAACAGTAATAGCCCTTGTTTGCCATGCCAACTGCCCAGCAGAGATATATTAATGTTCATCAGTTAAAGCTATTGAAATACAGGAAAGGAAACAAAAGGAAAGGACCAAGAGAAGAAGGTACAGTTTCAGATTTCATATAGGTTATTAATCTTCACTATATGGTGTCAATCATAACTCGCAGATATCATCTTTCATTTTGCATGTGGAATAAAACCAAAAGGGTAGGATGCAATATGTCCATTTTTGCTTCTGAAAACATGCTAATTATGATTGCTTTTAGCCACCGGCATCTAAAACCCCTGTTGCTACGATACAATAAACTCATAAAATTCTTCATCAACCCTTAAATCTGAGAAATCTTAAGCAACTGCAGAATTTGCCAAAAAAAGTTTGCTCAATGGTGTGAAAGGAGAGGCTCAGTTGATCAGTAATATTTTAGCAAAGTCAATTCAAATGTCACTTGCACTCTGTTTGCTGTTCTATCCTTCTCGTTTTACAACAAACTTAAATAAAACTGTTCTGCTCCAGCCAGAAATTCGATTGAATCAAGAAACCTTAACGTTCAACTATAAGGTCGAGTAGCACCTCGCAAGTGCCTCCTACGAACCTAGCACTTTGTTATTACAGCCCCTCATTGGCTCATTCTGAGGTAAAGAAAGCTTACAGGACTAGTTTTCAGACAAAGACCAAGCTGAGCTGGATCACTGGCTGTTCGATCTTGCTAAACTGGGTGCCAGTTGTTTTCGAGCTCGAGATCAAAATTGTAGAGCTCATTTCATTTGGCAGTCAGCCTATTCAAGCCAAGCAAAAATGTCTATAAGGTGAAATCATGCTCTTACTAGTCTCCTAGCTACCCGTTCTACATTTTGATTCAGTTACAAAATGTAGCAGTAATACTTCCATCTCAATGTTTCGATGAGCTTGTCATGGGTTCATCTTTCTTATGGGATCCCTAATTCTGATTGATAACCTAGAAGCTTTTTTTTAAACAGTTTTTAGATTAGAAGCTTTCTTTTCTCACCTAAATAGTTTGCAAGACCTCACTTTTTTTCTCTTTGTAAATTAACTTCTTTTTTTTTTTTTTTTTGAGAATGGTAACTTTGTAAAAGTACATGTTTGGCAGTTGGAGAACCTAACACTCTCTCGACTTTCAACAACCATTTCCTTTTGAATCAAGCATGCAATTCCAGACTCCTTACTCCCTACATGAGCAAAAGCATTACCATTTTGAAAAATCCAGAAACTTCATAAAACTCCTCACTGAATTAAATAGTAGGCACGCAGTCTATAACCCATCATCAGATCAAATTGCAAGGAATCTAAGAGTAAAGAAGAGCTTCTCATTGAAGTGCCTTCATAATACTTAACAAAATGAGCCTTGGGGTTTGCTCCCTTTCAAGGTCTCAAGTTCGAAACCCACTGGGTGCAAACAATTTCTGAGGGCCATCGGACTGGGTAAAACCTGAATTAACCGCGGTGCACTTGCGGGAAACTCCTTGCCGAGGGCCTGTGCACCCCCGGGATTAGTCGGGGCTCAAAGAGACTCGGACACCCGGTGCAAATCAAAAAAATACTTAACAAAATGAGTGCCTTCAAAATGGTTGATCTAATTCCGGAATAAAAATGCATGAAACTCTTAGTAAGAAACTAAATAGAACTCGGTTGACACAGAGGCACTTGCATGTTGCAAGTAAAATGAAACGAAAGCATACCACGAAACTGTCATCGGTGAAGAGGTCATTTGCCACCACCGCCCTCATGGTCCATGTAGTTATCATATTTTGCTGTTTCTTCGAAAGACACTGCAAATGAAAAAATTTACAATCAAATAAATTACACTATAAGAAGAATCAACCCACACCGCCTGTAAACAAATGATGCACTGCTTACTTCAATTGTATCTTGCACAGCCGAGAACAACTCATGATAATCTGCTCGTACAGAGGGCTCATTACAGGTGGTGAGCGATGACATTGCAGCTTCAAGAATGGCAAAGAAATGGCCACTAGTTGCAGGCTTTACACTGCCAGCCTGAATCAGCTGCAACACAAGCTTTGACGCCTTACTGAACTTTGGAATGTTCTTTATATGTGATGCTATTTTTTGCATGGCTTCAATAACTTGCATCTCCGAGGCATCCGTGGTTGTTTTAAACCTCAATCGTTTTTCAGGAGCAGAAGCTGCAAGTCGTCAACAGCCACTCAATACTTCACCCAACTCAAATATTCACCATACAACAATAAACAAGTAGTAACAATTTGTAGGACTAGGACCATGAACGAGAGAAATGCTCAAAACATGAATTGCTAGAATATGTGTCACAGAAAAAGGATAGATCAATCCATGAATTACACCTCAATCCAAAATAGTTGGGTAGGCCATATGAATTATATATGGCCTATTCCATTACAATACTAAAACACAACAATACAACTACTATTACTATTACTACACCTCAGTCCCAAACAAGTTGGGTCTATATGGATCCTCACTTACTCCGTTTATATCATCTCATGCCAATGTTATGCAGATATAAATTAAAAGTAGTAGGAGATCTGTATATTTTCTAAAGGTTATAAACCTCTGAAAGGTTAAACCACTCCTAGAAAGCAGAAGAGCTACAGTAGCAGTGCTAAAGCCTAAAACATTTACTCGACTAATATAGCCTATACACAGAGACTAATTTGCTTCAGCTTTTATCAGTAGAGTAATAGGACGCAACAATTGGATTGAGATTGCAGCCTTTTCTAGCTCCCAATTTCAACTTTTTTGTCAGTCACCAAAATTGACCTGAAGACTGGAAAATTAGAAAAAGGAGCACCAAAACAACCCGAATTGAAGTAGACAAACTTAAAATTGAACTAGTCACCTACCTATTTGATCATACTTGAAACAAAAAACCCCAGAAAGTTAGAAATTATTAAGGGTAAGAACAGAAAATTGACCTACTTTTAGGCTGTGATTCAGCAGGTGGTTTGGAACGTTTGAGGGCACTCTTCAGAGCAGGAGGAGGGGGAGGAGGAAGTGAAGGCTGCGGTGGCGGTGGTGCCGCCGAAGCCACCGTAGGAGTAACGGCGGAACCGTTGGCGGAAGTTAGTGGCGCTGACAGAGGAGGCAAATCTTCAAACAGGTCTCCGGCCATTTTGTGATGTTGTGAGGTTTACTGGGCGCTGTGCCCAGGAGAGAGAAAATTATTACTACTCCGGTACTACTTATATTAATAACTAATAAGTGGTACTACTATTAATTGTACGAAATAAAAGTGTATGTAAAAACTATAGTGATATTTATAAAAGTGTATGTAAAGACATTTAATATATGTGTAAGATAAAATCGGTTCATATTAAATACTCGTATAATAGAGCGACGCGTGAAACCGTTGACAAACGGAAAGCGAGACAGGTGGAAACCAAGACCGGGACACCAACTTCCGCTGGCACCGGGAAGCCCCCGAAGGGAATATTTCTAATGAAGACAAATGAATGCCTGCCACCCGATAACATTCAATGAAGAATATTCTGCAGTATTAAATACACAATCTGTTATAGAGAAATTTGGCATTCATAGCCTCCTGTTACACATTGTTCAATGGCCCTCATGATTGTCATTTAAGAGGGACTTGATCCTAGCACCTTGTTCCCTAGGTGCAACTATAAATAGTGATTTCAACAGCCATTATAAGGACACGAATTTTCTAACAAACTTATGCTACACATTATTCTAAGCTCAATAACACTGTATTTCTTGTTTATCGATATTCTTATTATTGCCCTTGGAAACTCCGGAACCAAGCTATCTGTTGTCTTATTTCGATTTCAACGCTAAGTCTTGTATTTTTATTTAATTTATTCATCATTTTGGGATCAAATCGATTCGCTTGTCTATAAACCACGTACAAATTCAACTGTATCATTTTACGGTAAATAGTTTGGCGCCCACCGTGAGGCTTAGACAGTTGCATAACTGAGTTGATCTTTGCATATATTACTAACATGTTTAATTCTTTGTTTCTTAGCAAAAAATCGTAAGAAACTTGCAGATAAAGGTGTCAACATTACACACAACGTTGAGGCACAAAGAAAAACGCCTCGACACGAAGATTCGATCAGTGATACCCGCAACAAGGAAGACGTAGCCGCGCCGGTCCATGGCGGGAAATATCTACGACACGTTCGAGAGGCAACTCATGAAGATGCTGAAGACGAGCACGTTGTGGAAACGGTGGGAATCCTAAGGGAGCAACAAAAGGCTATTATAGGCCATCTCTCGCGACAAGATCAGGTCATGACAGAGTTGAAACAAGCGTTGTTGGTGCTTCCAACAACGCGAATGGAAGAGGTCTGATTACTCTCGGTGCTCCCGCAAACCAAACAGCACAAAGGGTTGACAACAACACCCCGAGGGGTGAGGTCGACTTCGACAGGGCCGGGGGGAACGATAGCGGATCTGGTAACAATAACGGGAACGATCCTTTTAAAACCGAATTCATGCAGTCTATGAGGAAAATAAATGCTCGAATGGATCAAATCTTGGGCGCACCGCCAGTGTTGAAAGGACTGGACTCAAATAAGTACACCTAGTTGCCATTTAAACCGAGCGCGACACCAAAGTTAATCCCGAAGTGGTTCAAAATACCAAACGTGCCGAAATATGATGGGACTTCGAATCCTCATGAGCACATTACCAACTACACAATGGCGGTGAAAGGAAACGACTTAGCTCTGCATGAGATTGAGTCAGTCTTGTTGAAGAAGTTCGGGGAGACCCTTACAAAGAGGGCCCTAACATGGTATTCACTTCTACCCGATCACTCAATAGATTCCTTCGAGATGCTCGCGAGTTCTTTTATCAAGGCCCATGCCGGAGCCAGGAAGGTACATGCCCGAAAGGCTAACAAATTCATAATTGCGCAAAAAGAGTTCGTGACCTCATTTCAGAAGGAAATGATGATGCTACCGACCGTTCCAGACGAATGCGCAGCTGAGGCATTTACTAAAGGGCTGAATTCGTGGAGTTTTGATGCTTCTCGAAAACTGAAAGAAAGTCTGCTCGAGTTCCAGGCGATAACATACGCAGATGTCCACAACTGCTATGAATCAAAGATACAAATGGAGGATGACTAGCTCGGTTTCCCTGCATCAACCAAGGGTCGGGACCGAGAGAAGAATAAGGAAAAATTAAAGGATAATTTTGACACAGATCGACGTTCTTATAGAGGCCAATTTTTGCCTTATGAAAAGGATGAAGGATGCGGTAGAGGTTTTCGGTCGGCGAATAGGTTCGCTACTGATAGGAAAGCTAATCATGGCAGGAATAACAGATTGTTGCAGGACAAAGAGATTTCAAGCTCCCGGGATTCCACCTACCCTAGATTGTCCGAGTATAACTTCAATGTCAGCACAGTGGAACTGGTAATGACGATGAGGAACATTAAGGAAGCACGATTTCTGAGGCCGATAAGATCTGACCCCAATCAGAGGGATCCTAATCTATAGTGTGAGTATCATGGAACTAACAACCATCGGACTGGGGACTGCCGACATCTGCGCGAAGAGGTGGCGACATTGCTGAAAAATGGCCATCTTATAGAATTCTTAAGCGACCAGACTAAGAATAACTATAGCCGTAACCGGGATAACGCGGAACCCTCGAAAGCAGGAGAAGATCCTCCTCGTCTAACGATCAACATGATCTTCAGTAGGGAACGAGATTAATGGTGTAACGTTTTTGGAAGCGGAAAAAATAAAGGTATCAGTGACCCATAACAAGAGACTCCGGGAAGTCGCCGAAGACGATATCACCTTCACGGAGGAGGATGCAGATGGACACCTACTACCACACAATGATGCCCTAGTAATTTATCTTAATTTTTTAGATTTTAAAATTAAACATATTTTGGTGGACGCATGGAGTTCAGCAAATATTATCCAATGGAGAGTGCTGGAACAAGCCAAGCTAACTAGAAGCATCACTCCGGACATAAAATCTTCTCGTCGGGTTCAACTTAGCAAGCGTGATAACCCGATGGGAGATATTGCTACCCACGAATGCCAAAGGGGTAATAAAGACGACCCTGTTTGAAGTAATAGACGGCGATATGGGCTACACCATTATTCTTGGAAGGCCATGGCTACATGAGATGAAGGTTGTTCCATTAACATACCATCAACTTCTGAAATTCCCAACCCTAGAGGGTATTAAACAAATAAGAGGAGATCAACTTGCGATAAGGGAGATGAACGCAATCTCGGTTTCCAATACTAAAGGGAAGGAACATGCGGCATAGCAATTACATGAGCCGACGCCTGCTCCCAAGCTGAATCAGTAAGCACAAACCAGGAGTTCACTACACCAAGTTTCAGTATCATTTCCCTCTTTAAAACGATAATTATTCCTTTGCAGTATTTTTCTAACGACTTCATCTCCCTCTTTCTATCTTCAGCAAAAGCAGAAAGTGTGGGGAAAAAGTTAAAGTAATAACAGGGTAAAGAGCATTGGAACATCATATACCTCTTGCTTCCTAAATATTATAAATTTAATGGATCTATATGTATATAGAGGAATCAAGTCCATGTAATTCGAGCACCCTATGAATCATGCATCGACCATATGTGGATTCAGCATTGACAAATGGGACGTAATGAAATATTTCAACCACTACATATTCTACGAATGTGTCACCTAGTACATATCTTATGTGCTTAGAGCGTTCAGCGTATAGATTGAGGTATAATATTTATTGACTGGGCTCCTTGCTAGACAACAGTGCGCAAGCATTCAAAATTTGCTATCTAAACCTTGAATATTCCACTGAAAACCCTAAAGCAATGGCTGTCATGTAACAACCAATTTGACATATTTGAGATACGGTAAATAAGATTAGCACCCAAAGCGGCTATTAAAAGTTGAAATCCAGTATTGTCAAAGGCGCGCTTAAGCTCTGAAGCGAGGCTCAAAACATATTGAGCTCTTTGCCTCGCTTAGCGGGTGCTTCAGTGTCTTCCTCAAGGCTCTAAGGCATTATTTTCCTTGCCAATGAGCATAATCCTGAAGATGTAACATGAAACAATTGATATTCACTTAATCGTAGTTATTTTTTTTAATTTCTTTATTCACATATTTGTTATTCATGCTTATAATTATTAATCTTGAACTATATATACATATTTGTATTTTTTTCGCCCTTGCACCCTTTTTTATTTAAAGCTCACACTTTATTTTCGCTTTGCGCTTAAAGCCCCAATGGACCTTAGAGCTTTTTTGCGCTTTTCGCTTTTGATAATATTATGAAATCCATGATACGAAAGTGCATTGAGATATCAGTGCACTGGAGGAAAATGAATTCATAAGGGAAATATTTTCCAAATATTTAAGCCAACCAAACATAGAGAAATTTAAAAATATTTTTTGGAAAATATTTTCCTTCATACCAAACACACTCTTAAGGTTTAGAAAAAAGGGAAAACACCTAAAATCTCCCAAAGAAAAAAGAAGACATGGAATGGAATCATTTGGAAGATAATAAATAAGAGGAAGAAAATGAAGGAAGTTGAGTAAGTTGACATGATCATCAGAGAACCTCTCAGAATGGGAAGAAATGGATCCAACAGAAGAGCATTCAGTTTCACCACTACCACTCGGACTCTTCTCCGATGCCTTCCTCCGCCACAACTAACTCCGCTGGTCCATCCAAAGGAAAATTACCTCCTCATTCCTCTTAACCACTTTGCGCTCCTCGATTTTCTGGTAAAGACCTGCTTCAACCTACTTAGGAAAGTAATCAATTAAAATCATATGTTAGGTGTACCGAACAACGGCTATATCAAGCACGGGAGAGACGCCTTTTTCTCTCATATGTTAGGTTTTAGTTTTAATGATGAAAAATAATATAATTACTTTTGGTGTAGGGACTCAAGGAAATCAACCAAAATCGAAGTGCACAAAGAGAAACAATAAAGGCTGAAGGAAGAAATCAATCAAAGATTGATTGAAGCATTCAAAAGAAAAAGAAGCACTGACGATCCGGCGAGATAATCAATCCGAGATTGATTGAAAAGTTAAAAAGAAAAAGAAGCATTGAAGATCCGGCAAGATAATCAATCAGTAGCTATTACTGGAAGGACCCAGAATTAAGGAGTAAATCTGACGCTATCAAGACTTAAAAATGGAAAGTTGTCTAAATCCTCACATCAAGGAAGAGTTAAGGGAATTAACCTTATTCTTGGAAAGAATGAATTTCTTTCCAAGGATCAAATCTCTTGGGTTGGCAAATCTCTTTAGTAACGGTCTCCTACAAAGTATTTATACGCAATCTTAAGTCTTAGAGAGATCTACTTTGATCAAACTAATTACCCTCTTTTTGTTCTACTTCAAACAAACATTGTAGATCTACTAGATCTATTGTGTAACAAGTTAGAGAAGAAAGAGAGAAAAATACTGGTGAGGCATTGTATCAAGAAAAGACGAGTGACATAGAAACTGAGTTGTTGGTGTAAACTACACCATTCACTTTGTACTCAAGAAACTCAATCACTAAAAGAGAACTCCCTTGCAACCCAAGGGGACTGGACTAGGATTCACATTGAATCTGAATTAGTATAAAAACTCCGGTGTCTTTAATTCCTGCACTTTACTTCTGCATTTTAATTCTGCACTTCTTATTATCTCGTTATTACATCTAGTCGACTAATTGGAAAATCAGTCAACTTATAATAATTAATTTTAAAATAAGCAATCCACCCCCCTCTTGGACTTTCAATTGGTACCAGAGCAAGGCTCATATTTTTCTTTTGCTTAACAGCTTGTGAGAAAAAATCATGGCTAATTAAGTTATTGTCGGAGCATTCTTCCAAGAAGGAGCATCGCAATTAAGGACACCATATTTCAATGGACAATATTTCTCTCACTGGAAAGTATGTATGGAAATATACGCAAAGTCTTATGATGTTAAGGTCTGGCGAGTTATCAAAAAGGGGAACTATCCTCTGCCAGCTGTTGCTCAACCACCTGATGATCCTGAAGATATAGATGAATATACTTCTGAACAAATGACAGTTGTGCAAGTTAATGTTAAAGCAAGGAATCTACTTTATAATGCTGTAAATGGTAAGGAATATGAGAAAATCTCCGGTTGCGATATAGCCAAAGAGATGTGGGATAAACTTGAAGTTACTTATGAAGGAACCAGTAAAGTGAAAGAAATCTATATCAACATGTTGGTTCATGACTACGAACTCTTCCAGATAAAAGAAGGAGAATCCATTGAAGAGATGTTTGCCAGATTTAGCAAAATCAGTAGCGATCTAAAAGCTTTTGGCAAACCATACTCAAGTGATGATCAAGTTAGGAAAATTTTGAGAAGTCTACCCACTACTTGGCAGACAAAAGTGGTTACACTTGAATCACAGGATTTGAACAAATTATCATACGATGAACTTCGAGAAGAACTTTTAGCCTTTGAGAAAACTCATCTCAAGAAAACAAACCAAGAAGAAAAGAAGAAAACAGTTGCTTGCAAGGCTACAATTGAAAGAGCAGACAATGATATTGATGACGACCTTGAAGCTCTTCAAGAAGAAATTGCCGTGGTATCAAGGAACAAGGATGATTTAATGAGGAGATACAGGAATACTAGAAGAGGTAGGATACCACCCAGGCGAACTAGGCAATATAACAAACAAGACAAAAATGATGGCAAATGCTATGAGTGTGGAAGATTTGGTCATGTTCAAGCTGAGTGTCTTGATCTTAAAAGAAAGGTTTCCAGAGGTTTTAACAAGAACAAATCATTTGGAAGCTGGAGTGATGAAAACAGTTCAGAACACGAAGAGAGAGCAAATCTATGTTTCATGACAATTCTGGAAAATGACATGAACAAACTCTCAGGGTGCTGGACAGACGAGGACACTTGAGATGATGAATGCAAAGATGACAATGAGAACTGTTTCATGGCACGAGGTGAAACAAGCGAGATAAGATCTTATAACTGTGAAAGATGTAATGAATTACAGGATATTCTTGACCTTACTTTGAAAGAGTCTCAAAAAATGATGAATGAACTAAAGAGACTCAACAAAGAAGTAAAAGACTGAAAACTCAAGCTTGAAGTATACGAAATTGAAAAAGAAGTACTTCAAGATGAGTTTCAGGAATTGCAAATGCAACTCAATGGCATGGGCAAATCCACCAGTCATAGTTCTGTTAAGTCGAACCAGGTGACTTACAAGTCAACTCGAGAAGGACCAGCCAGAACAGATTCCACTAGTACTAACACAAATGAAAGATCCAAAAATGGATCAGGACTTACGTGCAACTACTGTAACAAAAGTGGACATAAATATTCTTTTTGTCGATTTCGCAAATCAAATGTCTCAGGATGGATTTGGAAACCCCAAAACAATCCTGAGACCAGTAATACTAACCAACAAGGACCCAAGCAAGCTTGGGTACCTAAAAGGAAGTGATAATTATGTTTTGCAGGAACATCACAGAAGGAGTCGCAAAGGAAAATGGTACTTAGATAGTGCGTGTTCCAGTCACATGACAGGTGACAAAGACCTGTTTAAAGAAGTTACAAAAATAGACGGAGGAAATGTCAAATTTTGTGATGACTCAAAAGGAAAAATAGTCGGTACCGGAAGAGTTCCTTTCAATAATAACTATGATATCACTGAGTTTTGTCTTGTTGACAGACTTAACTACAATCTTCTGAGTATAAGTCAGCTATGCGACTCACGGTATGAAGTAAAGTTCAAGAAAACATGATGTGTTATTGAAGATGAGACAGGTAAAATAATCCTCCTAGGTAAAAGGTATGGAAATGTCTATATTCTTGATAGTTTTGAAAATATAGATGGTCATATTTGTTTAACATCCATATCTGACGATCCATAGTTATGGCATAAGAAACTTGGTCATGCAAGCATGCATCTGATAGAGAAACTTTCCAAGCATGATTTAGTTATTGGTTTACCTAAACTCAATTTCTCTTGAAATCATGTATGTGATGCATGTCAGATTGGTAAATAAACTAGAAACTCTTTCAAAAACAAAGATATTGTATCTAGTTCAAAGCCCATGCAATTGCTTCATATGGACTTATTTGGACCCACTAGAACTGCTAGCATAGGAGAAAAATGATATGCCTTTGTTATTGTTGATGATTACTCACGCTTTACTTGGGTGATTTTTCTATCTCACAAAGATGAAGCTTTGAAAAATTTTGAGATCTTCTTATAAAAGGTCGAAAGAGAAAAGGGATATCTTATTACAACAATTCAAAGTGATCATGGAGGAGAATTTGAAAGCAGGGCATTTGAAGATTTCTGCAATGATCAAGGATACACTGTCACGCCCCAAACTTGAAGAGGCGTGGCAGACACCCGGTGCCGTACTCGGCCCGAGCGTACAATTCTATAACTGTGAACTCTGGAGGGGTAATCCTCAACCTAGGCCGATGAGGCCATATTCTGAATCGTCTAAAAATAACGTCTCTCTCATCTGTGGGGTAAACATACCCAAAAGCTGATATATATAATTGTGCAGGCCGACGAAGCTGCCATGAACATCTACTGATATACTCCATGAACATCTACTGATAAAAAAGTATACATGACTCGTCTACAAGCCTCTAGAGATAACTGAACTGTAGCATGGTCAGGACAGGGCCTCGACCTACCCATCAAACCTGTATATATAAAATGGACTCCAAGACCTAGACCTGGTAACTCCGAGGAAGTGGAGCTTACCAACCAAGCTAATGTTTGACTCTGTCTACTAGAATGTTTGTCCAACTGTCAATCAAGACCTGCAGGCATGAAATACAGCGTCCCCAGCAAAAGGGACGTCGGTGCAAAATAATGTACCGAGTATGTAAGGAAACAAATAACTGAAAGCTGAACCTAAACTGATAATATAATAACTGAAAGTAACTGGAGTCAAAGATAATCTGAAGATATGCTTACCTGCTGATACTGATTCAACTCTCTCAATATAGTAAGTAAAATAATTGTCCGGCCTTATAAGGCTCGGTATGTGTAACTGCTCTGCCGTAGTAGGCTCTCTCATATGCGCTCGACCATACTAGGCTCTGTATCAAGGCCATTCTGGGCTCGCTCATAGGCGCTCGGCCACAGTAGGCTCGGTATATAACTTACCATCTGATCAGAGATTGCCCAATAGGGGCCTGCCCATCTATTATAGCTCGATGGTAATGAAAATACTATAATACTGTATATATAGGCTCTCTTCTCTCTTGACTGGAAGAAGACAATACTCCATTAAATATGAAATCCTGATAAGGAGAATACTATAATTTATGAGACTAGGATAATGTATATAAATTCTAGAGTATGAACTTCTCTTTATACCTCGTTATCAAACACATGTAATTACGAGATCATGCCAAAATAAAGGAAAGGTTTAGCCTTAACATACCTTCATGATATCTTCCTTATTACTCAACCAAGCTCGACATAACGTCTTGCGTCTACAACAAGTGAAATGATATTGTCGTTAACATATAATGTCGTACCATCGTATTTGGCTAGTCGTATGGCTTAAGGAAAATCAGGCAGCAACTCCCCTATTTTTAATACATCCCAAAGACCACTAAGGATCATCAACAACCCAACAACAATAGCTATAACGAACAATAGCAACACCAACAATATAATCCAATATGAGTTTCTCCGATTATCTTAACAATCATATTGAGCGGCAATCTCGTTTTTACTCATAAAAATATATAAATTGAATCCAATTATTATTCCATAAATTAGTTTACAACCTTCAGAATATCATACTTATATGTACCATATTATTTCTAGTTAAAAACATCCACAAAATACCTTCCAAAACAGCCCCATACGTCTAGCACCTTAATCTTTATCGTCAATCACCTATTTTTCATCTTTTTTTCTTCAATCAACTTAATTAACACCTAGAAAAGCTTAAAAACATCAGTCACAACATTATCAAATTATTTTTCACAATTTTCAGCCACCACAAAACATATATTTAGCCACAAAACAGTCCAACCAAAAAGACAATTGTATCCTATGTTCCTTCAAGTGCATCTTATGGTTTTTCACTCAAACAACACAACCAACAAAAAATTAACCTTAGGCAAAATCAAGAAGATGTTATACATACCTTGTACAGTATCTAAAACTCAAAACCCCATCTCAACTTAGCTCACAATAGCCCTCAATCATACCACAACACCATAGAAGCATTCTCTTGTAGTCTTTAACATCTTTGATGATGATTTGAGTTGTTGTTTCCTTGAGTTTTGTTCTTGTGATCTTGAGATATGTTAGGGATGATTTTGGAGATCTTGAGATTGGTTTTGTGTGAGTAACATATGTATTGATGACGAGATATAAGGGGATAAGACCACCGCCTCAATTCTCCAAGCAGGTGGGTAAGTTGCATGCTTGACAACTTGAAGCAGTGCCATTTCAGACACTTGTATCTCTCTACTCCGATATCGTATTGACAAACTATTTTCAGCGTTGGAAACTAGACACATAGGGCTTTAATTCCATATAAATATATCCATGTAATTCTTAATAGATTGGGATAAAACTGCATCGCAACTTGGCCTATAAACCTGCCAGTTTCTCCGAAGTGCGGCGACGTGACTTGCCGACCCTACTTTAAAAATCCATATTTCTCTACCCCAATGTCGTATGAATATATGGTTTGGACCGTTGGAAACTTCATTTTTTGAGACGTCCCAAAATGACAACCTAAAGCTTACGAATTTAATTTCTCAAAATGCCTCGTTACAAGGCAAATCTTAACTCGATTTTTTCGTAAGTTAAATTCAATTTTTCTCAAACATTATATTTTATATCCAAACATCATATATAGTAATATTATGACTTTACACTCATTAAAATCATGATTAACAAGTCTCATATTCATTATACATCACCTTAGGACGTATAGGGTGTAACACCAAACTTGTCGACTTTCGACGAAGCTTATTTTCTTCAATTGGTTTAGCTTCTAAGCTTTCCAACCCTATTGGTACTCGTTATTCATGATCTTAAATATTTATAACATCCAAGGCAACATGATTAACTTACTTTATATGCTTCCAAATATAATCTTATTTCTGAGCTTACATCAACTGACTTACGACGTATTCTCACGTACAAAAATATGGGATGTAACATCACTCCCTCCTTTGAAACATTCGTCATCGAATGTTGACTGATGCACTTATCTATCTCTTAAGAAATAGCTCTTACCAATACTTTAATATTTTCCTTTCCATCTAGGCAGCTGTTCTGTGAATCAATCCAAATCACAGGGCATTCTCCCCTTAGGCCTCTTTATCACACCACAACTTGTGGTCTGAATTCTTCTAATCTCGTAACTGTTACTATCTTCTATCATGCAGTCTATACGACTTTTTTCTTGGTATGTGGTCCTATGAGACTCTTCCCTCCAGCTTTTAGCCTATCTCTAGGTCTTACTTTGTGAACATATATAGAATTATGACAAGATGTCCCTATGGGCGTCTATGGATTTACTATATCTACGTAGGTCATACTATACCATAACTCTCACTTCAGTTTATTGTTACTGAGGTCTGCTACCAAACTCCAGGTTACTCTCATTTCTTATCCCATATATGTAAATCTATGACCTTTAATGCTTACTCATTACTATTCATCTTAAGGATGACGGCCTAATCTCATCTCATACTCTATAACTTTTATCCATCCATTGTTGATTCACCTCAATATTGATCTATAATTTACCACTGATAACTTGACCTCTTATGTAACACTGCCTCTAGGTCTCACGTCTCATCGGGGAATATCTGAAATGATTAGACTGATCTACCTGAGGCCGATACTATACTTCCATAACCATATTTCATAGCATCTCAATATGATTCACTTACGTGGGTATTTTAATGTTGTACAATTCTTGAAATCCCCTTTTTTCAAATTATTACTCAATCGAAGGCCCAAACGTCATCCTTTATCTATCACAATTACACCCTTATTCTATTACCATGGCATCATTCCATCTCTTCTAAATGCTATTAGTCTTAGACTCATTTGAGTTCATTCAGGCTATACTGAACTTTCTATAACTTAAAGAAACCATCAGCTATTTTGTTTTTCTGGGCTTAATCCTGAGGACTTATCCATTCTCGTCACCTTCTCACTCGCCCTTCCTTATCCTTACTCTTGTCTTCCTAAAACCTTGTCGCTTTACCATACTTTAGCTTACGACCTACACATATCTATTTATATTATTCGTAACCTTCTGCACTTGAGTATCTCGTACGTTGTTCACATTTACCTTACTTACCTTAAAATCTCGCATCAGGTCTTCTATCTCTCTTATGACCTTCCTTATACATAGGTATAATTCACGTCCACAACTTGAAACTCTATTATAATACTTGCACCTCTGGTGCATATACAATCCGGTGAGAGCTTCATACTGACTTCTTATGAGGCTGGTACTTCTTCTAACTTGCTTTATCGTAGAGCCGTTATAGAATATGGTTATTGTACTATCTCTCTTGTACCTCTGATATTAGAGTAATTCTGCAATGTTCAAAATTATGATTTCTATAATTTTCTGGGTCCAATAATCAGACTCCTGATTTACTTAGTTGATGTAACTCTTTAGTTTCTTGTTCCTTCTTATCAGCCTTTATGTAGGCTTAAGCCATCTTCTGGTCTGCGGCCCATGGTATTAGTTATTACTTTAGCCTTTCATAGACATTATGGAATACCTGTGACATTATCATCTAACAATTCAATCATTTGTCTATGATCTAGACTAAATTTTTTTCTTTTCTTTTAACTTATACCGGAGTCTTCTACGGCTGTATGATTGTCAACATATATGTTGCATGGATAATACTCCGAAATCTTAAGTGCGTTCATAACGTAACTAATTCTGGATCATTGTTCAAATAATTCCTTTTGTTTCTTCTCAGATTTCTTTAAACGTAGGCTATAACTTTTCCTAGTCTTTCTGCCCCTTGTAGCATGCATACTCAGCTTTTCTTAGTTCCCACACATGACGGAATTTCCGTGCAATTCACATGATCTCGAATCCTACTTTCTTATAGAGTGCATACAATGTTGTAGTGAGACTGTTATTACAAGACCATTTCCTCTTTAGGTCACTGTGCTTAGGTTGAAGCTTTCTTCCTTATTTCTTTAACTAGTCTTTTATTGTAGTACTTAGGGAGGATCCTCTGACTCTTGTAAAGTTGCGAGCTTATTACATTGTATACTCGATGTAATTTTTTTGATGTCCTTCCTCGCCTATATTTATCCGTAGTTACTTACCTTCACGCCATTGTGCTTGTAGGGTTGCTTCTGAACTGATATTTTGACTGTCTTCACAGTGGTACTCTCTTTTATTTCCGTAATACTCATACGGTATCTTTAACTACCCCAAATCCTATCTGAATATTTCTCAAGGATCACGATGTCATATCTGCGAGACTAAATTCCCCATGTTGGGGTTCACTGTGTTTATCTTGCATGATCTATTGATTTGTCTGTATCCTCTTGTCTAGCCATAACTAGACTCTTCCTGGATCAACTACTAACTACTTGTTAGCCCATTCTCATATCAATATTCCACGTAATCTTTCTTGGGTCATTTCATTTGTCTTAACTTACGTCTCACACTGGCTCTTTATCTATCAATAACATCTCGGGGAGGAACCCTTACTTCCTCTCTTTGATGTCGTTTTTGCATAATGTTCTGGAATTGTAGCATATTTGTAGGCTTTGAATAAGTGCAATCTCATCCCTTTCTCATTTTACCATTCCATAGTTACTAGAACCACTTAATTCTGACTTAATGTCATATCACTCCATATCCCCCCTTTAGGGGAGTACTAAGAGTTGGAGCCACGAGGATCTACCTATAGATGTTTTACCTTTTCATAGTCTTTTCACATTATTGATGATCCTTACTCGCCTTGCGGTAATCCTTTTGTACCAAGGATAACAAAATTCCTTACTCGCGAGGGTGACACTTAGTATAACTGGCCCATATAGTCTCTTAAGCTTAACTTTGCTCACATTGCTTGCTTTAGGGAAGCGTCTTCCTAAATGACCATTCTTTGAATTTCTCATGAATCTTCTTCTGTTGTCCATTCTATTATCGCCGGACGTAATCTGAAATTCTCATGATGCCGACTATTATCAAATTACTCAGTCCCTAATTGATGTTTAGTTTATGTTGTTCACTAGCCCATCTGATTTCTCTTACTCCAGGGGTCTAAATTTTTGTTCTGGTAATCACATTGGAGTCACCAACTCATTTCTCGAAATGAGGATATGAATTTTGGCCTATACTCTTTTATTGTCTCAAGGCATGTCACCTCTTGTCTTTTCCTTCACTTGACTATAGACTCTGTCATCATATCATATTATGATTTACCGTTACTACCTTTTTATCACATCTTACTCGTAATGCTTCATTTACTCTCTTCTTATTCTCCTGCTAATATCTCTGTTTATTACCTTATTCTAAAAACTTCAACAAAATATTCTTTCGCTTTTAGCTCCCTTTGCTCTATCCACTGGCTCTTCGGGTCGCCTAGAATTCTCTCTTTACTAGGGATGGGAGCCATACAAAGGTAAATATTTATCCCTTCTAGGATTCCACTACCTGTATTCTAAGATTTTTCTGGACATTCTAGTATTCATATCTGACTGTTCTATTCTAGAGTGCACCATCTGGTATGTACGATCTAATAGGGCCTCAAACAGGGCCACGCCGTCAAGAATTTTCTCTCTTCTAATGCCCTTACCTGCTGTTGTATTAGCCCTTTGGCTAGCTGTAGTTTTTCAAATTGCACGCATCCTTATAATTAGCAAACATAAGTCTTGGCTCGAACTCTTATAACTCAGCTCTAAAGCACGATGTGGATTTGAAAGAAGGGTAACATACTCCTAAATGCCTTGTAGCTTCCTATTTATATAATGTGGTGCACAACACATCTATAAACCAGGCTCTACTAGATACGACTTGTAGACTCCCTATGACAGAACTGCTCTGATACCAAGTTTGTCATGCCCCAAACTTGAAGAGGCATGGCCGACACCCGGTTCCATACTCGGCCCGAGCGTATCACTCTGTAACTGTGAACTCTGGAGGGGTAATCCTCAACCTAGGCCGATGAGGCCATATTCTGAATCGTCTAAAAATAACGTCTCTCTCATCTATGGGGTAAACATAACCAAAAGATAATATATATAACTGTGCAGGCCGATGAAGCCGCCATGAACATCTACTAATAAAAAGGTATACAGGACTCGTCTACAAGCCTCTAGAGATAACTGAATTGTACCATAGTTGGGACAGGGCCTCGACCTACCCATCAAACCTGTATATATAAAATGGACTCCAAGGCCTAGACCTGGTAACTCCGAGGAAGTGGAGCTTACCAACCAAGCCGATGTTTGACTCTGTCTACTTGAAGGTTTGTCCAACTGTCAATCAGGACCTGCAGGCATGAAGTGCAGCGTCCCCAGCAAAAGGGACATAAGTACGAAATAATGTACCGAATATGTAAGGAAATAGAATAACTGAAAGCTAAAACTAAACTGATAATATAATAACTGAAAGTAACTGGAGTCAAAGATAATCTGATGATATGCTTACCTGCTGATAATGATTCAACTCTCTCAATATAGTAAGTAAAATAGTTGTCCAGCCTTATAAGGCTCGGTATGTGTAACATCTCTGCCGTAGTAGGCTCGCTCATAGGTGCTCAACCATACTAGGCTCTGTATCTCAGCCATTTCGGGCTCGCTCATAGGCACTCGGCCACAGTAGGCTCGATATATAACTCACCATCTGATCAGAGGTTGCCCAATAAGGGCTTACCCATCGATTATAGCTCGATGGTAATGAAAATACTGTAATACTGTATATATAGGCTCTCTGCTCTCTTAACTGGAAGAAGACAATACTCAATTAAATATGAAGTCCCGATAAGGAGAATACTATAATTTATGAGACTAGGATAATGTATATAAATTCTAGAGTATGAACTTCTCTTTATGCCTCGTTATCAAACACATGTAATTACGAGATCATGCCAAAATGAAGGAAAGGTTTAGCCTTAACATACCTTCATGATATCTTCCTTATTACTCAACTAAGCTCGACACAACGTCTTGCATCTACAACAAGTGAAATGATATTGTCGTTAACATATAATGTCGTACCATCGTATTTGGCTAGTCGTATGGCTTAAGAAAAATCGGGCAGCAACTCACCTATTTTTAATACATACCAAAGACCACTAAGGGTCATCAACAGCCCAATAACAACATCTATAACCAACAATAGCAACACCAACAATATAATCCAATATGAGTTTCTCCAATTATCTTAACAATCATATTGAGCGGCAAGCTCGTTTTTACTCATAACAATATATAAATTGAATCCAATTCTTATTCCATAAATTAGTTTACAACCTTCAAAATATCATACTTATATGTACCATATTATTTCTAGTTTAAAACATCCACAAAATGCCTTCCAAAATAGCCTCATACGTCTAGCACCTTAATTTTTATCGTCAATCACTTGTTTTTCATCTTTTCTTCTTCAATCAACTTAATTAACACTTAGAAAAGCTTAACAATATCAGCCAACACATTATCAAATTATTTCTCACAATTTCCAGCCACCACAAACCATATATTTATCCACAAAACAGTCCAACCAAAAAGACAACCGTATCTCATGTTCCTTCAAGTGCATCTTATGGTTTTTCACTCAAACAAAACAACCAACAAAATATTAACCTTAGGCACAATCAAGAAGATGTTATACATACCTTGTACAGCAGCTACAACTCGAAACCCCATCTCAACTTAGCTCACAATAGCCCTCAATCATACCACAACACCATAGAAGCATTCTCTTGTAGTCTTTAACATCTTTGATGATGATTTGAGTTGTTGTTTCCTTGAGTTTTGTTCTTGTGATCTTGAGATATTCTAGGGATGATTTTGGAGATCTTGAGATTGGTTTTGTGTGAGTAACATATGTATTGATGACGAGATATAAGGGGATAAGACCACCGCCTCAATTCTCCACGCAGGTGGGTAAGCTGCATGCTTGGCAACTTGAGCAGTGCCACTTCAGACACTCATATCTCTCTACTCCGATATCGTATTGACAAAAGGTTTAATGTGTTGGAAAATAGACTCATAGAGATTTATTTCAATATATATATATATATATATATATATATATATATATATATATATATATATATATATCCATGTAACTCTTAATAGATTTGGAGAAAACTGCGTCGCAACTTGGCCTATAAACCTGCCAGTTTCTCCGAAGTGTGACGACGTGACTTGGCGATCCTACTTTAAAAATCCATATTTTCTCTAACCCAATGTAGTATGAATATATGGTTTGGACCGTTGGAAACTATGTTCCAAGACCTTCATTCTGGTATGAGATATGTCCCAAAATGACATCATAAATCTTACGAATTTAATTTCTCAATACGGCTCGTTACAAGGCAAATCTTAACTCAATTTTTCCGTAAGTTAAATCCAATTCTTCCCAAACTTTATATTTTATATCCAAACATCATATATAGTCATATTATGACTTTACACTCATTCAAATTATGATTAACAAGTCTCATATCCATTATACATCACCTTAAGACGCATAGGGTGTAACACCAAACTTGTCGACTTTCGACGAAGCTTATTTTCTTCAATTGGTTTAGCTTCTAAGCTTTCCAACCCTCTTGGTACTCGTTATTCATGATCTTAAATATTTATAACCTCCAAGGTAACATGATTAACTTGCTTTATATGCTTCCAAATATAATCTTATTTCTGAGCTTACATCAATTGACTTACGACGTATTCTCACGTACAAAAATATGGGGTGTAACATACACCCACAATTTTTATGCTCCAAGGTCACCCCAACAGAATGGGGTTGTTGATCGAAAAAATAGGACTTTACAAGATATGGAAAGAACTATGATACTAGAATATTCGTTGCCAAATCACTTCGGGGCAGAAAGAGTAAGTACAACATGTCACATTCTCAATCGATGCCTCATAAGACCCATCCTGAAGAAGACTCCTTATGAATTGTGGAAAGGTAAACGACCCAATATAAGTTACTTTCATCCGTTTCATTGACAATAATGGTAAGGACAATCTTGGAAAATTCGATCCAAGAAGTGACGAAGGTATTTATTCTGGGTTATTCATTAAATAGTAGATCCTTTAGAGTCTATAATAAACGCACACTGTGTGTAGAAGAATCAACACGTGTTATCTTTGACGAAAATAACACTTCGGTCGAGAAAGGAATTATTGCAGGTGATGAAGATCAAATTCAAAAAATTCAGGAGACAAGCAAATCTCAAGAGTCGACTAATAAACCTGATGGTGTAATGAAGTCAACTAATGAGATTAGCAACAGTCAATCAGAATCTCCGAAGGAGTCAACTACTTATACAAGTACAATTCGTCCAAATGAATGGAGAGGTGAACCGGAATATCCTCAAAAGTTTATCATAGGAGACCCAAGCGAAGGAATGAAAACCAGGGGAGCTCTCAAGAAGAAAGCAAACATAACACTGATTTCCTAGATTGAACCAAAGAAAATAGAGGAAGCTCTGAAAGACTCAAGCTGGTTACAAGCAATGCAGGAAGCGGTAGATCAATTTGACAAAAATCAAGTGTGGAAACTGCTGCCTAAGCCTGAATACGCTATTGTAATTAGAACAAAATGGGTTTTCAGAAATAAGCTAAACGAGGATGGAAAAGTTGTGAGAAACAAAGCCAAATTAGTAGCTCAAGGATACTCACAACAGGAAGGAGTCGACTACGATGAAACCTTTGCTCCAGTAGCTCGATTGGAATCAATACGAATTCTTCTTGCATACGCATCCTTTAAAAGATTTAGGCTCTTCTAGATGGATGTCAAAAGTTCCTTTTTAAATGGTTTCATTGAGGAGGAGGTATATGTAAAACAACCCCCTGGATTTGAAGATTCAAAGTTTCCTTACCATGTGTACAAATTGACCAAATCATTATATGGACTTAAATAAGCTCCACGAGCATGGTACGAAAGACTCGGCTTGTTTCTTATTGATCACGGATTTACAAGAGGTAAAGTAGATCCCTTTTTATTAAAAGATCATCGTAAGGTAATCTCATTATTCAAGTGTACGTTGATGATATTATTTTTGGTAGTGCTAATCCTCTTCTGCGCAAGGAATTTTCAAATCTTATGCAAAGTGAGTTTGAAATGAATATGATGGGAGAGCTAACATTCTTTCTTGGACTTCAAATTCAACAATCTGAAGAAGGAATGTTTATATGTCAGACAAAATACACAAATGAGTTGATTCAGAAGTTCAGTATGAGTAATGCTAAAGCTATTGGCACACCAATGAGCCCTTCAACAAGTCTTGACAAAGATGAACAGGGAAATCCTATTGATGACACTAAATATCGTGGAATGATTGCCTCCCTTCTTTATCTAATTGCTAGTCGACCATATATTATGTTTAGTATTTGTAAATGTGCTAGGTTTCAGTCAGCTCCTAAAGAATCACATCTGACTGTAGTAAAGAGAATTATTCGATATCTCATTGGAACTATTTCTCACGGATTATGGTATCCACGCTCTAACAATTTTAAACTAGAAGGTTTTTCAGACGCTGATCTTCAGGTGATAAGGAAGACAGAAAAAGCACCAGCGGAATATGTCAATTACTTGGAAAAGCACTGATATCTTGGAACAGTAAAAAGCAAGGATCAGTTGCACTATCCATAACTGAGGTTGAGTATATCGCCATTAGACAATGTTGTGCACAATTACTATTGATGTCTCATCAATTGGGTGACTATGAACTATTCTTTAAACCCATTTCAATTTTCTGTGATAACTCTAGCGCTATATGTCTCTCAAATAATCTTGTGCATTACTCTAGGGCAAAACATATAGACATCAAGCATCATTTCATTAGAGATCATGTTCTTAAGGGAAATATAGAATTATCTTTTGTTGGAACTACTAACCAATTAGCAGATATTTTCACTAAACCTTTACTTGAAGACAAATTTTGCTTTTTAAGAGAATTACTTGGTATTATTTCAATTGATCATTAATATTAGGACATATATGATATTTTTATGTTTTGTATGCCTAATGTTTAAACTTTGTCTTTTCATAGTCTTTAATAGAGCCTCTGAATTCCCTCTCTTTTCCTCTCTTTTCACATCAGTTGTAGCATTCAAGAAAGGAAAACTAATCATCACGCTTGTTTAACTGACACCATTTCCTTTCCTGTACCCAATCGTCAGAAACCCCTTCTTTTAATCTCTGAAACCCTTTTCCAATCTCCATTGTTCCCATCGCCTAGAAACCTTCTCCGAAACTCTCTTCAACCAGTTTCTTCCATGGCTAAACACTCTAAAAATCCCTCAACCTCCACTAGGAAAAGTACTCGCTCCAGAGCAAAACCTTCTTCTCAGCCTCCAGAACAAGTAGACCTAGGGTCTGACCACTCAGAAGGCTTTGCCTCATCTCAGGCAGAACTCTCAGATCATTCTTATCCTCTAGGAGAAAAATCCCTAGGAAAAATACCTTTGGAAAAACCTCCTGAATCTTTTACTCCAATGAAATCGAAAATAGATCTCTCAAGTTCTTTAGAGTCTGGCCTAAATTTCTAGGATTCTCCAAACATGGATTTTTTTATTGCTCTGAAAGACAAGCCAATCGCTCATGGCAGAGTAGTCAACTTTGATGACATGAAAGCCTTAAACTGTAAGGTAAAAGATATGTTTGTTTATCAAGGCTGGTCAAAATTCTTTTCTGTTCCCCCTCCTAAAGTCTATGAACCCCTAGTAAGAATGTTTTATGCCAATCTTCGCTATAGTAAGTCTAACAAGTTGGAATCCTTAGTGTTAGGAAAGTGCATCATTCTTGATTGTGCCATGTTTGAATCAATTTTTCAGTGTAAGTGTTCTGGTTTTCCCATGCTTTTCAAAAATTCTTGGCCTGATGATTTTGAAATCACCTTTGATCAAGCAAAACGTTGTATTGCTGAGTGTTCATCTGAATCCCTCCCGAACCAGTTAGGTCCAAGTGATGCTAGCTTTGAAACTCGTGTTCTAGCCCACATTGTTGCAACTACTCTGCTCCCTCGTACTGGCTCCTTCTCCACCTTATCTCAAAGAGATACCTTTCTTGTCTATTGCCTTATGACCAAACTCAAGATCAAACTGTCCTCCTGGGTCATAAATTTTATGACTGAAAGGGCTGATGATCCCACCAGTCTGCCCTATGGCATGGCCATCACTCACTTTCTGGAAGCTCATAATATCTCTATCTCTGAATATCCCTTCGTCTCTATTTCAAAATCTTACAATTCTAGGGCATTTGCTAGTATGGGATATGTGTGTGTGAAGGGCTCATGGGTTAAGAAACAGGAAGGTGAGGTCAAGCATGTTCAACCTGATCCCAAGACCAAAGCCTGTGTTTCCCATTACAGTCTTAGTAATCCTGACCTTGTTGAGAAACTGACTGTCATTGACAACCAGCTGACCACCATCAAAGATCTGGCCACTCGGTCCATTGCTGGGGACATTCATGCAATCTCCAAAGAGACAGGGTCTGATGTTTCAAAGATAAGGGTTGTAATTCTCAGAGTTAGGGAAAACGCAATCAAGGCATTCAAGGAAGTACACAGCAGGCTTGATGGAGTGACTGTCTCAGCTAATGCTAGCTTTGATCAACTGAAGAAGGTGATTTGCAACACTCTTACTTATTTCTTGTGTCATTAGTGTGGAAGTTTCAAACAATTTTTTTTGCTTTGCTGTTTTGGACTGGATAACCAGTCGTTGGATGATTTTTTTTAAACTCTGCATGCATATCATGCTACAAATTCTGCTATAGTATCTAGTGTATTGTTGTTTTTATCCCCTCTTTACTGATGTCAAAAAGGGGGAGAAGGCTATACATATATTCGTGCAGGTACATCCATTGCATGGGGAGTCGACTATAGATACTACAGAAGAAGTCGACTAAAAGAAGTAGTCCCAACGACACCTATTGAGGGGGAGTCAACTGCACTCATTGAGGGGGAGTAAAATACAGGGAAGTTAACTGATGCTTACATATATTATTTTTTTGTCATCATCAAAAAGGGGGAGATTGTTAGGTTTTAGTTTTAATGATGAAAAATAATATAATTTCTTTTGGTATAGGGACTCAAGGAAATCAACTAAGATCAAAGTGCACAAAGACAAACAATCAAAGCTGAAGGAACAAATCAATCAAAGATTGATTGAAGCATTCGAAAGGAAAAGAAACACTAACGATCCGACGAGATAATCAATCCGAGATTGATTGAAGAGTTAAAAAGGAAAAAAAGCATTGAAGATCCAGCAAGATAATCAATCAGTAGCTATTACTGGAAGGACCCAGAATTAAGGAGCAAATCCAGTGCTATCAAGACTTGAAAATGGAAAGCTGTCAAAGTCCACACATCAAGGAAGAGTAACGGTAATTAACCTTATTCTTGGAAAAAATCAATTTCTTTCAAAGGATCAAATCTCTTGGGTTGGCAAATATCTTCAGTAATGGTCTCCTAAAAAGTATTTGTATGCAACCTTAAGTCTTAGAGAGATATAATTTGATCAAACCAATTACCCTCTCTTTGTTCTACTTCAAACAAACATTGTAGCTCTACTAGATCTGTTGTGTAACAAGTTAGAGAAGAAAGAGAGAAAAATACTGTGAGGCATTGTATCAAGAAAAGACGAGTGACATTGAAACTGAGTTGTTGGTGTAAACTACACCATTCACTTTGTACTCAAGAAACTCAATCACTGAAAGAGAACTTCCTTGCAACCCAAGAGGACTAGACTAGTATTCACATTGAATCCGAACCAGTATAAAAACTCCGATGGCTTTAATTCCTTTACTTTACTTCTGGATTTTAATTCTGCACTTCTTATTATCTCCCTATTACATCTAGTTGACTAATTGGAAAATCAGTCAACTTATAATAATTAATTTAAAATAAGCAATTCACCCCCTCTTGTACTTTCATCATATATGGAGCAGAAGCCCTGATCTCTGTGGAAGTGGGAGAACCTACCATGAGATACTTCTGGGCGGATGAAGAAGCAAACAACAAAGCATTGTTGGTCAGATTGGAGTTGCTCGACGAACGCAGGGACTTGGCGCATATAAAGATGGCGGCCCAGAAACAAAGAATGGGAAGATATTATAATCGAAGAGTCAATCTCCGTTATTTCAAAGTGGGAAACTTGGTTTTAAGGAAAGTGACTCAAAATACACAAGAGCTTAACGCAAGAAAGCTGGGTCCAATGTGGGAAGGCCCCTACCGGGTTTCAGCTATCACCGGGAAAGTATCATATGAAATGGAAAATCAAGACGGAGTAAAATTGCCGAGCAACTGGAATGTAGCACACCTCAAAAGATACTATTGCTGATGAGCGCCCCCTATACTGAAAGTATTTGCTGCACTCTTTTTCCCTTCGTCTAGTTTTTGTCCCAATTAGTTTTTTCTGGCAAGGTTTTTAACGAGGCAGCAACGAAAAACATACTACGAAGGAAGCACCATCAACAAAATAAGACCTTTAAATGACAAGGCATGGAAATAATGAACCACTACGGGGTGGTTAGATAATCTTTTGCTCCATATCAAAGTTCCAAACGAGAAATAAAGTTTGTTATCGGACCAAAGGTTACCCGACCATTCATGAGTGCAAGCTACTGGGGGTGGTTAGATAATCTTTGGCTCTATAGCAAAGTTCCTGACGGGAAGTGAAGTTTGCTATCGGATCAAAGATTATCCAACCGTTCACTAGTGGGATCTTCAAAGGAGCGAGACTTACAGTATTCCAATTCACATTCTCCACATTCAAACACTTGGGGGAATGATATGAGAATACGGCAACATGACTGCCACATAAATCGGGATTACAAAAAGTGGGAACAAAGATATATCATCGGGATTGGGGACTGCGCGACCAGCCTCGTAGAAACAAGTTGTACAAATTAGCCACAAGTTATGGCAATTTCTTTTCAGCACAACGAATGCTTATGTACTTTTGAAAATGGAAGGAATAAAGTAAAGTCCTTTTATTTTTATCTTGTTTCTTGTCCAAATGATGAATTAATTTTATCATTTGAAAGTTAATCAAGTACTTCAAATGCTAGTGTTGGAATGAACAGGAGACGTCCTCTTCAAGAGCACCGTAAACATAAGAGGGCCCTCTCTTATGAAACTCTCACAATAAAGGGTTGGTTCCGGAAGAATTTATGCCCGAAACCCAAATACCATTGGGGAAAGATGCACCCGAAGCCTTGCATAACTTGACAAAAAAAGTAAAATTTGCGCAATGCTTAAACGAAAAATCACTTTTACACTACAGACGTCCCAAACAGCACAAGTACAAACGTATGACAAGAAAAACAAAGGGAAAAGAAAGGCAAAAACTAAACTATTGCATCCCCAAAACTCGAGGGAAGAGAAGCGCCAGCACCCCCAAAAGAAGTAGGTGGATCTGATGCCGGCTCAAGATCTCAACCGTCATCATCATCCCCTTCAAGTTTTTCTTTAGTTCCCGAGTACTCGAAACCGGAACCAGAAGAGTCAGGCGCATCGGGTTGAACAGGGAGGCCCCTTCGGCGAGTTAACTCCAGCTCACGAGCCTTGGCGATCTCGACATCAAAATCAATGACACCCACTTTGGCCTCTTCCAAAGTTTTTCTCCTCATGTTATACATAGAGTGTAGTTTTTCAACAATAAGGGAATCCGCTCGGAGATGAAGCTATGACTTAAGCAGATCAACCTCGGTTGAAAGGCTATTTCGCTCGGATCTTGTGGCCTGAAGGCTGAGATAAAGGTTACGGATAATGGAATTATAAATTTCATTGTGCTTCATGACCCTCTTATACTTCTCTTCCATCTGGGCACGCTTCTCCTCAGTAGTAGCAGCCTCTTCAATTTTGGAGTTCAAGGTTGCCTCCAAATTATTAAGTCTTTCAGTAAAGGCAGCCTCGCACTCGACAACAGCAAAAACAACATTTTGTACCTCAGACCATTTTGCCCTGGCCTCTTGAAATTGTACCTTTAACAGGACGGCCTCTTGGCTGAGGTCCATCACCTCCTGCTCACTTTGCTGCAACTAAGTCGCCAACTCAACGACTTTGGCAGCTTGTGCTTCCAGTAGCGAGCAACAATTTGATCCCGCTCGGCTAACAGTTGATCCCGCTAGGACGTGAGTTTTTCTTTATCGAGGATCAACTTCTGAAGGCCCTCAGAAGCAAGGAAGTCAGCCTGCAAAGCAAAAACTCAAATCAGAAATCCTGTCATAACAAGACAAGAAGAAGCTATAAAAGAGAACAAATATCATACCGATGTTGCATTGTGCATGGCGTTGTTTACCATACACTCCCCCGAAAGAGAGTGTATTTTCTTCTTATCTTTATCTAAAGCCAGCGGCTTCAGGTAATTGGCAAGTTCCACCGGCCAGGACAACAGATAGGACTTGGTAGAGACCGAAAAGGAGATGCTCCTCCTATTCTGAGGATCTGTAGAGGGGGTGAATAGTTATGCCCCAAATTCCCATGGTTTGGGGATTGGGGTGGGGGAACATCCTGCTCTCAGATGTCTGTGACTGGTGGGGATGATGTAGGGGTTGCTGATGGTAAATGCATGGCTGGCGAAGAAGGAGATGAAGTTGATGGCATTGTGGGTTGAGAAGCAGTTGCAAAAAAAGTCATGCTAGTTATTGGTTGCTCATCAACCAACGACGGAAAAGGCCCCGTACCCAGCCTCACAGTACCGAGAGTAGCAACTGGGGCTCGAAAGTAAGAATTGACATCCTCCACTATACCACACTCTTCCTAGAGTGCTTGGACGGCGTCCTCGGTTGGTGTTATTAGCTCTTCAGATTGATCATTTTGTTGAGCTAATGAAGGCCGTTGTCTCCTCTGTAGGGAAGCCCCTTCATCACTGGATCCCCGTGATCATCAATCACCATAGTGGTTGCTGCTGGCTCGGGCATGGCATTCTTCATCCTTTTATTTTTACCCTCGACCGTAGAGGAACATCGCCTTTTTTGTTGCTTGTTCTTTGGCCGGGGACTCCGAGAGAAAGCACCTGCACCGGAAGTAGGTCCGATGTCACTCGTTCGGGTGAAAGCCTCCTGCAGTAACCTCACCGCATCTGTGGGATCAGTCAAAATGTCCTCATCGGTGATGATAACAGAGCCCTGCGGAAGACCTGAATTCAACAAAAAGAGAAGATAGCCAATTTCCTTATATGTGAGGTAAAAACAAGATTAGTTCGAGAATCAACTTACCATGGCCTTCCAGTCGTATTTGAAGGGCCAGTTCTTTCCACCAGTGGGTCTCAGGCATGGTAATATCCAAAATCTTCTGGACCCACTGGTCCAACCCTCCAACCCTTGGTGGTGTCCACCGAGTTGCTAAAATAGTGAAAAGAGAAGGATCAGTAATAGCTTGAAACAACCTTTAATTAGGGAAAAGACAAACGTTGAACTTACGTGTACGATTCCATGACTCGGGGAAAGATGGAGTCGTGGCTGGGATGATGTCACTGGTGGAAACTACAACGAACCGCTCAATCCATCCACGGTCATTGTTGTAACGATCCGGCCGGTCGTTTCGAGAGTTATAGCCCTTTTTCCCCCATTTCTACTTCTTTTTGTATTATTCAGTTATATTATATTATATCGGGTTAGTTGGTTCGGGACCGGAGTGGTTTCAGAGTGAATTGAGACACTTAGTCTCTTAAGTAGAAACTTAAGTTGGAAAAATCAACCGGATGTTGACCTATGTGTAAATGATCTAGGATTTGAATTCTGATGGCTCCATTAGTTCCGTTAGGTGATTTTGGACTTAGGAGTGCGTCCGGAATGTGATTTGGAGGCCCGTGGTAGAATTAGGCTTGAATTGGCGAAATTAAAAATTTGGCGATTTCGGTCGACAGTGGAAAATTTGATATCAGGGTCGGAATGGAATTCTGGAAGTTGGAGTAGGTTCGTAGTGTTATTTGTGATGTGTGTGCATAATTTGAGGTCATTCAGACGTGGTTTGGTTGGTTTCGGTATCGGTTGCCGAATTTGGAAATTTAGAAGTTCTTAGGCTTGAATCCGAGGGTAATTTGATGATTTGATATTTTTTTGAGTGATTTGAAGGTTTGACTAAGTTGGTATGTTGATATATGATTTGTTGGTATTTTTGGTTGAGGTCCCGAGGGCCTTGGGGTGATTCCGGGTGGTTAACAGATTTGTCGAAGTTGGAAAATGCAGCTGGAGCTGCTACTACTGCTATTTTCGCACTTGCGGAAGAAAGAGTCGCATGTGTGAGGCTGCTGGTGCGCGTGGGGAGTGCGCATGTGCTGGAAATGCTGGGCTAGGCAGGTTGCGCAAGTGCGAGTTGGAGGTCACATATGCTAGCTCGTGGGTGCGAAACTTGGGGCGCAGATACAGAAAGAGGGATGTTGGGTAGGCTTCGCAGAAGCGGAGGAAACGCGCAGGTGCGCGTTCGCAGGCGCGGGGTTTTAGGCCACAGATGCGGAAGCTGGGCTCCTAAGTGAGTTGCGCACCTGCGATGGATTTTTCCGCAGGTGCGGTGGTGCAATCCTAATTTCTCGATAGATATCCATGACCCTAACGTCATGGATACTTTGACCTTGAACGTCAAAACCAAGACCATGAATAGCAAAATAAATACTCGTGAAGTAGCTATCATTCACATAGTCTATTACAGACTCATGGACACTACTCTTGCACCTAGAGCTCGAGTTGAAAGTGTCAAAGGAGTCGCTATGCTTATGGAAGCAAATACTGACCATAGCACGGTATTCGTTCCGTCTCGACGGAACGAAGTGCAGTATTTAAAAGTAACAAAAACCCTTTAAATCTTACAAGAGTTTTATTCAAGCAACATTAAAACATAGCAGCAGAATTTAAGAGAATACATAGGGGAAGAGGTTATCAAAAATTGGTAAATTTTTCGATGCCTCTTACAATGGGAGATGGGGGTCTTATATAGACTAAGTGAGTGATGCCTTTTATCTTTAGGCTTACAATTGTATGGTCAGATTTGATCGACAGACAGAGGTGGTCGACAATCAGTAATGGGGTGTCCGGCTTTTCAAAAGCAAATAGTGAAAAGATGTCTTCTTTTTAAAAGTAAACAGTAAAAAGGATAAGATTCCTTTGCTGATGCAGACTTTGTCGGTCCTAGTTGATGGTGACTTTTCAGTCGTAATTTGGGTCCATGTACGCCAAAGCTATCCCTTTTGGATCGCACATGTCTCCATTGTTGCTTTCTCCTATAGAAGCAGCGTCTTCAATCAATTGCATGTTTTGGCTTTCTTCATAGTTGTCTATGTTTTGCAAGGCTTGTTTCAACTTCTCTTTGAGAGCTGCCTTGGAAGGTAAAGCTTTAGGGAAGCTTTGTTGGATGTTTTTCGGAACCTTAGGGACTTGCTGTTTAGGGGTCTATCCCTTGATCTTGACTTCTTTAGATAGATATTTGATTCTATCAAATTCTACCTTAGTGAAATTCCAATTGATGATGAAGGATATACGTTTTTGAATTAAATATTTGCCCATTTTAATGTGCTCACGTAAAGTAGAAATGGCCTCTTTGGTCTGAAAATCATCAAACCTGTTGAGGAATTGTTGTGGGAGGATTTCTCTGTTTCCTCCGAATAAGTTCCACCATTCGTAGAACCATCTAGGAATTATAGCTTTAGTAATATCTAAGCTATATTTGATGAACCAAGTATGTCCTGGTTTGTGGTACAGGAAATTAAACCATGCTGCTTTATAATCATGCCAGTTATAAGTCTGGGGACGATGTGTCATGGTAAGTGCTACTGGTGTGTGCAAATGATCTACAAACCACTCAAAAGGTGATAAGATTTTTTTAAAAGTAAACCTAGAGTAATTAATGAACCCTGGTCTATTATCACATAAAGTATGTTCTACTTCAATAGAGTCTGTATCGATGAGGATAGCTTCATAGAACCTCCTCGTCTTGTATGGACTGTCAGTATCTACATAATTGAAATCCGTAAAACAAGGTTTGATTAGGTCTTCTAGTCTGAGACCTTCGTACTCTTTATCTAGAGCTAATATGGGTAATACCTGGATGGTAATATAGTCAAACTTTTCTTCTTTGTGAAGGTCTTCTTGTGATGCCTTCTTTGCTAAGGGGTTGACTGCTTTTGCGAAAGTTTCTGGAACTTTCATGGCATAGCTCTCTTTTGTCTGAACTAAAGAGCTGGAGGCTGATCCTTTTTCTAAAGGCTTAGGTTGGGGGCCGGTAAGTTTCTCTGAGGGAACCGGAATTGGTGCTAGTAATTTCGGATATTCAGCTAGAGTTGTATATCTGTTTTGAAAAGAAAGTTGTGGCCTTTGAGGGGCTGTTGTTTTGCTAGGAGTGATCGGAAGAGGAACAAATGGTCTAGCCATTTGTGGTTTATTGATTTCTTTTCCTTTGGTGGGAGTGTTAGGCTTGAAGGGCCTCATTTTTTCCCTGTAAAAATTCTTTTGTTAGAAAATCAGGTAAAGAGTTATTTTCTCCTTTAATAAAATCAATTTTGAAATCAAAGTTAGACAGTAGAGCTTGCCATCTAGCAAATATCTGTTTTGAAATAAGATTTTTGACATCTTTTTGAAGAATTTCTTTAGCAGAATTACAATCTACTATAACCAAAAATTCTTTGTTAACAAGATTATCTTGAAACTTAGTGATACATAGCACTATAGACAAGACTTCTTTTTTTTATAGTAGAATAATTTTTCTGGGCGGAATTCCAGATTCCTGAAGTAAAACGAACCAGTTGTTCAGAAGACTCAATGGAAATCTTTTGTTTGAGGATACCACCATAACCTATGTCGGAAGCATCAGTTTCAACGATCATAGAAGCTTCTGGGTTAGGGATTCCTAAGCAAGGAAGGTTTTGCACTAATCCTTTTATTTGGATGACAGTCTTAGTTTGTTCTGAACTCCAAGGGACAGGATTCTTTCTAAGTCGTTTGTAAAGAGGTTCACAGACCTGTCTAATGTTGGGGACAAAATCAGCAACATAATTAAGACTTTCTAGAAATCTCTGTAGTTGGGTTTTGTCCGTAATCTCATTAGGGAATTTGGACGAGAACTCAATGGCTCTACAAATAGATTTATAAGATCCTTGGTATAGGTCATGACCTAAGAATCTAATGGAAGTTTGGAAGAGTTTAATCTTCTGAGAACTAACTACCAAACCATTTCTCTTAACAATATTAAGGAAGGTGTTGAGGTGTTTGAAATGGGAATCTATGTTCTCAGAGAAGATAAGCACATCATCTATGTAAATAATAGACATATAACTGTAATCGTTAAAGATGGAGTTCATGATGTTTTGAAACTCAGATGGGGCATTCTTGAGCCCAAATGGCATTACATTCCATTCGTATTGACCAAAAGGAACGTTAAATCCCGTTTTGTATATGTCTTTCTCGGCTACTTGAATTTGCCAGAAACCAGATTTCATATCGAACTTACTATAAACGTTGGCTTTGTAAGTTCTTTTCAAGAGATCCCTTTTATTAGGAATGGGATATCTAATCCATTTCAGGACAGCATTTAGAGGCTTATAGTTAATAACTAATCTTGGAGCACCTCTTTCTTTCTCTGCACTTTTGTTAACATGAAACGCAGAGCAACTCCAGGGAGATTTAGAAGGGCGAATAATATTATTTTTAAGAAGATTTGAAATCTCTATTTTGCAAGTTTTCATCATTTCTTGATTCATCTGAATAGGTCTTGCTTTGATAGAGATAACCTGTTCATTGAATCCCTCAACGTATGGAAGCTCGACTAAATGCTTCTTTCTTTTCCAAAAAGCGTTAGAAAAATCAGAGCATATTTCTTTTTCGAAAAGGTTTTGAAGATTGGCTATTTTAGTAACCGTCTCCGGGGTTTTTAAAATCTGCTCGATTTTCTTAACTTTAATTTCATCCTTTAAAAGGTTATATGCTGAGAAAGTTTGTTTATACGGAAAATAGTTTTTTCTCTAATGAAATTACTTTCATCTTGTGAAAGGGTTTTAACAAATGAAAAATGCAATTCTTTTCCTAGTATGCATGTAATAATACCTTCTAAACCAGTAATGAAAGGTTAAGATGATATCTTCGTTAATATCCTCGATAATAATAAAATTATTTGTCAAGCAAATACCATTATTACAAATATGAGCTTTAGAAAGCTTATAGTTAATATGAAGTTGTTCTCCTGTAGCGGAGTATAATTTAGAAGTACTTTTTTCTAAGTACTGAGTGGGAACAATACCTTTCATGATGCAGTTACGATCTGCACCACTATCAAGCAAAGCGATTTTGTTAATAGCGAAGTGTTTGCTAATAACAATCTTGATAGGAATATGGCAACTCTGAGGTTTGACACTGGTGATAACCATAAGGCCGAGAGCTTGGGATGATGAAGTCTTATCTTTGATAAGACGGAAGTCGATAGAGTTTTCATTTTCATAATGATACTCACTCTCATGAAGTTCAGGTTCTTCATTTTCTGACTTTTGTTCATAAGTCTTGACTTGTTTAAAAACCTGTTCTGTTAGAACATCAACTTCGACTTTCCCAAGTCTAGATTTAATATCTTTGATTTCTTCTTTAAGTTCTGAAACTTCATGTTTCAGATCAGAAATCGAGGGTTCAGCTGGCTTATCAAAATGAGCCATGACTTGTTTCATGCTGAAAGGTTCAACAACTAACCTGGGTTTAGGTCTGTCATTTTGATGAGTGAGAATAAGGTTTTTGAGTTCAATCAAATATTTCTTCCTAGACTCATCATCTGTGATGTGTTGGACAACATCAAACAGAGCTTCTTTGGAGCTATCAGAAAGTACCTTGATGGAGTTAGGAGTTTTATCACAAGTACATAAAGCTCCAGAACAATGGCATTCATTGCCAGATTGGCTTGAATATGAGTTGTAGGTGATGTTGATATCTTCATCATCACTGTACTCATCTGAATAATCAGGGGAAGAATCTAAGTTGGGTTCTTCTAGAATGGAGAAGAGTTCCTTTTTGGTATCTTCACTGATTTCAAGAAGATTAATCTTCTTCTTCTTTCTGTCAGATTTACACTGGTTGGCTCTCTGACCGGTTTTCCCACAGTTCCAATGGACATCTTTGGTTTTGGAAGACTTTGAAGGTCTTCTGAATTTGGATTTCTTTCTAGGTGAATCATCGATATTTTTCCTAGTTCTATGGCGACAGGTCTTTCTGGAAGACCTGTAGACTTTGTCCTTCTTGGAAGAATGAGTAGAAGGAGTAACAATGTTTGTATAACCGAAGTCTTGACAGAAACTTTCTAATTCTTTTCTAGATGAGTGTTGCTCTTTTTTTAGCTGATTTTGGAGTTTGATATCAGTGCAGAGTTCTAGGCCTACAACGTTGATAATGCTAACAATGTCACCATAGGTCATTTGATGGTAAGGAATTTTACCTTCACAACGATCCTAAATTTTGGTGCGGACTTTGCTAGCGAATAGGGGAGGAAGACCACTGATAAAATGTTCTTTCCAAAAATCTAGATGACAGTCAGGTCTAATCATAACCTTACTGATAAATTAGTTTTTATACCAGATAAAATCATCTAAAGATGGACAAGATGGATTGTTTAGAATTTGTAAACTTCTATCTTGGAAGAGTTTTGATTCTCCGATGAAGTGTTTTGCTATGTGATAGAGAAGGGTAGCGCAAGCATCTTCTATAGCTATCTGGGAGGTGGTTTCCATAGGAGTAGTAGTACCACCTATAACCATAGCAGTGGAGGTAGTTCCTTCAGTTTTTATTACGGTTTCAACAGCCGTAGCAGCGTAAATGGCTTGTCTAACATCTTCGGTGAAATAATTATCCCACCAATGTTTCAACATACCTGTAAATCCAACTACAATCATAGAGGCGGCTTCTTTGTCAGAAGATCCTCTTATCTTATAAGTTGTAATGCAAATTCCTATTTTATGAAGTTTATGGTAGATTTGATGCTCTGTCAAAGCATCAATGTTCCATTCAATTATGCTTCTTCCTTCGTGAGAAGTAGAGCCAAGGAAATGGTTCTCCTCATATTGAATATCTGGAAATGAGGGACGCTTATGATAATTTTTGTAATTATGAAAGCGTTCATGAGAAAGTCTTTGGAGAAGGTCTTCCTTCTTTTGGATGGTGGATATTTTTCCATCCTTGGGTAATCCTTTGGAAATATTAAAATTGGCCAACTGTTTGTTGATCTTGTCAAGGACATTACCACTGACTTCAAAAGTATCTTTGAGTTTTGGATATTTATCCTTTGAAAACTCAGCGATTTTGAAGCCTGGGTTTGGTTCAATGTTCTGACTAGAACTGGATTGTGAAAAGGTTGGCTTTCCACTGAATAGAGAATTTTCTTTGGCGTCTTCTATTTGTCTTGAAATGACATGAAGGAGTTGATTCGAGTAATTGTTTTGTTCAATAACTCGATCGAGATCAGAACAAGCAACTATATTTGTAGGTTTCTCGCTTTTGGATTTAAAAGGAGAAGCAGAGATAACAGTATTAGAAACTGAGATTTTTATTCCTTTTAGAGGAGGAGTGACAGACTCAACAACTTTGTTGTTAGCTGTATACCACTTGTTGATAAGGACTTGCAGGCAGTCTTTCTGATGTTTGTATTTGCCAGATATTTTGAACCACTTAAAGAAATCGATTTCACATCTCATTCTTTTCATGTCTGATATCCAGCAATCTCTGAAGTCTTTTATCTGTTCAAGAGAATAAGTGGCAACATACTATTTTCTTTTAGGTATATTGTCTGAATGAGACCATTGGCAGTCGATCTTCTTTTGATCTAGCGTATAAGGATCACCAGATCTGATCATTTTGAGAAATTCAGGGACTTCTTCCTGAGGAGGGTACATATCGCTAGGGGTTGGACTAGCAGGATGATTTTGGTAATAGACTTTTAGGACTGTATGGGAGAAGTTTACTCCTGTAACTTTTCCTTTGTCGTTACCAGCAATTGGAACGGAAGTTGCATTTTCAGTTACGCTTTCCTCCGGGGGTTTAGAAGAAGAAGGTACATAAGGGACATTAGACCTTCTTCTAAAGGAACTAGTTCTGCTCGAAAGATTAGAACTTATATCTAAGAATTTGAGATCTATAGATCCATCAGGAAATTGAATCACCTGTTCAATCTGAGATCTCTCAAGATTCGAAGTGGAAGGTTGAGTTATGGCATCGAAGTGCCATTCATCACTTGTGAGTATGTCATTCCAATTAAGGAGCCTAGGGACAAATACCGTGCTATGGTCAGTATTTGCTTCCATAAGCATGGTGACTCCTTTGACACTTTCAACTCGAGCTCTAGGTGCAAGAGTAGTGTCCATGAGTCTGTAATAGACTCTGTGAATGATAGCTACTTCACGAGTATTAATTTTGCTATTCATGTTCTTGGTTTTGACGTTCAAGATCAAAGTATCTATGACATTAGGGTCATTGATATCTACCGAGAAATTAGGATAGCAGTTAAAGTTAACCGGGCCATTAGCTAGGTTACTTTGAAGGACTCCTAAGAGGGAGTCGTCAAAGTTCAAGAGATGAGCATCTCTTAGAAGGACGCAGATGGGTACGTCTAAACCTTTTCTAAAGAGAGGTTTGACAACAATCTGGACTAAACCAATATGCAAGTAATTGAATTGACGTCTATATCTATTCAAATCTTGCTCAGAAAGTAGTTTAATAATTTCTAAGGAATTATTAATAGCAATAGTGGACTCACAGGTCTTAATGTTATGCTTCTTAATGAAACTGAAATTTCCTAATTCATAAATCTTTTTAAAAGGTTCATTGGGGATGTTCCAATTTTGTAAATCAGTTTCTAGCTTAGCAATCTTAGTTGCTGCAGAAGATAAATTAACATTATAGTTGTTGCAGAAGATAAATTAACACTATGCTGATTTGAATTCATGATAGAAAATACAGTCTAGGGGCTAATAGTGCTAAAATAACTATTCATTATGTATAAATAAATATTAATTATGCAGACATCTATTAGATACAGTACCTTAACTTCTTAGATCTAATGGCTTCTTAGTGGTCTCTTCTTGGCTTTACATCCTTTTCTCTAAAGTCATCTTAGCGACGGGATTACCTAGCAAGGTCTAACAGCCTACCTCGGCAACAACAACCCATTTCTTTCAGGCTAGCCAATGTCTGAGCCGGATATTAATCGGTTACTACATACTTATAGAGAAAATAATAACCTCATACGGAACTTTGAAGCATTTTAGAACCAGAATTTAAAGAGTTGTATATAAAATAGATATAAGTATAATTACAGTTTAAAATACCATAATGGAAAGTAATTTTGCCATGCCCTAGACAGTATATGTACTTAGCTGCTCATGCTAAATACGTATACTGCCAACATGGCTCTGATACCAAGACCATTCACGAGTGCAAGCTACTGGGGGTGGTTAGATAATCTTTCGCTCTATAGCAAAGTTCCTGACGGGAAGTGAAGTTTGCTATCAGATCAAAGATTATCCAACCGTTCACTAGTGGGTTCTTCAAAGGAGCGAGACTTGCAGTATTCCAATTCGCATTCTCCACATTCGAACACTTGGGGAATGATATGAGAATACGGCAATATGACTGCCACATAAATCGGGATTACAAAAAATAGGAACAAAGATGTATCATCGGGATTGGGGACTGCGCGACCAGCCTCGTAGAAACACGTTTTACAAATTAGCCACAAGTTATAGCAATTTCTTTTCAGCACAACGAATGCTTATGTACTTTTGAAAATGGAAGGAATAAAGTAAAGTCCTTTTATTTTTATCTTGTTTCTTGTCCAAATGATGAATTAATTTTATCATTTGAAAGTTAATCAAGTACTTCAAATGCTAGTGTTGGAATGAACAGGAGACGTCCTCTTCAAGAGCACCGTAAACATAAGAGGGCCCTCTCTTATGAAACTCTCACAATAAAGGGTTGGTTCCGGAAGAATTTATGCCCGAAACCCAAATACCATTGGGGAAAGATGCACCCGAAGCCTTGCATAACTTGACACAAAAAGTAAAATTTACGCAATGCTTAAACGAAAAATCACTTTTACACTACAGACGTCCCAAACAGCACAAGTACAAAAGTATGACAAGAAAAACAAAGGGAAAAGAAAGCAAAAAACTAAACTATTGCGTCCCCAAAACTCGAGGGAAGAGAAGCGCCTGCACCCCCAAAAGAAGTAGGTGGATCTGATGCCGGCTCAAGATCTCAGCCGTCATCATCATCCCCTTCAAGTTCTTCTTTAGTTCCCGAGTACTCGAAACCAAAACCAGAAGAGTCAGGCGCATCGGGTTGAACAGGGAGGCCCTTTCGGCGAGTTAACTCCAGCTCACGAGCCTTGGCGATCTCGACATCAAAATCAATGACACCCACTTTGGCCTCTTCCAAAGTTTTTCTCCTCATGTTATACATAGAGTGTAGTTTTTCAACAATAAGGGAATCCGCTCGGAGATGAAGCTATGACTTAAGCAGATCAACCTCGGTTGAAAGGCTATTCCGCTCGGATCTTGTGGCCTGAAGGCTGAGATCAAGGTTACGGATAATGGAATTATAAATTTCATGGTGCTTCATGACCCTCTTATACTTCTCTTCCATCTGGGCACGCTTCTCCTCAGCAGTAGCAGCCTCTTCAATTTTGGAGTTCAAGGTTGCCTCCAAATTATTAAGTCTTTCAGTAAAGGCATCCTCGCACTCGACAACAGCAAAAACAACATTTTGTACCTCAGACCATTTTGCCCTGGCCTCTTGAAATTGTACCTTTAACATGACGGCCTCTTGGTTGAGGATCATCACCTCCTGCTCACTTTGCTGCAACTAAGTCGCCAACTCAACGACTTTGGCAGCTTGTGCTTCCAGTAGCGAGCAACAATTTGATCCCGCTCGGCTAACAGTTGATCCCGCTAGGACGTGAGATTTTCTTTATCGAGGATCAATTTCTGAAGGCCCTCAGAAGCAAGGAAGTCAGCCTGCAAAGCAAAAACTCAAATCAGAAATCCTGTCATAACAAGACAAGAAGAAGCTATAAAAGAGAACAAATATCATACCGATGTTGCATTGTGCATGGCGTTGTTTACCATACACTCCCCCGAAAGAGAGTGTATTTTCTTCTTATCTTTATCTAAAGCCAGCGGCTTCAGGTAATTGGCAAGTTCCACCGGCCAGGACAACAGATAGGACTTGGTAGAGACCGAAAAGGAGATGCTCCTCCTATTCTGAGGATCTGTAGATGGGGTGAATAGTTATGCCCCAAATTCCCATGGTTTGGGGATTGGGGAAGGGGAACATCCTCCTCTCAGATGTCTGCAACTGGTGGGGATGATGTAGGGGTTGCTGATGGTAAATGCATGGCTGGCGAAGAAGGAGATGAAGTTGATGGCATTATGGGTTGAGAAGCAGTTGCAAAAAAAGTCATGCTAGTTATTGGTTGCTCATCAACCAACGACGGAAAAGGCCCCGTACCCAGCCTCACAGTACCGAGAGTAGCAACTGGGGCTCGAAAGTAAGAATTGACATCCTCCACTATACCACACTCTTCCTAGAGTGCTTGGACGGCGTCCTCGGTTGGTGTTATTAGCTCTTCAGATTGATCATTTTATTAAGCTAATAAAGGTCGTTGTCTCCTCTGTAGGGAAGCCCCTTCATCACTGGCTCCCCGTGATCATCAATCACCATAGTGGTTGCTGCTGGCTCGGGCGTGGCGTTCTTCACCCTTTTATTTTTACCCTCGACCGTAGAGGAACATCGCCTTTTTTGTTGCTTGTTCTTTGGCCGGGGACTCCGAGAGAAAGCACCTGCACCGGAAACAGGTCCGATGTCACTCGTTCGGGTGAAAGCCTCCTGCAGTAACCTCACCGCATCTGTGGGATCAGTCAAAACGTCCTCATCGGTGACGATAACGGAGCCCTGCGGAAGACCTGAATTCAACAGAAAGAGAAGATAGCCAATTTCCTTATATGTGAGGTAAAAACAAGATTAGTTTGAGAATCAACTTACCATGGCCTTCCAGTCGTATTTGAAGGGCCAGTTCTTTCCACCAGTGGGTCTCAGGCATGGTAATATCCAAAATCTTCTGGACCCACTGGTCCAACCCTCCAACCCTTGGTGGTGTCCACCGAGTTGCTAAAATAGTGAAAAGAGAAGGATCAGTAACAGCTTGAAACAACCTTTAATCAGAGAAAAGACAAACGTTGAACTTATGTGTATGATTCCATGACTCAGGGAAAGATGGAGTCGTGGCTGGGATGATGTCACTGGTGGAAACTACAACGAACCGCTCAATCCATCCACGGTCGTTGTTGTAACGACCCGGCCGGTCGTTTCGAGAGTTATAGCCCCGTTTTCCCCATTTCTACTTCTTTTTGTGTTATTCAGTTATATTATGTTATATCGGGTTAGTTGGTTCGGCACCGGAGTGGTTTCAGAGTGAATTGAGACACTTAGTCTCTTAAGTAGAAACTTAAGTTGGAAAAGTCAATCAGATATTGACCTATGTGTAAATGATCTAGGATTTGAATTCTGATGGTTCTGTTAGCTCCGTTAGGTGATTTTGGACTTAGGAGTGCGTCCGGAATGTGATTTGGAGGTCCGTGGTAGAATTAGGCTTGAATTGGCGAAATTGAAAATTTGGCGATTTCGGTCGACAGTGGAAAATTTGATATCGGGGTCGGAATGGAATTCCGGAAGATGGAGTAGGTTCGTAGTGTTATTTTTGATGTGTGTGCATAATTTGAGGTCATTCAGACGTGGTTTGGTTGGTTTCGGCATCGGTTGCCGAATTTGGAAATTTAGAAGTTCTTAGACTTGAATCCGAGGGTAATTTGATGATTTAATGTTATTTTGAGTGATTCGAAGGTTCGACTAAGTTGGTATGTTGATATATGATTTGTTGGTATTTTTGGTTGAGGTCCCGAGGGCCTCGGGGTGATTCCGGGTGGTTAACAGATCTGTCAAAGTTGAAAAATGCAGTTGGAGCTGCTACTACGGCTATTTTCACACCTGCGGAAGAAAGAGTCGCATGTGTGAGGCCGCTGGTGCGCGTGGGGAGGGCGCATGTGCGGGAAATGCTGTGCTAGGCAGGTTGCGCAAGTGCGAGTTGGAGGTCGCATATGCGAGCCCGTAGGTGCGAAACCTGGGGGGCAGATGCGAAAAGGGGGATGTTGGGCAGGCTTCGCAGAAGCAGAGGAAACGCGCAGGTGCGCGTTCCAGGCGCGGGTTGGGCCGTAGATGTGAAAGCTGGGATCCTAAGTGAGTTCCGCACCTACGATGGATTTTTTCGCAGGTGCGGTGGCACAGAAGCGTGAAAGTTTCTATAGGTGTGAAAAACCTGGGCAGAAACCATAAATAGAACCCTTCGCGAATTTGGTTCATTTTCACCATTTTCAAGTCGGTTTTTGGAGCTTTTGGAGGGATTTTTTAAGGGTGATTCAAGGGCTATCTGTGAGGTAAGTTTCTTGAGCCCTAATACTCGTATATATGGTGATTTTCCGTTATTTAATCATTGTAATTAGTAAAAATGAGGGGTTAGGACTTAGAATCTTTGAAGAGTAATTTAAGGATTTGAATGACCAAACGATGTTGGATTTTGATGAATTTTGTATGGTTAGGTTCGTGAGTGAATGAGCTTTCTAGTTTTGTGAAATTTCTTGAATTTTGAGACGTGGGCCCCGGGGGCGGGTTTGAGCCAATTTCGGGTTTTGGTCTAATTTTGTAGCTTTTCTTGTGGAATTTATTCCATTAGCGCGTATTGATGGTATTGTACTGATTGTGAAAAGATTCAGAGTATTTGGAGGCCGAGTCCAGAGGCAAAAGCATTGCGGGGTAGATATTTGACCGGTTTGAGGTAAGTAACGATTGTAAATCTAGTCCTGAGGGTACGAAACCTCAGATTTTTTATCATTCAACTATTTTAGTGACGCACATGCTAGGTGACAGGCGTGTGGGCGTGCACTGTTGGGGATTGTGACTTGGTCCGTCCCGTAGCAACTGTAAAGTTGCATACTTTGTTGAAACTATATTATACTTATATGTTTTAGAAAGTGTTTTTGTAAATTAGGCTGAATGCCATGTTGGGGCCTTGCGCCAGTGTGGTTTGGACCCTTAGGGGCTTTTTCTTACTATCCTCTCATTATTTTCGATTGAAAATCTATACTCAGTCATGTTTATACTTGTTTACCGCATAACTCAGTTTTATGACTCTATTTTGATACATATAAATATTTTGGGCCGAATGCCCTATTTTAGTTAAATGCCCAAATGACTTGAGAGGTTTATGACTGAGTGAGGCCGAGTGCCTGATTTGTGAGGATATTTATGGGGTCAGGCTGCACGCCGCAGCATGTTGATATCGGTCGAGGTCCTGATTGTAAGGATGAGTGTGGATTGGGGCTGCCCGCCTATAGCATACTTTATTATTGTCGCACGTGAGTTGTTCGTGCAACACGTGAGTTGTTCGTACAGATTATAGCGCTTGGGCTGAAGGAGCCCCTTTGGAGTCTGTACATACCCCCAGTGAGCGCAGGTACCTACTGAGTGCGAGTGCCGAGTGTTGAGTGACTAGGAGGCATGAGTGATTGTGAGGTATGCCCGAGTGGCAAGAGTGATTGTGAGGTAATGCCCGAGTGGCACGAGTGACTGTGAGGTTTGCCCGAGGGGCTGTATATGAGTGATGTTTTTCCCGAGGGGCTGTTTATGATTTCACCATTTTGCTCACCATTGCATTTTTCCTCTGTTTAAAAACTGTTGAAAAATATCTTTAAATGATTTTTACTGGAACTAGGTTTAAACGAGATGTTTTGATTCAAATCCTCATTTTAAAAGCATGTGGTATTTTACTGAGTTTTCTTGATATGAATGTTGTATGCTTTATTGCTCATCACTACTGCTCAGTCATTATTTATTGTTGTTACTTACTAAGTTGGCGTACTCACGTTACTCCCTGCACCTTGTGTGCAGATTCAGGTGTAGCTGGACACGGTAGCAGTTATTGATTATTCTGGTTGCAGTTTTTCTTGGAGATATCAAGGTAGCTATTTGGCGATCGCAGCCCCCTACTCTTCTCCCTCTTATCTTCCTCTAGTTGTATTTAGCTATTTTCCAGGCTGAGTAAGCCTTGATATTGTTAGACAGATTATAGTAGATGCTCATGACTAGTGACACCCCAATGTCGGGCTTTTCCTTTCGCACTTTTATTTTGAATTGAACTCCTTCACAAAGGTTTTTATGTTAAATAACATTAAAATTATCTTTAAAATGAAAACATCGGTTTGTTTTTGAAATGAGTCGGCTTTCCTAGTTCCACGATAGGCGCCATCACGATATGGGTTAGTTTGGGTCGTGACAGATTGGTATAAGAGCCTAGGTTACATAGGTCTCATGAGTCATGAGCGAGTTTAGTAGAGTCTTGCGGATCGGTACGGAGACGTTTGTACTTATCTTCGAGAGGCTGCAGAACCTTTAGAAAACTCCACATTCTTGAATTCTTGTCGTGCGAATCTGTTAATTCTAGTAACTAAACATCTATTGTTTCATTCTCTCACATATGGTGAGGACTTGTGCTACCGGTCAAGAGGTCCAGCCACGAGTACCGCCAGCCAGGGCCACGAGAGGCCGAGGCCGCGGTAGAGGCCGTGGTAGGGGCAGAGGTGAAACCCGTACAGAAGCTATGGCAGTACCTGCAGATCCACCGGTTGTCCCAGATCAGGACCAGGTTCCAGTTGTTGATGCACCAGCTCGGGCACCACCTGTGCCTATTGTGATTCCAGGCTGTCAGGAGGCCCTAACTCAGATTCTGACAGTGTGTACTGGCCTTGCTCAGGCGGTCTCAGGCCAGGGGAGGCACTCAGACTCCCGTCGCTCGCACACTTGAGCAGGTTATTCAGGGACTTCAGACACCTGAGGCACCACCAGCCCAGCCGGTTATTGTTGCTCAGGATTATGTGGTTCCTGCTATGCCTGAGGATGATCAGCGTAGGTTGGAGAAGTTTGGGAGACTCCATCCACCGCCTTTCAGTGGCACAGAGAGAGAGGATGCTCCGGACTTTTTGGATAGGTGTCAGAGGATACTCCGTACTGCTGGTATTTTGGAGACTTGTGGGGTCTCATTCACTACCTTTCAGTTTTCTGGGGCTGCACTCAGATGGTGGGAGACTTACGAGAGGCGTAGGCATGTTGGCGCAATACCCCTTACTTGGAAGCAGTTCTCCGTGGTCTTTTTGGAGAAGTTGGTGCCTCGATCCCGCATAGAGGAGCTGCGCAAACAGTTTGAGCAGCTTCGCCAGGGTGATATGTCTGTGACACAGTATGAGATTCGATTCTATGAGTTGGACCGTCATGCTATTTGGTTGGTTCCCACGGACAAAGAGAGGATCATGAGGTTTATTGATGGCCTCACTTATTAGCTACAATTGCTCATGACTAGGGAGTGGGTTTCGGGTGCTACCTTTGATGAGGTTGTCGACATTGCTCGGTAGATTGAGATGGTTTGCAATCAGGAGAGGGTTGAGAGGGAGGCCAAGAGGCCTCGTGGTCAGGGTGGATTCAGCGGTGCTCCTTTTGGGGGTCAGTTCCAGTACGGTAGAGGTTGTCATTTCAGACAAGCTCAGTCGGCTCGGCTATTTCACCGTGGTGCATTATCTGGCCATGGTTCTCACAGTTCTCATCAGGGCCACTCATCACTTAGTGCCCTTCCAGCTCAGAGTTCGTCCCGCGCTCCACCTGTTCAGGGCTCTTCCATGCCAAGTTCTTCTACCAGTTATCCCAGTGCTAGGGGTTCTCTTCAGTTTCTACCGCCAGCACCAGAGAGTTGTTTTGCGTGTGGGGAGCTTGGGCATATGTGGAGGCAGTGTCCCGTCATCATGGAGGTCTATCTTAGTAGAGGAATCAGCCTCCAACTACAGCACCAATTACCTCACCACCGCCCAGTCAGCTCGGGGTGGAGGTCAGTCAGCTAGGGGTCGCCCTAGAGGGGGAGGCGGATCAGGGGGTGGTCAGGCTCGTTTCTATTCTCTACCTGCCATACCAGATGCTGTGATTACAGGTATTGTCTCAGTTTGTCACAGAGATGCCTCAGTATTATTTGACCCTGGTTCCACGTATTCATATGTTTCCTCGTATTTTGCCCATTTTCTGGATATGCCCTCATGAGTCTCTAGTTTCTTCTGTTCATGTATCTACTCCTGTGGGCGATACTATTATTGTGGACCGCGTATATCGGTCATGTGTGGTGACTATTGGGGGGTCTGGAGACCCAAGTGGACCTTTTGTTGCTCAGTATGGTCGACTTTGATGTGATATTGGGTATGGTTTGGTTATCTCCATATCATGTTGTTCTAGATTGTCACGCTAAGACGGTGATGTTAACTATGTTGGGAATTCCGAGGGTTGAGTGGAGCGGTTATGTAGATTATGTACCAAGTAGGGTGATTTCATATTTGAAGGCTCAGCGCATGGTTGAGAAGGGTTGCCTATCTTATTTGGCTTTTGTGAGGGATGTTAGTGGAGAGACTCTTGTCATTGATTCTGTTCCGGTGGTACAAGAATTTGCGGATGTGTTTTCTGCAGACCTGCCGGGCATGCCGCCTGATAGGGATATTGACTTTGGTATTAATTTGGTGTCGGGCACTCAGTCTATTTCTATTCCACCGTATCGTATGGCACCAGCGGAGTTGAAAGAATTGAAAGAACAACTTCAGGAACTCCTTGATAAGGGGTTTATTCGGCCTAGTGTGTCACCTTGGGGTGCAGCGGTTCTATTTGTGAAGAAGAAGGATGGTTCCAAGAGAATGTGTATTGATTACAGGCAGTTGAACAAGATCACAGTCAAGAACACGTATCCTTTGCCTTGTATTGATAATTTATTCGACCAACTTCAGGGAGCGAGGGTGTTCTCCAAGATTAATTTGAGGTCCGGTTATCACCAGCTGAAGATTCGGGATTCAAATATTCTTAAAACAGCTTTCAGGACCCGATATGGCCATTATGAGTTCTTGGTGATGTCTTTTGGGCTGACCAATGCCCCAACAACGTTCATGCATTTGATGAACAATGTATTCCAGACCTATTTGGACTCATTCGTTATTGTATTCATTGATGATATCCTGGTGTACTCTCGTAGCCAGGAGGAGCACGCTCAGCATTGGAGGATTGTATTACAGAGATTGAGGGAGGAGAAGCTTTATGCAAAGTTTTCTAAGTGTGAGTTTTGGCTCAGCTCGGTAGCATTCTTGGGGCACATGGTGTCCAGTGAAGGTATTCAGGTGGATCCGAAGAAGATAGAGGCGGTGCAGAGTTGGCCTAGACCATCCTCAGCCACGGAGATTAGGAGCTTTCTTGGTTTGGCGGGCTACTACCGTCACTTTGTGGAGGGATTTTCATCTATTACATCGCCCTTGACCGAATTGACCCAAAAGGGTGCTCCATTCAGGTGGTCGGATGAGTGTGAGGAGAGTTTTCAGAAGCTCAAGACTGCTTTAACCACAACTCCAGTGTTAGTTCTGCCATCAGCTTCAGGTTCTTACAAGGTGTATTATAATGCCTCGAGGATAGGCATTGGTTGTGTTTTGATGCAGGCGGGTAGGGTGATTGCCTATGCCTCGCGCCAGTTGAAGACCCATGAGAAGAACTATCATGTCCATGATCTTGAGTTAGCAGCCATTGTTCACGCCTTGAAGATTTGGCGTCATTATTTGTATGGGGTTCATTCTGAGATTTATACTGATCATCAGAGTCTGCAGTATCTATTAAAGCAGAAGGATCTTAATTTGCATCAGCGGAGATGGTTGGAGCTTCTTAAGGACTATGATATCACTATTTTATACCATCCGAGGAAGGCCAATATGGTGGCCGATGCTTTAAGTCGCCGGGTAGAGAGTTTGGGGAGTTTAGCATATCTTCCAGTAGCAGGGAGACCTTTGGCATTGGATGTTCAGGCCATAGCGGGCCAGCTTGTCAGATTGGATATTTCGGAGCCTAGTCGAGTATTGGCTTGTATGGTCTCTAGGTCTTCTCTTTATGACCGTATCGGGGAGCGTCAGTATGATGACCCCTACTTGCTAGTTCTTTAGGATAGGGTTCGGAAAGGTGATGCTAGGGATGCGACTATTAGTGATGACAGCGTGCTGAGAATGCATGGCCGGATATGTGTGCCTAATATAGATGGGCTTCGAGAGTTGATTCTTGAGGATGCCCGCAGCTCGCGATATTCCATCCATCCGGGTGCTGCGAAGATGTACCAGGATTTGAGGCAGCATTGTTGGTGGAGGCAGATGAAGAAGGATATAGTTGGGTTTGTGGCTCGGTGTCTCAACTATCAGCAGGTTAAGTATGAGCATCAGAGACCAGGTGGCTTGTTTCAGAGATTAGAGATCCCAGAGTGGAAGTGGGAGCGAATCACCATAGACTTTGTAGTTGGGCTCCCACGGACTTCGAGGAAGTACGACACTATTTGGGTTATTGTGGATTGGCTGACCAAGTCACGTACTTCATTCCAGTTGGTACTACTTACTCTTCAGAGCGGTTGGTTGAGATTTACATTGGAGAGATCGTTCGCCTGCATGGTGTCCCAGTTTCCATCATTTCAGATAGGGATACTCAGTTCACATCGTAGTTTTGGAGGGTCGTGCAGCGAGAGTTGGGTATTCAGGTTGAGTTGAGCGCAACTTTTCACCCTCAGACGGACGGGCAGTCCGAGCGCACTATTCAGATATTGGAGGACATGTTGTATGCTTGTGTCATTGACTTTGGGGGTTCATGGGACCAGTTCCTGCCACTCGCGGAGTTTGCATATAACAATAGTTATCGGTCGAGTATTCAGATGGATCCGTACGAGGCTTTATATGGGAGGAGGTGTAGATCTCCGGTTGGATGGTTTGAGCCGGGTGAGGCTAGGCTCTTAGGTACAGATTTGGTCTAGGACGCATGAGATAAGGTGAAATTGATTCATGAGCGGCTTCGCACGGCGCAGTCTAGGCAGAAGAGCTACCTAGATAGGAAGATCCATGATGTGTCTTTTATGGTTGGGGAGAAGGTTTTGCTAAAGGTATCACCCATGAAGGGTGTTATGAGGTTTGGGAAGAGGGGCAACTTGAGCCCCCGATTTATTAGGCCTTTTGAGGTGCTTCAGAGGATAGGAGAGGTAGCTTATAAGCTTGCCTTGCCACCCAGCTTGTCAAGTGTGCATCCAGTGTTTCATATTTCCATGCTCCGAAAGTATATTAGAGATATGTCCCATGTTTTGAATTTCAGCACGGTTCAGTTGGAGGGTGATATGACTTATGATGTGGAGCCGGTGGCTATTTTGGATCGGCAAGTTCGAAGGTTGAGGTCAAAGGATATAGCTTCAGTGAAGGTGCAATGGAGAGGTCAGCCTGTGGAGGAGGCCACCAAGGAGACTGAGCGGGAGATGCGGAGCAGATATCCACACCTATTCGAGACTCTAGGTATGTTTCTAGACCTGTTCGAGGACGAACGGATGTTTAAGAGGGGGAGGATGTAACGACCCGGCCGATCGTTTCGAGAGTTATAGCCCCATTTTCCCCATTTCTACTTCTTTTGTGTTATTCAGCTATATTATATTATATCGGGTCAGTTGGTTCGGGACCGGAGTGGTTTTAGAGTGAATTGAGACACTTAGTCTCTTAAGTAGAAACTTAAGTTGGAAAAGTTACCCGGATGTTGACCTATACGTAAACGATCTCGGATTTGAATTTTGATGGTTCTATTAGCTCTGTTAGGTGATTTGGTACTTAGAAGTGCGTCCGAAATGTGATTTGGAAGTCCGTGGTAGAATTAGGCTTGAATTGGCGAAATTGGAAATTTGGCGATTTCGGTCGGCAGTGGAAAATTTGATATCGGGGTCGGAATGGAATTCCGGAAGTTGGAGTAGGTTTGTAGTGTCATTTGTGATGTGTGTGAAAAATTTGAGGTCATTCAGACGTGGTTTGGTTGGTTTCGACATCGGTTGCCGAATTTGAAAATTTAGAAGTTCTTAGGCTTGAATTCGAGGGTAATTTGATGATTTGATGTTGTTTTGAGTGATTCGAAGGTTCGACTAAGTTGGTATGTTGATATACGACTTGTTGGTATTTTTGGTTGAGGTCCCAAGAGCCTCGGGGTGATTTCGGGTGATTCACGGATTTGTCGAAGTTGGAAAATGCAGCTGAAGATGTTGCTACTGCTATTTTCGCACCTGCGGAAGAAAGAGTCGCAGGTGCGAGGCCGCTGGTGCGCGTGGGGAGTGCGCAGGTGCGGGCAATGCTGGGCTAGGCAGGTTGCGCAGGTGAGAGTTGGAGGTCGCATCTGCGAGCCCGTAGGTGAGAAACCTGAGGCGCAGATGCGAAAATGGGGATGTTGGGCAGGCTTTGCAGAAGCGGAGGAAATACGCAGGTGCGCCTTCGCAGGCGCCGGGTTTTGGGCTGCAGATGCGGAAGCTGGGCTCCTAAGTGAGTTCCGCACCTGCGATGGATTTTTTGGCAGGTGCGGTGGCGCAGAAGCGTGAAAGTTTCCGCAGGTGCGAAAAATCTGGGCATAAACCATAAATAGAACCCTTCACGAATTTGGTTCATTTCCACCATTTTCAAGTCAGTTTTTGGAGCTTTTGGAGGGATTTTTGAAGGGTGATTCAAGGCCAATCAGTGAGGTAAGTTGCTTGACCCCTAATACTCATATATATGGTGAGTTTCCGTTATTTAATCATTATAATTAGTAAAAATGAGGGGTTAGGGCTTGGAATCTTTGAAGAGTAATTTAAGGATTTGAAGGACCAAACGATGTCAGATTTTGATGAATTTTGTATGGTTAGGTTTGTGAGTGAATGAGCTTTCTAGTTTTGTAAATTTTGTCAAATTTCGAGACGTGGGCCCGGGGGCGGGTTTGAGCCAATTTCGGGTTTTGGTCTAATTTTGTAGCTTTTCTTGTGGAATTTATTCCATTAGCGCGTATTGATGGTATTGCACTGATTGTGAGTAGATTCATAGCATTTGGAGGCCGAGTCCAGAGGCAAGAGCATTGCGGTGTAGAGATTTGACCGGCTTGAGGTAAGTAACGATTGTAAATCTAGTCTTGAGGGTACGAAACCCCAGATTTTGTATCATTCTATAATTTTAGTTACGTACATGCTAGGTGACGGGCGTGTGGGCGTGCACTGTTGGGGATTGTGACTTGGTCCGTCCCATAGCAAATGTAAAGTTGCATACTTTGTTAAAACTATATGATACTTATATGTTTCTGAAAGAGTTTCTGTAAATTGGGCTGAATGCCATGTTTGGGCCTTGCGCCAATGCGGTTTGGACCCTTAGGGGCTTTTTCTTACTATCCTCTCATTATTTTCGATTGAAAATCTATACTCAGTCATGTTTATACTTGTTTACCGCATAACTCAGTTTTATGACTCTATTTTGATGCATATAAATATTTTGGGCCGAATGCCCTGTTTTACTGAAATGTCCGAGTTGCTTGAGAGGTTTATGACTGAGTGAGGCCGAGTACCTGATTTGTGAGGATATTTATGGGGTCGGGATGCATGCCGTAACATGTTGATATCAGTCGAGGGCCTGATTGTGAGGACGAGTGTGGATCGGGGTTGCCCGCCTGTAGCATACTTTATTATTATAGCACGTGAGTTGTCCGTGCAGATTATAGCACTTGGGCTGAAGGAGCCCCTCCGGAGTCTGTACACACCCCTAGTGAGCGCAGGTACCTATTGAGTGCGAGTGCCGAGTGCCGAGTGTTGAGTGACTGGGAGGCATGAGTGATTGTGAGGAATTCCCGAGTGGCAAGAGTGATTGTGAGGGATGCTCGAGTGGCACGAGTGACTGTGAGGTTTGCCCGAGGGGCTGTATATGAGTGATTTTTTGCCCGATGGGCTATTTATGATTTCATCATTTTTGCTCACCTTTGCATTTTCCCTCTGTTTGAAAACTATTGAAAAATATCTTTAAATGATTTTTACTGGAACTGGGTTAAATGAGATGTTTTGATTCAAACCCTCATTTTAAAAGCATGTGGTATTTTACTGAGATTTCCCGATATGAATGTTATATGCTTTATTGCTCGTCACTACTGCTCAGTCATTATTTATTGTTGTTACTTACTGAGTTGGCGTACTTACGTTACTCCCTGCACCTTGTGTGCAGATTCAGGTGTAGCTGGACACGGTAGCGGTTATTGATTGTTCTGGTTGCAGATTTTCTTGGAGATAGCAAGGTAGTTGTTTGGAGATCGCATCCCCTGCTCTTCTCCCTCTTATCTTCCTCTAGTTGTATTTAGCTATTTTCCAGGCTGAGTTAGCCTTGATATTGTTAGACAGATTGTAGTAGATGCTCATGACTAGTGACACCCCGATGTCGGGCTTTTCCTTCCGCACTTTTATTTTGAATTGAACTCCTTCACGAAGTTTTTTATGTTAAATAACATTGGAATTATCTTTGAAATGAAAATATCGATTTATTTTGGAAATGAGTCGGCTTTCCTAGTTCCATGATAGGCACTATCACGACAGGGGTTAGTTTGGGTCGTGACAGTTGTCATCATCCATGCTGGTGAGCAAAGCATGGTGACCATATTTGCTACCGTTCGCCACACATAAGGGCTCACCTGTTCCAAACAGACTTGATACTGGAAGCAGAACTCCAAGATTACGGGGTCAAGTCCCCCGCTCATTGAGAATGGGCCCAAAGTAAAGCGATACATATAAGCATACGTAAAACCCTTCTTAGGGAAGGTTACTTAATCCGCCAGGTCAGGAGTGATGATGTTCAGGTCATGGCAACCACAATCTTCCTTCACAACATGAATGCTAGAAGGACGGATAGAAGAAGGGTACACACTAACAACCCATGTACAAGAGTTGGCAGAAGGAAATTTCTCTTCAAAATACTTGGCTGTACTGAGCCTTCTAGGAATGATGGTGCTCACCGTGGGAGGGGTAGCATCATCGGTACTTTCTTTGATTTTTGAAGAACTTGAGTTCTTGGAGGAGAAGGTCATAGTTAGTAGAAGAAAGTAAGAATTCGTTGAAGAAGAAGATTAAAGAGGAGTGAAAGTAAGAAAGAGTTGAATGTAAAGAAGAAGAATGAGGCATATAAGTAAAGGAATAGGTGGCTAAAATCGTGGCCATAATTACCTCAAGAACCGATGAAAGTATTGCTAAATCGTGGAGTGACGCGTGTTCGGGGCATTAAATGCGGAGAGACGTGCGTCTAATCAAGCGCCATAAACTTTTTAAGAGGGGATTAGAAAAAGTTTCCGCCAAGAAAGGTATCTTCACCATTGTCACTTGCTAGGCAAGCCAACGTTAGAATAATTTAACCATTTTTAACAATTCATCTTAATTAAATAGTAATGAACCCAACAACTGGAATAATATATGAGTTTAAATGAACAATCCAAAATAATAACGATGTCAAAATACCATCTCAGAACTGGAGTCACAAGTGCACGAGCTTCTAGAATAATACAAACAAGTGTCTGAATAAAAATAAAGTTGTCTCAGAGAAAGCACACAACTAAGATAAAGTAGAAGGGGACTTCAGAGCTACGAACGTCGTGCACCTATACCTCAAGTCTCCTCTGATAGCTGAATCCGAGCAAATCTACCGTGCGCCGCTGGGACCAACTCCAATATCTGCACAAGAAGTGCAGAGTGTAGTATGAGTACAATCGACCCCATGTACTTTGTAAGTGCCGAGCCTAATAATAATAATAATAATAATAATAATAATAATAATAATAATAATAATAATAATAATAATAATAATAATAATAATAATAATAATAATAATAATAATAATAATAATAATAATAATAATAATAATAATAATAATAATAATAATAATAATAATAATAATAATAATAATAATAATAATAATAATAATAATAATAATAATAATAATAATAATAATAATAATAATAATAATAATAATAATAATAATAATAATAATAATAATAATAATAATAATAATAATAATAATAATAATAATAATAATAATAATAATAATAATAATAATAATAATAATAATAATAATAATAATAATAATAATAATAATAATAATAATAATAATAATAATAATAATAATAATAATAATAATAATAATAATAATAATAATAATATATAATAATAATAATAATAATAATAATAATAATAATAATAATAATAATAATAATAATAATAATAATAATAATAATAATAATAATAATAATAATAATAATAATAATAATAATAATAATAATAATAATAATAATAATAATAATAATAATAATAATAATAATAATAATAATAATAATAATAATAATAATAATAATAATAATAATAATAATAATAATAATAATAATAATAATAATAATAATAATAATAATAATAATAATAATAATAATAATAATAATAATTGAAGTCAATTCAGTAGTCATAGCCAATTATTTTCTTTTATCATTCTGTTGCGATGTGCAATCCGTTCCCACAATATAATCCTTTAATTAATTTTCGTTGCGGCGTGCAACCCGCTCCAATAATATAAACTTAGAATAAAATCCGTTGCGGCGTGCAACCCGATCAAACAATATAATCTTCCAATTAAATTCCGTTGCGGCGTGCAACCCGCTCCAACAATATAGACTTAAAATATAACCTGTTGCGGCGTGCAACTCTATCCAACAATATAATTTAACAACACTTAAATGTAAAACCACTTCAATAAATACCACATTTAATATGAAGTTATTAGGCAACAAGGCATACAATAATTATGATTTATTTAGGAAATAAGTAATGACAAGTAGCAATTAATTATGAAAATTACGGAGAAAATAGACAATTTAATATTTAATATGCTAAATATCAAGTAGCAATTAAGACACATAAGTCAAATAAGTATGTAACAATTATAGCATGAATTCAAGATATAATATTGAACAAAGAATATGAGAGAAATAATTAATATAATAATTAATTTATGATTAAAAATAAATTATGATTTTCAGATAAATATGCAAACAACCAATTTGACAACGTATAGGCACTTGTCACCTCGCCTATACGTCGTTACACATGAAATTCACGTAACAAATAATTCAAGGGTTCTATTCCCCCAAGTCAAGGTTAACCACGACACTTACCTCGCTTCGCAATTTCAAGTAATCACTCAACCACAACTTTTCCTTTCGAATTAATCTCCACACCAATCAAACCTATCAAATTATTGGACAACAATTCAATTGGAGCTTTAGAAATTATTCATAATTCGAAAGAGACTTAATTTAAGTCATTTTTTGGAAAGTCAACCAAAAGTTAATGTGGGACCCACTTTTTGGAACCCGGCAAAAAATTACAGAATCCGGACACCCGTTCCGATACGAGTTCAATCATACTAAAATTATTGAATTCGGACATCGGATTGTCTTTCAGATCCTAAATTTTTGTTTTATGAAATTTCTATAATTTTTCCCAAATTTCCATCTCACAATACTAATTAAATGATGAAAACAATGATATATTCATGTATATTAACCAAATCTGAGTTAGAATCACTTACCCCGATGAATTTCTTAAAAAGATCACGAAAAATCACCACAAAACGAGCTCCCAAAGACCAAAAATAAAAAAAGAGATGAAACCCTCGTTTATATGATACCAATCTAATCTCCCAATGTGGTGACCGCACATTTTTTTGTGCGGTCCGCACATTTAAAGTCTCTGCGGCCGCAACCCAAATTGTGCGGTCGCAGTCCAGCAGTGACTGCACTACCAGGCTTCGGTAAATTGACCATAACTTTCTGTACAAATGTCCAAATGATGAATTATTTAAATTTCTGAAAACTAGACTGAAAGGGATAAAACTTTCATTTTTGGATTATCTCCAAATTCTTTATAGATCAAAAGATACAAGCTTCCTAATTTAGACCATCGAACCTGCAGATACTCCTTTCTGCGGCCACAAGAGGATTTTTGCAATCCGCAAATTTCCTCTAAGGTCAGTACATGAGGCTTTGCCTCAGCACTCCAAAATGTGCCCTCGGCACTCCAACTGTACCCAGAACATCATCAGAGTACCGAAATGCCTAAACTCGTTCAAAACTCACCCCGAAACATACCCGAGGCCCCCGGGACCTCAACCAAATACACCAACAAGTCCTAAAACATCATACGAACTTAGTCGAAGCGTCAATTCACATCAAACAACGCTAAAAACACGAATCATACCCCAATTCAAGCCTAATAAAACTAAAAATTTCCAACTTCTTTATTCAATGCCGAAACCTACCAAATCAAGTCTGATTGACCTCAAATTTTGCACACAAGTCATAAATGACGATAAAGACCTATTCAAATTTCCAGAATTGGATTCTGACCCCGCTATCAATAAAAGTCAATTTGTGGTCAAATTTTGAAATCTTTAAGCTTTCAAACTTTCAATTTTCAATAAATTGCGATAACTGAAGCTGGGGTTCTCCAAATTAAATTTTGGGCATACGCCCAAGTCCCAAATTATGATACAGACCTACCGGAACTGTTAAAATATTGACCGAAGTCAACTTAAGTGAGTTTTAAAGCACTATTTCACATTTTAATCAATTTTTCACGTAAAAACTTTTCGAAAAAATTTACTGACTGCGCACACAAGTCGAGGAATGCTAAATGGTGCTATTCCAGGTCTCGGAGCACAGAATTGAATGTTAAATTTAAAGATGACCTATCGGGTCATCACATTCTCCACCTCTAAAACAAACGTTCGTCCTCGAACGGAATTAGAAAAAGTACCTGGCTGGTAAAAGGCGTGGATATCTACTCCGCATGTCTGACTTAGACTCCAGGTATATGCTTCAACCGGCTGACCTCACCATTGCATTCAAACTGATACAAAACTCTTAGACCTCAACTGTCGGACCTGCCGGGCTAGAATAGCTACCGATTCCTCCTCGTAAGTCAAATCTTTGTCCAATTGGACTGAGCTGAAATCTAACACATGGGACGGATCACCATGATATTTTCGGAGCATAGACACATGGAACACCGGATGAACCGCTGATAAACTAGGTGGTAATGCAAGCATGTAGGCTACTTCACCCACCCTTTCAAGAATTTCAAAGGGTCCGATATACCTAGGGCTCAACTTGCCCTTCTTTCCGAATCTCATTACACCTTTCATAGGTGAAACCCGGAGCAATACTCTTTCTCCTGCCATGAATGCAACGTCACGAACTTTACGCTCGACATAACTCTTTTGCCTAGACTGAGCTGTGCGAAGTCGATTCTGAATAACCTTAACCTTATCCAAGGCATCCTGTACCAAATCGGTACCCGACAACCGAGCCTCTCCCGGTTCAAACCAGCCAGCTGGCGAATGACATCGCCTCTCATATAATACTTCATACGGAGCCATCTGAATGCTCGACTGGCAGCTGTTATTATAGGCAAACTTCTTAAGTGGCAAAAACTGATCCCAAGAACCTCCAAAAGTCTATAACACAAGCATGAAGCATATCTTCCACTGATTGGCCAAAGTATGAACATCTGCAGCTAGCAGCCTCTCACCAAACGGAATATATGCAAGGCTACCCATACTCACAGCCTTTCTACTCAAAGCATCGACCACCATATTAGCCTTTCTGGGGTGATACAAAATGGTGATATCATAGTCTTTCAACAGCTCCAAGCATCTTCTATACCTCAAATTGAGATCTTTTTGTTTGAATAGATACTGTAGACTATGATGAACAGTGAATACCTCACACGAGACACTGTAAAAGTAGTGGCTCAAATCTTCAACGCATGAACAATGGCTTCCAATTCTAAGTCATGAACATGGTAATTCTTCTCATGAACTTTCAATTGTCGCGACGCATATGCAATTACTCTGCCATCTTGCATTAATACTGCACCAAGACCAATGCGAGATGCATCACAATACACTGTATAAGATCCTGAACCTGTGTGCAATACCAACACTGGCGTCGTAGTCAAAGCAATCTTGAGCTTCTAAAAGTTCAACTCACACTCGTCTAACAATTTGAATGAGGCACCCTTCTGGGTCAATTTGGTCAATGGGGATGCTATGGATGAAAACCCCTCCACGAACCGGCGATAATAACCTGCCAAACCCAGGAAACTCCGGATCTCTGTAGCTGAAGTAGGTCTAGGCCAATTCTGAAAGGCCTCAATCTTCTTAGGATCCACTTTTATGCCTTCTGCCGATACAACATGCCCCCAAAAGGCAACTGAGTCTAACCAAAATTCGCATTTGAAAACTTGGCATATAACTGATTATTCTTCAGAGTCTGAAGCACAATACGAAGATGTTTCTCATGCTCCTCTCGACTGCTGGAGTAAATCAAGATATCATCAATGAATACAACTACAAAATAATCCAAATAGGGCTTGAACACCCGGTTCATCAAATCCATAAATGTTGTCGGGGCATTTGTCAGCCCAAATGACATTACTAGGAATTCATAATGCCCATACCAAGTCCGAGAAGCTGGCTTAGGGACATCAGATGCCCTAATCTTCAAATGATTGTAACCAGATCTCAAATCGATCTTTGAAAATACCTTGGCACCTTGAAGCTGATCGAATAAGTCATCAATTATTGGCAACAGATACTTGTTCTTGATAGTAGCCTGGTTCAACTACCGATAATCTATACACATCCGCATTGAACCATCTTTATTCTTTACAAATAACACCGGTGCATCCCAGGGCAAGACGCTAGGTCTAATGAATCCCTAATCAAGCAAGTCTTGTAACTGCTCCTTCAATTCCTTTAGCTCCGGCGGGGCCATACGGTATGGTGGAATAAAAATGGGCTGGGTGCCCGGAGCCAAATCAATACAGAAGTCAATATCCCTGTCGGGTAGCATCCCCGAAAAATCTACAGGAAATATATCTGGAAACTCACGGACAACTGGGACTGAATCCATAGAAGGAACATCCGCACAAAAATCGCGAATATGAGCCAAATAATTTAAACACACCTTCTCGACCATACGTCGAGCTTTCACGTAAGAGATAACCTTGCTGGTAGAATGGACATGAGTCCCTTTCCACTCTACTCTAGGTAACCTCGGCATGGATAAGGTCAACGTTTTGGCGTGACAGTCCAATATAGCATGATAGGGTGACAACCAATCCATACTCAATATGATATCAAAATCCACCATATCAAGAAGTAAAAGATCCATGCAAGTCTCAAGACTCCCAATAGTAACCACACACAAATGATAGACATGATCTACAGTGATAGAATCCCCCACCGGCGTGGACACGTGTACAGAAGCACTCAAAGAATCACGAGGCACAACCAAATATGAAGCAAAGTAGGAGAACACATATGAATAAGTAGATACTGTATCAAATAGAACTGAAGCATCTCTATGGAAAACTGGAACAATACATGTGATCATGACATTGGATGACTCGGCCTCAGGCCTAGCTGGAAAAACATAAAATCGGGTTTGGGCCCCACCACTTGGAGCTACATATCTAGGGCGGCCTCTAACTGGCTGGCCTCCAACTCTAACGACCTAACCTCCACCTCTAGCGACCTGACCTCCACCTCTAGCTGTCTGATCCCTGCCCCTAGTTGGGTAGGTGGGTGGTGGAGAAACCGGTGTCGGTATGATGGCACGAAAGTCCTGTTGAGATCTGTTGCTCGACAACCTAGGGCAATAAATCCTGATGTGACCAATGTTCCCACACTCATAACCCCCATCCTGTTGTTGTGGCTGCTGAAGCTGAAGCTGACCCGAACGGGTCGGATAATCGCTGTAGTGACTCTTGAGCGGTGGTGCACGGATAGGAATTGAATGTGCACTAAATGTTGGCCCCAGAGTAAGGCATAAGAAGACCATGACTCCTTGAAGCACCGTGAGATGCTTGAAGTGCTGAGTAAAATGGCCTGGGAGGATGACCCATACCATACGTACCCCTGCCTCCAGATGAGGTGCCTCTGAAATTACCGGAATAACGGGGCCTCTTATTTGACACTAGTCCTCTCTCCTGAGCACGAACTAACTCGATCCGCCTAACAATATTCACAGCTGTCTGGAAGGAAATATCACTCCCTGTCTCTTTGGCCATCTGAAGCATGATAGTATAAGTGATTCCATCAATTAATCTCCTCACTCTCTCCTTTTCAGTAGGAAGCAAGACGATGGCATGACGTGCTAAATCTACAAATCGGGTCTCATTCTGGGTAACAGTCATACTACCATGCTGGAGATGCTCAAACTGCATGCGGTATTCCTCTCTCGGCGTAATAGGAACAAACTTCTCCAGAAATAGTTGTGAGAAATGTTCCCGGGTAAGTACAGGCGAATCAGCTGGTCTAGTAAATACATAATTTCTCCACCACCTCTTGGCGGAACCAGTCATCTGAAATACAACAAAATCGACTCCATTGCTTTCAATTATTCCCATGTTCCATAATATCTCGTGGCAGCGGTCAAGATAATCCTATGGGTCCTCAGAAGGGGTACCACTGAAGTGAACTGGAAAGTGCTTAGTAAACTTGTCCAATCTCAATAAAGCCTCAAAAGACATGGCGGCCTTATCACCGGCCTGTGCCGCAACAACTGGCTAAACTATCCCAACTGGCGGAACTGCTGGAGCCTGATACTGGGGATCTATCTATTCCGAAGCGGGAGTAGTGAGAGTTTGTGCTCCTCCCCCCAGCCTGTGAGATGGCTGGTGCCACTAGAAATGTACCATTCTTGGCCACACCCTCCATTAGGCTCACCAAATGGACTAGAGCGTCCTGAAGGACCGAAATAGCTATGAATCCTTCCGGGACCTGAACTGGTCCAACAGGTATTGTCTGAGCTGGAACCTCCACTTCCAAATCCACTTGAGGTTCTACAATAGGTGATGCTGCTAGAGTTCGAGGCTGGGCTCTGCCTCTGCCTCGGCCTCTAGCGCAACCTCGGCCTCGGTCTCTACCCCTGGTCATAGTTACCACTGGGGGCTCTGGATCCTGTCCGGAGGTAGATGTAGTACGTGTTCACACCATATGCGAGAGAACAAGAATATAATGGTTCAATCATCGATGATAGAATAAAATCGCATGACAGAATAAGAAAGAAGTGATATTGTTCCTAAACTTCATAGCCTATGGAAGATAAGTACAGACGTCTCCGTACCGATTCTTCAAACTCTACTAAGCTTGCTCGTGACTTGTGAGACAAAAGTAGCCTAGTGCTCTGATACCAACTGTCACGACCCGAAATTCTCACCTTCGGGATCGTGATGGCACCTAATATTTTACTTGCTAGGCAAGCCAACGTTAGAATAATTTAACCATTTTTAACAATTCATCTTAATTAAATAGTAATGAACCCAACAACTGGAATAATATATGAGTTTAAATGAACAACCCAAAATAATAACGATGTCAAAATACCATCTCAGAACTGGAGTCACAAGTGCACGAGCTTCTAGAATAATACAAACAAGGGTCTGAATAAAAATAAAGTTGTCTCAGAGAAAGCACACAACTAAGATAAAGTAGAAGGGGACTTCAGAGCTACGAACGTCGTGCACCTATACCTCAAGTCTCCTCTGATAGCTGAATCCGAGCAAATCTACCGTGCGCCGCTGGGACCAACTCCAATATCTGCACAAGAAGTGCAGAGTGTAGTATGAGTACAATCGACCCCATGTACTCTGTAAGTGCCGAGCCTAACCTCGACGAAGTAGTGACGAGGCTAAGGCGGGGGTCACTTACATTAACTTGTACGCAATAATAATAATAATAATAATAATAATAATAATAATAATAATAATAATAATAATAATAATAATAATAATAATAATAATAATAATAATAATAATAATAATAATAATAATAATAATAATAATAATAATAATAATAATAATAATAATAATAATAATAATAATAATAATAATAATAATAATAATAATAATAATAATAATAATAATAATAATAATAATAATAATAATAATAATAATAATAATAATAATAATAATAATAATAATAATAATAATAATAATAATAATAATAATAATAATAATAATAATAATAATAATAATAATAATAATAATAATAATAATAATAATAATAATAATAATAATAATAATAATAATAATAATAATAATAATAATAATAATAATAATAATAATAATAATAATAATAATAATAATAATAATAATAATAATAATAATAATAATAATAATAATAATAATAATAATAATAATAATAATAATAATAATAATAATAATAATAATAATAATAATAATAATAATAATAATAATAATAATAATAATAATAATAATAATAATAATAATAATAATAATAATAATAATAATAATAATAATAATAATAATAATAATAATAATAATAATAATAATAATAATAATAATAATAATAATAATAATAATAATAATAATAATAATAATAATAATAATAATAATAATAATAATAATAATAATAATAATAATAATAATAATAATAATAATAATAATAATAATAATAATAATAATAATAATAATAATAATAATAATAATAATAATAATAATAATAATAATAATAATAATAATAATAATAATAATAATAATAATAATAATAATAATAATAATAATAATAATAATAATAATAATAATAATAATAATAATAATAATAATAATAATAATAATAATAATAATAATAATAATAATAATAATAATAATAATAATAATAATAATAATAATTAATTTCCGTTGCGGCGTGCAACCCGCTCCAACAATATAAACTTAGAATAAAATCCGTTGTGACGTGCAACCCGATCCAACAATATAATCTTCCAATTAAATTCCGTTGCGCGTTGCAACCCAGTCCAACAATATAAACTTAAAATATAATCCCTTGCGGCGTGCAACCCGATCCAACAATATAACTTAATAACACTTAAATGTAAAACCACTCCAATAAATACCACATTTAATAAGAAGTTATTAGGAAACAAGGCATACAATAATTATGATTTATTTAGGAAACAATTAATGACAAGTAGCAATTAATTATGGAAATCAGGAAAAAAATAGATAATTTAATATTTAATATGCTAAATGTCAAGTAGCAATTAAGACACATAAGTCAAATAAGCATGTAGCAATTATAGCATGAATTCAAGACATAATATTGAGTGAGAAACCTCATGTAACGACCCGACTTGTCATTTTTTTGAGTAATTACTCTCCTTTCAACTATTTGAAGTCTTGAATAACTTCCTACGAGGTATTATGACTTGTACGCAAAATTTGAGTTCATTCCGGATTGATTTGCTATGTTTCGGCATCGAACCTAGAATGTTCGATGTCGATTCTTCAAGAATATGTGGTATCACATTAAGAAAATGAGCTCCAAATTCAGTTTTGATTGAAGTATTAGATCCGTATTGAAATTATGGAGCCATAGCAAAAAGAATCATTGAATTCGGACATCGTATGAGAAAGTTATGCCTATTTTCGTGTCTGGAACGATTTTTCCGTCGCCGCGAGCGCCCAGGGTAGAGTGGGGCACTAGCCCTGGCGCTGGGAATTTTGGGATGCTGGAAACTGTGCCACAGGCAGCGCCCCACGCTACCTGTGACGCCTGAAACAGCTGAGGGTCTATAAAACGGGGTTCTTGCCATTTTTACTCATTTTTGAGTTTATGGAGCTCGGTTTAGGTGATTCTTGGGCGATTTTTACAGGAAAACATTGGGGTAAGTGTTCCTTATCCTATATTGATTATATTTCATGATTCCATATTTATTTACATCATGAATCTGTGAATTTATGCAAGAAAAATCAGATTTTTATAAAATATTCCAAAAATATAAAATCAAGATTTGAAGGTCAATCCGATGTCGAAATTTGATAATTTTTGTATGGTTGGACTCGTATCGAAACGGGTGTTCGGATTTTGTAACTTTTATCGGGTTCCGATACATGGGCCCACATGCGATTTTTTAGCTAAATTTCGGATTTTATGGAAAATTAGCATTTTCATATGGAATTGATTCCTATACCTCGTGTTGATTGTATCGAATTATTTTGACTAAGATTCAAGGTGTTCGAAGGCCGAATCACGAGGAAAAGGTTTATTGAAATAAAGAATTTGCTTGGATTGAGTTAAGTAACTCTTCTACTCTTGGAGTTGAGGGTATGAATCCTGAATATATGTATTTTGTGAATTGTTGGGAGGTGACGCACATGCTAGGTGACGGGCGTGTGGGTGTGCACTATAGAAATTGTGACATAATTTTTTATGTGGAATTTTATAGTTAAATAATCTTTGCATTTTCCGAGCGGTGTTGTGTTAAAGAAATTGAGCTCAAAAGCATATTAAAAATCATGTTGAGACTATGTGCCAGTACTATTGGGACCCACAGAGGTCATATTGCTGTGAATTATTTGTTTCAAATTGAAAATTCATACTCAGTCATATTCATTTCATTGCATATCATAACTCAGTTTTATGACTCTATTTTGATGCATATAAATGTTTTGGGTCGAATGCCTTGTTTTACTTAAATGCCCGAGTGGCTTGAGAGGTTTATGACTGAGTGAGGCCAAGTGCCTGATTTATGAGGATATTTATGGGAACGGGCTGCACGCCGCAGCATGTTGCATATTTATGGGATTGGGCTGCTTGCCGCAGCATGTTGCATATTTATGGGATCGGGCTGCACGCCGTAGCATGTTTGATATCGGCTGAGGGCCTGATTGTGAGGATGAGTGTGGATCGGGGTTGCCCGCCTGCAACATACTTTATTATTATAGCACATGAGTTGTCCATGCAGATTATAGCGCTTGGGATGAAGGAGCCCCTCCGGAGTCAGTACACACCCCCAATGAGCGCAGGTACCTACTGAGTGAGAGTGACGAATGCCGAGTGTTGAGTGACTGGGAGGCATGAGTGATTGTGAGGTATGCCCGAGTGGCAAGAGTGATTGTGAGGTATGCCCGAGTGGCAAGAGTGATTGTGAGGTATGCCCGAGTGGCACGAGTGACTGTGAGGTTTGCCCGAGGGGCTGTATATGAGTGATGTTCTTCCCGAGGGGCTGTTTATGATCTTATCACTGAATTGCATCGCATTGGCATGCACACATGACATACAAGCATAGAGATGTATTTTTTCTCATGCTGTACAACATCACATTATTCATGATTTCTCACACATTTTTGACAGATGGGCATAATGGTGCATTTGTTTTACACAGGTTATCCAGAAAGAAAATAAAATATATTATTTATTATTGAGAAGATTTTTGGAGAAATTTATTGTTTTGAAACTATTCATATTATTGGCAACTTCGACAAATAATTTGGGTTTTTACTGATATATTTGAAAGAAAGAACTACTATTTTTGAAATCATTAATTGGCTGAGTATTTTATCCCTGAGTTACTTATGGTATTATTTGCTTTATATTGTTATGGATTGTTGTGGACTATTTGTTTTGGACCCGACCTTGGTAAAAGCTCGTCACTACTTTCAACCTATGGCTAGGTTTGTTACTTACTCAGTACATGGGGTCGGTTGTACTGACACTATACTTCTGCACATTGCGTGCAGATGTTGGCTGTTGTTATTGCTGTGCTCGATGGTTGCAGGATTTGAAGATGCACATGTGTTCCTGTTGTAGCTGCCTCTAGTTCATGGTAGCCTTAGATTTATAAAAGCTCTGTTTATGTATTATTCAAACAGACTATGTATTTATTTTATTTCCGCTTTGTATACTCTATTCTTAGAAGCTCATGATTTGTACTACCAGTTTTTGGGGGATGTATAAGATTAAGATGTTTATTCACTTAAATTACTTTAAAAATTATTATTGGAATTGGATAATTGAAAGTTGGCTTACCTAGCGGGTTGGGTTAGGTGCCACCATGACTAGTTGAATTTTGGGTCGTGACAATGAGAGAAATAATTAATACAATAATTAATTCATGATTAAAATAATTTATGATTTTTAGATAAATATGCAAACAACCAATTTGACGATGTATAGGCACTTGTCACCTCCCCTATACGTCGTTACACATGAAATTCACGTAACAAATAATTCAAAGGTTCTATTCCCTCAAGTCAAGGTTAACCACGACACTTACCTCGCTTCGCAATTTCTAGTAATCACTCGACCACAGCTTTTTCTTTCGAATTAGTCTCCAAACCAATCAAACCTATCAAATTATTGGCCAACAATTCAATTGGAGCTTTAGAAATTATTCATAATTCGAAAGAGACTTAATTTAAGTCTTTTTTTTTGGAAAGTCAACCACAAGTCAATGTGGGGACCACTTTTCGGAACCCGATAAGAAATCACAGAATCCGAACACCCGTTCCGATATGAGTTCAACCATACTAAAATTATTGAATTCCGATATCGGATTGTCTTTCAGATCCTAAATTTTTGTTTTATGAAATTTCTATAATTTTCTCCAAATTTTCATCTCAAAATACTAATTAAATGATGAAAATAATGCTATATTCATGTATATTAACCAAATCCGAGTTAGAATCACTTACCCCGATGAATTTCTTGAAAAATCCCCGAAAAATCGCCACAAACGCCCAGAGTCCAAAAATGATAAATGGGATGAAGCCCTCGTTTGTATGGTACCAATCTAATCTCCCAATGTGGTGACCGCACATTTTTTGTGCGGTCCGCACATTTAAGGTCTCTGCGGGCGCAACCCAAATTGTGCGATCGCAGTCCAGCAGTGACTGCACTACCAAAATTCGGTAAATTGACCATAACTTTCTGCAAAATGTCCAAATGATGAATGGTTTAACTTTCTCAAAACTAGACTCAAAAGGATACAACTTTCATTTTTGGATCATCTCCAAATACCTTATAGATCAAAATATATAAGCCGAAGTCAGACCATCGAACCTGCAGATACTCCTTTTTGCGGCCATAAGAGGATTTCTGCGGTCCCCAAATTTCCTCTGCGGTCCGTAATTTTCCTTTAAGGTCCGCACATGAGGCTTTTCCTCAGCACTCCAAAATGTGCCACCCACACTCCAACTATTTCCAGAACATCATCACGGTACCAAAATGCCCAAACTCGTTCAAAACTCATCCCAAAACATACCCGAGGCCCCTGGGACCTCAACCAAATACACCAACAAGTCCTAAAATATCATACGAACTAAGTCGAAGTCTCAAATCATATTAAACAATGTTAAAAACACGAATCATACCCCAATTCAAGCCTAATGAAACTAAAAATTTCCAACTTCTACATTCAATGCCGAAACCTATCAAATCAAGTTCGATTGACCTCAAATTTTGCACACAAGTCATAAATGACGAAACAGACCTATTCAAATTTCCAGAATCGGATTCTGACACTGATATCAATAAAAGTCAATTTGTGGTCAAATTTTGAAATCTTTAAACTTTCAAACCTCTAATTTTAAATAAATAGCGCTAACTGAAGTTGGGGACCTCCAAATTAAATTTCGGGCATACGCCCAAATTCCAAATTATATTACGTACCTACTGGAACTATCAAAATACTGATCCGGGTCCGTTTGCTTAAAATATTGACCGAAATCAACTTAAGTGAGTTTTAAAGCACTATTTCATACTTTAATCCATTTTTCACATAAAAATATTTCGAAAAATTTACGGACTGCCCACGCAAGTTGAGGAATGCTAAATGGTGCTATTCCAGGTCTCAGAGCACATAATTGAATGTGAAATTTAAAGATGACCTATCAGGTCATCACAGCCAACTTCCCGATGATACAAAGATGTGCCACCAACACTACTAAAAATGCACATTTTTGACCGAAATATTCCGACTGAAAAAAGTAGTCGGAAATTTTCGACGAAATCGGTCGAAAACGGCATAAAAATATATTTTTTAATTTTTATTAATGTTTACGGCGGATATTCCGTCTACATCCGTCGCAAAATTTGGCGTAAAATACCGCAAAGGCATTTGCGATCGATTCGGTTGGAAAAATAAAAAATAAAAAAAGATTACGACCGATTCGGTCGGAAAAATAAAAAAATAAAAAAATTGCGACCGATTCGGTCGCAAAAAATTATTAAAATGAGGTCTCACTTCGTTGACCTCATTTGCGACCAAATCAGTCGAATCTTTTTTATTTTTTTAAATTTCTGACTGATTCATTCAGAAATAGTTTTTAAAACCCCCGACCCCTTCCTTTTTTCTTCCTTCTCTCTTTTCTTTCTATCTTCGCCGGAAACCCCCTCCCCCGAGCATCGCGGTGCTCCGACGACATACCTCTTTCTCCAGCGGCACCTCTCTCTCTCTCTCTCTTCCCTCTCGCGGTCCGTTTTCCCATCTCCTTTCATTTTTTCTTCTTTGTTTCCATTTTTTGCTAAGTCTTATAGAGAAAAATACATTGTTTGTTGAAATTGGTGTTTGTAATTTTTATTTTTTCACAGTATCTTTGTTATCAAAACTCGAAAAGTCACAAAGAAATAATAGTGGAACAAGTTTGGGATGATTTTCTAAGAACGAAGAGAGTAAATTAGTATACAATTTTTTATTTTTTGTGCAACTAATTGTTATTCTGTATAAGGTAAAATCGGTTCGTGTTAAATACTCGTATAGTATAGCGACACGTGAAAACAGAGACAGACGGAAAGCGAGACATGTAGAAACCAAGACCGGGGGCAACAACTTTTATTGGCACCCGGAAGCCCCCCGAAGGGAATATTGCTAATGAAGACAAATGAATGCCTGCCACCCGATAACATTCAATAAAGAATATTCTGCAGTATTAAATACATAGTCCGTTATAGAGAATTTTGGCATTCATAGCTTGCCGTTACACATTCTTCAATGGCCCTCATAGTTGTCATTAAGAGAGACTTGATCCTAGAACCTTGTTCCCTATGTGCAACTATAAATAGTGATTTCAACATCCATTGTAAGGTACGAATTTTCTGACAGACTTATGCTACACATTATTCTAAGCTCAATAGCACTTTATTTCTTGTGTATTGATATTCTTATTATTTTCCTTGGAAGCTCTGCTCCCAAAACCAAGTTATTTGCCGTCTTATCTCGATTTCAATGCTAAATCTTGTATTTTATTTAATTTATCTATTATTTTGGGATCAAATCGATTCGCTTGTCTATAAACCGCGTACACATTCAACTATACCATTTTACGGATAAACAATATGAATTTCAACATTAATTTGACTATGCGAATATATATACTCCTCCAATATATGCTCTAAAGAAAAATAAACTATCATGATTATGTATTGCCTTATTTTGAAAGAAAAAAGGGATATCAATTATCCATTTAATCATCACAAGAATTGTATTTATTGGAGAATCAAATATCAATGAAATTGATCTTTCATCTCTTGAACATGTCCCTAAATTATTTTTTATTGATATACCCTTACATCAAAATCCTAGTAATACAAATGTGATAAAAGACAGTGTGTTTTATGTATTCCTTGTAATTGAGTTGCTCATCACAATAGGCTATGGTGGAGTGGTAAATACTGAATATTTATTATTTATGAAGCTATTTACCTGTTAAAGTCGGATATTTTTACGTAAATTTGAATTAATCAAACTTCAAAACAAGTATCGATTAATGAATAGGAAACTTCTCATCTCGTCTACCTTGAGCGGCTTCCACTTCCAAAGTTAACACCTAGAACTAGTTGTTCAAAGAATTTGGAATGAACCCCACTTGCAAGAATTGATCAATTGCTCGTAACTAGCAAATTTTTTTGATAATTTGTTTCTAATTCGTTATTAAATCGGATTAGTGATGAATTTTTTTGTTTAGCAACATAATTTGTCTGTCACTAATTCCTATTTTCTTAGTGTGAACCACAAACTAGAGGAGTATAAGCGCATGTATCTCCATACATACGTGTTCTCATTTCTATTCAAAATTGCTATGAATAAAATGAATAACTAAGGATGTGTTTGGTATGACGGGAAATATTTTTCGGAAAATATTTTCTCATCTTTTCACTATTTGGTTGCACAAAATAGTCTGAAAAATATTTTCCTATATATCATATTTTCTTGAAATTGGAGGAAAATGACTTCCCTAGAAAAAGTTAGGAAAATATTTTTCAAATACTCCACCTACCCTCACATATAATCCCAAACCCCTATAACTTCAATTTTTTATTTTTTGTTTTCGTTTTTCTGCGCCACCCACCCATCCCCCCCTGTAATTTTTTTTCTTTTTTGTATTTTCAATTTTCTGTTATCTAGTTTTTCATTTTTCTCCACCCCCCGCGCGTAATTTTTTATATATTATATTTTTAGTTATGTTTTTTTTTTATTTTTTAGAGTTTACAAGTTCGAAAGTTTATGAGTTCCAAAGTTATGAGTTCAGAGGTTTATGTATTTGAAAGTTTATGGGTTTAGAAATTATAGATTTTACGGGTTCGAAAGTTTGCGGGTTCAAAAGTTTAGCGGTTCAGAAGTTTATGAAATTTGTGGGTTCAGAAGGTTGTTGGTTCGAAAGTTTATGGCTTCATGTTTATTGTATCTAGATTATTTATGAATACTCTTGAGAAGTTATTTTCCTTAATTTGCGTACCAAACACCGAAAAATGAGTAAGATTACTAATTGTTTTCCAAGAAAATATTTTCTTGGAAAATATTTTCCACGAAAAAAAATTTCCGTTATACCAAACGCACCCTAAATCTTTTAAAGTGATATTACCTATTAGTGCTTGTGCATAAGACAAACCGACAAAGTTACACTATTTTCATGAAATTTAGTGGGCGCTGGGGTATTCCGAAAAAAAAAAATATTAGAGTTAAAATATTATTTGAAAATTAGAGTTGTTTTTGAAGTTTTGTGAGTGATTTAAAGTAAAAATTTTTCGAACCTCGTGAACGCATAATACTTTGTGCGCTGAACTTCCCTTTTAACTAGTTTATATTACAAGCAGAATTTCAGAAATGTCTCTGCATCAACATATCTGTAAGTGGAATAAAAAAAACTTTAGAGACTTTCAGCGGATTCGAGGTCTAAAAGATTATTCCACAGGGAAAATATTCGACTGTAGCAGAATTTAATTGATGCCTATTCAAGTTTGAGGAGCTCATAAATCCACGATTCTCTAGTTATTGAAATGGATCATGTTGTAGTTCTATATATGCACACTAGTTATTTATTTAACTCCTATCACCCAAAATAATGAAACTTTTTTTTTAAAAGAGAAAAATCATGCCTTTCTCTTTCACTTTCAAGAATGTCTTATCCATCAACAGAAAAACTTTTCCTGAGGATATATGTAAATACATTTTCCTCTAGGAGATTTATGCCTTTTGCAAAATTAGCAACAGATAATTAAACGGTAATAATTCCTTAATGTGGAATCCATGCATGATAGAGCTTCATAACATAGGACTTGCCTCAACTATATAAAGTGTTTCTTTCCTTTTAGGCAAGATCGAGTAACATATTATATATAATTAATATGTACCATAACAAGATTTAGTGCTCCCCTAACTACTTTGCCTATTCAAATATTTAGCGTTAACACTTTAATTAAAGTTGTTTTGGAATAACGATAATGTTGTCTACGTGTGATTTATAAGTCACAGTTTCGAATCACAGAATCAGTCAATAATACTTGTATTAGGGTAGACTGTCTATATCATACCCCATTAAGATATTATCCTTTTCGGAACCCTATGCCCGTCGAGGATGCATTACCTCTTTAATTGCCTCGACTAAAGTTTTTCATGAATACCAAATTAAAGTAAATATTTAACTATTATTTATTAGACGACCCTACTACTAGTGACTAAGTGATGTGGGACACGCATAATATAGTGCATCCTCCACTTTGGTAGGAATATAAGCTAGACAAGATTCATCTTTACAAATTTCAAGGCTCATAATTGATCCCAATAATAACAAAAATAACCCGCTAATTAACATATTACTCAATATTGCGAGAAATAATTAATATATTGTTTTCTCAATTCGCCTAGTATTTATTTCGCTACTTAGATATTCCACCCTTTTCAGACCATAAATTTTTTTACCCCGGTGATATTCTTACAAAAATCCTTCTACAAATTTAAGCGTTCCCACATGGATGGGATTGTTGAGTATTTTTATTTTGAGGTGAGGATTTTGTTATTTCCTGCTCGACTAGTACCAATAAAATTTAAATTATATATACTATTAGTGTAAAAGATTATTTATATAGTAGTCAATTACTATTTTTATAAGTTATTAATTAATGATTATCATAAATATTTATCTGTAAATCACCTGATATATCTGCAATTTATCCAGATATATACATGGACAATTGCCGATTTACTATTTGTTCCTTTTGTATTTCTTTTAAAGTTCCAATAACATCACTATCGCCCTTGATTGTTTTATTTTGCTTATAGAAGGGATGGATTTCAATTCTCGCAGATAAATTTATGAGAATTATAATGTTTCGTTATTCAAAAGTAAATATTAGATATTTGTATATGAAAAATACTAAAATTAGAAAACTTTCCCATGTTAAAATGGAAAAACTATTTATTTTTCTTCTGAAAGATTATCAATGAGTAAATTTTATGGGTGGTCATTCAATTTTTTGTTCATTTCCCAAAAATTATTTTTCTTTCTTTTGTACGTAAAAGTTATTCAAATGAGATAAATTCAAAAATAGCCAATTTTACAAGTGGTAATTAAAAAATAGTCATATTTTCAAAAGTAATCGAAATTTAGCAACTTTTCATGTAAAGATAAATCTGAACGAAAATACTGTTCAAAATCCGAAAAATATTCCAGTATGATATATTGGAGTTCCAGTGTATTATACTGGAACTCTAGCATATTATACTGGATTATACTAAGGCTGTCCAACGGGACGGGACGTCCCGTCCCGTTTCGGTCCCGTCCCGCGTCCCATCCCGTCCCGTCCCGTCCCGCTTAATTCTAAACGGGATGGACCCATGTTAAACAGGACACGGGATGGGACGGGATGGCCATTTCGTCCCGTTTGTCCGGTCCCATTTCGTCCCGTCTCGTCCTGTCCCGTCCCATCTCGTCCCATCCTGTCCCATCCCGCCTGTCCCGCGTCCTATTTTTTTGTGCATTATATACAAAAAAACTTATAATCCTGCTTTTGAAGGTTTTCCTAAGACCACTGTTAGAAATGATGTTTTTAAATTTCAAACCGAATATCTTTAGTATATTCGTTGTGTATTGTTTTACTTAGATTGTAAAGTACCTATCACATCTGATATAGGTCATAGTCCTAATGGTTGTGATTATTTAACTGTTACATGTCATTGGGTTGATCATCACTAGAACATGCAAAAACGTATTATTGGTTATAAATTTGTTGATTCAAGATACAATGGAGCATATATTGCAACTACTGTTCTATAAATTGTTGATTTTTATGGACTCATTGATAAAGTTTTAACTATCACCTTAGATAATACTTCTGCTAAGTGCTAACACAACTACAACAACTAGCTTAATGAAATGATTGCAAAATTAATCCAACTTATGCACCGACCATTAATGAAATAATTGCAAAATTTAAAAAGTATTTTTTCCCTATTCCCCAAGTTTATTTAATTTTTACTATACTTAATCCATCTTTAAAATTAAAAGGTGCAAATGGACTTGTTCGTAAAATTTATGAGAATTTAACATTTCAAAAAAAAATGAACAACTATCTCTCGAAGACTGTCAAGCTAACATATATTCTTATGTTAGATCAATGTTTGATAAATATAAATCTATGGAAACACCAAGTGGTAAAACTAGGGAAGAAGAAGAATACAATGAGATACTTAGCACCAGGAGCTATGACGGCATGGAACTCATGGAACATCAATCAACATTGCCAATTCAAGAATAATGTCCGAGAGAAATTATAGATAAGTTACAACTTACAACAAAGTTATATAGGAGCTTACAAATATTAGTATGATAATTTATAATTGGCTACTAAGAGGCCTAGTTCAAATAGAACCCTTCCTAGAAGGTGGCTGCGTAGAGCCGTAGATTAGGTGCTCTTCAAAAGAATTATATTTGTATGTGAGATTTGAAAGTTCTATTAATAAAATAAAAGGCTCTAAGCGTTGAATTATTTTTATGAATTGTCTTACACTCTTACTTAGTTACTTAGTGGCTTGAAATTATATTAAATAAATTATAACTCTATTATAAATTTATAATTACTAGAATATTTCATTACAAGTCTTTTGTTTTAATATTTTATAATTCTCTACTAAGTTTCCTAATTTTCGTTTAATTTTTAAGTTTATTAAATAACTCAAAAAACTAGTTGTTGCAAACTTTAAAAACTTAGTAATTGTCAAAAGAATAACGGTTCCCAAACTCAATGCTTAAATAATTTTTTTTTAAAACGACACTTAAGGCCCGCGAACCCGTCCCGTCCCATCCCGTCCCGTCTCGTCCCGTTTGTTAGCGGGACGGGATGGGCCTACCGTCCGTCCCGTCTCATCCCGTCCCATCCCGTCCCGTTCGTTAGCGGGACGGGATGGGACTACCGTTTCGTCCCGTTTGTCCCGTCCCGTTTCGTCCCGTTCTGCCACCGTCCCGGCTAAATATCGTCTCGTCCCGTTGGACAGCCATGGATTATACTAGAACTCCAGCATATTATACTGGAGTTCCAGTATAATAAACCGATCCAATATGATATGCTGAAAATTCAAACACAGGTATTCCAATCTCCAGTAAATTATGCTGGAACTTTCTGCGTGTTAGAGTTCCAGCATAATATGCTGGAAGTTTATATACAGGTACACCAATCTCCAGTATATTATGCTGGACCAGTCCGTGTTGCAGCAAAATAGTGGTTATTTTTTAATGACTTTGCAAACACTGGCTATTTTTTAATTACCAGTCAAAAAACTGACTAGCCCGTGCTATTTTTACCATTCAACTGTGTGTTCATTACCCAAAAGTTTTTTTTTTACTTTTGTTACACAAATTATTTTACTATGTTCTAGTTATCACAATAATCACTTTGACCTGATTTTACAAATCTTTCACCTCAAAAGTCTATTATGCCCTTGACATTATAAATCCTTCCATTTATGTAATATATTCGTACATTTAATTTTTTCTTAATATTAATTTTTAAGATATATAAGTAGTATTATTAAATTTGTCATTAACATTACCATGAACAAATCTCAAGTCCACGTTCTTAATCATAATCAACGAAATATATTTAATAAAAATTAAAAAAGCAAAGCTCATTGATTTACCAGTCAAGCCATACCCATTAATTTAATAAATAAAATATTCATATTTAACAAAATGACATATCAAATTAATACTTTTAAATAAATAATATTAACAGATAAAATATTAAAAAAACTTAATATTAAACACAAATATATTTGAAACTTTTTAAAAAAAATTTATTGACTATAAAAAATAACATTTGTTAAACAAGTCTGTTTTTATTACATACTTTTAGCTAATGATAGAAGGACATATCACGATCGACCATCTCATCATACTTCTATATGATTATATATAATATGATGTTTAAGGTATATATATACCGATAATAGAAATTCTTTTACTAGAAAAGCAATTCACCTGCAAAAATTACCTAATATATCAACTTTAATATGAAAATGTAGCTATAATACATTATTTGTTCCAATTTATGTGGTAATATTTTTTTAGTTTGTTTAAAAAAGAATGACATCTTTTTAGTTAAATTTAAGTTTTTTATATTATTTTTAATGAGAAATTTTTTTAGTACACAAATATTATGAAATGTTTTAAGATTACAAATTTTAAAAGTCTTATAAAAATAAAAATGTAATGACAAGATTAATTATGACTACAAGTTTCAATAAAATTCCTTTTATCTCAAAACTCCGTATTTACTTAAGCTTTGTCACATAATTGAACCGATGGATTATACATTATAAGTTTACTTAACATAATGTTAAAGAAAATTATACGGTCAACATGCACAAAACATAAACTTATGTACAAACAAATACGTTTATACTGTCTTGGGGGCAAGAAAGAACGTGCAACCCACTACCTCACGCGCACAAGACCCCACGCACCAAACCCTAATTTCCAAGAGACCTCTTATCTCTTCAGCTCTCTTTCCCATTTCTCATTTCTCAAGATCACACTTTAACTTTGAGAATTATAGCTACTACCATTTCACCCTTTGACACAATTCTAATTTGTGTATCTTCGTGTGTTTGTGACTTGTGACAGCCCCCACCCACCCCATCTCCACTCAAGGGCGGATTTTGGGGAGGATCAAAAAATTAAGCCGTATATGTAGGTCAAAATCTGGTTTATACCTCTATATTTTATATTTTGAATCCTCTTAATAGAGTTGAAAAACATAGCTCAAGCTTGGGGTCAAAACATTTATAAGGTTTCTGGTTCATTTTCTATTGGCCACAATCTTTTTTAATTTTTTTAATATTTTGTTGTATTATTTTGAATTTCTTTAACGAAAATCATGTCTTCTCCACCGAATAAAACGAATATACTTATAAATCAAAGCTTAAAAAAAATATAAAGAGGAACCCACAAACCTTAACTCTTTCTTCTTGTTCCTTAATTATCATCATCACTCTCTCCTTTCTCTCTATTCCTCATCCCTCTCCCTTCTCTTTTTCTCATGATCATCTCTCTAGCTCTTTGCTTAGATCCTTAGTTGAATTTATCAATCTCCTTATTCATCCTTATCTCTTGCTCATTTAGTATACTATAAAATATAACAAAACCCCCCCTTTGTCTCAAAATCTTGAAATTTCACATAACATAGAAAATTCCAAGTTTTTCTTTAGAACTTTAGTATTTTTTTTTTCACTTGAAAACCCCATCTTTGAGCTTGTAACAAACTTATAACAATATGGCAAACCCATGGTGGACAGGCCAAGTAGGTTTATCAGGAGTTGATACATCATCTTCAGCTGGCTCGCCGGCACTCAATAAAAAACCAGATCTGGGGGTTTCTATGAACGACAACAGCGGCGGAAGTGGCAGTCACGACGAAGAAAGAGATCATAGCGACGACCCTAAAGAGGGTGCAGTCGAAGGAGCCACTCGTCGACCCAGAGGTCGACCAGCTGGCTCCAAAAACAAGCCGAAACCGCCCATTTTCGTGACTAGGGATAGCCCTAACGCGCTAAGAAGTCACGTTATGGAAGTTGCAAATGGTGCAGATGTAGCTGAAAGCATAGCGCAGTTTGCTAGAAAAAGACAAAGAGGTGTTTGTGTTTTGAGTGCTACTGGAACTGTAACGAATGTAACCCTAAGACAACCTTCTGCTCCTGGTAGTGCTGTCATGGCGTTACACGGCCGTTTCGAGATCTTATCATTGACCGGCGCTTTCCTCCCTGGACCAGCTCCTCCTGGATCAACAGGTTGTTATCTTGTGTGACCATCTCATCTAAAAATTTAATCCGATAAAAATTATGTCTTCAAGTCTCTTGTCTACCCTAATATCATATTCAATTGTATAATCTCATTTAAAATTTTAAGTTGTTAGAGAGCACATATTTAATTACAATACTAATTACGTTTTATCTCCGTACACCTCTTGTCTGTTTGATACTATATTGAATTGTGTGAAAATTTGAACTGTTTAACACAGGTTTGACTATATACTTAGCCGGAGGACAAGGACAAGTTGTGGGAGGAAGTGTAGTAGGGCCATTAGTAGCATCAGGACCTGTTATGGTGATTGCATCAACGTTTTCTAATGCTACATACGAGAGGCTGCCGTTGGAGGAGGAGGAAGAAGGCAGCGGACAGGCGGCACAAGGGCAGCTTGGAGGTGGTGGTGGAGGTGGATCACCGCCGGGAATGGGAGGTAGTGGTAGTGGAGGGGCACAGCAACAAGGTGGTGGTGGTGGTATGGGAGATCCATCTTCAAATATGTCAGTGTATAATTTGCCACCAAATTTGCTACCAAATGGTGGACAATTGAACCATGAAGCATTTGCTTGGGCTCATGGCCGTCCTCCTTTTTAATTAGAGGTAATGATAACAACAATAATTCAAGATAAGAAAAAAAGTGTGAGAACTTAGAACTTCTGTTAATTCCTTTTCATTATGTTGTATGGTAAAAATGGTGAAGGGCGCATACAAGATAAGCAAACGTAATTTGAGGTATTTATTATTTGTCTATATTTTCTCCTTGAATTTTGGTTCGACTTTACATGAGGTATAGCTTCTCTTACTTCGATTTTCTTCTCATAAAAGTCTCAAAAGTTGTGAGAAAATTCACACAGCAACTCAATATATAAGTTTTCCTTCTCAAATAATTCCAGAAAAAATGGAGAATTTGGAGAAAGAAATAGTTAAGGACAAAGTAATTTGAGTTTTTATTAGTTGTGTAAATTTTTCTTCTTGAATTTGATTCAACATTCGAAAAAGAAGAAATTTTCTTCTTCAACATGATTTAGCTTTTCCCTATGCTTCTCTTGTTCTAGTTCTCCTCATCATATTCTTGGTGTTTTCTGTTGATAGAGAAAACGATTAGAGTAAACTTCACACAGCAAATCATAAGTTTAATTCCTTACCTACCTATGGGTAAAACTCTCTCTCCTTTATAATGCCTTCCATTTTATGTTAACCTATTTCCTTTTCAGTTTATGTGAACCTATTTCTTTTTTGTTCGTTTCAAAAAGAATAACCCCTTTCTAAATTTAAAAATAATTTAGCTTAAACTTACAATTTTACCCTTAATAAGAAGCTTTTATAACCACACAAATACTCTAGCCTTTTGGACTACCCCTTTTTGAGTTGTTTAACACCACAAATTTTAAAAGTTTTTATTTACTCCGTGCTTAGTCAAACATTTTTCACATAAATTGAAACAATGAGTATTATTTTTTGCTCTTGTGGTTTATTAATATCCATAATAAATAGTAGTTCTCACCATTGCTTTTTTCTCTCGATATATAACATTTTAGGGTTTCTCTCTTTTTCTTTCCTTTTCCCTATGTTTTGTTCTTTGGTTGTACTTATTTCCTCCCAATACTTCACCAATTATAGGTGTTCGACTTAGTTGTTCAATCGTTCTGTGTTTCTCTTCTGTTTTATTGTTTATTTGAAAGCTAAGAATTAAATTTAGGTTTAAATCTAGGTATATCAGATAATATTATTCACATCTACTATCTACTATATAAAAAATAAGATACTTTTAAAGGATAAAGATTCTTAAAAACAATCATTTCAAAGTCTCACTCATGCCAACCGAGTTAACTGCAATAAAAAAAATCATATATAAAAAATGTACAATAAGGGTACTACTTAAATCTAATTGATGTGGTTTATTTATATTATAAATATAAATAAATTCAAACAAGATTCCTGCCTTCTCATTTTAGTACTGAAACATTGTGTAACAAGTCTATTTTCCTGCAAGTACGTAGCAACTAACTATTCACGTTGAATTTTCTGTATTGAATTTCTTATTGTATTAAATTAAAAAATGTCTAGTGTTTGATATAGTGTAGTTTTTACAAGCAGTGTGAATAATTTAAAGAAGTAATTCACGAATAAGTCAAGGAGATTCAATACCTAATATATATGAAAAAATAATTTTTTGATACCCCCTCAAGCTATGTGGCTCTGCCATTGCATGCAAGTAGCAACTCCATTATTCATTTAATTTCTTATTATATAAGAAACCAAGTGTTTGATATGGTAATTTTTACTAGCAGAATCTTAGGAAATAGAGTTTGCTGAATTCATGGAGAGATGGTGCTTTTGATGCAGCAGTAGGAGGAGGAGCAGGACCAGGACCAAGACCAAGTAGAAGAATGTGGAGTATAGTGTGGCTCTCTCTCTCCCCCTATTCTAGATCTGAATTTCTGGATCTTATGACAAAAACCTGTCTTCTTTTGTCAGTTTGACAATAAATGGCTCCATATAGCTATACCTATCTATATAAGAGATCATCCTATTATTCTGTTCCTTTTCTTTATTAATATATTTTCATAGTATTGACATTATCATGTTTAAGGATTGGAACACAAAAGATTGAAGTGAAAGATAAAGGTCACAGCTTTTTGTATGCATATCCTTGATACATGCATGTACACACTCACTCTTGTACATTCATGTCTCTTCAATTTAACCTAGCCTTTAATAGTAATTAGTAGACTATTTTTTTAACCATCTGGTATTCTTGGAACTCACTAATCCTAGTGCGGGTTGGGTTGGGTCCAGGACGGGTAATGCAAGAATGGATAAATTATCCGATCCGGCCCATATTTAATATTGATAAAAAATAGGTTAACCGGCTGATAATATGAATATCCATATTATCCATGGCTTCTTGAACATGATCACTTTTGGGAGAATATAATTCATAGTCTCCCAACCTTGAGGAACCCCCAATCTGAGGATTTACAAATGTAAAAGTTAAACCCATTAGTTATTTATTTTGTAAGTGGATAATATGTTTCTTATTTATATTTGAGCCGTTTTTTAAAAGTTCATTATCCAATTCATTTTTTAATGGATAATATGAATGAATAATTATTTTCTTTTATCCATTTTGCCACCATTAAATCTGACTAATATGAATTTCTCCTTATCCGAGTTTCTTTAGTCACATGGTGTAAATCCAAAATCTTGTTGATGGTAATCAGTGGAGTATTCAAAGGAAAAAGAAGTCACATAATATATCTTTTGAGCTAAGAGCATTTGACAGAGCTTGCAATTTTAATTACTTAATTTCATCAGCTTCATGTTGGGCAAACGGTTTTACTTTAATTTGCATGTGATTCAGAATTCATGTTTAATTTTTACAGGCTGATATTGTAAAACTACTTTTTATTTTTTATTTGTCAAGTTATTTTAAAGATAATATTGTAAAGTAAGATTAGTAACATGGCAGATAGATGACCAGCTAGTTAGGCTATTACAGCAAGTTAAATACATTAATAGTATACAATTATTACACAAGTTTACTGCATAGAATAAGTTAAATTCTTAGGATTAAGTGTATAATGGTCAACTCCATGATATTTGAAGAAAATAGTTGGGTAACTGTGTAAAGTTGGGTTTTAAAACATAGTCAGATATTCAATTAATGAACAGCCTGTAGAATATTATGTGAAAGAAATTTGAAACTTTAATTTTGTCAAAATGAAATTCCAACAGATTCAAGGAAGATATTTTCTTCCAAAAGAAAATATGAAAATGCATGGTGCCATCATCAATCAAGACTTTTAAACTACTAGGTCAGAAAAATATAAACTATATTAAAATAACAATAATAAAGCCTTTAATTGCTCGAGCAAATCCGTCGATTTCGTTAAAGATAAATCATTCAATTCCTTTTTAAAAGGAAAAAAAACTGCAAGAGACATGTAAAATATTCAGCTCCATTCTTGTCGATTTTAAAAAAAAAATGATACATACACTACTAAAATACAGAAATTAGCGATAGACAAATTCGGTAGTTAAATTGAGGATTCGTTATTCGAAGATTTTCATCTATCGAAGAAGAGTTTCTTCTTATTTGGTGTGGCACTTTTCTCATATCCCATTGGCACTTTTTTCATACCCCATAATAAAATCATGATGTTTCATCCGCGATGTATAGGTGGACCTAGAGTGTAGGTTACACGTTCATCGAACTCAATCGTTTAGACTGTATTTGTTTTAAGAAAATTATTAAATATATATAAATTATTAATTTATAATTCAATAACTTAAAATACTAGATTCGTAACTTCTACTTCGAATCCAACTATACAGAAAAAGGTTCCATATGCCGTAGAACATGAAAATGATTAAATAAATGAAGAGATTGAAAAAAGGAAAAATCAGTGTTTGTTTGAGTGCTGCTACAGTTGGCACAATAATGGAATATTTATTAGACAATAAACTGAGGGGTTTCTATCACTTTATTACTGGTGCTTTGAGGATTAATTAATAATTAATTAGGTCAGTGTTTGTTGTGGTCAGTGATTCCTGATTATTAATGAAACAATTATACTCCATTAATTAGCTGGTGAACAGATGACCTTTAGTAGCTCACTAAAGCTAATGTAATATAATTAATCATTAATTTAAATAACCAAAGTACTGCTAGTGCATGTTGTAATGAAAATGGAGTACGTACGTAAGAGAGATTAGTTTGCAGGTCAATTTTCGAAAATTATGTTACTTGTTTAGAATTAGCTAAAGAAGCAGGTAACCTGTCCCATTAATTAATTAAAATAAAACTTAGTCAAGGTGGTCAGTCTTTGAATTTGCAAACATATACATTTCCGAGGTCTTCCCTTATATGAATGTGCCAAAACTTTAAACTTTGTGTTCAAACACTAGATGGCATATTCATGTATATAAGGAACTTATCAATTGATGCAGTAATTTTGCAAGGATTTAACTATTATTATATATTGATCGACATGCAAAGATTTTTACATGATCTGTGTAATATAACCTATAATTTGGTTAATTATTTTCCATTTTTGTCGAGTAATTACAAATTACATTTATTATAGAAATTTACTTATAGTTACTTTATATTCCATACATAATTGATAATCTTATTGTGTGTACAGTGTATACATATTTTATATCATTAGTACATAGAATTTAAATTCATTTTGCAAAACTATTGGAGCATATTATACTTGTCGTGATATCGTGAGCCGACAGAAAGACTTTTCTGTATGCTATATGGGTTAACTTTAAATGATACTAAAAATATTATATATCTGTCGTTTATTAATGAAGAATAACTCTTCCCTGAAATAATTTAAGAGAATTTATATATACAAAATGTTAATTATAAGTAGAGTTTACGTACAACTTATAGGCTAAGATCAATATCGGTCATCTCTGTAACACAAATCATCAAGATCTCTTATGTTTGATTGTTAGGCCTTGAAAATTGTTTGATTTTCAAAGCTTTAGTGAATTGGCCATTGGCTGATTAATCAAAGTAGGAAGGATTCAACTATTTTTCCGATGATCGAACTGAAAAAATCGTAATATATAGTTCAACAAGAAAATCGTTTCATTAAAGTCCTTACACAACACGAATCGGAATTAATGGAGATTATTTTTACCATACACCAATCGGAAAAGCAAAAAGGGAAATGGGTTCAATTATGGGCGAATTCAATTCTTCAAATGTGTTATTAAATTTTGAGTTGTGCTATCCGAAGATTCTTTCTTGATCTAACTACAAAGACGGGACAACATGAAGATAAAATGTAAAATCTAATAGAAAAATCAAGTTCAAGAGTATAATTAGACAAAACAAAGAATATAGTGAAACTACAAGTTTCGGAAAGGACAAACTTACCATCAAAACTCGAGGGCCAATGCTATTCGATTTGTTTGGTTTGCGTTCATTTCTTTTACAGTCAATTTCAATATTAATATACATATACATTTTCTCAATTTGTGCCAAGTTATATCACATATCCTTAAAACTGCGTATAAATTCAATTGTTATCCGTTTTTCGGGTAAACAGTTTGGCGCCCACCATGGGGCTAAGGATAATAGTGATTGGCTAGTACTACCTTTCATAACACACACTATTTTACACTTGTTCTTGTGAGTATCTTTGGTTCCAGGCTAAAAAAACAAAAATGTCAAATCCTCAATCAGCGCCTCTACGTGTTAACAATGAGTCTGGTCACCAAGGTGAAAATAACAACATAGTGCCCGGTAACGAGAAACCTCCTGCTGATCCAGTAGGAATTCCGATCGCAGATCCGATCAACGCTAAATCGCATGTGGCTATCGATACAAATTTGCCTACCAACCCCGAAAATGGCGTTTGTGGTGGAGCCCGATCGGTGATTCGGAACGCTCAAAACGCTGAAGGAGATAGGATCAACCTACGAATGATCTTCGAAATGCTACAGGCCCAACAAGCGGCAATAACTCAGTTACAGTACCAAAGCCGTGCACCAAACTGGGCAGAGCCCGATCCTCTCTGGGAAGCCGCCCGCAGGGATGTATCGGTCGTAGAAAGATCAAACGAGGGCTAGCTCCGAAGTTATAAAGATGCTTGAGGAACTGAGGAAAAGGATAGAATCGGGGGAGAAGGAGATCGATGCTAACGACAAAAAGGTGAAACCTTACAATTCTAGGGTAGACCAAATCCCAAGAGCACCTCCGATATTGAAGGTCCTGGATTCCAGGAAGTTCGTACAAAAACCTTTTCCTCCGAGTGCGGCTCCAAAGCCGATCCCCAAAAAATTTTACATGCCCGAAATTCCTAAGTACAACGAAACTAGTGACCCAAACGAGCATGTCACCTCTTACACATGTGAAATTAAAGGGAATGATCTAGAGGACGACGAAATCAAATCCATATTACTAAAGAAATTCGGGGAAACCCTATCAAAGGGAGCTATGATATGGTATCACAATTTACTACCTAACTCTATTGATTCTTTTGCTATGCTTGCAGATTCTTTCGTAAAGGAACATGCCGGAGCCATCAAGGACGAAACCAGGAAATCAGACCTTTTCAAGGTAAGACAAAAGGACAACGAAATGCTCAGAGAATTCGTGTCCCGATTCCAAATGGAACGAATGGACCTACCACCGGTCGCTGACGATTGGGCAGTTCAAGCTTTCACCTAAGGACTCAATCTTCGAAGCTCGGTGGCTTCGCAGCAGTTAAAATAAAATTTGATAGAATACCCGTCTGTCACTTGGGCCGATGTCCATAATCGGTATCAATCGAAGATCAGGGTCGAAGATGACCAACTCGGGGCTCCACCCGGGTCAGTTTATCCTATCAGACCCGTCTATAGAATTAAGAGGGATATCAATCGAGAACTAAGGTCGAATAGGGATCGATATCGGCCGTATAATGGAGATCGTAGGGGCAACGGACCTGGGCGCAACCCTATGCGAAGTGAAAGGAGAAATGATCGACGCCAGAGCTCTCGAGGGTTTATGAGCAAGAATGGTTTCGACAGGAATACCGGACCTAAAGAAGCACCACGATTGTCAGAATATAACTTCAATGTCGATGCATCCGCCATCGTATCGGCTATCGGACGCATCAAAGATACTAAATGGCCTCGACCTCTACAAACCGATCATGCACAAAGGGATCCCAACCAAATATGCAAATATCATGGCACACATGGCCACAGAACGGAGGATTGTCGGCAATTGAGAGAAGAAGTAGCCTGATTATTCAATCACGGGCATCTTCGAGAATTTCTGAACAACAGAGCTAAGAATCATTTCTGAAACAGGGATTCCAATAAATAGAGTGAACAAGATGATCCCCAACACGTCATTCATATGATCATCGGAGAGGTCGATGTTCCTCAAGGTCCGATGATAAAACGCACCAAAGTATCAATCACAAGGGAAAAACGGGCTCGAGATTACATACCAGAAGGAACTTTATCCTTCAACGACAAAGACGCAGAAGGAATCATGTATCCCCATAATGATGCACTGGTAATTTCTGCACTCATGAATAAAACTCGAGTTAAACGTGTGTTGATTGATCTAGGTAGTTCGGCCAATATCATTCAATCGAGGGTCGTAGAACAACTCGGCCTACATAACCAAATCGTGCATGCGCCCCGAGTGCTAAATGAATTCAACATGGCTTGTGAAACTACTAATGGAGAGATAACGTTGCCGGTAAACATGGCCAGTACCATCCGGGAGAGCAAGTTTTATGTGATCGAAGGGGACATGAGATACAATGCCTTGTTCAGGAGATCATGGATCCACAACATGAGGGTCGTGCCCTCGACCCTTCACCAGATATTAAAATTTCCAATGCTAGAAGGAATAAAGATGGTTTATGGGGAGCAGCTCGCCGCAACAGAGATGTTTGCCGTCAATGAGGTGATTCCGATATCAACACTCTCATCGACAAGGGACTTAGGTTCGAAAGCGAAACAGGAAGCCAAATGGCAATCATCGATTCCAGCCTCAACCCAATCAGACAAATAAAGGATTGACGAAGACGACGATTACGGGGTTCCTCAATCATTCACAATCCCCGATTATTCCGATGCTACCAAATCGACGGTTGAAGAGCTGGAGCAAATCATGCTAATCGAACGTCTGCCCGAACGAAAGGTATACCAGGGCACGAGGTGAAATCCTGAGCTCAGGAAAAAGCTTATTCAATTTCTTATAGCTAACATGGATTGTTTCGCTTGGTCCCATCTCGACATGAAAGGGATCCTACCGGAAATCACCATCCATAATCTAAGCTTGAACACGATGTTCCATCCGGTGAAGCAGAAAAGAAGTCCCCAGTCCGAGATCAAGCACACCTTCGTCAAAAACGAGATAACCAAGTTCTTTAAAATAGGGTCCATCCGGGAAGTAAAATACCTCGAATGGTTAACAAATGTAGTGGTAGTTCCTAAAAAAAGGAAACAAACTTAGAATGTGTGTAGATTACAAAGACCTGAATAAATCATGCCCTAAAGATTCTTTTCTTTTGCCTATTATCGATCGCATGATCGATTCCATGGCCGGCCATGAGATCCTCAGTTTTCTCGATGCCTATTCTGGGCACAACCAGACACAAATGAACCCGGATGATCACGAAAAGACCTCGTTCATCACCAAAAACGGAACCTATTGCTATAATGTAATGCCATTTTGGTTAAAAAATGCTGGTGCCACGTACCAACGCCTAGTAAACTGGATGTTCGAAGAACAAATAGGGAAATCTATGGAAGTTTACATTGATGATATGTTAGTTAAGTCCCTGCGAGTAGAAGACCATTTGAAACATTTGCAGGAGACCTTCGGTATCTTAAGGAAATATAACATGAAGCTGATTCATGGTGTACAACCAAGGAATCGAGATCAACCCCGATAAGATTAAAGCTATCGAGGATATCACGGCAGTTGACAACGTGAAGGCCGTGCAGAGGTTAACCGTGCGCATAACCGCCCTGAGGCGATTTATCTTGAGGTCCTCCGATAAAAGCCATCGATTTTTCTCGTTACTAAAGAAGAAAAATGACTTCACATGGACACCGGAGTGCCAACATGCCTTGGAGGAACTTAAAGGTTACTTATCGAGTCCGCCACTACTTCACACGCCCAGGGCAGACGAACATATGTACTTATATTTTGTAGTATCAGAGGTAGCGGTAAGTGGAGTCCTAGTCCGGGAAGAACAAGGTACGCAATTTCCAATTTATTACATTAGCCGAACCTTAAATGAAGCCGAAACTAGGTATCCCCACTTAGAAAAGTTGGCCCTCGCTTTGATAAGCGCCTCTAGGAAACTAAAACCGTACTTCCAGTGTCACCCTATATGTGTTGTAACAACTTATCCACTTCGAAATATTTTGCATAAACCCGAGCATTCGGGACGGTTGGCCAAATGGGCCATAGAAATCAGCGGGAATGATATTGAATATCGACCCCGAACAACCATTAAGTCTCAAATTTTGGCAAACTTCGTGGCTGACTTCACGCCGACCCTAGTACCTGGGGTCGAAAGAGAACTGTTTGTAAAATCGGGTACGTTTTCGAGAATCTGGACCCTCTTCATGGACAGTGCTTCGAACGCAAAAGGGCCCAGACTCGGCATCGTACTTAAACTACCCAGGGGTAACATGGTTAGACAATCTATTAGAACTGTAAAATTGACTAACAATGAGGCTGAATATGAGGCCATGATTGTAGGTCTCGAACTAGCCAAAAGCTTGGAAGCAGAGGTGATCGAAGCCAAATGTCACTCCCTCCTCGTGGTGAATCAGGTTAACGGAACCTTCGAAGTTAAAGAATAACGAATGCAAAGATACCTAGATAAGTTGCAAGTAACTTTGCACCTATTTAATGAGTGGACTTTGCAACATGTGCCTCGAGATCAGAATAGAGAGGCCGATGCCCTCGCAAACTTCGGGTCATTGATCGAGGACAATAAACTCAATTCAGGGGCCGTCATACAACTAATGAGGACAGTCGTCGAAGAAGGCCACGCAGAGATAAACACCACAAGCTTGACCTGGGATTGGAGAAACAAATACATAGAGTATTTGGAAACCGGCAAGCTTCCTTCAGATCCAAAAGAGTCCAGGGCCCTGCGCACGAAGGCAACATGATTCACCTTGTCCGAAGACAAAACCTTGTTCAGAAGAATGTTCGATGGCCCACTAGCGATATGTCTAGGGCCGGGAGACACCGAGTATGTTATGAGGGAAGTTCACGAGGGCACTTGCGAAAATCATTCCGGTGCCGAATCATTGGTTCAAAAGGTAATCAGAGCCAGCTATCACTGGATCGACATGGAGAAAGATGCGAAAGAGTTTGTTTGAAAATGTGACAAATGCCAAAGAGATGCACCAATGATTCACCAACCCGAGGAGCTACTCCATTCGGTCTTGTCACCATGGCCATTCATGAAGTGGGAAATGTGCATCGTTGGCCCTCTTCTATGGGCACAGGTAAAGCTCAATTTATTTTATTTATGACTGATTATTTTTTCAAGTGGGTTGAAGCACAGGCCTTCGAGAAAGTTAGGTAGAAGGAAGTCATCGACTTCATTTGGGATCACATCATATGTCGATTCGGGATTCCATCCGAAATTGTATGTGATAACAGAAAATATTTCATTGACGGCAAAGTACCAAATTTCTCGAGGATCACAAGATCAAAAGAATCATATCAACACCTTATCATCCCAGCGAGAACAGTCAAGTCGAATCAACCAACAAAACCATCATCCAAAATGTTTAGAAGAGGTTAACAAATGCCAAAGGAAAGTGGAAGGAAATTCTACCCGAAGTTCTTTGGGCATACCGCACAACCCCGAAGTCCAGCACTGACGCTACTCCATTCTCATTAGTTTACGGCGCCGAAGCTCTAATACCAGTCGAAGTCAGAGAGCCGAGTATCTGGTTCTGATATGCAACAAAGGAACCAAATAACGAGGCCATGAATATGAGCCTAGAACTATTGGATGAAAGGCATGAAACCGCCCTCATCCGATTAGCCACCAAAAAGCAACGAATCGAGATATACTACAATCAAAGAAGTAATCTTCGATATTTTAATGTCGGGGACTTAGTGCTAAGAAATGTCACCCTCAACACCCGAAATCCTAATGAAGGAAAATTGAGTCCAAATTAGGAAGGACCGTACCAAATTCTCGAGGTCACCGGAAAATGGGTCTTACAAGATCGGAACGATGAATGGGGAAAAATTACCAAGAAATTGGAATATATCTCACCTAAAACGGTACTACTGCTAAGGTACGCCCTTTTTCATTCCTTTTCTATTTCAGATTAACACATGCTGGTGGTCGACAAGAAATGACGATGGATTTTTTAGCGAACGAAACGAAGTCTTTAGGTCTGAAAGCACGTGTTGCACTTTTTTCCCTCGGACCGATTTTCGTCCCAAATGGGTTTTTTCGGCGAGAATTTTAATGAGGTGATGATGAATCATTCTAACTTAGAACCAAGCCCGATTATGAATCGGCACCAAATATCAAACCAACAATATCCAAGGTTCCTTTGCAATCAACCTCGAATACTGGGGGGCTAACCTCTGATATGTGTTAGCTTCGAATATCAACTATAACGAGAAGACTACTTCATAAAGGGAGGATCTCGATAGATATGATTTATTGTAAGGGTCAAACGATCAAAACGAACCGTACCCACAAAGATTGCTCGAGCATCATTTTGATCAAGAATAAAGAAAAGTACTTTCCTTATAAACATCTTATGTTTTTAATAATGAGCCCAAAGGGCATTACTTAACTGGAATATGAACGATTGCTCCCTCACTCGGGGACTGTCATCCGACTTAAACAGCTCAAGTGTTCGGGCCTTGGCAGAAAAAGACATAATAGGCAACTCCCCGACTTCTAAAAATCATGGCCACCCCGCTCGAGGACTATTATATCGGGCAAGCCCCGGATTAAACGAGAAAATATGCCCAATAGATAGCTCCCGAACTAAAAGGCTACGACCAATCTAACACGGCTCGGAGACGTCCGAAATTCGTAACAAATATAGGCCTTCGAAAAAAAAGTTCTTTCACAAACCGGTTCTAAAGGCTACCCTCAACAAAGTCTCAAACTTAAGATATTTTCGGAAAAAACTTTGGTAACATCGAACCCCAATAATGCTTTAACCGAAAAAGGCAATAAAGTCAAGGTTTGTTCGAACCCTAAAACACAACCTTATTGTTTCATGCTAAGGCATTTTCAACCTTTGCAAATACAAATAATAAAGCAAAGGAAAGATATCAGAGCCGAAAGGGAAAGAAAATCCTTATATTTATATAGTTTTTTACAAAGGCCGAATCGGTCTAAACAAAAATTTACAATGGCCAAAAACAGCCTCAGAAAAAATGCAAAAAAAAAAAACAAAAAACTTAAAGTCCTAAGTGGCTTGGTCTTTATCGGAGGTTGCATCTCCATTCTCGGGATCTTCTCCGTCTTCGGATTCACTTGAGCTCTCGGAGTCTTCCTCAGGGAAGGCAGCCTTCGGGCCCTGGCTTCCTCTGCTTTGGCATTTTCAATTTCGGCCATAATATCGAAGCCCTAGGTATTAACTTCCTCGAGAGCTTCCCTTCGAGCTTGCCATTTGCATGATCCACCATGCCATTGGCCTTGGCCTGAATGGCCTCAACGTCAACCCTAAAATGGGCCACTTTAGCATCAACGTTTGTTTTGGCCACGTCCACCTCAAATCTGGCCACGGTCACATCGGATCTAGCCACTTCGAGTTCGTTGGCCAAGCTTTACTTATAAGAATCGGCCAAATCCAACTGAGACTTAAGCTCATTGATCTTCTCGACCTACACCAAGGCCTTCTCTTTTGCAGCTTGGAGCTGGGTCTCTGCTGACTCCAATTGCACTTGTACAGTTTCCTTTTTGCTAAGCTAAGATGTCCATATTCTTTTTGAATTTTTCCGTCTCGGCCTGTATCGCATCCATCTGCAAATTGAGCCGTCCGATTTGTTCGAGCCTCTGTCGGACCGGCAGAATCGGATCGTTAGTAGTTATCTCCAATTCGTCTTTACTATCGTGAAACACTCGAAATACTTGCTCGGCCATCTCGGCATGCTCATCCCGAGCCGTCACTAAGTCGACATGAAGCTTCTCACTGAGAAGCTTGTAGGTATCACTTTTCTCAGTGAGGTTCCGAACCTCAATCTCGTGCTCCTCCCGGATTCGGAGAAAAGCTTTGTGATGCAACATCAGAGCCTGCAAAACAAGGAACAAGATGTTAGAATTATCTACAACTATGAGTTTAAAAGAAATAATAGAGAAACCTTTGAAGTTACCCGATTCAGAGCTTGTTAGGCCTCATTAAAAATACAAGCGGCTCCCACCGCGTTCATCACGGCTTGGTCTTCCTCGGTCACCAAGGATTGAAGGTAACTAGTAATCCCCACAGGAGGATAGAAAATCCGGGCATCCGCCGGGATAGAAAGCACTATATTCCGCCTACGGTCGGGATTAACACTTTGGGTTGGGAATCAGTCCACTAGTTTTGGGCTCGATGAAGAACCGATAGCGCCCGATGATGGTACTTTCTTCAGTACTGGTAAACCACCAAACCCGGTGACATCCTTCAAGGAAGGAGACTCAAACCCATCCAATAAGCCATGGATATCGGTTGCCCCCTGAATACCTTAGTAAGAGCGACCTTCCAACATATTGGCCTTGTGGATCATATCGTCCGAAATGTGAGGGGATCCGAAAATATCAATCACTCCAAGCTCGTCCCTCGAGATATCTCCGGTCTCCCTTTTGACCTTCTCGGCTTGGGACGGGGTGGCCTCAATTCTTACTGGTTTAGGAACATCGGCCAAAGCTCCCTCTTCAACCTCCGCCAGTTCGGGTTGTATCGAAGTACCTGCTCGCACGCGTGCCACTAGTTGGGAATTATCTTCCTCTTATACTTCTTTGGGCTCTTTCCTTAATCGGCTGATTAGTTCCAAAGGCATAACACCAATGTCCCCCTTGGGCTTGCGAGACTTCCTCGTCGGTTTTTTCTTTTCCGAGCCCGGGGAACTCGGAGCCCCTTTTCTCTTCTTCTCTTTGGCATGCTTCGGAGCAGGTGGAAGGATTTCTTCGTCACCAGATAGGGGGCCTCATTGCAGCATCCTTTCCGAGGCCTGTAAAAGAAAAAAATGAGTAAGCTCGAAGAAAAGCCTGAACGATCACCATTCTAAGAAGGAAACTTACCATGATTACGGGCCTCCCATTGACCCTTCGATAATTCCATCCAAGCACGTTCTGAGTACAACCTATGTAACACGAGGCCTTCGACCCATTTTCTAAGATCCGAAATTGGGTCCGACATCTGGGCCACAACTGCAACGCCGAAAAATATCAATAAAGAAATAAATAAGAAGAAAAACAACGAGATTAGACCTTCTAAGCGAAGTACTACTTACGTTTCATATTCCATTTCTCGGGAAATGGCATGTATTCAGCAAGGATCAAGTCTGAAGTCCTTATTCAAACAAATCGGCCCATCCAACCTCGGTCCTGACCTTCATCTATGCTCGAGAACGGAGTCTCATTGGCTCGACGAGCAAGCTTGATCAACCCCTCTCGATAAAGTCAGGGACTGCATAGGCACATAAGGTGGTCGAGGGTAAAGGGACATCCCTCGATTTTGCTCACAAAAAATCGAAAGAGAATCACTATTCTCTAGAAAGAGAGGTGGATTTGGCCGAGGGTCACATCATACCTCTTGCAAAAGGTAATAATGATGGGCTCTAAGGGACCCAACGTAAAGGGGTAAGTGTAAACACTTAGAAACCCCTCCATGTAGGTAGTGATCGAGTCCTCGGGTGAAGGAACCACCACATGTTTATCGACCCAGTTGCAGTCCTGTTTAACCCTAGGGCGGAGTTTTTCGGTGATTGTGGATATGTATCTCGAGACCGGTTCACATCGGCCCGCTACCAAGAAGACTTTTTTGACCCTAATATCAGTAATAGTCGGGCACCCTACCGGAACAAATTTCTCAGGGTGGGGTTCCGTCATAGCCTCACCGCCGGCGGGCCGTGATAAAGAAGCAGCCTCCTTTTGTGGTACTGTCTTAGAAGTTTTCACCATTAAAGAACAAGAGAAAGAGAATGAAGATATTATGCGGATTGATGAGAATTCAAGAAATTTGGGTGTAGAAGTTATAAAACAAAGTTGAAATGTTTTGAATGAGGAAAAAACTAGGGTACTTATAGCTTGCTGGTGACAGTTCAGAACCGATAGTGGCCGACCAGCGACTGACAGGAATTTAATGCCTTGATAACTGGACCGACGGGACATTTCAAGTTGTTGCTTACGTCATGATCGGGTATACAAGTGACGTTCGTCGCTTATATCATTGCCCGTCAAGACGGAGCTCGAAAATTCATATCGTTTCTCGTCATCTTCTCTTCGAAAAATGAGAGAACTATCTGTATACGGTCGAAACCGGGCTTGCCTTTCGCATGACTTATCGAGAGTAGAACATGATAGTGCAAAGTTCAAACTCGTGTTATATCAAACCATGGTGCGAAGGCAGATTGCCGAGATCGTGACTCATAGAACGATTAAGATCGAGGTCGGCTAAGATCGAGACCGAGCAAGATAGAGGTCGGCCAAGATCGATGCTGGCCAAGATCGGGACCGAGCAAGATCGAGTGAAACTTACTGAGCCAAATAACGAAAAGCCAAAATATCCGCAATTAGGCGAGAATCACGGCGCAAATCAAGGAGCGGCCGACTAATTAGCCTATCATGAGATTTCTAATTGTATTAGCATTGTATCAATAGTAGGACTCCCCTGCTATATAAAGGGGGTCTAATCATTTGTAAAGACAGATCTTTTCAGGCAATATAAAGAAAAATACTACCTTCTTTTAGCTTGCAATATCTTGTAATTCTGTTCTTATATTACTTGAATCTCCACTTGGTTTGAGGGTGATCGAACTCGAGGGCCAAGGCTATTCGATTCGTTTGGTTTGCGTTCATTTCTTTTACAGTCAATTTCAACATTAATATACATATACATTTTCTCAATTTGTGCCAAGTTATATCACGTATCCTTAAAACTGCGTATAAATTCAATTGTTATCCATTTTTCGGGTAAACACACAAATCATCAAGATCTCTTATGTTTGATTGTTAGGCCTTGAAAATTGTTTGATTTTCAAAACTTTAGTGAATTAGCCATTGGCTGATTAATCAAAGTAGGAAGGATTCAACTTTTTTTTCCGATGATCGAAGTGAAAAAATCGTAATATATAGTTCAACAAGAAAATAGTTTCATTAAAGTCCTTACACAACACGAATGAGAATTAATGGAGATTATTTTTACCAAACACCAATCGAAAAAGCAAAATGGGAAATGGGTTCAATTATGGGCGAATTCAATTCTTCAAATGCGTTATTAAATTTTCAAGGTGTGCTATCCGAAAATTCTTTCTTGATCTAGCTACAGAGATGGGACAACATGAAGATAAAATGTAAAATCTAATAGAAATATCAAGTTCAAGAGTATAATTAGACAAAACAAAAGAATATAGTGAAACTACAAGTTTCGGAAAGGACAAACTTACCACCGATATGGTGTAGCAAATGGGGCTGCTCTTTCTTTAATCAGAGATCTCGGGTTCGAGTTCTGAATATGAAAAAATCCTTGATAGGGAGTGCTTCCACTCGAATGGGGCCTTACGCAGCGCGGATCCGGATATAGTCGAATTTCAATGCGGGTACCGGACACTGGACGAAAAAAAAAAAAATTAAAGGACAAAATTCGCGACAATCTTTCATGTCACCTTATAAAGGTGGGCCTTGTTTCTTAAGGAAATAATATAATAGACAATGAGCTATTATATGATTTTAATTACTATATGTATAAAAAAAAATTACTATATGTATATGTATTTGTGTACATGCATTTTAGGGAAGCACTTATAACACTTGTTTTGAGAAGGCTAGCTTGCTTAACTTAGATTAATATGCTGGCACGTTTCATTCAAAGTCAATGATATGCTTTAATTTGATTTAGTTGAATTTTTACCTTCAAAACTCGTTCTTACATTTAACAAAAATGTAGCTGCTGAAATCAACTTGTCAATTTAAGAGGATTTTTGGATAAGTTCGTTTATTATTATTTTGGTTTATAAAATAATTTTTGGATTTACGTCGGTTAACACAAAAAGTATTTATTAGCCAAAATTTGTCAAAAGTAAAAAGCTAATCACCCCAAACTTATGGCTTTTCATTAATTTTTGTTTTGACGAAAATTGTTGATATTTTATTCCTAATATTCTTTGTAATCTCTGAACTATCCTTCTCAAAACAAAACACCTAAAAACATAGGGAAAAAAAGATACTAACTCCCTCATCATTCCATTCCTGTATCCTCTTTTCTATGTTCAGAACTTTTTTGTTTTTTTTTTGTTTTTTGGGTAAATAGGTTTATGGGCATTTCAATTATTTAAAGAAAGAAAGTGATTAACAACACTTTTTTATAACAAAAACCCCACTCGAACTGCTACTTGTTAGTTCTACATATACTTTTATTCTTATTTGCAAATTCTAGTTTCGATATTAAAAAGTACTTTTCATCAATTGATGCTCGTCAATCACTTCTGAATCAGATAATTCTATACGTACATGCTCTAAATATTGAATTATATCAATTAATTAGTAGTATAAATTGTGTCTTAGTTTGGGGACATGGACATGTCTATCCCAAATAGACATGATTTTAGGATTACAAATAGCCTATTAAGAAAGCAGAAATTCATACACCCTATGAATAATGATATATAGAATTCAAAGAACCATTGTAACAATTTATCTACATCTATCATTCTCAAATATTTTGATCACCCTTGTAATATGGCCAAATTTTTATGACATTTGCCATGACATAATATTCATTAGAACAAATTTGTAGTTCATGACATTTGCCATGACATAATATCCATTACTAGGCCAAGGATTTCTTGCTATAAATAGAGGAGTTTCTCCTCATTTGTAAACACACCAATTCAAGAGCTTTTCACTCTTGTCTTTCTTTCTCCTCATTTATTTCATTATAGAGTATTTTGTAAAAGAGTGAGTGTTGGAAAACACTTGTGTGAACCCTTTCTTTGGAGTAATCTTGTGAGGTTATTCTCTTGGGGCATTTGGAATTAATTAGAGTATTTACTCCAATTTTGTACTCTCTTTTGTACTCTTGTTGGTATAGTGAAATTGCTCATCTCCGCTTGTAAATATAGGTCACCTTGACCGACCCACGTTAAATTTGTGTCTTCTTCATATTATTTAATTGTCGTTATTATCAACCTTCATTGTCTTTGTTATTGTCATTATACCGTTGTTTGGCTAAATTTCGCACTATCCGGGTTCCCGATCCTAACAAATTGGTATCAGAGCCAGATCTAACCGGGTTAGTTTAAATAGCCAAAATGACTCTAACAAAGTCTTATGTTGAGAAATTTGACCGAAGTGCAAACTTCGCAATGTGAAAATTAAAGATGGAAGCAATCCTAATTCAGGATGGCTTAGATTTGGCACTGCAAGGAAAGGAGAAGATGCCGGATAAAATGACAGATGAAAAATTTATTATCATAGATAAAAAGGCAAAAACATGTATTATTTTAAATCTTTCAAATGAGGTTTTCCGTGAAGTTGCAACAGAAAGCTCAGCCAAAGGCATATGGAAAAAACTTAAAACCCTATATATGAAAAGAACAGTAGAAAACAGGCTTTACGTAAAGCAAAAACTCTACACTTTTCGTATGGCTGAAGGTACCTCTATACTTACTCATCTTGATACTTTTGATTCTCTTCTTATGGATTTAAGTAACATAGATGCTGAAATCAAAGATGAGGATCAAGCTGTGTTATTGCTTGTTTCCTTACCCAGTCGTTTAAACATATAAGAGATACTATGCTTTATGGAAAGGATAATATCTCTTATAAAGATATCAAATCTATTTTAAAATCAAAAGAACAAATAGATAGAGATATTACTGGGGATACTAGTGGGAACCAAGGGGAAGGCTTATTCATAAGAGGTAGATCCAATAAGAAAGATTCAAGTAGTGAGAAACCTAAATCAATATCAAAATCCAGATACATAAATGTCATGTGTAAATATTGTCATAAGAAATGTCACATTATTTCTGAATGCTTTAAATTGAAAAATAAAGAAAAGTATATAGAAAAGAAAATTGAGCACAAAAATACTGACACTGCTGAAGCAAGTGTAGCTGCTGATGAGACTGGGGGAACTATTTTTTTAGCAACTAATAATAGTTTCAAATCTAACAATGAGTGAATTTTAGATTAGGGTTGTTCTTATCATATGTGTCCCAGTCGGGATTTATTTACCACATATGAATCTATTGGAAGTGGAGTTGTCTTGATGGGCAACAATGCTGCCTGCAAAGTTATTGGAAAAGGTACAGTCCGAATCAAAATGCACGATGGTGTGGTGAGAACTCTCACCGATGTTAGACATGTTCCTGACTTGAAGAAAAAATTCATCTCTTTGGGCACTTTAGAATTTCTTGGGTGCAAGTACACAGGTGAAAGTGGAGTTCTGAAAATTTCTCTTGGTGCTCTTGTGATCATGAAAGCACGCAGATCTGGTACGTTGTATACTCTTTTGGGATCTACTGTTACAGGTGTTACTGCAGTTTCAATATCAGAAAAATCCGATTCTGACATCACCAAATTGTGGCATATGTGATTGGGGCATATAAGTGAAAAAGGTCTTTCCATCCTCAGCAAAAGAGGTCTCTTATGTGGCCAAAGTACCAGAAATATGGAGTTCTATGAACATTGTGTGTTCGGGAAGTAGAAAAGAGTCAGCTTCGAATCTCCAGCGATTCATAGAACAAAAGGTACTTTGGATTACATTCATTCAGATCTTTGGGGTCCTTCACATACCCCATCAAAAGGTGGTGCCAGGTATATGTTAACTTTCATTGATGATTATTCAAGGAAAGTTTGGGTTTATTTCCTGAAAAATAAAAGTGATGTTTTCTTAAATTTCAAACAATGGAAAGTTTTGATTGAGAAGCAAACAGGAAAACAGGTTAAGCGGCTTAGAACAGATAATGGCTTGAAATTTTATAATGATGAATTCAACGAATTTTGCAAGAATGAAGGAATTGCTCGACATCGCACTGTGAGAATGACACCTCAGCAAAATGGTGTGGCAGAAAGGATGAATAGAACTATTTTGGAAAGGTTTCATTGCATGATTTCAAATGATGGGTTGACAAACGCCTTTTAGGCAGAAGCTATCTCTATAGCTTGTTATATTGTCAGCCGATCTCCTTATGCACCTTTGAACTTTAAGACTCTAGAGGAAATGTGGTCAGGTACTCCTGCTAATTATTCTGATTTAAAGATATTTGGTTGCCCTGCATACATGCATGTAAATGATAGAAAATTAGAGCCAAAGGCTAAAAAGTGCATTTTCCTTGGGTATGCATCTGGGGTGAAAGGATACCGACTATGGTATCCTGATCCCATGACACCAAAATTTATAATTAGCAGAGATGTAACCTTTGATGAATCCTCTATGTTACATTCTAGAAAAGAGTCTTCTAGTTCTTGTAATACAGATAAAGGAAAGAGTACACAGAACCAGGTGGAGATTGAGATTGACATTCCTTCTAAGCCAAGCTCATCAACTTTGGAGCAAAATACAGTTGAAACACCTGAAGTTGAGAGAGAAGTTGAAATTCCTGAAGTTGAGACTCCTGAAGTTGAACTAGAAGAAGAGGAGTATTCTGTAACCAAACATAGACCAAGAAGAGAAGGTGAACAACCATTAAGATTTGGAGATTATGTTGCATTTGCTTTTTCAGTTGCACATGAAACTGAAGAAATTGGAGAACCATCAAAATATTGAGAAGCAGTTTTCTGGTGCTGACTCATCCAAGTGGCTGATTGCAATGAATGAAGAAATTGAGTCTCTCCACAAGAATGGTACTTGGTCTCTTGTGAAGCCGCCATTAGGAAAAAGAATTGTTGGTTGCAAATGGGTCTTCAAGAAAAAGAATGGCATTCCAGAGGTTGAAGATGTGAGGTATAAGGCACGATTAGTTGCAAAGGGATATAGACAGGTACAAGGAGTTAGTTTTAATGATATTTTCTCACATGTTGTTAAACATAGCTCTATTCGTGTCTTGCTTGCATTCGTTGCCATTTATGATTTGGAATAAGAACAACTTGATGTTAAGGCGGCTTTCTTACATGGCGAACTTGAGGAACAAATATACATGCATCAACCCGAAGGATTTGAAATTGAAGGAAAAGAAGATCATGTTTGCTTGTTGAAGAAATCCTAATACGGGTTAAAGCAGTCTCTAAGACAATGGTATAAAAGGTTTGGTTCCTTTATGTTGGGTCATGGTTATTCGAGGAGCATGTATGATAGTTGTGTTTACTTCCGGAAGTTAAATGATGGTTCATTTGTGTACCTATTATTATATGTTGATGACATGCTCATTGCTGCTAAGGATTTAACAGAAATTCACAACTTGAAAAGTCAGCTGAAATGTGAATTTGAGATGAAAGATTTGGGAGCAGCTAAGAAAATCCTTGGCATGGAGATCAAAAGAGATCGAAAAGCCAACAGGCTATTTCTGACCCAGAAGACGTACTTGGAGAAAGTCTTTGAGAGGTTTGGCATGAAAGATGCTAAACCAGTTAGTACCCATCTTGCTGCTCATTTTAAGTTATCAGCTGCTCAGTCCCCGCAGTCAGAGGAAGAAGAGAGGTACATGGCACAAGTTCCTTATTCCAGTGCAGTCGGCAATATTATGTATGCAATGGTTTGTACACGTCCAGACATTTCACAAGCAGTGAGCTTGGTAAGCCGGTATATGGCTTGGCCTGGTAAAACATATTGGCATGCTGTGAAATGGATTCTCAGATACTTGCGAGGTACTTCAAACACATGTTTGGAGTTTGGGAGGAATACTAACACTTTGGTTGGTTTTGTAGACTCAGATTATGCAGGTGATCTTGACAAAAGAAGATCACTGACATGCTATGTATTTTGCATCGGTGGTTGCGCTATTAGTTGGAAAGCTACATTACAACATGTAGTAGCTTTATCTACTACCGAAGCAGAATATATGGCAGTGACCGAGGCGACCAAAGAAGCTTTATGGTTGAAGGGTCTATTTGCGGAACTCAGTTTACACCAAAGTGGTATTACCATTTTCTGTGATAGTCAAAGTGCCATTCACTTGACTAAAGATCAAATGTATCATGAGAGGATGAAGCACATTGATATAAAGTATCATTTCATCCGAGAAACCATTGCTGAAAGAAAAGTCTCTGTTCAGAAGATCAACACTAGAGACAAACCTGCTTACATGTTCACAAAACCTCTTCCAGTGTCCAAGTTCAAGCTTTGCCTGAACTTGATTGGCATTTATGAAGAATGATTTTGCCCATTGGGGTTTTTGCGGAGAAGGTGGTCAAATTTACTATATATAAGCCGAAATTAGGCCAAGGTGGAGATTTGTAATATGGCCAAATTTTTATGACATTTGCAATGACATAATATCCATTATAACAAATTTGTGGTTCATAACATTTGCCATGACATAATATCCATTATAACAAATTTGTGGTTCATGACATTTGCCATGACATAATATTCATTATAACAAATTTGTGGATCATGACATTTACCATGACATAATATCCATTATTAGGCCAAGGATTTCTTGCTATAAATAGAGGAGTTTCATTTGTAAACACACCAATTCAAGAGCTTTTCACTCTTGTCTTTCTTTTTCCTCCTTTATTTCATTATAGAGTATTTTGTAAGAGAGTGAGTGTTGGAAAATACTTGTGTGAACCCTTTCTTTGGAGTGATCTTGTGAGGTTATTCTCTTGGGGTATTTGGGATTAATTAGAGTATTTACTCTAATTTTGTACTCTCTTTTGTACTCTTGTTGGTATAGTGAAATTGTTCCTCTCCGCTTGTGAACGTAGGTCACCTTGACCGAACAACGTTAAATTTGTGTCTTCTTTATATTCTTTAATTGCCGTTATTATCAACCTTCATTGTCTTTGTTATTGTCATTATACCGTTGTTTGGCTAAATTCCGCACTACCCGGGTTCCCGATCCTAACAACCCTCCACAAGAACTGTTACAAAAAAAATCTTGTAGAAAGTAGATAATGTAACTGTTAGTATAGGTTAATTTTACTTAATGGTATTTGAAACTTAGGTGGTACTATTAAATGAGATTAGAATTGATTTTAGGTTTTTGGATATAGAACTGATAGTATGAATTATAGAGGCAATGGTACGTTGAGTTAGTTGACAAAATATCGTTACGTTGAACAATATTTTCGAGCTAATAATTTCTTCATCCTTATTTTGAGTGAAGACAACGTACCCCCTTTAACATTGCGACAAGTCGACAACGCTTCCCCTATTAGTGGACAATAGAATATATTTGTAACGTAGAACTAAAAAACAACAAAGCTTGAGATGAAAGGTAACAAACACGACAAAACTTGCTCGGATTCAATCCATATATCAAATCATATTAGAATTTATTAAAATTAGGTGATGATATTAAAGGAAGAATACATAATAATTAATCATTAGTAAGAAACAATCAATTCCGTGTAAAATATACATGTCATATCGAGTACTTATGAACTTGATTAGCATACATGCACGAGGAAGTGCACAATTAGTCACTAATTAAAAATGTCTTTACTTTTTAGCCATTATTTAAAATATATTTACTCTCTAGCCAGTGCTTATTAAATTTTTACCCGCCCGGACGAAAATACCCCTGTGCTAGACATGGGTGTTGTGTAAATATTAAGGACATGGTGTCCTTAACTTCATGAATGTTGTGTAAATATTAAGGACATGGTGTCCTTAACTTCATGAATGTTGTATAAATATTAAGGACAAAGTGTCATGTATTTGCACATTCCGTTGTTAAACTTTAGGACATCATGACCTTAACTTCATATGTGCAGTGTAAATGTTAAGGACATAATGTACTTAACTTGTATTTGCACCTTCTGTTGTTAAACTTTAGGACCTCATGTCCTTAACTTCATATGTGCAGTTTAAATGTTAAGGACATGATGTCCTTTACTTCATGTGTGCAGTGTAAATGTCAAGGACATAATGTCCTTAACTTTATGAGTGTTGTGTAAATATTAAGGACATGGTGTCCTTAACTTCATGAACGTTGTGTAAATATTAAGGACAAAAATGTCTTGTATTTACACTTTTCGTTATTAAACTTTAGGACATCATATCCTTAACTTCATATGTGCAGTGTAAATGTTAAGAACACGACGTCCTTAACTTCATGTGTGTCATGTAAATATTAAGGACACCATGTCCTTAATATTTACACAGCACTCATGAAGAAAGGGTAACAACGTCTTTTCGTATTAATTTTAATAAAATAGTGTCTATTTTTGCTCAGCATTAAAAATACTGGATAAAAATCAAATACCATGTTAAAAAGTGATTATCCCGCGTCATTTCTACTAAAGGCACGGCTTTCAATTTTGAAAAGAAAGCCACTTTGACTGAGCATAAACAAAAATATGAAAAAATATAAAATTAATCGATCGGCCGAAATTAATTTTATTCGCTAGCCAAAAAATATATAATATATATTATTATTTTTTGGAGCGATTAAAAATATACATTTCTCAAGAAAATATGTCTCTTTCAACTAGGTTTTGGTAAATTTCACATATGGGAATGTTCTTTCAAGTATGTCCTTTAATACTTCAAGTAGTCAGACCCGCTAAACTTGACTATGGGCCTGCTTTATCAGATCGATGTACAGGGCTTACAATTTCTCATAAATAAAAGTATTTTTTGTTTATTTCAAAAACAACAACATTTTTTTTACCTTTTTAGCAGCATTGAAAAATCAAGTAGTTGTTTAAAATTTTAACAGACCCACAAATTAAGGGATAGTTTTGATCAGTATTATCTTCCAACTAATTTAAAGCTTTAACTAAATAAGGGAATTTTTCCGATGTGTTGCGTCCTTATTTTCCATGTATCTTGTGATTATCTTTCTAAATATGTTAGTCTTATTCCTTCACATCTCATTTTTCTATGACCTGGACTTCTTCCAGAGAGTCACTAGAACATCAAAAAGCATTTTTCATATTTTTATTCAGCCAAATTATGAATGGTATCTCAGTTTTATTCTTCTTGTTCTTCGAAAAAGAACATCATTTCACTTTTTCCTTACAATTTTCCTGATCATCATTTTGCTATTAAAGGTATTACGTACGGATATACAATTATAACATTCGAATTATATATATATATATACTTGGTATAATATAGTTGGTACCGTTTTCCATTTTTAATGGTTTATTTATCCTTGTATATTATTAATATAAATTTTGTATTAATATAGAAACAAAATATGTCACATAAACTGTTTATGTACGACTATTATACTAAATATATCTACATGTATATACATGGTTTGTCTTTTAAAATACATTAACTATAATGTATATATATCACATATATACATTATTTATCACCAAATATATGTATTTTACTTTTTGGATATACATGATTTATATGGTAAATAAATAAATTTATAAATAGTATAATATATCCTACACAAAAATAGAGAAAATAGCAGATTTTATACATAATAAGTATAATTTTGCTAGGATTACATTGTATAAAAGAGTCTATGTATGGAAAGAAAAAAATCATTATGGAATGGATTGGTTTCCAACAAAAAAAATAGGAAGATATTACTATTTAAATAAGTTATGGAAGAATGATTCACAACGGAAAAATAGGAAATATATTAAATATGCTACGATCGTGTCTATTTACAAGATCTTGATTCACGTTGGATATATATTATTCCATATTTGAATTGAAAGGAAATTGCTAGACGTATAAATATTTTACTGCTACTACTAGTTAATCATTAGTTCATGCTAAGCATCCGTGATATATCTTTAAAAGCATCTAATAATGAAAGTCTCCCTCTTTAGTACAAATAGTCGCTCGGATTTATTATTTATTTTTTCTAACTGGTATATATAGATCATATACTGATTAGATATACTTTTACACATATGACATATGAATCATAGATATATCGTACATCCGTCAGTTATTTTTTATTTAAGCGGTTGGGTGGACGATTATTTAGATTAATTCTTCTTTCGTGGGGATCTTTACAAAAATAGCCTATTGTTATCAATCTCCTCCTATAATATGGAACCCTGGCCCATTAGTTTATAATATAAATATAAGAGAAATTTATATAGTGTTGTCTTTCCAAAATTAATAGCCGAAGAAATGTATATTGTTTATATGTTAATGTATAATATACATATTTTATAACATGGCCTCGTCTCCGGTCATCAAAACTTTGGGTGTCTAACGACACTTGGAAGTCTAGCAACATAACAGCAGGCGTTTGTTTCCTAAAAGTGTTTGGAAAAAAAAAATCAGAAAAACTTTTCAATTTTTTTTGTCAAATTATTTTGTCAACATCATTTTTTGGCACATAGATTCAATGTTAAGTCCATACTTACATATTTACGTAGCTATGATTCAGCTGACTCTATGCTATATTGGATGAGATTCTATGGTGCATTTTATTTTGAAATTTTTTCGTTCCCATATAATATTTGAAATTTATTTACCAAAATTATTCTAATTTTGTATATTATCCGCCTTAAACAAAGATTACTTACAAATTATATACATTACACCTTAAAAGTCTCTCAATCCATTATTAGTGCTTTAAATTAAGAAATTTAGTTACACTATTTTCCTTTTTTTTTCCTCCTCCCCTCAATTTCCCTATTCTCTGCTGCCTCTCTCCACCCAAAATTTCCGTAATTGAGAGCCAAAATTCGTGGGCAATGAAGCAACGCTTTATATGAAGATAATTCAGAACTTTAAATGCAATATCCTTTCTTGCCAAGTACACATCTGAATGTTGCGTTGTTTCCATAGTTGGCATATCAACTATTCCTTTTAATTGTAGAATTATTTTGCATTCCTTAGTTGTCAGCATGGTTTTCCTTAAGGAATATAAATTGTTTCTTTTATTGCAGAATTCTTGCTTTTCTTAACTGACTTATCTTTTTTTCTTTTCACCTAGTTCATCCCAGAAATTCGGAACAGATTCGTGTTATCCTCCATGTCCTTTTTCAAAGCTTATGTAACATTGGTGAATATCGCAGACAAGACAAATCTATCAATGATCTCGAGATTAGTTGGAGTTGAAGCGTAAGCAGAATAGAGATATGATAAATTTGTATGGCACAATAACATACAAATTAAAAAATAAATTTCGTAAAAATTTAATACAAATTTGATACATCTACAATATCATATAAACTAAAAATAAATTTTATACGACTAATGATACAATATTCAACTTATTTACAACTTATCTACAACTTTCATACATACTAAAAATAAATTTCATACAACTAACTATACAGTATACACTTATTTACAACTAATCACAACTTATCTACAACTTTCATACATTATTTCTACCCAGTTAAATACAACTATAATATCATACAACTTAAATACAATTTTTATATAAATTTTATACAATATGTCTTTTGTATATTTTGTATCTGATTTGTATATATTCTGTATATGGTGTGTTTTTTCCTCTCTAAAATTCCAATCAAAATTTTCTCTCTTGATACAATTTTGATACATATCAATAATTTTATGTAAAAAGATAGTATTGATAACCTAAATACAAATTTTATACAACGATTCATACATTATACAACTATTTTTCAACTTTCATACAACATTCAAATAAAAGATATATATATATATATATATATATATATATATATATATATATATATATATATATAACTATAACAGAATACAATTTACATACAATTATACTACAACTTACTACAATTTCGTAAGTATATTGTATGTCATGTGTTCTTCAATCTGAAATTCAGCCAAAATCAAGTCTAATCTTCACTAAACACCCTCAAGATTGAGATATAAACTCCAAAATAATATTCTCAATTATTTGCGACAACATCCAATCCAAACAAATAATAATTTTTGAAAACCCAAATTCGATTTCAAAGCTTCAAAGCTTTTTAATGGTTGTCAATGGTAGAGAGTCAAACACCTTCAAAATTTATTGATTGACAATTTCAATTTAAACACCAATTGTGCAACATGAAAGGAAATTGCTAAGTTAAAACGATTGAAATCCATTGATGAATTTCATTAAAACTATATACAACAAGAAAGCATAAAAAAACAGAAAACACCAAATGAAGAAAAATTGGGAAAAAATAGAGAAGGAGGGGAAAAAACAGAGAAGGAGAGTATAGAGATGAAGAGAGAGAAACAGAGAGAGACGGAGAGAGAGAGTGGGCAAGTATAAAGAGATAAGGAAATAACTGATATTCCTTATTCAATTCCTAATATAAAGGGATACTCATTTAAAACTTATTTGTATATAATTGGTAAATTGTATATGACCATGTAATTAAATTGAAACTTGAGTAGGGCGGGTAATAAGGTTTCAAATAGTGTATAGGAATGTGAAAATCCCCTTTATTTTCAAATGAAACTATGAAAACGTACTCTAGAAAATAACGGTTAGATCCAACATATCCACGAAAATGAATGCGATGGAAATTTGAATGTTGAGATGGATATATGATTATATAGAGTAAGATAGAGAAATAACCGCGTCAAACTCAAACATAGGGCGCTAGAAGCACACAGATAAGATAAAATAAGAAAATGTTATCCGAAATGGTTTGATCATCTCCAAATGAAATAGTCCACAAGTACAACAATATAATGATTGAAAGTGTTAAAAGGGAATGAAGTAAACCCAAAATTACATTAAGAAAATTTATCTCAAAATTCCACTTTAGAGTTTCATCATTTTTTTTAGAAACTAAAAGAAAATAATAAAAAGCTTAGGAAAACCAAAAAAAATTACCGGATTGACATATTGATTCGGAGTTCAAACGAAAAGTTTTATGGTGTGCCTCACACAACTGATATTTTTTTATCTCACAAATTTGTAGACCAATATCTTACACTTTTGGGTCCACTGTCTAAGGTAAAATTAGTTCGTATTAAATACTCATATAATAGAGCAACACGTGGAACCGGAGACAGATGAAAAGCGACACAGGTGGAAATCAAGATCGGGGGCAGCAGTTTCGGTTGGCACCGAGAAGCCCCCAAAGGGAATGTTGCTCATGAGTACAAATGAATGTCTGCCACCTGATAGCACTCAATGAAGAATATTCTGTAGTATTAATTACATAGTTCGTTACAAAGAATATGGCATTCGTAGCATGCCATTACACATTATTCAATGGTAGCAACATTTTATTTCTTGCTTATTAAGATTCATATTGCTGCCTTCAGAAACCCTGCTCCTGGAACCATGCTATCTACTGTTTTATCTCGATTTCAACGCTAAGTCTTGCATTTTATTTAATTTATTATCATTTTGGGATCAAATCGACTCGCTTGTTTATAAACCACGAAATAAATTCAACTGCATCACGAGTAAACATTCACATAATTTTGGGTTCAAAAAATTGTGAGACAAAAAAGAGGCCTCGCACAACTAATATCATTTAGTTGTGTGGCACAAAATAAAAAAAATCGAGTTCAAACACATCCTAAAAATTAAAAGAAAAAGTAGCAAGACCATTCTGTTTATTAACCGATTATTCACAACAATACACAATCAAAAGCGAAAAGAGCAAAAGTTTGATTATGAAAGAAAGGGACATCACATATGCAATACACAGACAATGCAGTGCAATTATTGAAAATGAATGCAGCTTTAAGGATGACCTAGCCGCCACTAACGTGTCCAATTTCTCTACATTCTTGCACAATGAATGCTGGCCATACATCAAGTAGCTTCTAGAAAGCCCGACAGATCTATGGAAAAAATTTATTAGCATCCAGTGTTTATACCAAACAAACGAATGCTAAGACATGTTTTTTTTGCTTATAAACATATGTAAGTACCTCTTGGTTGTGGCACAATGGCCCATCTCATATCTTTAAATTTCTAAGAGATAACCCAGGAGAGGCTCCAAATTCACATAAATGCAGCTATAGGTATAGCCAAAGACCAACTTAGACAATTAATATTCAACCCTTTGCCTTTTGCAACAAAGAACATAAGCCACAATCTTCTTTTTAAATAACCATAGTGTGCAGACCAGTTTAAGCGCGCCTAAACTAATTCTATGGGTACCTGTTACTTCCCACTAACACAAAATATAAAGCGACCATCTCCGTCCAAGCTCTTATATAAACATACAAGGAAACCAACTCCTATATGCCTGCACCTCCTTTGGTGCTATATTAATAAAACACTTACCTTTCTCAAACAAGGCAACCATCTCCTATACCAAAATGAGGGTAGAAGAACACCCAAAGCTGCATGCAGTAATGATACCACTTCCTCTTCAAGGCCATATAAACCCATTCACCCATCTTGCAATGAAGCTTGCTTCAAAAGGTTTTACCATCACCTTTGTCAACACAGAATCAACTCACCAGCACATAACTAGAGCTCAGTCACTTAAAGATGACGACGACAACCCTTTCTCCCATGCACAGAAATCCGGTCTTGACATTCGTTATGCCAAAATTAGTGATGGTTTCCCACTAAGTTTTGAAAGGAGGGCCAAAGCAGACCAGTTTGTGGAAGGTCTTATTCATGTTTTCGAAGCTCATGTGGATGACTTCATTGAAAAACTAATCCTTTCGAAACCAGACCCGCCCGTTTCGTGTATAATAGCTGACAGTTTCCACGTATGGGCATCAACGATTGCCAAAAAATATAATCTTTTCAACGTTTCATTCTGGACTGAACCAGCAACAGTGCTTACTATCTACTATCACATGGACCTGCTCAAGAGTAAAGGCCATTTCGGATGTCATGGTAAGAACTCCATATCTTGAAGCTATTAGTACTGTCTAATCAGTGACTACATTACATAATCAATTTATTTTTTATAACCGTGGTGTCCGGGCAGCTTACGCTCACCTCAACTAATTCCATTGGATACCTGTTACCTTCTACCAACATCATGTATCAGGCAACTCTGTTCACCAAGGCTTGGACAGATAGGAAGAAATCATCTAGTGTTTTTGTTTCTACAGGATTTGAACCTGAGACCTCATGGTTCTCAACCCACTTCATTGACCACTACGCCACACCCTTGGCTATATTACATTATCAATTAGCTAATAAGTAATCATTTTGTCCAGATAAGTGTGAAGACACAATTAGATACATACCAGGAGTTCAAGCCATTGAACCAGCAGATTTACCTTCATATTGTCAAGATCCTGATTCAAGCACCGTGATGCCCCGTTTTGTGTTCAAGTGTCTTGAAGATGCGCAGAAAGCAGATTTTGTCATCTGCAACACAGTGCAAGAGCTAGAGTCCTCGGCTATCTCAGTCATACAAGAGAAGCAGCCATTCTATGCAATTGGGCCGGTCTTCCCAGCAAGCTTTACCAAGAGAACAATTTCAGCAGGCCTGCTGCCAGAGTCAGATTACACCGACTGGCTCAATAGCAAACAAGATGGTACAGTGTTATACATCTCATTTGGTAGTCTTGCTAATATGAGTAAACAGGATATTCTGGAAATAGCACAGGGCATTTTAATAAGTAAGGTGAGTTTCATTTGGGTGCTACGTCACAATATCCTAGGTTCTGGTGAAAGAAACATTTTGCCTCGTAGATTTGAGGAAGAAACAGTAGGTAGAGGACTGGTTGTGCCGTGGTGCTCTCAACTAGCAGTACTATCACATCCAGCAGTTGGAGGGTTTTTGACTCATTGTGGTTGGAATTCAATCTTGGAAAGCATATGGTGTAAAGTTCCAATGGTGTGTGTTCCTATTTTAACAGATCAATTTACTAATAGGAAATTAGTGGTCAATGATTGGAGGATTGGTGTGAATCTTTGCACTGGAAGATTAATCAGGAGGGAGGAAGTAGCGGAGAATATTGGAAGGATAATGAGTAAATCAGATGATTTGAGGAAGAATATAGAGAGAACAAAGATGGTCCTTCACAATGCACTGTCTGATGAGGGATCTTCAAAGAAGAATCTCAACCAATTCATAGAAGAAATGAAGAACAAGATTCTTCAGAAAAAATGAGATGGCTCACAAGAGCTTGCTACACATTCTCACTTACCAATTATGGTTCTGCAAAGCCAGAACTTAGCAAGTTATGTATTAGTTCTAAAAAAGTTGTTATGCAGTGAATAATGACACGGCATACAAATTACTACGCCTTAAACTAGTTGGATCAGCTATATGAATCCTCAAAACTTTTACCGCGACCAGTTGAATTGATGGCATGACATAATGCCAAAAAAAAAAGAGCTCGGCAGATATATTCATACCATAAAAATAGCATGTCAATATCCTCTATATCCCAGGCCTGAATGTCTGATAATGATAAGGTGATGTATTTGACAAAACACATCTTTTACTTCCAGCCTTCATGTTGACTTACTTTTCACAATCAAATTCTCCAGGACATGAACAACAATAGTTCGCCCTTGGGAAGCTTCTCAAACCAAACTGCACCATAGTGTAACCTGGCCTTAAAACAGCCCCAATCTTAAGATAACAAACAGCCGAAGTCAACAAAAACAATATCACCATCTTGTTAAACTTTTGCTCATCCTTTTCTATATCTCATCTTACAACCGCAGCACCACTTCATATGTTTCACGAGAGAAAGTGCCTCTCTGCATGCATAGCTAGAAAGGACTGAAACTTTCATTCATCAAAGGAATCTCAGGCACTGACATTGTACACTTAAGTATTCTACTTCTACTCATCATTGATTTAGCTCGTTGGAGGACGCGATTTAAGAGTCAAAAACAACCCATGTTTATCTCTTTTTCAGTTTCTTAAGCTCATGGAACATTAATGTGGCTGCTTGCAAGTTCATTTTTCCCATTAAAACCACAGGGTTATGAACCTACATAGACATGTGGCTTCTGGAACTTCCCATGAATCCACACTCTTCGCATGATCTTCCCATTCCGTCGATTCACTGACTGGACACAGCAATACTCAAGCTCAAGCTGCAAAAAGGTTCATAAATATGTTAAAGTTTATTGGTAATGGAACCAAAATTCCTGTCTGTAGTTCCACAAAGTAGCCAACGGGAAGTAATACCTCAGTGAATCCTGTGCCACAGAAGAGATCTCTTACACTATCCAAGCAAAAGAAATAAGACCTTGTTCCATCAGAACGCATGTACTCTCTGTATCCTACTCTTTGTTCCGGCTCGAACCGAAGCATGGTCATATCATAAAGACCTGAGTTTCACACTTCCCGAATTCAGATACTAGGAGAAAACTAAACAGACCTCATCATTCAAAACATACAAATTTTACAAATTAGCAAGAGATACATTGCCAATGTTCCGCAAGTAATGTCTAATATTCAGGTCAGGTTATTACCGTAATCCCTGAATAACAACAGGCCTCCGGGCTTTAGAACAGAACAGCATTCTGCGATTGCTCTTGACATCCTGTGAAGTGGCACTGCTGATAGCGTAAATATCTGGAAATTACAAATGAAATAACCATCTACTTAGACATTTGACTTTTGTTGAAATCAATACAGTTGTGAATAAAAAAGAGCCTTTTTTTAATAATGAAATTGAAAAAAAAAGCCCAAATCATAGACATAATTAAGAATGTACATACGAGGGTAACAAAATCTACTCCCCCAATGCAGCTATCGTTCTTGGCAGATATCGGTGGATCAGGGAAATCTTGCTTACTGCATCTTCTTGCATCTGCATGAGCAAAACACGTTCATTTGAAAACCCACCTCTTTGCTGTACCAGCAGAGAATGATAGATCATATCTAATAAAATGCAGAAGAATAGGTACATTTGCTAACCTAAGGAGCACATATTCTGCTTCTGAGAGAAACTTTCACGGCAAGAAGTGCAGACTAACCAGTTTGGAAATCCACTCACAGAGAAATCACATTGGAATGGATAAAACCGTTCTTTAGCCAAGATTATATTAGCAGCTTCAATATTCTCTTTAGCCCTCTCAAGAGCCTCTTTGCTGCAGTCACAGGCATACAGAGAGATGCTCTTGTTTCCACTGCAAGAGATAAGCAAAGTTTCAGCAATGAGATCAGGATAATGTGATTCTCAATCTTCGCATAGAACATTGAAATTCAATACTAACAAATGAACAAGTAGGTAAGCCTTACTATCGCGAAGAGATGAAGCAAGATGAAATTGAATAAACCTAATCTTAATTTAGAGAAAGAAAAAAGATTCTTCAACATTGCTCTTAAATAAGGTAAAGTAAATAAATCATCACCAAACGAACACAACTCTGATTTCATGTTACTTATTTCTAGTCAGCACTGTTGTTTCTAGGTGAGATTGAATAGGAAGTGAAGACTCTACTCTATACTCATCCATTTGAGAATGGATGCCTCATACATCGTGTTTGGACCTAAATTTTGTGGCTACTTCCAAGTTTAAAAAAGGAATAAGATGGCCAACTTAGGAATAGCTCCACTCTAGATAATCAATTATGGGATATCAAAATATCAATGAACAAGAAACTATCATAGAACTAGTGGCTTATAATTATGCACCTTAAACAAAGAGAGTTTTGCCACTTCCTCAGCCAAAAAATGCTTAAACAAATAAGTCACTCAAAGCAAGTAAAATTCTTCCTCACCGTAATATTGGCAGAGCTGTACTACCATTTCCACATCCAACCTCCAAAACTGTCGAGCATTCCCCGCAACAGGCTAGCTCAGGGAATTCCTTAAGCAAGTACCGCCGCTCCTACATGGAAGAAATTATGTTTAAGAAAAGACATAAAGCGGAATATAGGTTTTTCAAACAGTTAACAGAAACGCTTGTTCTTGCTGCAACTGCCGATCAGGTCAACACAAGAATACCTACATATGCAACCAAAACAAGCAGATGATGACTACTTGTCTTGAAAGATAATAACATGAAAATGTCATTTGAAGCAAAATGAATGAGTTTAGAAATTAGAAGCAGAGAAGAATAGCCAAAGCAGTAGCAGTTAGAGAATGCCCCAGCTCTCATTCTAGTTGAGATGAGAAAAATAGTCCTTTTATTTTCTTTTTCTTTTTGAACAAGAAATTATCAGTTTAAACTCGCTATATGTTCTTTTTGATAAGGAACTCGCTATAAGTTCTTATGGTACAAAAGCATAGAATACATTTTTGTACCAAGTTCTAGTAGTTGAACTGCGGTAGTGGTGACAGAAGAAGCCAATTTTTTTAAACCACACTCATGTGTTCTATTTAGATTGACTTCGGAAAGAGCAGCATTCTTTTTCCCCTTAGCCACCATTTAGTTTCTCACCACTATTGAAGAAAGGACTCCGAAAGATATCTACTAAGTTCAATTCTTTGTCAATTATCTAATACATCAAAACTCCTAGTCCCATAAAATAGCACTAAACTCGAACCTCAAAATTAGATGTCTTGGACTTCGCACCTAAGGACTTGAGATTGAAACCCTGCTAACTTAGCTACAAAAGCTTGCTTCCAATCCTATAGACCTTGGACCTAATGTGTGTAACTCGCAAGACACCGCAGGAGGCCTCATGGATTAATTTTCATTGCTCAAGTCCAAAGAGGCTCTAGTAAGAGAAGGGTGAAATAGAGAGCTTTCTGAGAAGACTTTAGCATATTGCTAACCATGTGAGCGGAGAGCATGCTTTCATTTGAAGTCTGTTGTAGAGAGATTTGGCTGTGAAAGAAATGTTCTACAAGAGATACAAAGTCAACCATTCAAGTGTAGCTTGTTGGCCAAGATAGGCAACATCAAACCCTTGATTTGTACGCATACTTTGTTTTGTGGACTAGGTCTTTTATATGGTCTAAAACTTTAGATTTACATCACTGAGTTAAGTTGGCGCCCACAATCCTAAACCCTTTTAAGAGTGAGAAAAAAGGCACTAGTTCGGTCATTCACACAACCCCTAGAGGTCATGGGAATGAGCTCTTAATTATTCCTTTGAAGTATGACACTTCCCCTTCTAGTGTTTCACTTCCTCAGTCTAGTATGCAGGTCCCATACCTTAGCTTCCTTGTTGTTGTGTCCATATTTTAGCTTTTAGTATTAGCTTCCTACTATACCTCTTTGTCATTGGTGTTATGTAATACCTCTATTTTATAGCTCCTCAAATCATACCTTTCATGTCATTCCTCCTCATACCATTCCTCTCATATCGCAGCCCCTTGTATCATATTTCTCAAGTCATAGTTCCTCATACCAGTACCAATTCATCGTAGTTTATGCAACGTTAAAGTTAGACATGGTAGAAGGAAATTAGAATTTGCAAGGTTCTCAACATTATAGGTAAAGGTGCTTTCAGTGAGCTAAGAGGTTCAGATATTGGGATGAGATTTGTATGGGGTGAATCTGTTTAAGATAGAAGAAAAATGGAGCTCAAAGCTCTGGAGATGAGCTCCGCTATGGATGCACACCAAAGAGAGAAAGGAGCAAAGAAAGATGGTTGTAAAAGGTTGGTATAGTCGGTGGGGTGCATAGTCGGGAGAAAATGAAAATCATGGAGCTTGGAGCTCCGTGGTCGACTTTAGCCACTGTGTTTCAACAATCAACTTCAAAACTACTTCCAAATTTAGAAACTTCTTTTTGGATATGAAAGTGGTTGCATCAGCTAGTAGCGGAGTTTATAGTTAAGTATGGTTGGTCCACTTGTGGACTCAAATTTAGAAACTTCTTTTTGGATATGAAAGTGGTTGCATCAGTTAGTAGCGGAGTTTATAGTTAAGTATGGTTGGTCCACTTGTGGGCTCAAAATCATAAGCCAACTCACCTTAACTTTTGGGTTGATTAGACTTTAGCTCACAGAGCTTACTATGAGCATCATCCTAGGGACAGGTGTTTATCTATCTCTAGAAGAACATTCCTACAATCCTACTATAGCTCAAATTATGAGGTTCAAATTCCAAACTTTCTTTACCACTGACAAACACTGTTGGCAAATGCACCAACTCGGTTCCCACGTCTATGGCTATTATTGCACATTTAACTAATGATCTGTGACAAGCAATCACTTTTCTCTTAGAATTACTAAACTTCAAATATTTCAGGAAAATCTCGGCTTTCTGCCACTTCTCTTACGCAAGAGAAGCAACCCCATTAATTAAGTGTACAAATTTAACTATTTTGATCTTTAACAAGCAATCATTTTCCAATTAAAACTACTAAAGTTCAAATCATTAAATAAAATCTCGGCTTTCTGTCACTTCCCTAACTCAAGACAAACAACCACATTAACAAAGTTTACAAATTTAACCAAGTTAAGAAACAAAATATGCAAATGCAAGATCAGTACACTATCAACAGCAACCAATTTCCATAAAAATTATAAAGTTAAAAACTTTCAGGAAAATCATGGCTTTCTGCCACTTCTCCAACGCAAGAAAAACAACCACATTAATAATGTTTACAAATTTAACCAAGTTAAGAAACAAAATATACAAATGCAAGCTCAGGATACTATAAACAGAAACAGTGAATATTAGTTACCTTGAAGAATTTGCCAGTGGAATTCTGGAGATTGTGGAAGTTGTTCCATGCTTCAGAATCTTCTGAAGTAGAAAGGGTATGTTGATTTTGGGGAAAAGGAAGCAAGTGGTGGACAAGAGAAGGATCGTTTTCGATCTCGTGCCGAAGTTGGTCCCATTCAAAGTCTTTGCTATAGTAGTTTTCTGCTGCTGCCTTAGTAATTTCTCCTTCCTCTCTTGGTTCCATTAATCTCCCCTTGTTTCTCCTCTCTCTCTCTCTCTCTCTCTCTCTCGACTCTTGTTTCAGAAATATGGCTGCGCTACTCAACTTCCACCCCACTCTTTGGTTAAAACTTACAACGACCCAAAAGTTTTGTTAAGGGTGTTACTTTGGTCCAAGGTGCTTGTGTACACCCACTGATTTTACGGTGTGCCTCACACAACTGACATTAGTTATGTCATGTATGAGGCTTCTTTTTATCTCACATATTCGTGGACTCGTATCTTACATATTTTGGTCCATAAAATTATGAGACAAAAAAGAGGCATCACACAACTAATGTCAGTTGTGTGAGATAAAAAATAAATTTTTTCGTATACACCAAATCACATTCATTTGTGATTATTAAGTAATAAGTTAAAATACGTGTTAATCAACTATAATTAAGTGATGAATATACATGACATATATTCTGTATTTATTAATTTTTTGTAAACATGAATGTGCTTCAATTTTTTTGTAAGATGATAATTGACTAGGTGTGACATCAATGTGATTTAAATCTTTATCAATGGCTTGTGGATTAGGTGTGAATTGTAATTAAGAATCTGTTTGGATTAGCTGATTTGAAGTAGCTGATAAGCATTAGGTGCTGAAAAATATTTTTAAGTGCTGAAATTGATTTAATAAATAAGCACTTACGTGTTTGGATACAAGTGCTGAAATTGATAATAATTTGCTGCAGTATTTGATAAAAAAGTGTTGATAAAATCTTTTTCTGTTAAAATGACTTGAATAACCTTAGAACTGTTTACACTTATAAGCAGAGGCGGATCCAGGATTTGATGGTTACGGGTGCCACTCAGGAGCGAATGCACATTTATCGAAGCAGTGTCAGGCGACACCACTTCGTGAATTCTTTTGCTAAATATATGTATTAATACTGCGAGGAAGCGGATAAGTAGGAAAAAATGACATCACTTGACATAATTTGTCTCTTGGTATATCAGTTATGTGCTTGATTTTGCTCTAAGAGGTTAGAGGTTCAAACCTCAACTAGCACCTCTTTTTTTCTTTTTGTAAATATTTGAGAGAATCTATGCGGTTAAAAATTGTGATGAAATATAATTTAATTCAGTACTTTTCTGACTTAAGACTCAACAAAACCAATAGACTAAAGTCATTTCTTGTCTAGAAGTATGATAATTAAAGTTATTATTCCCGTTCTTTTATAAATTTTGACACCGCTTATAAAAAATCGATGAATGTCCATGGTGCCACTGCTTTTAATGCAAACCGGCTATAATGAAGAGATTGAACTCGGGTATACATTTTGGTCGGTTCGATCTATTTTTGATTAATTCGGTTCGGTTCAGTTTTGTCCATTTTGAATTAATTCAATTCAATTTAAAAGATTGTTTTATGCATAAATGAATATGTGATCACAAAATCGAATAAGTTCTATCCAATTCGGTCTAATTCTCTAGGTTTAAATTCAACTAATATGATTAAAAAATATTTTTTAAAAATAAAATTTTAAATTAGAAAATACATCACTTCAATCTACGTATAGCTCGATTAATATTATGTCTTTGATGTATCACTCTAGTTTCTAAAACTAATAAAATAACATTAGATGGATAAAAAGAGGAAATGATTAAAATCACATTCAAATAAAATGAAGATCTAGAAAAAGAAAAAGGAAGCAAATATACAATTTAAATAAATAATAAAAGGGAGATTGTACAAAATAGAGTAAATAACTGAGGTGAAGAAATTAAAAGAATTTAAAAGAAAGAACATAACAGCAAAGCAGCTAGGACTTCAATGTGGAGTTTCAGTGCTTTAACTATGGCACCTACAGTCATTCCGTTACTTGGGGTGCCACTCTTTATATATGTTCAATAATTTGAGGAAAATACTAGTACGTATATACGATTTTACTCGAGCGACCGGGTGGCGTACCATCCCCAAGCCCCTACATAGATCTGCCCCTGCTTATAAGGGCGTAATTTCTTCAAAATTTTAGATTGCAAATCGATTCAACTACAAAATATTCTATTTATCATTTTATTTTAAATACAACCGCAATTAAATAAGATAATTTTTATGATAAATATAATTTATTTTATGATAAGCATATAATCATAAGTTATAATAATTAATAAATTGACAAAAGTTTCTCAGTAAAAAAAAACCTAAATAGGATAATATATTTGAAGAGAAACAATGTCTTCATCACCACAACACTTTGAAACCAATACACTAAAAATTTGATATGTCCTCGTTTATTACATACAGTTCAAAGATTAATACAAAATCACATAGATACAAATATGCAAAGGAATAGAGAATTTGCTTACCTCAAATAGTCAATGAGAATTGCAAACTTGAAGAGACATGGGGTTTAGGTTGAAAAAATATGTGAGACAATGAGTATCGATGTAGGAGTTTTATTTTGAAAAGGAATATTTTAAGGATAAAATAGTAAAAATCTTGGCCAAACTTAAAGTGCTTATAAGCTAAAAATCCATAAGCTGGGGGTGACCAACTTATGGCTTTTGGTTTATAAGCACTTTTAACTTTACCAAACGCGTAAATAAATCGAAAAATGCTTATAAGCTAGTTTGACCAGCTTATAAGCTTAGCCAAACATCCTCTAAGTCTTTTTGTTTTTCTTCTTTCCTCTTTCAATACCTATATACTTATAAAAGTCCAAATAAAGAGTAACACACTAAGGTAGTTGTGGCAAAATGGATAGAAAAAATAATTATCCATCCATATTATTTTGAAAATGGGTCGGATAATAAATTTTTTAAAAATGGGTTAAAATATAGATATGATCCATATTATCCACTTAAAAATAGATACTTAATGGATAACCAATAGGTTTAACTTTTACCTTTGCAAAGACTCAAATTTGGGAGACTAGAAATTCTCTCGAAAGTGATCACATTCAAGAAGCGACCATCGGTTAACCCTTTTTTTTAATCCTTATTAAATATGGGCATGTCAAATATTTTATTCGTTTTTGCATTATCCGTTTTCGATCCGCCTATATCTAACCAGACCCGTCCGTTTGCCACTCCTTTACTGAGGGGATGGTGATAGGGTGTGTGATAAGGGACCTTAAAAGAAGTGGATTAAAAGAAACTTGTAGTCTTAAATATGCCATTAACATTTGTGACAATAAAAATTTCTCAATAAGAGTAAAAGAGACAGTTTAAAGTTTAATTATATAAATGTGGCATTCCTTTTAGAAGGAATGAACAAGGAAATGCATTTGGTTGAAAAAGAATCATCTTTTTTATCGAATAAAACTTCTAAAAACTTTAGTAAAAGGTAATAAAATTGGAAACCAAAACTAAACAAAGTGCCAGGAGACAATTTTCAAGCATAAGCCTGTCATATGGATTAATTGAGATCAGAAGAGATCATGTGTGAGGAATAAGTATAAAAGCTTACAAGTCCTCTTCAAATCAGTAACATTCTCCTTGTTTCTTTGGAAAAAAATGATGGAATCCATACATCTTACATATCCCCACTTCAACATAAGCCAAGAACTGAAAATTTGCAGGCTGACCTATATAGTTACATAGTGGAAACTACATGGTTAGGAAGAAGCTGGTTTCATCTTAACAAAGAAGTAATGTAATGCTCTATCTCTCTATATTGGTATGATTAACGCTGCCCGATCTCCGGCTCCTGCTGTTTTCCAGGACCATTTTTTAGGTTTGTTTTCACCATTAGTAGTACTATTACCTCACAAGCCATCGACACCACCCCGTTGAAGGACTCTTTGAAGTTCATCAGCCAAGCCTTGTAAGAGAACAGGTTTCCTTATTAGACCATTCATTCCAACCTGTAGGCATCTTTCCCATACATGTTCCTCTGAACTTGCGGTTAAGGCTATGATCAACGGCCAACTACGGCTGCGAAATTTGCGCACTCTCAATGCCACTTCAAATCCATCCATTTCTGGCATTTGAAGATCCAAAACGACAACTTGAAAGGTTGTTAATGGAGGACCTAGTGCATTTAGGCATTGAAAACCAGTTGAAACAGCAGTTACTTGGCAACCTAGTTTTTCTAGCAGCTTTCTTGTTACCAGTCTATTTACATCATCGTCGTCCGCGAGGAGTACATTTAGGCCTCTGAACATTGTGCTGGAAATTGGTTGCTCCAAAGGATTTCTATATTCAAACATGCGTTTCCTAAAAGACGACTGTTTTTGAAATCTGAGGATAAGAGTCATCCCTTGTGCGTGGCCCTGCGCGTTCGAAGACATCCATATATTTCCCTGCATCATCTGGAAATTTTATGCAAAAAAACATGCAGGTCAGAGTAAGCAATGTGGTGATCCAGATATTACTTAATCACATTCATGAGCAACTTACTGCTTCAGATAGCAGAGGTAAGATCCAGAAAGAAAAGAACAAAAAATTTCTTGCCTGGATTATTTATTAGTATCATATGCAGCATCTAGAAACTTATATGCAATGAAGAAAAAAAAAAACAAGAGAATATAATCAATTCGAAGGATGAAACCTCATACCAAAGGAGAAAAGGCCGTGTTCAGACTAGTTTCAGCCATGGTGGGTGATTGTTAAAAGTAACAAAAGCACACTACAATGACATTTCACAACTTTAAAATTGAAAAACATAGATGTCATAATCTCAAAATCACATGATCTGTAGTCACACCGGCAAAAATCAACTTGAACAATCAGTTGATTCAGATATTTCTACAAGGTCACTGAAAGCACTCCTCGATCTTATGACATCCGAAACACTAAATTTCCAAACTTCCAATACTAAAATTAAAGGTAAACGGCAATATGTACCGATGTTGTCTGCAGAAGCCCGAGGTTGAAAGGAGTACCAATTGCGCTGGAAGTTAAGATACAAAGACAATGAAGGTATATCTTAAACCCCAGTCAGGATGAGTAATTTATCGTGTGAGTATTAAACGGTAGTATACACCATTTCAAAGTCATAGGCTACTTCTCACATTACACCTAAACATCGAAAAATTCAGCCCGGAAGCTCAACTAGTGAATATTCTTCTTCAATATTCCTATTTGGCTGATTAAACATAAACAAATACAAGTAAGGAGTCCCAATCTATCTCACCCATTAAGGCTCTAAAGCAACTTGATAGAGCCAGGATTTAAAGTTTATGGGTTCAGGATTCCAGTCAAATTTAAATTACTGGGTTCATTAATAATTTCTACACACCAATGAATGTCGACAAATACAGGGCTTGGACCAAAGTTACTGGGTTTGGCCGAACCCATAACCAAAACACTAGCTCCGCCCCTGGGCAGGTAGCATTTACTCAATGCATTTGCTGGAACTTCTGATAAGTTCTGCCAATATTTTCATCAATAGAAGAAATCCAGAACTTTCCCTGCTCAATTTTGGAATTAGTTAGGAGACATGACGTCAAGACCACAAACCAGCAAAAACCAACCCATTGGACTCAACTAAATTGAAGCCAACTTCTTTATCTGGATGCTTAAGCACACATCTTTCTTCTCATATCCCTCCCCCCCCCCCCCCCCAAAAAAAAAAAAAAAAAAAACCTCCCTCCCACCCTCTCACACACAAAAATCTGTTGCATGAAGATGTGCAGTTTTACATATCTATTTAGGTTATTATCTGAATAAAGATGCTTGTGTGTAGTTTCGCATTAGGAACTAAAGAGAAGCTAACTTAAATGTTACCTATTTAAGAGAACTCACTACTATTCTCTATTCTTATCAGGATAAGAATGGCTTACATGGTATTTTTGGTAGTCGGTTCTAGATCTCTCCTATTTGGCTATTTCAATTTTATTTAGAGGTAAAACAAATTTCAGAAGAAACTTCAAAAAAATCTAGTATTCTCGAGTGATGAGGCTTCGACAACTGCATAAACTTTCTCCCTACAAAATACTTCCATTAGAAGATAAGCACAAAGAGGTTGAATGCCAGCATAATATGAACATATGGAACATTTGGCAGTTAATATGTACACTTGACATCTCTCCAGCATATTGCGGCCTAGAAACCTCTTAAGCTAATCCTTTTACAAATGAAGAGTACTTAAAGAACCATCTTCCACACAAGAAGAAGTCCTCAAGCTGCATCTTGTTCTCTGAGATTTCAGCAACCCGGTGGTCAATAAGAAAAAAAGGGGACCTACATTTTCATTAAATCATTCTATCAAATAGTTTAGCAAAAAAGTCTGAGTTGGAAGCCTTGTTAGCCATCCATTTATAATCATTAACTCGAGTTCCTCCTTAAAAGAATTTTCTTTCTGGGTTACTAAGTGGGTGATCTTAACAAAAACTTGAACCTCAAGGGAGCAGACCGATCCTTCACATTCTACGCATCAATACCAAACAAGTTGGGGTCGGCAATATGAATCCTCATTCCTTTCATTTAGCTCAACTCATATCAGATCCTTCACATTCAACCTTTTTTTAAGAAGACAGTTTGGCATTTGTTGGCAACCTTCGGAAGACATCAGTCCTCCCCAGACCCCATTTATGGGATCAAACTGGGTTTGTTGTTGTTGTTGCTTCAGAAGACATCAGTCCTCCTCTGACCATTTTATGGAAATTTTTTGAAATGGTCAACTCCTCCGACCATCTTATTTTATGCATTTCCCACTTTAGGATGTTTTAAATGTTTAGCACACTTCTATCAATCGCCACATTTTATGCACCATTCACAAGTCTCAAATTTTATTAAACAATCTAAAGTTAAGAGTGTGATTTGTATTTTTTAACATTAGATTACTTCCACACGTACTGACTATACTATGTTCCTCTACCACGATAAATATAGTATGCAACTCAGAGTTGCCCCTAAATCTCCAAGCAAATTCAAATTCAATACCTAAACACAGACACACATTCCAGCATGTACGAATTCACTACAGGCCATGAACATTACTTCTTATAGATGTTCAAGAACTATAATTATCTACAGATAACTACTAACTAAATCAGGAAAACAACATGTATTCTAACCTGGACAAGCTTTTTGCACATGCTGAAACTCAAACCCTCTGTTACCTCCTTGCTATTATGCCTACTTCCACCAAAGTGAATGGTGGAGATTGAGCTATCTGATTGAGTGCCTTCAAGACTAACCTCAATTTCAAATTTTATAGTCACATATTCATCTGTCGCGTTTGCTCTTCTTGTTCCCCAAACTTTGTCATTCCCACCATCTGCTCCAGTCTCTATAACCACTCTGAACACAACAGAGCCTTTTCCGACACTGACGTTTAATAAATGTCCAACCATATGCAGCAAAACTTGAAACGTTCTCTTTTCATCGCCCATCACCTGATTAGGCAAAGAAGTCGGAACATCCGTAGAAAACCCAAACCCCTTGTAAACGCACAAGCACTTAACAAGACAAGAGGCCTCCCTGACCAGTAAATGCAACTGAAACGGCCTCATTTCTACTGGGAACCGTCCGTCATCTTTGGCCGATATCTCCATCGCATCATTTATTAACGTCGAGAGAACAGTGCTTGTTTTCACCATTGTCTCAACAATAATCTTCTGGTCAGCGCTTGATTTCTCATCTTGAAATATGGAGAGCAAACCCAAAATTGAGTGCATCGGCCGCCTCATCCCATTGTTCATCACCTTCTGAAACGAAGCTCTTGCCTGGCTTGCCTTCATAGCGTTCTCTTTAGCCTTCTGCAGCACACGATTCCTCATTTCTAGCTTCTCCCTCATTGTCTGAGACTCTTCAAGCACAGTGGCATGTGATAATGCCACGGCCACCTGATCAGCAACTACTTCTACTATCTCCATCTCATTATAGCTCCAGACTCTACCGTCAGCACTCGAAAGTACCAACACTAAAATGGCGTAACGAGTGTCAACCAACTCTGGAGTCCCACCTTTGAAGTCCGATGCACGAAGCAATGGCATCCGAATTACTGCAACAGCACATGGTTCACCAGATCCTCCACTGCTCGAAACTGCAAGAACCGAATCTTGCCTCAGTATCCTTACCCCCTTGTTCTTTGTTATCTCTAACACATCCGGATCATTAATTGGGAGCGAACGATGAGATTCTGCTGCAGAACTAGGGCTTAACTCATGTGTCAAGTTCATTTGTGACCTACTTTCATTTGGCATCCAAACTGCACAATTCTGCAGCTTCAATGTTTTCGAAAGTTCAACCAGAGTAGTGTACAATATTGTGTGCTTATCAAGTGACTTCCTAATTTCTTGCGTCAACATACGGACGTGCATGCTTGCCTCAGTTTGTTTCTTCATAATAACAACCTCTTGATCTAGCTCTAAAACATTCTGTGCCAAGAACAATTCTCTGACTTTTATCTTAAGGAGAAGAGGGAACAGAGTCAAAAGGGTAATTGCAGTTGCACAAGAGACAAGGGCAGTAAGGATTTTGGCAACTGTTAGGGACAATATCAATTGAAATGAAGGGTGAGGACCATAAGTCCATCCATTGAGCAAATGTGTCAATCCACAAAGAACTATAAACAACACGAATTCGACTAGAACCCATTTAAAAGGAAGATTGGAGCGGCTAATGAAGTAAAGCAACTCAAGAGGGATTGAAAAGTAAGCAACAGCAATAAAGAAGTCACTCACTTTTTGGCACTCTAAAATGGTACTTATGCTCCAAAAACCATCTTCATCACAGCAACCAAAGAGTTCGTTATCATTAGCTGAAACAGATATAATGACCAAAGAAATCAACAGTCCCAAAAACAACCACCTTAACATTGCCAACATCTTAATCCCTCTTTCAGTCCATCCACTAGGCAATCTTGAAATATCAACTGAATTAAGATGAGAGCAGAACAACCATTGGACTAATGACCAAGTTCCTAGAATGAGATCTCATTGGCTCAAAGCCTTATTCTCAGATAATATAAGCCCCCAATATAAAAATAATAAAAATGATCTGTCACATGTCTAGATCTAACCTACATACATGCTTAAAGATCTAGCACACCCTTTTGACCCAAGTCCCAAAATTTTCAATTAAATTAAAATTCATCAAACTATTCTTCTCTCAGTAAGTTCTTTCCTAGATTTTCTTCTGTACACTAAGCAAAATGAAACCCCAAATATTTTTTTGAAAAACTAGTAAAAGAGCATCAAAGTTCTAATCTTGAGCTAAAATCTGGAGAGAAAAAAATGATGTTGAAGAAAAAAAAAAAAGCACCTTCCTCTGGAGATTTAAGCTCCACAGGAAATTCTTTGTATAACAGAAAAGTTGGTACTGTTTTCAAGAATCTTTAACCAATTTCCTCAATACAAGAAAACCCAAAAAAATATCTTAAAAGGAACTTAATTGCATAGAAATGAAAGTAGGAAGGTGAAAAGTAGGTAACTTTGATCTCAAAATGATACCAACAAAACAAAAGGACGCAATCCCTCTTACCAAAATGCCACCTTTTGAAATGGCAAACACCTAAAAACACTTGTCAAAGCCACCAAGGTTAGTTAAACCTACAACACACAAAATCAAGAAAACCCAAAAAATTGACCCCCTTATTACTATTTCAGCTAAGACTAAAACCCCAGTACTAATTAGATTCTTTGACTCATTGTTGAAGAAAAAAGACACCACCTTTACCCCTTTTTCAATGAGAAAAATTGGTCTACTCGTTTTGAAGAAAAAAGAATGAGTAAAGCAAGATCAAGAAAAGAGGAAAATTCCAATAAATTTCTTTATTTATTTATTTGCATACTTATATTAATTTAAGTTTTTTAGGGTCCACAAAGCTTACATGAAGAGAACCTAGACGTTCTCAATCCATGTCACTGTCTGTCAATCACAACAAGGCTCTAAAATAGAGTAAACTAAAAAGTGCTTTTTGCAAAATCACATTTTTTTATGTGCAGTTCTTTTCTGAAGTTATCTCCTATTTTTTGGGTGTATATGTACAGTTATGTGGACACCATACTGGGGTTAATCTGACGGCATTAATTTAATGTACTAATTTGCCTAGCAATTTGTGTTTAAAAATTAAAAATCGTATGCAATGAATTCGCAATCTTGACCATTAGGCAGTATGCTGTGGCTTGTGACGGTTGATCACTTTTGCCTCATTATTTTTGAGCTATCAACTTCCACAATTTATTGGTGTGATTAATTTAATTTTGAGAATAAAAAGATCCGTTAAATGAGTAAGTAGCGTTTGGACATAAAATTTATAGTAATTTTTTAAAAAAAAATAGTATTTGAAGTAACTCTCTCCCTATCAAAAGTTCTATAATTTCGTTGTTCGGTTAATGATGAAAAAACTTTATCATTTCATTAAGCCCCCAATAATTTGATTAGTGAACTAGTTAGTTGAGCTGACTCAAATTTTCGTAGCTCAAGTAGAAGTAAATAAATTTTATCATCTCGTTACACCCTTTTAGCTTAATCAATGAACTAACTCAGTTGAATTAATTATGTTTTTGCCTCATTAAAATCATCTTAAAATCATGCAATGATGATTGAGATAGAGTGTATACTTTCCACGTGATTTACACAAATAGGACTATTCCGCACTATTGTTAAACTTTTGTCCAATTTAAAAAGTTTGTATAAAAATGGCTTCGGGTTATAATTTTGGTGTACAAGTTTTTGCCGGATTTATAAAACTTGTCTTGTTCACAAGTTATGTTAGACGAAGCACTAGTTTGGTACAAATTATTTTCAAGATTTAACGTTTAGGTAAAACTTGACTTATTTCACAAGTTAACACGATCGGGCATAACTTTGTTCTATTTACAGAATTTGTCTATATTGTTCAATTATTCACATTTTTTATTAAACTATTTATATCATTCAATACTTATTATCAGTCTAGCAACGTTAATTTCATCATCTACACTAAATAACTACTTCTATCTAGTTCAAGCACGATGTATTAGAAATCAACACCGGATTTGGAGCAAAAAATGAGGGAAAAAATCAGAATCTAAAATACCCGACAATAATAAGAAGAAGAAAAATCAACACGACAAATATGCAACAAAAAATAGAGAGAAAAATCAAGAGAAGATGGAGTGAGGAGTAAGAAACGAGAATATATGATAGGGTTAATTACATTACTCAGTTTCGAATACATCCTATATATTATAAAATCAAACACTTGCACCACTAATAATAAACAAATCTACACTTACACTCCCTATGAGTAATGCATGTTAAAATATACTTAAAAGATAAATTGTAAATAAAAAGCTTTATGTATTTATTTTTATGAAATTTGAAAAAAGGATAAACATTTTTGTTGAAAATCTTGTTCATGCCTTTGATTAAAAAGAAAATAAATATTCTTTGAAATATATTCTTTAAAAAATATTAGATAGAAGAATAACCAAAATTACATAACTAAGATAACTAGAATTTGTACTTATTTGGCAAAATATTTTTATCTTTCGAAACTCTTAAATATGATGATATCATCGTTATTTTTCTAAAAATATTTAAACCTATTATATAATGAAAATTCTACACAAATAAAACTTCACATAAATAAGTAAATTTAAGATAATTTTGAAACAGAAGTAAATTTTATAATCATATTTTAATGTATTCAGTTCCGGTTCTCACTACATGGGTGTGCGTAGGATTTTCATAGTATAATGATCTAAGTGTTTGATTTCAAAATATAAAGAGTGTCGAAACTAAATTATATTATAGGATCGTGTTTAGTGTAATTAACTCTATATGGTGTACATAAAAAATGCTCACGTAAAATAAAATAAAGTTTGAGCTAAATCACATAGAAAAATCGGAGGAGGAGGAGGAGGCGTTGAATCAATATTTTCAAGATTTTTAAAAATGATGACAAAAATTAACCGACACCCTGTGAAATTAATAACGTTAATTTATGTCTACTGCACTATCTAAAAGTGGGGGTAATTAGTCAAGGTCAAAAAAATATATCATTCGCTTATTTGACAAGATCAATTCACCTTTCTAAATTCTTGGTATTAATCAATGCTTTACCACATATTATTTGCCTAATCTACTTTGTTGAGTGAGAAAATGAGGTGAATAATTCGAGCATTCTTGTACAATTAGCAACCAATGCCTATTTTTAATTTTAAGTACAAAAAAACTTATTTGAATTTTCTTTATTAATAAGTTTCTTACATTAGTTTAAAAAAATCAATTCGATAGTAGTGGTTTCACAGCTAATTCAACTAGTTCTACGCGATTCAAATTATGATTTCTTAGTTATAGATGTCGTTTTGAAAACGAACTACCGATATTTTTTCAAATCATATTCCAATTTAAATTCCATTTTAATGCACAACAATATCATTTTCCACCTTCTTTTTAAATAGTAGCAACAAATCAAATGTCGCCTAAAAGTGATTTTACGAAAATCGTGCCTTTTCTCAAAATTAAATAGTTGAGTAGCTGAACAAATATATTATTTTACTTTAAATAAGTAGAAATCTTTCTTCAAAATTACTAATATCAAACTTTTCCTACACTAAGAAGTAAGTACTAATTCATCTTTAAAAGTCGTTGAGTATTAGCGTATATTGATCTTTTTACTCGATAACGTTATTCTGTATTTACAGTTAGCATAAGAATCTTTTTCGCTTATCTAAAGTTATATAAAACTTTTTTTTGTATTCAGCAAACAATGGAGAAGTCTCATAGAGCTTTAAGTAGGGGCAAACCCGAAATCCGAATTTTTTAGATTTTTGGTTTAAATTTTCGGATTACGGATTGGATTTTGAATTTTGAATTTAATTTTTAAAAATTTTAGATTTCGGATTGGATATTGGATTTGGTACTTCGAATTTTTGGATATCCGAAATTCTTATACTTTATATTTAGTCCATTATCCATACGTCAATAGTAATAAGTTCAATACACTACCTGAAACAAACAGAGATTCGAATAGCACAAACCACAACCAATAAACTTGATAGTTGTATTCCTCAACAGAAATTACAAGGAACTGAATGCTTGAAAGGGAAATTACTGGAAATTAACATAGAAGAAGGAGATGAGAGACTAGAAGAAGGGGATGGGAATTACAGACTTCACATAACAAATTGCTTGCCTAATACACTATTCTTCCTGTTATTTATACTAAACCTTGCACCAGTCCTCTTCACGTCTTTCTCCCCTTGCCTTGCACCACAAAATCCGCTACCTTCTTTGAAGACTGCCTCACGCGTTTGCTTCTCCTCAAAACAGACTGATGTGGAATCACGTGGGCCTCTGCTGAATCAGCATCCACATCAGCATCCACGTTCGTTGTATCATTCACAACACTACCCAAGATATTATCTCATATATTCAATATTAATTACTAAATTACTGTCAGAATACTTTCTATTTGGACATGATTTTAACTATTTTTACTTCTTATCGCCGTATTAGTGTCTCTATTCTTTTTTTTATTTTATAATAATCTCATTATTTGCTTCATTTGGATGATTGCGATAAAAATAAAAAACTTTTCAAGCAATTTAACATGAGTGCTTCATTTGGATATTCATTTTTTATAAAAAGAACAAACATCTCAACTTATAAGTTCAAAATCGAAAATTCAAAATATCCAAACCGATTAATCCGAACTTAAAAAATCCAAGATTGTCATTTCTTCAATCCAAAAACTGAAAATCCAAACCGAAATATTCATATGCAATCCGAATTGCCCGAACGCCCACTCCTAACTTTAAATAATATCCGTCGATTAACTTATTTTTTTATCTATATTAAATATGATCGTATCGAATATTTTATTTATTTTTATCTAATTCATTTTTAACCTGCCCTTGTTCCTTAATTTGGAAAAAAGCTTATATTCTACATAGTTCTATACTTCTATTCTAGTTGACAAACAAAAATATCATGTGAGCGGACACGTAGTCGTAGACCAAGGTGGAAAAGACATACTACAAATTAGGAAAAGTACTGTTGGAACTACAATATCAATATTGTCCTTTTCTTCCCAATTAAAGATATCTTCAAATCAAAGGCTTTATATAGCTTTGAGTTTGTAAAATCACAAGCGGTGGCCAATGAGGGTTTTGGCTGAGCACGTGAATTTTAGAAGAGAAAGAGTAAGCCAAGAATAGAAACTTCGACAGTGACAAATACCATTTATTTATTATTTCATAATAACTCTACATGTTGCGTCAATTTTTGGTCCATGTATATCTCCCCACTATTAATTTCCGCATAATTAATCTTGAGGAATTTTCATAATGCATTACAGTTTAGAGATTAATTATTATGTATTACTATAATTTAGCTAATTAGCATTCATAATTATTGTTACGAACTTGTATTACTTATATAAGTTCGCGCAATGAATAATATAAGAATACAGAAGAATAGAATATTTTTATTGAAAGTCGAACTCAAAACCTCCGCTTACTAAGTTGGTGCTCTAACCAAATGAGCTACGAGAACTTGCTGCTCTTTTGTTTCAATTCAAAATAATTGATCTTTTATTTTAGTACTACAAGTGAATTTGCTATAAAATTCAAATATGCTATAAGTAGTAATTTTCTAAAAGAATAGCTACGAATAGTAAATATATCGAATATGTTTGCTACCTCGCATAATTTTTCTAATAACTTTTGGCGCAAGAGCCTAAGCCCAAGACAGTGGAGTTAAGCTAGAGTGTTCAAATTCCATTAGCAGCGTAATATTTCATTTCCCCTCTCCCTTTCTTGATTTTAGGGCCTTAGGGGTGTCAATGGTTCCGTTCGGTTGGTTATTTTATAAAATTTATATCATACCAATTTTTTGGTTATTTTATTATGTATAATCAAAATTAGACTTTTAGAAACCGTACTAATCATGTCGGTTTCTCTTCGGTATCAGTGCAGTTCGGTTAATTTTCGGTATTTTTTTAAAATATCATTTAAAAGTCACTAGTAGAAGTAAAATGCAATAACATACGTACTTTTATAGAACTTAGCAAAACTTTCTAAATATTTTTACTATTTAAAGGGTGATGAATTAAGAAAACATGAAAGAAGGCCAAAGTATAGATCCATCAAATATAAAAGAAATTAAGCAAAGGTAAAAAAAAATATATAAAATCACATGAGCGAAAAGATATTAAGCAAGCTGAGACTCAAGAATAAAGTGTATAGAAGATTAAATATTCGAAAATATAAATTTAAATCATACCAAATGAAACATATTCAATACATTATAGTTTGCTACTTATAATGGCTAGAATACCTTCTATCTTGCTAGTGAATATGTTGGAAATAGTTTAGTTTCAATATGAGTAGTACAGTAGGTTTGGGAACTAGGATTTTGAGTTTAATTATGTGATGACCCAAAATGTCATCTTTTAAATTTAATAATTAATTCTGTATTCCATGACCTCAAAATCACTATTTATCATTCCTCGACTTGCGTGCACAGTTCGTAAAATTTTCCAAAAAATTTTTATGTGAAAAATGGATTAAAATGTGAATTAGAGCTTTAAAACTCAAATAAGTTGACTTAGGTCAACATTTTGAGCAAACGGACTCGGATCAGTATTTTGACAGTTTCGACAGGTCCGTATCGTGATTTGGGACTTGGGCGTATGCTCGGAATCAAATTCCGAGGTCCCTAGCGCGAGATATGAAATTTTGATAAAAAATTAAAAGTTTAAGTTTAAATAGTGACCAGATGTCGAATTATGTGCAAACGACCCTGGAATAGAATTTTGATGATTCAAACAGCTCCGTATAGTGATTTTGGACTTAGGAGCGTGATCGAAATTTTATTTGGAAGTCCGTTGTGAAATTGGGTTTGAAATGACTAAAATAGAAATTTAAGTTTGGAAGTTTAACCGGGGAGTTGACTTTTTGATATCGGGGTCGGAATCCAGTTTCGAATTTTCATAGCTCAGTTATGTCATTTATGACTTGCATGCAAAATTTGAGATCAATCGGACTTGATTTGATATGTTTCGGCGTCGTTTGTAGAAATTGGAAGTTTCAAAGTTCAATAGACTTGAATCTATGTGTGATTCGTGTTTTAGTATTGTTGGATGTGATTTGAAAACTCGACTAAGTCCATATGATATTTTATGACTTATTGGTATATTTTGCTGAGGTCCCGAGGGGCTCGGGTGAGTTTCGAATGGTTAACGGATCAAAAATTTGGACTTGAACAACTGCTGGAATTTTCAAATATATGATCCTTTTTTCCTTCTACGCGATCGCGTGAATGTGTCTGCGATCGCGTATGGTTAATTAGGGGCTGCTGAGTTTTTATTCTACGCAATCGCATGAAGAGGGATAAGATCGCGTAGCTCTGGGAAGTTGTGACTCGCGAACGCGTAGCTATGGTTGCGATCGCGTATAGTAACGAGGCAGAAGCTAGGCCATGCGCTTAATGCTTCGTGATCGCATGAGAAGGCTTGCGGTCGCGTAGGCTTGCCGAGACTGTGCTTCGCGATCGCGTGAGATTTTCCGCGATCGCGTAGAGTTAAATCCGGGCAGTGTAAATTTGTGCTTCGCGATCGCGTATGGATGTTCGCGATCGCGAAGAGTAAAAGCCTGGGCAGAGAGTTTAAGACTTTAAGTTCTGAAAATGGGACTTCGTCCCATTTTTCATTTTTAACGAATTGGAGCTCGGATTGAGGCGATTTTTGAGAGATTTTCAGAAAAAAATATCGGGGTAAGTGTTCTTAACTCAATCTTGGTTAGATTACCCGAATCTATCACTGTTTTTAATATTTAATTGGTGAATTAAGTTGGAAAAGGTTGAAAACCCTCTTGGATAAATTTGAGGATTTGAGGGTCGAATTGTTATCGGAATTTAGTTATTTTGGTATGGTTAGACTCGTGGTTGAATGGGCGTTCATATTTCGTAACTTTTGTCGAATTCTAATAAGTGGGCCCCACGGACGATTTCTGAGTTAATTTCGGATTTTATTGAAAAATATAGTATTTTCTTATGGATTGATTCTATAATTTTTGTTGACTGTAACGAATTAATTATGACTAGATTGGAGTCGACTGGAGTCGAAAAATCAAGGAAAGGGCATACTACGTGATTAAATTGGAGCAAGTCGAGGTAAGTGACTTGTCTAACTTTGCGTGGAAGAAATTTCCCATAGGATTGATAATTGTAATATGTGGAAAGTCGTGTAGTGTGTACACGTGCTAAATGTGAAAGATTATGTCTTTAAATTGTGTAGATCACTATTGTGCATTAATTAAATTATTTCATCTTGTTATATTCTTCATCATTGATCTGAGTTATATACGTTAAATTTGCTTGACCTTTTCCTGCTAATTGTTTTACATGTTTAGTTGGAACTTGGTTTCTTTTATTTTTTGCATTATTTGAAGGTTGATTTTCTTTAAACTAAATATTGTTAATATGAAGTATTTGACATTTTTAAATTTGGTATTGAAGCAACGTATTAAAGATTTTAAAATATTATTTTGCTAAATTATTTATTCCTGAATATTTTTGTAAGATTTTCGTACTCATTGTGATGGAGTCGTGAGCTCTTTATTGTAGAAAAATATTATTGATGATTTATTTTGTCATGATCCGTGAGCTCTTTATTGTGGAAAAATATTATTGATAATTTATTTTGGCATGAGAAGTGAGCTCTTTATTGTGGAAAAATATTATTGTTGAATTATTTTGGCAAGTTAAATTATTTGCGCAGTTGAGGTGCAAATTGTGATATTGATACGCATGCAGTGGTATAAGGTCTGGGTATTGAAACGCATGCGGTGAGATAAGGGTGGCTTGATACGCGTAGCTAGTAGGGGGAACTACTAGAAGTTATGTAGTGTGATAAGGATGGCTAAAATGCGGGATGCTATTTCGAAAAAAATATTTTTTTTAAAATAAATTGTGAAGGCTCACACGGTGAGATAAGGAAATGAGATATTGTGAATCTATTTATGATTTGGGACTACGAGGCGGTACCTCAGGAGTGCCATTGTTGATATTGATTTATGGCCGCAATTGCCTTTGATTATTATTGTGATTTTCTTAAAGTTGGAGAGAATTCTGTTATGTTTTCCACTGATTATTAATTGCCATTATTTGGTGTAATTAAATGGAGACATACTACTTGACTTATTTCCATTGTAATTTTTATCTTATTATATTGTTAAATATTTTTCCATGCCATTATTTATTTTTCAGTAGGGCCTGACCTGACCTCGTCACTACTCTACTGAGGTTAGGCTTAGCACTTACTGGGTACCGCTGTGGTGTACTCATACTACGCTTCTGCACACATTTTTGTGCAGATCCAGGTACATCTTATCAGACCAGGCATCGGTAAACTAGCTGTACGAGGAGGCTTTGAGGTATATCTGCCAGCGTCCGCAGACTCCGGAGTCCCCTTCTATCTTACTATGTTATATTCCTTATTTGCTTTAGACTCTGATGTATAGAGACATTGGGGATAAATTCTTAGAAGCTTGTGACTTATTTCTACCTGGTTTTGGGAGTTGTAATTATGTAAGGTTTCAGATTTATTTATTCAAGATTTCTATTTTATTCTGCATTGATAGGCTTACCTAGTCTTAGAGACTAGGTGCCATCACGACATCTTATGGAGGGAATTTGGAGTCGTGACAAATTACTTGTTGCCTTGTAATAGTTTTCATAATTCCAAGGCCCAAGGAAAAAATTAATGCTTTATTATTTTTAAGCTTAATATATAAATATATTTTTTACATATAAATTTATTCGGTACGGTTCGGTATTTTTTCGATTTATATTCATAAAATAAAAACTTATCCTAATTATCGGTACGGTTATAGATTTATATAAAAATATGCGGTTTATTAAAAGAAACCTAAAAATCGGTTCGTTGAGGTACGATTCGATCGACTTAGTTGGTTTTTAAATATCCATTGATACCCATACCTGATGTGATAAAAATAATTTAAAAAGAAAAACCCAAGACAACTAGGTCTCGGTCCAAGAGCCATCAAGTCTAGAACATGACACTTGCTAGTAGTTATGGAGTTAGAAATTCAAAAATACAATACTACAACTAAGAGAGTCTGAAACCAAAATAATGAGTTTTTGGACTCAAAACACAAAAATAGGTGAAAAAATACTTAGTGACCAAAATACATATAGTGCCCTTTTAAATGGCATTGTACCTTAACGACCGTTTGCCCGTTAAGGTATAGCGCCCTTTAAAAGGGCATTATACGTGAATATGAAAAGACGGGTAAGTATAGTGCCGTTTATTAAGGGACTATAGTATAACGCCGTTTATTAAGGCGCTATAGTATAGTGCCTTAATAAACTGTGCTATACCTACATAATAAATCATCCCCTTCCCCTCCCCACCAAACCAGAACCCTCCCCCTCCCCCCCAATTAAAATTTTAAAAACAGTCAGTCCCCCCAGTGCCGACCCAAGGGTAAGGCTGCTAAAGCAGTTGCTTTGGGTCTCATAAATTTTGGGGCCCCAAATTTTTCTAATAGGCTATATATTAATTTATTTTTAGAAGAATATTTAGTGTTTTAAATGAGAAAATATAAATTTTCATAGTAAAAAAGTAGGATTAAATTATTGAACATAAATTGAGAAAAAATATCTTTTTGGGAAGCACTCTCTGGACCATAAATTGAGAAAGGATTCGATTATTAATTCATAACTCAAAAAAGGTTAAAACCTTAATACATTCCCACAACGTATATATCTCAAGAGAAATTAAATGGATTAGATAAAATTATTAATAACTTTGTATATGAAAAACTAGAAATACAGAATTTAAATGAAATTATATATGAATTTTTCCTTTTATATATAAAAAAGGCCCCTCATTGAAATTTTGCTTTAGGCTTCCATATTTATTGAGCCGCCCCTGATCTCCTCTCCCCCCATTAACGGCCAAAAAAACCTCGAGTGGACCTCACCCTAGCTAAGGCGTTCTCTCATTGTGGGTTGCTCGTTTCGGCTCTAAATCGCCAAATCTTCAATAAAACCTTAAATCGAGGTATTCCAACTTAGTTTTTGTTGAAACTCGAATAAAAATGCATATTAATTATTTTTAATGTGTTCTATGTTGTTTTGTGATTGTTTTACGATTTAACTATTTTGTTATTTTTATCCGGACTATGATATTAGTGTGCTAAAAAATTATTAAAACTAGAAAAATTATTATTAGTTGTTAAAAACATATTAATAAGTTACTTTTTACTGTGGTATATGTATTTTCGTGAATGTTTTATGATTAAATTTATTTGTTATTTTTATCTGATTTAGATTATTTATTTGCTTAAAGACTAGTAAAATAGATAAATTATTACTTTAGTTCCCTCTAGTGGTATCTTGTGGCCTAATGTAGTGCTTATATTTGTAATGTAGTGCCCTTTTAGCGTAGTAAAATGTAGTGCCCTTTAGCGTAGTATCCTTGTAGTTATTAAAATTAATCATTTAAGTATCTATTATACCCAAAAATGCATCAAAATAGATGATAGTTCAAACACAAACTCTGTCCAATTCTAGTCAACGATAGTAAGAAAATAACATGAGAAAACAACAAAAATTCAGGATATCTTGGTGCTACTGGGCCTCAAATATCGAGCCCGAAACCCATATGTGAATATTTAATAATTAAATCTTGTATAATTATGAAAATAAATTATTTAATTTTATTATAGTAAAAAATAAGTGAGTCATAAATAAAAATATATAATAATAAATCTAACATATAAATTAATAAAACTACTAACATATAAATAATAAACTAACATTTAAAATAACAGACATGTTGAGTGATAAATCGAGAAAATTTTCTCATCATGAACACAAGAATTCAAGATATCTTGGTGCTACTAGGCCTCAAATATCGAGCCTGGAACCCACATGTGAATATTTAATAATTAAATCTTGTATAATTATGAAAATTAATTATTTAATTTTATTATAGTCAAAAATAAGTGAGTCATAAACAAAAATATATAATAATAAAACTAATATATAAATTAATAAAACTACTAACATAAAAATAATAAACTAACATTTAAAATAACAGACATGTTGAGTGATAAATCGAAAAAAAAATTTCATCACGAACACAAGAATTCAGGATATCTTGGTGCTACTGGGCAGAGCCCGAAACCCACATGTGAATATTTAATAATTAAATTTTGTATAATTAGGAAAATTAATTATTTAATGTACAAACAAACATATAAAATAATAAAACTAACATGTAAAATAATAAAACTAACATATTATCTATTATACCCAAAAATACATCAAAATAGCTGATAGTTCAAATACAAACTCTGTCCAATTCTAGTCAACGATCGTAAGAAAATAACATGAGAAAATAACAAAAATTCAGGATATCTTGGTGCTACTGGGCCTCAAATATCGAGCCCGGAACCCATATGTGAATATTTAATAATTAAATCTTGTATAATTATGAAAATTAATTATTTAATTTACAAACAAACATATAAAATAATAAAACTAACATATTAAAGTAAAATAATGTAATTAATCTTGTTTAATTTATAGTAGACGACATGGAGGTTCCGCCTTTGCATCCTGGACCTGCCAGCCTGGAGCTACTGTTGTTACAGGGCGATCATAGGTCGTCCCACATATAGGAGGGATAGTTAGTGACCCAGACTTTCCGCGCCAGGAGAGTAGACGATATGTGGGGCTTTCTCAGGGACCGCGCTCTCCATCCTCGTATAGTCAGACGCCTCCAGGATATAGGCTTTTATAGGATTGTGGAGATCGGCCGGTTGCAGCTCGATTGGTCGTTGATCACGGCCCTGATAGAGCGGTGGTGACCGGAGACACACACATTCCATTTGCCCATTGGCGAGGCCACCATCACGCTGCAAGATATGGAGGTCATGCATGGGCTGCTCGTTGATGGACACCTTGTTGCTCTATTGTATGCCATGAGAGAGTAGACAGGTTTGCAGTACTTGGACATGCTGCAGCGGCTCACTGTTTTACAGCCACCGGAGGAGACTGCACTGGTTGGGGCCAGTCGTCTGCAGTTGACGACTGTCCGACAACATTTGGAAGCATTACACCCTGACATCACAGACGATACACCGTAGCTTCATATTCACCGGTACACGAGGTTGCTGTTACTCCTTATGTTTGGAGGGGTTTTGTTCCCAAACACTTCGAGGAACCTAGTCAGCTTGAGATTTCTTCATCATCTTGAGCGGCTAGATGATTTACCCCAGTACAACTAGGGTGTTATTGTTCTCGGCTACTTGTACAGGCTGATGTGCTGGGTGAGCATGGGCACCCAGTGTGACGTTGCTGGATTTTTGCCGCTACTACAGGTGAAAACATATTTGAATACTCTATTCATTATAACATACCCAGTAAAAATATGCCTTAAATTTTACATCCACTTTGTATGTTAGGTTTGGGCCTGAGAGTGATTCCTGTAGTTGCAGCCACCTCTACCACCATTAGCTACGGGTACACCATCTCCGTTTCTCCCTCTAGCTAGGAGGTGGGTTGATAGGAGGGGATATAGATGAGAGTACGGGGCTCGACATAATCTCCTCTTGTGTAGGAATTTGTTAGATTTGCTGGAGGGCACACAGGTAAATGTATACCTAAGTTTACTTGGTCTGGCTTCATATGTGTTGCGTATACTCACGTTTTCTATTGTTACTTAATAGTTCATTTGGAGGCCATATAACAACAAGCTAATAGCTGGCTTGACCGATTATTCCTCGGCCGACCGAATTATGTAGAGCTCTTCCGGCCCATTGATGTGCCTTGATATTGTGGAGCATCATGCCACCGAGCGAGTACTTCTCTAGTTTGGCCGCCCGCAGTTTGTACCGCCACTGCCCGCCTGGCATATCACACATTACCAGCAGGATGATCGTTCTAGGGTGGACCAGACATATATGGCATGGATAGAGGCGCAAATCGATACTTGGGACCAGCGACATGACCTGATTCCCCCCTCCACCTGACCGGAAAAAGACTGAGCATGATTATAACGTTAACCTAGCATTCCGTAATTTATATTTTACATGTTGTGCAGGATATTGGCCTATATCTATTCTACTAGTTGGGACTGCAGATGCAACAACATACTAGCGAGGGAGCAGCTGCTTTGCACGAGTATGACAGACATGTTACCGATCTGGCTTCCCGGACGTTGAGGCAAGCCCAAGATTATGATCGATTAGGATACGAGGCTGAGTATGTGGCGCCAGAGCAGTACCATCATGGGCCACCAGTGGGGCCGGAACGTGGTCGACGTGGCAGGCGTGCCCCACGAGGTAGGGGTGTCCCACGAGGTTGTGGGGGTCGCCGAGGAGGTGGTCCCTAGCTAGGGGGCGTTGAGGCACATGTTGAGGATGTTGGAGTTGATCAGCCATGTGACCTCCATGATCCAAACCACTCTCACAGCAGCATACCGTCATTCAGCCTTTAGCTTCAGCTCACTCCAGGGACTTCGCATGTGACCCCGTCATCTCCATTGTTGATCACGGGCACGGGCATTACGCGAGAGGATTGGGATCAGTATTTTCCTGATCTTCCCGGCCCATCGACCGTTGCTGATGATCGGCTGACGCGAGATGTGGATAGTGGGCGTCGGCTGAGTTATGGCTCATTTTCGAGGGATGTTGGGGATCTTTCACAGGCGCAAGTATGTTTGTATTACTATTACATTTAAATTTGTTTTTATCTCATTGATTAGCCATAAATATCTTTATGTTTTTTTTATTAAGGCTTCATCATCGCCCGTCACGGAGGCCACTTTGTGCGATACTGACCTTGCTCATCATCGATTATGTGCACATTCACCCTCACTGCCATTTTTACAATTACCCCATCAACGCCACCACAAATTCTGCAAACGTAAAATCACTCACTTACATCCGAAGTCTGATTTGATGCATTATGGTCACAGAGGCGGTTATATAACTAGAGAAGTTAAGAAGTTCTAATTAAGACAAGTAAAAACTTTATGTAATAAATAAAAAGCAACGGATTCATACCAACTAATAAGGACTGGGTAAGCTTAAGTCACGTCCCAACAAAGGGGAACAAGGAATAAGTGCGAGAATTCTACGCTAATGCCCTTCAGATGGTAAGACAATTTAAATTATATTCAGGAGTCGACGAGATGGTAAGACAATTTAAATTTTTGTGACTTAACACGTACATTACAAATATATGTTTTCATACACTGAAATATCTTATTATTCTGTAGGTTACTGCTGGACAGACGTCCCCTTCTATCGAGCATGCCAGCTCTACCGACGATCATGCTGCAGCGCATCCTCCGATAAAGAGGCGACGTGATGAGGATGATCCTGATAGTGTAGCCGGGCGAGATGGGATGCGCCTCAGGCCAACTGCTGCATTAAGGCATACTAGATGCGGGATGCATTGATTTTTTTTTTGTATTTTATGTACATTGGAATTCAATAAATAATTGGAATAATTTTTATTGTTTACATTATATGCGCATTATGTTTTTATTTTTCCGGTTCTTTGTTATTTTAATACTACAATACAAATACAAATATAGCAACTTAACATAATTTAAATTCAGTACAACTAATAAAAATACATGACACGGAATACATAAAGATAAAATACTACACTCAACACATACATGTGTTTGTTTAGTCATTACCGCCTATTATTCTCTGCTCCAACCACTTAAATTTCTCTTCTATTTTATTTTTTTCTTCTTCCGCCTCTTTTATTTTCTTCTGCAATGCCGCAATTTCTCGTTGCATTTCAGAGATCTGGCATTGGTATTCAACGTTCATATTCCAAACACACTGCAAAATTGATTTGTAGTGTTCTTGGTTAATGGGTTCATCATACCATTCCTCAAACATACAATGATTTCTGTCATTGCCTCCAAACCTGTATAGACACATCAGTATCTGTGCCCAACATTACTATCGGACCAATATGCCTTCATAATCGCACGTTTGCCACAATAGCACCTTGGTTGGTCATTGCGTCTAGACATTTGTTAATGCAAGAAAAATAAAAAATGTATGGAAAGTTTTGCTATTTGTTTTGGTTAAGTGCGGGTAATAACTAAAATGTGCTAGTTATTTATAGGCAAGAGAATACACATAACGTAGTATTTAACCGCGCTATGCTTCGCGTGTTAAAGATTCTTTCGGGTACAATACAACTTTTCAACAATATAGCTTTTGCAGCGAGCAGCCTTTTTAGGTTGACATGACAACACACATAACGTAGTATTTAACCGCGCTATGCTTCGCGTGTTAACAATTCTTTCGGGTACAATACAACTTTTCCAGAAGATGGCTTTTGCAGGCGAGCAACTTTTTCAGGTCGACATGACAACACAAATAACGTAGTATTTAACCGCGCTATGCTTCGCGTGTTAAAGATTCTTTCGGGTACAATACAACTTTTCTAGAAGATAGCTTTGCAGGCGAGCAGCTTTTTTAGGTCGACATGACAACACACATAATGTAGTATTTAACCGCGCTATGTTTCGCGTGTTAAAGATTCTTTCGGGTACAATACAACTTTTCCAGAAGATAGCTTTTGCAGGCGAGCAACTTTTTCAGGTCGACAAGACAATTGTTTTTAAAAAAAAAATAGGTTTATGTTAGATTGTTGTACTGAAGTATTAATGTTAAATATCAATAAGATTTAAGAGCAATGGAAACATAATTTTATTTCATACATCTAGCAAGATAACCAAGTACATACACTTATTGCAATCACATTATGGAAATAAAACACTACGTGTATCCTTGATAGTTGGGCATATTAGATGAACTTTCACCAGGAGCTGGATTACCACCGCCACCCAAACCAGCTGAAGGACATTTACGACGGGCATGTCCTGTTTGCGAGCATATACCACATTTGCGTGCATAAACGGTATCACCAACATCCATTTGGTTCCGTATACATGCTCTTTTTTGCACTTGTCGCTGACGCAAAAACTCCTTGTTACACACCATTTTAAATGGTTCCGGCAGCCAATAATGCTCAGCACCCACTGGTTGCAACTGCCCACTATAGGTGTTTAAGTATGCGACAACACTATATTCTTTATCAACGTAGTTGGTTGGCCCTAAACCTGTATGTTGAAAGCACTTGATGGCATGTGAGCACGACATGTGATAGATGGACCATTTCCCACAAGAGCATAACCTTATGGATTCATTTACGTATGTGTATTATTCCCCCGATTGTGATGGATAGCGGTGCGAACTTAAAAAATATTTCGCTCGTTGTAATAGTGCAAAAATGAATGCCAATGTGCTCGCTTCCTGTATTTCTCAAATCTTTTCATTGGTATTGGCATAAATTCAACACCCTTTTTCATCAATGACGATGCACCTGTAGCCCTTTTAACAAACCTCTCTGCCATCAGCTTGAATGACATCCGCACCATGGCAGTGACAGGCAATCCTCGTGCAGACTTCAATAATCCGTTGAAAGACTCTGACACATTTGTAGTCAGAATTCCCCATCTTCTGCCACCATCCACATGCAAAGTCCACTTGTCAAGATCATGTCGCATCAACCAACGATAGGCTCCCCTGTCTTCCTGCCTGATAGATTCCATGCGCCTCCTGAATTTACACTCTTGGTGATCTATTGCAGCAATCCATATTAAATCATGCAAATCCTTGTTGGGATATGCCTTCTGAAAATTGTCCTTCAGGTGCCTCACATAGTAACAGTGGTAGGCATACGGTTCCTGCCATGCACGCAAATTCTGTACAGAACTTAAAATACTACCATGCCGATCAGATATTAGACAAATACCTGAACGCTGTTTGATAACGTGCTCTTTCAAGTGGTTCAAAAATAATGTCCACGTCTCTTGGCTTTCATTAGCAAAAATAGAAAAAGCTAGGGGAAATATACTTCCATTAGCATCTACTGCAACGACGATCAACAACTTGATATCATACTTTCCATAGACATGAGTGCCGTCTATGGATATTACCGGCCGGCAATGCACAAAACCATCAATTGCTAGTTTAAATGCTTAGAACACATATCTGAATATATAATCTGGTATTCCCGGACTCTGCTCAAGCTTTCATTCAACAACAGTCTCGGGTTTAAAGTATTGCAATGCGGCCATGTACCTGGGTAGATATGCAAATGACTTATCCCAATTACCATAAATAATTTCAAACGCACATTTGCGCCCGAGAAATGTCTTTCTTTTGGTAATGGTGCACCCATATTCCTGGTGGACGGATGTAATACACTCTTTGATCTTGTACCTTATGGACGCCTCAATGTGTGGAATCAAGATAAGAGAAATCAAGCCAACATCAAGTTGAAGTGATTCCCATTGAATGTGTCCATTTTACAATTGTGGGTGCCAATGTATTTACCCACAACCCACATATTTATTTTCTTCTTCTTCTTCGCACGCAACATCCAATTACAACCCGTAAACCATCTACGGCAAACAACCTTGTATACATCCGGAGTTGACTCCCATACCGCCATCTCACGATACTCTTTTACGCTGTACATTTTCACTTCCCTGCTTAGGTGCGCTTTATCGGAAAAAAGCATGCCCTTTGACAGCACCATTGGTCTAGACTCATCCCACATTGCTGTCCGAATTTCGTTAGTGTCCCTTGTGAGAGAATTCACATCCGGCATACTTGGCAAATGATCAAGGTAGGGAGTCTCCCTTGAATGAAACGGCACGTGGGACTCGTACACTCTTGGTCTAACGAGGGTGGAGCATGCTCCCTCGTCAAATCAGGTCCAGCATTCTCTTCCTCCTCATCATCACCCTCATCAGGGAAGGGTGTGTCATCTCCGGACTCATCGTCATTATTGTCGTAATCACCGTTCTCTTCCCGACTCTGTGCATCTGCCAGATCCCGATTAAATATGTCGTCTTCGGGCAATTGAGTCAGGACAAGATATCCAAGTTGCTCGTTTTCACTGCACAACCAACAAAATAGTGAGTTACTCAAATTGATAAATACTTTACATATATCTATATCACTTTACTTACAAATCGTAATGTGTTGACATCCCATGATGGACATCATCCTGTTGGTGATGACTCCCGGATGGACCACCATGATCCAACACACCAGAACTACGCATATTTCAATTGGGTGTTGGTTCATAACTTGTAAAATTCATATATGGCCGGTACCCCTGTGGAATATATGAGTGTTAATACAAATTCAATACAGCAAAAATAAATATCGTAACACAAAGAAAAATTAAAGTTTACCACTTGTCTTGTGGATCATGTAAAGTAGGAGAGAAATTATTTTCTCGCTCCTCATTCGCCCGTGGAGATAAGTTTAGATCAGGCCAAACTCTTTCAGTCGGAACCTGTTTGGCTAAAACTGCTCCAAAATAACCACCCGATGACTGAGGGATATCCCTGCTTTGCGCAATCTCATTATTGCGAACGTCTTCATCCTTGACGTACATTTCCAACATTTTTATCAAAAGAAATTCTCGGTATTCATCCGGAGTTCTAAAAAAATCACTCAGAGTTTCATCATCCTCGATGTTAAACTCAATATAACAAGCAACCCCTTGCGGAGTGACAGAATACGAATATCTTCCGGTTACTTTAAGGTTCACCATACATTTGCTCACACTCATTTTTTTACATAACAACGATACCAATCTATCATACTCCATTATAAGTGGCAACTTAACATGACACTATGGAGATAAACTATAGCTTACTGAGTTATTCGCCACCACAGCCTCACCCACCAATATAATGAAACCCTAATTTTTCGCTCTTGAGACATTATGACAAAATGCAAAATAACTTAACGAAGAAAAATTTAACAAGACTTGAGATTTTTTCTAAATGGATTTTTAACGTATTTAAATAAGGCAATGCCCAATCCGGGGGTCGAAATTTTTGAGGTATAGCGCCTTAAATAAGGGCGCTATACCCATTTAAATTATTATTATGTCATTTAAGCGCAAAATAATTATTGGTGGGCCCACAAAATATATATAGCGCCTTAATAAACGGCGATATACTTACCCGTCTTTTCATATTCACGTATAACGCCCTTTTAAAGGGCGCTATACCTTAACGGACAAACGACTGTTAAGGTATAGCGCCCTTTAAAAGGGCGCTATATGTATTTTGGTCACTAAGTTTTTTTCTACCTATTTTTGTGTCTTGAGTCCAAATTCATTATTTTGGTTCCGGAATCAGTGGCGGAGCCACCTTATATCCTTTACTAAAAAAATATACTATATAGCTAATAAACTTTTTTATTTTATATATATAATATATATATTAAATCACCTTGATTTTTTCCTCAAAAACTTTTGTAGGCATACTCCTTCTTTCTCTTGTTCATATTTCCCAAAATACTCTTTTCTTATGTCAAAGGAATACTAATTACAAAATCAAAACTTCAAATGAATTTATTACCAACTGGGACTTTTTTAACTGATAATTGATATTTTCCAATTAAATTGTCCTTTAAACATTTGTAACAATTGACAAAAGTACAAGGGTAATATGGAAATGTAAAAACTTAAATATACACATCGAGACGTGTGTAATAAACAATATAAACTAGGGGGCTTAGTAAAAGTGTGGTCCTCATTCCAATGGCCTCAGGAGAATTTTCCAGCCAGTTGCCACATGATATCAGCGGCCTCTACTGTCACACAACAAAGCTCATCCGAAATCTAAGCATAGGTACAACTTTGTAATTGTTCGATTCGGTGATTATTTTATAAAATTTGTTTCAAACCAATTTTTTTGGTTATTCTATTATATATACCCAAAATTAAACTTACCGAAAGTGTCCCAATCATGTTGGTTTTTCTTCGTCACCGTACGGTTCGGTTAATTTTCGATTATTTTTTTAATATCGGTACCAAATAAAGTCAATAGAAAATTAAATATTCAAAAAAATAAATCTAAATTATACGGAAGGAAACATATCCAATACATTGTAGCTTGCTACTCATGGTCGCTAGAATACCTTGTGTCTTGCTAGTAAATATCTGGAATTAATTTAGTTTCAATAGGAGTAGCATAATAGGTTTGAGAATTAGGATTTTGAGTTTAATTACTTGTTGGCTTGTAAGTATTTCATAATTCCAAGGCCCAAGAAAAAAATTAATGCTTTATTATTTTTAAACTTAATATATAAATATATTTTCACATGTAAATTTATTCGATACCGTTCGATATTTATTCAGTTTATGTACATAAAATAAAAATCTTACCCTAATTATCGATACGGTTATAGATTTATATTAAAACCTACAATTTTATTAGAAGAAACCGAAAAATTGATTCGGTACGGTACAGTTCAATCGGTTTTATCGATTTTTAAATATCCATTGACACCCCTAGATCCGGAGATTTCCAAGTGTGGATTGTATACATAATAGCTAAAGTCTACAGTTTGATCTAACTGTGCTAGTGAGATCAGAGATAGTAGTAAGAGGTGCGTGCAAGCTAGCTCAATCCAACTGCTAATAAAGCCCGAATAAAAAGCAAGCCGTCCAAGCAAAGGGCATAATACCACTATCTAAACTCACTAGTAGACAGATAAGTAACCAAGTGGCTATGTTAAGAGACATACCCACTACTCCCTTGTGAGAATAAGTACAGACTTGGTATGATATATAGGTTTAAGGCAACTAGGTAACTCAGACCTAATCAACCTCTTTTTTAACCAGTATACACAAGTCAGTAAATCGTAGTGATATACATCCCCAATGAACAAAAAATTTAGATAACTCTAAAGCACAAAGACAGCAAGGTAATCCAGAGCAATGTAGGAAAAATTCTTGAGGTCCATACATCAGTGCATTTGGGAGCAGTTTTCATCTGCGAAAAAAAAGACACTAGAGGAGGTGTTGCTAACCTGTACAATGTAAAGAGTTTGTATATTCTCTTCCAACAGAACCTATAACTTAGGAAAGTTTTTCACACTACTCCTAACACGATACGTTTTGCCTAGTCTTGAAGGTGGTCATAGTCCCCATTTTCTGGAGACTGGTGCATGCCCTGACCGGTGCTAACCCTCCATTCAGTTGAATGTAAAGGCGATGGTTGCATACCACGAGACTGCATCATAAACTGACCTCTGCCCATATTTTGATGAGAAGAATCGACCACCGAGCGAAAGCCTACACTTGACATTGGTGACCCACCAATTTGCTGGGAAATATCATTCTTTACTCCCCCAGTTTTTGAGTCAACTGAAAATGAGCCAACAATCACCTACCAACACAGTCAATAACAAGCTGTCAGAAAGTAGGAACTTAAAGTGACAAAAGAAAAGAAAAGATCTGATATTTCACAAGCAAATTAAATAGATTGATCACTGCTTGTTGTCCTTCTTTGGTAAGTATCACCACTTCTTGTTTTTAAATGGGTCTTTCCTTTATTGCGAGATAGTCAAGGATACATTTCGGTCATTTGGACTTGTACATATTAGTTGTGATTTTTAACTGTTTTTTTTTAAAGTATATTACTTGTGACTTGTTTACCACGAGAAAACTTCAACCTTTTACACGGACAGATGCTTCACCAACTACTTCATTGGTGGACAAAGCAAAAGGAAATAAAAACAAGAAGAAATGAAGAAACAGAATGAGTCTCAAGTTAGGTACGCAGTTATCAGTAAGAAAGCATGCTAACTGTTCAGTCAGCTTGGTCCCATTAACAGATTTTTTTTCTCTAATCTCAGATAAGATAATCTGAAGATCAATATCTTAATTAATTTTGTTGATATCTAAGATCATAATAAGAACTTATAATATTCTTGAAAGTAGAAAACCTGAATTGGGCCTCCAGCTATCAAGGGACCACCTACTCCACCTCCAATAATTTGACCGTCTGTACTTGCCAGACACACACTAAGCCCACCGGTTCTGCCTCCAATCTCAGTGCGTACATAAGATCCAGAAAGAGTGAGAATGTCAAATCGCCCCTGGCATGAAGTAATACAAAGTTGTATAACTGTGCTGTATACCTCATTGACAGGAAAAATGCAACAAAAGACCATTGAATTTTGAATATGTTCTCTTATGACAGGCTGGAGTGATGATCCTCTGGCATAGAATGATGTTAATGGCAGCTTACTATAACTGTAAAACGGAAAAGGGTAACGGGAAACCCTGCTAGGCTGTTCTACATCCTACTGATAAAGCATGGATACTATTTAGGCATCTCAAAAATGTGTTGTTTACATGCTAAAGACTAAGACCAAATATTAAGCTGGTCTTTCTTGGACATTGGGCAAATAGTAGATGTGTTCAAGTGTCAGTTGACATATCTCTGATATAAATTAAACATTTCAAATATTAAATCCTCTTCCTCTTATTTGTTTGGTGAGCATTGTGAAGATATTATGGTCCTAGAAGTAAGACCGACCACTATCTCTAAAACAGAAAAATGACCAGAGAATGCTAGCCTATGTTCTTTATTGGAATATCTGGTATGCTTGATATATTTTTCATTGTGGCATCTCAATATAAGTACAAAGTATTTGGTCATAACTAAGTTATGACCGCTGCCATAAGACTACATAATTGTGCTTGAACAACAAAAGAGAAAATAGGGCTATATAGGAACAAATAGTTAAGTCTTACTTCCTCGAAAAGAAGGAACAAAGAGTTAAAGTAACGCAAAAGAGGTTTCACACTACTAAAAGAAAAGAAAAAAAGTAAGGCAAAAGAGTTACAGGGTAAGAAAGTTGGACTAATATTAAACTAAGTTTCACCTCCAAAGAAAGAAAAATAAAACACATAGTAGATGTACTACTACTTTGCTTGTATTAGGGGTGATAGCATTGTTTGATCATTCTTGGGGGTTTTGGGGGGGGGGGGGGGGGGGAGATAGCATTGTTTGATCATTCTAGAAGAACCTTCCCCTCTCTCATTTTTAATCAAAAACCACAACATAAAAAGTAAAGCATCGCAATGGCTTAGATTCCAGTTACATTACGAAAATTTAAGCTGCGTGTGAAACATGTGTGGAAGTCAAGTAAGAACCCCATGGGAATTTACGAAATTCAGGGACGATATGGGGACTCTTAACAATATCACTCTTGATTTGATGTGTCCTATTCTCAGTATATTTTTGCAAGTCATCCTGATTCCAATCAACAACAGTTAATTTTTTGGATAAATTCAATCAACAACAATGACGCACAACCAAAACAATAGAATTAGAGTTGAAAGCATGCAGAACAGAAAAGCAGCAAATTTCCTTCACTATATGATTAATTCTTGTATCTTCTTTATTCTGCTCTAGACCTATGTCTGTCTGCAAACTCAGTGCTTCCCATTGCCAACCACATCAGTAAGAAATTTTCTACCTCATATGTAATACTTCCTCCAGATGTTGCTGGCTGACGCAGAGAGGCATTAGAGATTGAGCCAGATGCTGATAATACGCATAGTTCGTATTTGCTTTGTTGCATGAACATCATGATTTTCTGACCGACATCCTGTTAAGTGAATTATGGAAAAAGCATAAGCATAAAATGGCAGACAAATACAAACGTAGTCAGTAAGTACACCTCCAATGCAGTGAAGTTAATTAGGAAAGGCGATGTACCATTGAAACTGCCATGCATGTTAAGGAAAAACTATTACTACATATTCTGATGAACAATGAATGGATAGTAAAGGACTAAAAACCCTGAATCATATATCTGTGACAACTAATCATCAACATCACGGGTTTGATAAAAAAGAGACAGAAATCAGTTTGATATGCTCAGCATACAGAAAGAGATGATACTAAAGGCACATTTAAGTTGGTGCAACAAGAAATTAACCATGGACAGTACTTCTACATAGATCAGATGCCATGCAAACACTGTAATGGAACATCACTTTTGACTTAATATCAATTGGTAAAACCCGAAGAGGAAAATGGAACGCAAACATTTCTTATTACAACCAGTTACTGAGGTCAGAAGGAACATAAACCAAAAGCATTCCAGTTGAACTGCAAGAGTAACATGGAACACAAAGACTCTGGAAAAGGCGAATATCTGAGAACTCATAGTACTACAAAGATTTTGGAGATGGGGATATCTTCAAAAAGATCTTTGCTATTGGCATAAGTAATGACAAGTGAAGCAAGAGAAAAGAAGAGAACATGAGAGGTAGCAACTAAACCAAATCAAAAGGCACTTAAACTGCAATTATATTTGATTTAGCATGAGAAGAAAAAACAATATTCTCTTAAAGTATCAATCTCTCTTCTCTATTACATTCTTTTATGGGTCTCTCTCTTCTTTATAACATATACAATTAGCAAGTGAAAAGGAGAACAAACCAGAAATTCCCTTTAATAACAAAAGGAACAGATGATTATAAGGCTAGCTGTTTTCCTATCTTCATTTGTGCTATGTGATAATTATAATAAGATAATGCTTTTCCATCTTTCACAGACTATCAATAGAGTAGAAGACCAGAAAAATCAATTTATCCTTTCTCCCTTCTGAGGCTGTGCACCATAGCTCATATTCAATTTTCACCAAGAATCCTAAAAAAGAGAAGCTAGTACTTTCTTGATTTAAAAATAAAAAGAGTGAAACTAGTACTTTAGATAGGTTATAGGTATGTTCCTAGCTGAATTTTCTATATCTAAGTTGGTAGCCACAAGATCCAGAATTTGCCAAATTTCTTGAATGTTGGCATAATTAGCAGGAGATGCTGAATTTCCCACAGGCAATTTTATCTGAGTTATATGCTATAACAACATTACATCGGAGAAATTTTAAGCACGAGCTTTTGTCACATCAGGGAATTTTCTTTTAAAAAATATCGATGTACACATTATAACTGATCCTAGAAAAAATAAACCTAATTCAGTTTTCCAATTAAAACCAAACTTCTAATAAACCTAGGACAATATTATTGTCATCATTACAAAGATATACCAACAAGGAGTTTAAATATGTTTAAACAAATAATGCTCAGGCAGGAACCAACAATTGATATCCATTATATATGGTTTTAATCATATGACCCTTATACATGGTATCATTAACTTCCTCTTGGGCTTGTATCTTGTTCACACTTAATAAGTTTTAACCATATAGGAAATGCGAAAGGTTTGCACACAAATAATTGTATAAGCAAGTGTTCTATCATATAAAATATCCATCCAATATTAACTGTTTAGAGAAAATAATCCATATTCCATAATTGTTTCTGTATAGGGGAGAAGAAATGAATTAGCGAATCAAGCCATGTAGTTCAGTTCTTAAATGCAAAAGGAAATAAAAACAGAACAACCCTGCTCGAATAAAAGAGGAAAAGAAGTAACAAAGCCGTAGTGTCAAAAAATCATAAATGAGAAGAGTAACACGCTCCACGCATCAGTAAAAGAGGAAACGTTGAGCATAAAGGATAACCTTTCAACATAAACTTCTTCCCTTCCCAAAGAGGTACAATAAATGGACTTAAGTGGAACCAATTTATATAGCCTAAAAACATCAATTATGACGTCTACAAGTTACCACAGCAAAATGAAATGAGGGCAAGCTAAATAAAGGAAAGGCGTAAGCACGTCATAAAAAAGAAGTGGACATAAGCAAGCTAGACCATCTAGATTCTAGGAGGTGCTTGAGTTAGTGTAATAGAAGTATCATCAGTTGGATATTCAAATAATAGCTCCAATCTTCCAGAAATCCAATGTCCCAACACCTATAACTTCACCCAGTACAATTTATGGATTACTGTCCTTTTTATCCATTCCAATTTATTTGATCCCTATCCAATTTATTTGCTCAAAAAGAAAAACTGCTTTTCCTTCAAGGAATTAACTATCTATTTGAGAATTAACTAGATACGTAAAGTGAAACTATCTATCAAAAACAGATAAAGTATATGAGAGGAATCATTTATCGCTGATTCAAGCACAGTGAACTTTGCATAATCAGAGGAGCTAATAGAGAATCTGGAAGAAAAATTCTGAACATACTTCTCCAGTAGACACATTAATGATATGAGGTGAAAAACCTTGTCCAGCATTACCTGCATAAACCAATAGGAGAAATTAGAGTAAAACTGGCCCTCTTCTTTTATCAATCGTAATTAGGACTTTTAAACATTGGGCAACAGAGTCAACTAGCTCAATATAATATATGAGGCAAAAAATTAATTTAAGCTCTTCCAATTAAACAGCCCCCCCCTCCCCCTGGAACATAAGGGAACTAAAACAAAAGGCAACAAACTTGTAATGCTTTGCAAATCTCTTAGATTGACTCTTTGTTTACTACTTCACTGGTGGCTGCAGACAGCCCCGTATTCTGCCTCTACACTTGATTTTTTATTTAAATACTACTAATTTTTTCCTCTATTAACCAGCAAAGCTATTGATAAGAAGGGGGTAACATGGACAAGGTAAAATATTTTCTACTGCATACAAACCATGCAAAGATCTCTTTTTAAAAACCTTAGTTTAAGGAATGGGAAAAAAAGGTGGAGAAGTAGGAGGTCCAACACAAGAATAAAGTATCCAATAAACTATGGCAGAAAATAAAAAATAGAAAAGCATAGATACGGATATAAGCATGTGCCCATATGCCCCTCCCGCATATAATGCGGTATACTACTATATTACTTTCAAACACATTCTAAATTCTAACAGATGAATATAAACACCAAAGAACAGATTTTTAAAATTCCGTGGCGGCGCGTGCAGGAGCGTGATAGACAGCGGGACTCACCCAGAGCGGCCAATTGGGATTTCTTAGAAGAACCACCAGCGGCGTCAGCTCCAGCACAACGGCTCAAAGCATGATCCCGCTTTTTGGGCGGAGCCGAAGCCGAAGAGAGCCGTTTAGCAGCGGCAGCTTGCTCCGGTGTGCTATATTTTCTGGGCCTCCCTCGCTTTCTCTTCACGCTTTCCATCGGCGGCGACACGGCGGCGGACGGCAGTGAACCAGTGTACACCATGTGAGAAGCAGCGGCGGTGGTAGCGGCGGCGGAATTGTTAGTGGAGTTGTTTTGCACAATTCCATTGGTGGTGGGGTTAGGGTTTTGCGGTGGTTGTGGTGGTGGTTGGTGGTGGTGGAAGTAAGAGCTGAGTCCACTAGTTTCATGATTCGGCTCCATAGAGAATTTTGAGAGAGGTTTTTGGATTCGAGAAAATTGAGATTATTTTTCTTTTTTCTGAATTAAATTCTTTTCTGCTTTCTTTTTGATATTTTTTGCTTTTGACGGTGTAGATGAAGGTAGTGGTCCTTTAGTGGATTTTTGCAGCCGTTAGATAGGAAGTTAGTAGGATTCTATACACTTTTTGAAATTTATAGATAGTGCATATCCGGATATAAGATACTCATAAATATCTATTATTTTTACCTTTTTAAGAGTTTACATAAATGCCCCTAAACTAGTCTTGATTTTCAAAAAGACCATTTAAACTTTATGGGATGGAAGTTATAGGAATCATTTATTTGCGCTCAATGAATGAAGGTCTAAAATTTATTTTTCAATCCTTAAATATATTATTTAATTTACAACCACTTATAAATCTGAATAATTAAAATTTATAATAAAGTATTAATATCATTTAAATATTATATTTATTGTTATCCATTTAAGAATTTCTACAAATATGGCATTTTGCATTACACTATCCACTTTCATCACTAATAGTCATCGTCGTCCATCATTATTATCGATTTATTTGCGGTGTCGAATCAATTCAATTTATTTTTGGTATTTTATTTTAAAGATGTCAAATAAAAATAATAATGTTTCTAGTATTCACGTTCATTAAATAAATAGAAAACCCTTTCATATAACATAAAATTGCAATTCTCATCTTAAATGACGATAGATGAAATGAGTAATTTTAATTTTCAAAAGTACTTTTATGATTTTTTGTAGGTGTAATGTATTTTACGCAATAAAAATTTTCCTTCACCCAATAATCACACCAAATCAATCAATATATTATATATGCTTGTACATGGACTTCTTTCACATAATAATGGTTGCCTAGTATGTATTCTCGCCTAATTAAGTCACTTAACCATTGTAAGTTAATATGTTCGGTATGAACACTAGTTAGAATAAATTTCTACTGAAGAGTAGTGTAATGTACGTATAGCATGAAAATTCAAGTTGTTCTCTCATCTCACGATTTATCTCAATATAAATATATTCTCACATGTTTCTTAAGTTTCACCTGCACACCAACAAGCCACTTGTTATTCAATCCGTATTAAACTATAATATTATGAAACAGTAAATTTCTACGACATAAAACAGAAACAAGAAAAACAGAAATAAGGCAGAAACTGAAAATAGTCAGAAATCAGAATCAGAAAATAATTTTCGGAATGAAATTGTGCCCTCTAAATGCATAGTGTGTCCTTAAAAAAATTATTCCCCTCAGATACCCGAGGTGTTAGAATATTATCCTCTCGTGATATAACGATTTAACTCACCAGAGTATCGGTACCTAAAAAGTTGGTGAACTGCGAACCATTTAATGGCTGTAAACCACACTGGATTTTACTTCTGCAGAAGAAGAAGAAGTTCAGAAAATTTCGTAAGGAAAAATTCTGGGATCAGTAGCGAATTTATAGCCTTTTTCTGGCGCTGCTTCTAAAAATTTGCAACCTTTCAGAAACAACCATGGTTGTTGGAACATACAGAAAGATTTAAAATATTTCGGGAATTAATTAAATAATTGAAAGAAATTTTGTCTAAAAAAATGAATCAATCAATCGATCTTTGACCAAATCTGAAGCCGAAGCTGAGCCGATCGACGACGATGGCGGCGCGAGACTTACCTTCTTTCCAACCCATTTAACACCAAGAAAAGTATTTTCTTAATATAAGCACATTCCCTTTTTTTTTTCCACTACCAATTAGGGACAACTGCTCTTTCCAAAATATAAGGGAACAACTCACTTTCCCTTCACATTTCTTCATTCCATTTCCCATTCACCAACTTTTCATCCCAACAATCCCCCACATAAAATGAGGAATGACTATAAGATAAATGAATGCACAGACGAATGTGTAATTTGCAAGCAAGGATTAATTGCATCTGGATAAGTAGGTTTTCCTTTGAACTTTTCATAGTGAACTTATATTGGATATACGCGGTCAATCAGTAGATTTGATATCTTTGAACCGTCAAGATTTGTTGTATACCTAGACAACATAAGTCACACAATCAACCCTTAACCATCTATGATTCTCACGGTTATACTCGTTTCAGATATGAATATCGCTTGGTTTCATGAGTGCTTAGGGAATAGGCCTTTACCTTCATTCCCCTTGAAGCGGCTTACACTTCACACTCACATAGGTGATTTCTAAACGTGTAGTCCCATAGACACATTATCTGGTCATTTCCTGCCAGACTTAGCAAATCATTAAAAAAACTTTAAGCTTTATTGACTCATCAAAAAGCCTTAATGCTTTACCGTGATTCCTGAACATTGTCTTCATCACAAGAATGAGTTGAGTTATTTGACAATGTTGAACCGTCATTCATAAATTTGTTTGATCTCTTTGAACCTAGCTCTTGGGATCTCCAGTTTGCTAGGTAGAGTTACCGTCATGATGACTTGTCTTAGGCTTTAACCCTATTCCCTTCGATGATCTTTCAACTGTCTCTCTAGATAGGCCTTTTGTAAGTGGATCTGACACGTTATCTCTTGACTTCACGTAGTCAATCGTGATAATACCACTAGAGAGTAGTTATCTAACGGTATTGTGTCTCCGTCGTATGTGACGAGATTTTTCGTTATACATAATTCTTCCTGCCCTACCTATTGCCGCTTGACTATCACAATGTATACGTATATGTGCTAAAGGTTTGGGCCAAAATTGAATATCTTCCAAGAAATTCCGGATCCATTCAGCTTCTTCACCGGCCTTGTCTAAAGTTATGAATTCAGATTCCATCGTAGAATGAGCGATGTACGTTTGTTTGGATGATTTCCAAGACACTGCTCCACCCCCAATTGTGAAAACATATTCACTCGTGGATTTAACTTCAGATGATCCAGTGATCCAATTTGCATCACTATATCCCTCGATCACGGAGGGATATTTGTTATAATGCAAAGCATAATTTTGGGTATGTTTGAGATACCCCAAAACTCGTTTCATTGCCATCCAATGTATGTGATTGGGATTACTTGTAAACCGACTCAGTTTACTAATAGCACATGCTATATCTGGTCGTGTACAATTCATGATATACATCAAACTTCCCAATACTCTTGCATAATCCAGTTGTGAGTCACTTTCACCTTCATTCTTTTGAAGTGCATAACTCACGTCAATTGGAGTCTTGGCAATTTTGAAATCCAAATACTTGAACTTGTCAAGTACCTTTTCAATGTAGTGAGACTGTGATAATGCTAGACCTTGTGGAGTCTTGTGAATTCTAATTCCTAAGATCACATCAGCAACTCCTAAGTCTTTCATGTCAAATTTTCTAGCCAGTATGCGCTTAGTAGCATTTATATCTCCCATATCTTTGCTCATTATCAACATGTCATTAATATATAAACAAACAATGACTTCATGACCTGGAGTGTTTTTAATGTAAACACATTTGTCACACTCGTTGATTTTAAAACCATTTGGAAGCATTGTTTGGTCAAATTTAGCATGCCATTGTTTGGTTACTTGTTTAAGTCCATAAAGCGACTTAACAAGTTTGTGCACTTTCTTTTCTTTACCAGGAACCAAAAAACTCTTAGGTTGTTCCATGTAAATTTTTTCCTCCAATTTTCCATTTAAGAAAGCTGTTTTAACATCCATTTGATGGATTTCAAGATCATACACAGCTGTCAGTGCCACTAACACCCTAATAGTGTTATCCTCGTTACTGGCGAGTAAGTGCCAAAGTAATCAAGGCCTTTCTTTTGTTTATAACCTTTGACAACAAGTCTTGCCTTATATTGTCAATGGTGCCATCAACTTTCATTTTCCTCTTAAAGATCCATTTTGAATCTAAATGCTTATTTTCTGGAGGAAGATCAACCAATTTCCATGTATAATTATCCAAAATTGATTGAACCTTACTATTGTCTGCCTTTTTCCAAAATGCTGAATCAGAAAATGACATAGCTGCTTTGAACATTTGAGGCTCATTTTCAAGCAAGAATGTTTGAGGCTCATTTTCGTAGCACTGCAGATATTGTACAAATCATCCTCCAAAGCACTTAGGATGTAGCCTTTGCAAAGAAAATCTGCATGTTTTCACGCCTCATCAATCATAAGTTTTTCATTGTCTGGCATATCGGCAGCAGGCACTGGAGGATCTTCACTGGTAATTTTCTGCATACCAAGTGTGGCAAGCCAAAAGAACACCCTTTGATGCCATCCTTTGAAGTTAGCTCCAGAATTTTTTTTTCGATTTTTCGGCCGGTGGCACAGTAGTTCGGCTACGAGGCTATTGTCGTTGCCGCAACAGTCGCAAAAGGATTTCTATTTGCAACTACCATTTCTCACTGTCAACAACAGAACAATTCAATTAATGGCAAAAATTAAAAATAGTAAACAGTACTGTAATTAATAATAAACAGTACGGTTTAATAAACAAAAATCAAAGTTTTTATATACCGTTTCACAAGAAAACGATGAAGTTTTTATGTTATTTAAATCGTTTCTGAATTTTAATATTCCGATGAAGTTTTTATATCTTCAAATCAGAAATAGAAAAATTCAGAAGCAATAGAAAACCACAAATATTTTAATCTCCATAAAACAAAATACAGATTAAAGTATAAAAGTAATTTTCTTAAGATTGTTATTCAATATGTATTAAACTATAATATTGTGAAACGGTAAATTTTTGTAACATAAAACAGAAACAAGAAAAACTGAAATAAGGCAGAAACTGGAAATAGTAAGAAACCAGAATCAGAAAATAATTTTCGAAATGAAATCGAGCCCACTGAATGCACAGTGTATCCTTAAGAAAATTATTCTCCTCAAGTACCCGAGGTGTTGGAATATTATCCTCCCAGGATAGAACGATTTAACTCACCAGAGTATCGGTACCTAAAACGCTGGTGAACTGCGAACCACTTAATGGTTGTAAATCACACTGGATTTTATTTGTGTAGAAGAAGAAGAAGTTCAGAAAATTTCATAAGGAAAAATTCTGGAATCAGTAGCTAATTTATAGCCATTTTCTGGTACTGTTTTTGAAAATTTACAACCTTTCAGAAACAACCATGGTTGTTGGAACATGCGAACGTTTAATTAATTAAATAATTGAAAGAAATTTTATCCAAAAAAATTAATCAATCAAGCGTTAACCAAATCCGAAGCCCAAAGTGGAGCCGAGCGGCGACGACGGCGTAATGCTTACCTTCTTTCCAACCCATTTAACATCAAGAAAAGTGTTTTCATAATATAACTACATTCTCCTTTTTTTCACTATCAATGCGGGACAATTGCTCTTTCCAAAACATAAGGGAACAACTCACTTTCCCTTCATATTTTTTTCCTCCATTTTCCGTACACCAACTTCCAATCCCAACACTACTTTGTATCCCCTATTGCTTCTTATACTCATATTTCTCTTATAGAAGATGAGTTACGTTCATATCACATTGAATCCAAGAGCATAGTGGGTGCTCTTTAATTTTTACCTGTATTCTATCTTGATATTATTGTCTATGCTCTAAATATTAGTTTATTAATTCATGTGTGCTTCTCATACTACTAATTTATAGTGTGTGAGGTGAATTTGCCGGCACTTAATTACATGGCATTATTGTTTATGAATTGTTCTTAGTGATGCTTCATCAAATTTAATTGTGATTGCTTATTTGTTTTGCTATGTTCTTGGATTACAATATTATCTCTTAACATGCAAAGAAATAACATACAGTTTCGAAATTCTACAAAGGCTGGGTATATAAGACTATTACTTATTGGTTTCACTTTCATGAAGCAGTGTAGGCGTCATGTGATAATGTTTTGCTGTTCTCTTTCTTTCTCTCTCCTATTGACTATTGACATAGCAAAGTCTGGTTCTATTGAGCGTGATACCCGCCCTCTACAAAGTGGTTTTTGAAAAGGTCTTTAAATGACTCTTCGTCTCCAGTTCCAAAAGGTTTAATGAATGGTTTTTTTCTCTGCCCACCACCCATGAAAAGACAGACTAGATAGGGCCTCCTCAGCCCGCCCTGGTTCAAATACTATTTTATCCTACCTCACTCATTGCCCATCACGCTTAAAAGACTTTTTATTGTCACCACTTACCTAAATTGATATGGCTGGTTTCTAGCTTGAATTACGGCTCTGAAGCCCCTCTCATATCTCTATAACTTGAGAGGTAGGCAAACTTGAATTTAGAGTCACCTTGATTTAAGATGCCAGAACATCAACTAGATCAAAAACCAAATCCTAAAGTAACTTCAGAACACGTTCGAGATCTTCAATTGAAAACCTTTCTTATCTAGTGTCAACTGATCCTTCAACATCTGCGGTCTGCATCAACCAAAGCTTAATTCAAAGACAAGAGTAGGCTCAAGGAGGATCAAAAGACTGATTCTCGGTTCGATAAAGTTAGAATATTGATTAGATTGCAATCTATGCATGTGGAAAGAAAAGTTATGAAAAGCAATTTGTATGATCATAAAAAAAGGTTTGCCTATACGTCTTTCTAGCATACATGCAATTCCTTTCGATTGGAACATGTCGCTACTTGGATCCATCAGCTTATTCTAATTTGCATTTTGTTATCTGATTCTTAGGAAGTCATTGGATCGTAAAGTTACTTCACACTTGGCAATTGGCATATCGAGTGAATGAAAATGAACTTGTCCCTAAAAGAAAAAAGAGCTAGAATTGGATCATTGAGAAAGATGGACGAGAATATGATTTCATAATATCGTCCCCACTACTCTTATTTCTATTTTTAGATCGCTCTTCTTATAACCAAAAGATATGGAATATGGGTGTGGGTCTTTTATCAAAATGGGATGGCTTTTTGATGTGAGACCAAAATATTATACTTTTAGCACATTACTCACCTTATATTTTGTTGTTTTAATGAGTTATTGTGCGATATTTGAGCTAAATTGGGTTGTTTTATGTGTAGGAACATCAGAAGGAATCGTCGAACGAAAGTTGCAAAAAAAGAGGACAAAAATACAAGAAAAAAGTACAAAAGCATCAAGTATCCAAACCGTGCTACAGACCAGGCTTCGCGAGGTCTATAGCCAGGTCCACCGCGCTATAGACCAGGCTTCGCGAGGTCTATAGCCAGGTCCACCGCGCTATAGACCAGGCTTCGCAAGGTCTATAGCCAGGTCCACCGCGCTATAGACCAGGTTTCGCGAGGTCTATAGCCAGGTCCACCGCGCTATAGACCAGGCTTCGCGAGGTTTATATCACGGTAATTAAAAGTCACGGGTTAAAAAATTCCAACCCGGATTTGGTCTGGGGATTGAAATAAATACTCCCCAAATGAGTTATTCTAGGGTGGGGCACGATTTTGGAGGAAAAAAAGGCTGCCAAGCACAAGAGGAGCCGATTTTACGGTAGATTCAACCAAAGAGGGCGTTTTTAGAGATGAGATTCAGCCTAAGGATGCAAGAACACGCTAGGAGCAAGAAGGCGAATTCTTTTATGAGTTTTTCACTTCATTCTTCCTATTTTCGTTAATGGTTATGAATTTTAGTATTGTAGTTTTGCAGACTATTATGAATAGCTAATTTGTTATCTAGAGTTTTGATAGAACCTTTTGTCGGATAAATTCTTGTTATGTTTTTATATAATTGAGCCATTGGATTCCTCTACTTGTTCAACTACGTGTTTATTGTTGTTGATTGAATGGCCATCAATTAACTGTGACTATTTAGTGTGTATATTGCTCGAGAGAGAGTACACATTTAGGTAGTTGTTGAACAACATCACTCCTAACGCATGTGAGAGATCAATACAGAGGGTTTAAAGGTGGGATTAGAGATAACGAAATATTGGTGCGATCATAGTGAGCAGTGAATTAGTGCCAGCTAGCGTAGTTCGAGAGAATACATATAGTAAATTGTGATAGTTGCTCGAGAGAGAGCTACGACACCCAAAGTACTGACGATCGGTAGGGAATACTTAGGCGAAATTATAGAAGGCGTAGCGGGAAGGATTCCGACAATTGGGAAAATCATAACTCTAGACCTCCTTAGGCTTGTCTCCAATTTCATCCCTGTTAGTTGATAATTTTAATGCTTTATAATATTTGTTAGTTAATTAGTTAGAAATATAAATCTCAATCTTTATAATTTAGAAAATTGTTTGGACTTGTGTTTCTTAGCAATATTGAACAACTGTAGTTAAACCTTAGTTCTCTATGGGATTCGACGAACTTATAAACTGAATTATATTTGCAACGACCGCTTAGTCCTTTTTATAAGGTATAGTTGGGCGTGATCACTTTTCTTTTTATCTTTTTATTTATTATTCATTATGTATCATGAATGGGCCCGACCAATATATCTTTTTATTTTACGTCCATAACTCTTCCTCGAACAGGCTTGGGCAGAATAACAGAGCAAGTAATAGTAGCATAACAAAAGAGCCTTCCTCGTTTATCTTTGCTCGCGACAATTATGATCTCTCGAGAGAATCGACGGCTGCAATTAGTACTAACTTTTATTGGATTTCTTTTCCAATTCAAAGCTGATAGTTGCCCAATGCCACAAACATTATTAGAGACAGACATTTTCTACCACCACAAGTGACAACCCAACAAAGCCATAAAGAGAAATGTTACACCATAACATTATATAATGTATATATCATGCATGCAACCTAAGCCATCACTTCTCACATTTTACAAATTAATAGGAGTAGCTCTTTGAAGATCTTCAATCTACTGGCCTCAAGAATTACTGATTCTAACAGATTAGATAATGAGATTGACGTTTACGCAAAACAAGTGTCACATCTTCTGTCAGTCTGTGGTGGCTTCAGTTTTTGCATCTTCAAGCTCTAAGGTGGCGTTGAATCCGAATTCAGCTCCAATAGTAAACGATGATTTGAGTTCATCGGCAGTTTGGGTGGTGCTAATCTTGTTATCCTTCACAGACAAGTTCTCCTGCAGAATTAATGACCTTCAAAGTTTAGAGAAGATCTAATTGGAATTCAATAAAGGTTGAAATAATATTGATTAACTTGCCTTCTTCACATAATCAGCGAGGGTTGAGGTAACAATTTCCCGGATTACAAAATTGGTAACTCGATCTTCACCAAGTATCTGCAGTAGAAAGTCCCTAGGAACCTGTGGAAGTCGTCAATCAGCTGTCAAGCGTAAAGTAGAGAAATGCACTAGAACTAGGATATCATTTCCCATTCCCAGTAAAACATATTAAAAATATTATTCTCCGTATTTCTTAAAGAGGCGATTAAGAGCAAGAAGAACAATCACAATAATGAGGACCAATCTGCAAAATAATAAGCACAAGTACTTCAAACGAGCCACACTGACTTCAGGACACTTCTTATTCCAGGACATTTTAATTAAGATGTCTTTTGTCATCCTTGAAAAATCATCTTTCTCCATTTAAAACTCCATTCATCTCATTTATTTAACTCCTCCCCTATATGGAAAAATCATTCTTCTCCAGTCAAATTGACATGAAATAATAGTACTTTGTTTCATATTGATATTTAACATCTGAAAAAACAAAAAAATCCTTTAGAAGTTTAAAAAAATACAACTACTGTTTTAGATACTCTCCAGCTAACGCCAGAAAATAATATATACAAACTATTCTGGTCTTGGTGCTATCAAACAAGGTAAGATATATTGGGCTGAGCACCGCAATGTACATACCTTAGATGTTTTCCCTGGAGCAGCAACCATGCACACAACATTACAATAAGTTAGATTCACGCATTAGAGATTGAACGACTGTAAATTCACAAAATATTAAAAATGGAACATGGCATATTAGCTGAAGACCTGAAGTTGTATGTGATCACTGCGAAAGTGAGAGGGATATAGGAAAGAGAGATAGGATAAGACCTGACCAAACTTTGACGGCCTCCGCTCTCTATCTACCAAGGCCCCCCAGAATTAAAATTGAAAGAAAAAACGCAAAAGCACCGGTCAATAGCATATTACGCAAAACAGGAATAGTTTTCACTCCCAAAACCACTATGTTCATTTCTTGCTTATCAAGTTTATCCAACTCATATTCTGCGAAAAGAGAATATTGTGATATATCCCCGGAGTCATTCTTGCAAAAATCATCGAAAATTAGTTGTCTTTTCTGGTTATGACTTGTGCGAGAACAACATCGCTTGTCACACTGATCTCACTTGCCAACTTTCATGTTACCCAGTGCAAATGCTAGCTTCTGACATTTCCAAAGATTTTCCTGGCCAAGGACAAAGTTGACTGTTGAAAGAAACAGGAGAAGAATTGAGAACTCTATATTTTTTTAAAGACGCTGTGTCTGGGCCAAGTAGCGCGTACCTCGAAGAATTGAGAACTCTTACAAAACACAAATAGTAACATGACATGAATAAAGGATACTTTTGGAATGCCAAAGTCGAATCAGGTTAGGTACTTTATATGATTAAATGGAATAGACTGCCAAAAGCAAGTCAGATGTAAGAAGGAAAGACAATATCGATAAGGTTGAGGAAATACTCGGTGATAATATTTGCGGCCATTAGGAGATTGAAAGTTGTAGTAATGTCTCCTTGATCAAAATCATTAAATAAAAATAATACCTCCTTTTTCCCTGCGGAAGCCTGGAACAGGTGGTGCAGAACGTGCTAAATTTGCCAAAACTTTCTCAAAAACTATTCTTGTGTCCTCCTTGTCCACATCTACTCTGACCTAAGAAAATAAAATCAAGGAATTTGCAAAATACCACCAAACACATGGGAGAACAATATGCATCTTCAATACATAAGAGTGACTAACATATCAACACCTTATTAAGACGAGAAATACAAAAAATATACATGCATGTATACCAGTTTTAGTTATTGTTAATAGAAATCCCTACAGGCTATATTCATATACAACAACAACAACAACAACAACAACAGACCCAGTGTAATCCCACAACTGGGGTCTGGGGAGGGTAGTGTGTACGCAGACCTTACCCCTACCTTTAATAAGGCAGAGATGTTGTTTCTGGAAGATCCTCGGCAACCGCAACATTGAAAGCAAGCAAATTAATTGAATACACCTACTTTATGCAAATAACTGTATAGACCGAACCGTTAAATGCATGATACATGTTATTTTTCTGCTCAAGCTGCTATCACTTAATCATGGGTTAAATTAAATTTTGTGTTCCACATAATGTTAAACAAAAAAATACCATATTTGTTTAGAATTAATTAAACTTGGTGTATATGTATATGCCTGGCTCGGTTTTTGTATGTATATTACCTATATATATGAAAGTGAATCGGTCTAATAGGCCAATCTATATATCAAAACTTGCAAAACAAGTTTACAATTTCCTTCTCGTAAAACAGATAACTATTTTATAAGTAACAATCAAGCTACAATTAACCACTGCATTGGAGTAATTAAGGAGTTTAGGTACGATACACTGGCTATATTCATATAATATATTCTAATTGGATACCAACAGGATCAAGATAAAGCCATGAAGTCTGTGGGAGTTGCTCCCGAAAAATGCTACTGAGCTATGGTTCGTTATCCAAATGTGTACAGCTTGTTTCTCCTTATACCAGGCAACCAATTTAGAAGTCAAGTGATCTGATACCTTGTGTGCTCTCACTGTATGAAGTGAAGAATATAGTGGAAATATCACAAATCAGACAGGCATTTTAAAATGTATTAGACACTTCCATTATAGGATTCTTATAAAAAAACACTTCCATTATGGAACAACCTTTTTTCACTAATACAGACAAGAAAAAAGATGCTCAGTTCATATAATTTTGGCTTCTTATAAATATTAGGCGGCATGTTGAGGTTTCATTTTAAGATGTAATATTCTTAAAATGAGGGTAAATGGGAAATGGAGGGAAAATGAAATTTTGAGTAAAATTTTAAGTTTCCCCCTCTTAACAATGAGACATTGTCCCATATTGGAAGTGGAAGACATTTTTGGTGGGTATATATATAATTGCTCTTCTTGTAGCTCTTAAAGAGTTAAGAAGAAAGCAAGCCTCGCGCCGTCGTCGTCGTCGCTCGCTCGGCTCGGCTTCGGCTTCGGCTTCGGCTTCGGCTTCGGCTTTGGCTTCGGATTCGGATTCGGATTCGGATTCGGATTCGGTCAAATGATCGATTGATTGATTAATTTTTTGGACCAAATTTATTTGTTAATAGTAAATATTAACGTAAGATTATCCGTATTTGTAAACGGATATTTTCCAATCCGTGTATTGATAATTTGGCAGCCGGATAATGGTCTTCCCACCATGAAGTGCTTGCTCCACAAACATGAAGTGCTTGCTCCACAAACATGTAATGCTTGCTCCACCATGAAGGGTGGACGTTTGGTCTTGCACTCCTTCTTGGCTGCTATATATATGAGCAGCAAATGTTGAAGAAAGATACTCAACTCAACATACAATTCGCTCAACAAATTGGCTATACATTGCACTCCTTCCTCTCAGAACTTCCATACGTTTTTCTGAGTATATACTCCTTCGTTCTGCATTGTTTTTAACTTCAAACAAAGCAACTGTAAGTGTGATTTGCTACCGAACTTTGTGTTCGCCGAAACACTGGGGTTTGAAGTACCGCTACACCAGTGTGTTATTCGTTCTATCCTGGGAGGAAATAATCCATTACCTTGGGTACTAGGAGGGGATTAAATTCCTTAAGGAAACACTGTGAATTCAGTGGGCTCGAATTTATTATTATTGTTTCATTACGTTAACTTATATTTTGCAGAATTAATATTTACAAATACAGGAATATTGACGGGAATAACAATCTTAAGGAATTTAATATTTATTTCTGTACTTGTGTTATTCTTATTATTCTGCAAACTAAAACCTTTGTGGTTTGTGTACTCCCGTTTTGGAGAGTTAAGCCTTCGTGGCGTTTTGTTGGATATTATAATCTACGTGATTTTTACTCCAGTTTGAAAACGTGTATTAAACGTTTGTTTGTGTCATTCTTTTACAGAAAAGATGATGACTGAAAACGAAAACCAAGCTGTTCCGATGGCGACTGCCAACGCAACGACAAGCCGAACACCGGCGTTGGCACCGGCAGAAAAACCCGAAAAATTTTCCGGGATTGATTTCAAACGCTGGCAGCAGAAGATGTTCTTCTACTTAACTACGTTATGTCTACAGAAGTTCATTAAGGAAGATGTTCCTGATCTGCCGGATAAAACTCCAGATAATGAACGCTTTCTCGTGATTGAAGCGTGGAAGCATTCTGATTTTTTATGCAAGAATTATATTCTTAGCGGACTGGATGATAATCTGTATAATGTATACAGTAGCATGGAGACATCCAAAGAATTGTGGAATGCGCTTGAAAAGAAATATAAGACTGAAGATGCCGGGATGAAGAAATTCGTTGCCGCAAAATTTCTGGACTACAAAATGATAGATAGCAAGTCTGTTATTACTCAAGTCCAGGAATTGCAAGTGATTATTCATGATCTACTTGCTGAAGGTCTTGTAATCAACGAAGCATTCCAAGTAGCAGCAATGATTGAGAAGTTGCCTCCGTTGTGGAAGGACTTCAAAAATTATTTGAAACACAAACGAAAGGAAATGTCCCTTGAAGATCTCATTGTTCGGTTGAGAATCGAAGAGGACAATAAAGCTGCTGAAAGGAGAGGCCGTGGAAATTCAACAATAATGGGAGCAAATATTGTTGAAGCTAACAAAAAGAGGAAGAAGGCTTCTGGTCCGAAATACAACCCAAGCAAGAAGCGGTTCAGTGGAAACTGCTACAACTGTGGGAAAACCGGACACAAATCTACGGAGTGTCGTGCTCCGAAGAAAGACAAGAAAAGGGGTCAAGCAAACATGGTAGTAAACCATGATGATGTTGATAACTTGTGTGCCATGCTCTCTGAATGTAACTTGGTGGGAAATCCTAAACTGTGGTGGTTTGATTCAGGAGCCACTCGCCATGTTTGTGCAGTTAGAGAGGCTTTTGCTACCTATGCTCTTGCTGAACCCGGAGAGACAGTTTATATGGGAAATGCTTCAACAGCAAAAGTTGAAGGATATGGGAAGGTATTTCTAAAAATGACTTCTGGCAAGGTCATGACTTTGAACAATGTCCTTCATGTTCCCGAAATGAGAAAGAATTTAGTCTCTACTGGACTTCTTGTTAAGCACGGTTTTAAGTGCATTTTTGTATCCAACAAGGTTGTAATTAGTAAGAATGAAATATTTGTGGGAAAAGGTTACCTCACCGAGGGCCTTTTCAACCTAAATGTAATGGTTGTTGAAAATAATAATAATATTTCAGCTTCTTCTTACTTACTTGAGTCAAATGATTTATGGCATGTACGTTTGGGTCATGTCAATTATAAAACCTTGCGAAAAATGATTAACTTGGAAGTACTGCCCAAGTTTGAATGCGAAAAATCAAAATGTCAAATATGTGTGGAATGTCAGTATGTTAAACATCCTTATAAGTCAGTTGAAAGGAATTCAAATACTTTAGACTTAATTCACACAGATATTTGTGACATGAAGTCAATACCATCTCGCGGTGGAAAGAAGTATTTCATAACTTTTATTGACGATGGTACTCGATATTGCTATGTTTACTTACTGAATAGTAAAGATGAAGCAATAGACGCATTCAGGCAATACAAAAATGAAGTTGAAACGCAACTTAACAAGAAAGTAAAAATGATAAGAAGTGATAGGGGTGGTGAATATGAATCTCCTTTTGAAGAAATATGTTTAGAATATGGAATTATTCATCAAACAACAGCCCCTTACACGCCCCAATCTAATGGGATTGCGGAAAGAAAGAATCGCACATTAAAGGAGATGATGAATGCGTTATTGATAAGTTCTGGTTTGCCACAGAACTTGTGGGGGAAGCCATTCTTACGGCTAATCGAATATTAAATCGAGTGCCCCATAGCAAAACACAATCCATTCCTTATGAACAATGGAAAGGAAGGAAGCCCAACTTGAATTATTTTAAAGTGTGGGGGTGTTTGGCAAAAGTGCAAGTTCCTAAACCCAAAAGGGTAAAGATAGGACCGAAAACCGTTGATTGTGTTTTCATAGGATATGCGACAAATAGTAAAGCATATCGATTTCTGGTTCATAAATCAGAAAATCCCGACATTCATAATAATACGGTTATAGAATCAGATAATGCTGAGTTTTTTGAAAATATATATCCGTATAAAAAGGAATGTGAGTCGTTTGGTGAAGGATCTAAACGACCTCGGGAAGAAACAAAAGAAAGTACATGTAATCAGGAGAATCCAAGACGTAGTAAACGTCAAAGAACGTCTACTTCATTTGGACCAGATTTTGTGACTTTCTTATTGGAGAATGAGCCTCAAACATTTAAAGAAGCTATGACTTCTTCGGAATCATTGTTTTGGAAAGAGGCAGTCAATAGTGAAATAGAATCCATATTGAACAACCATACATGGGAATTGGTTGATCTTCCTCCTGGAAATAAACCTTTGGGTTCTAAATGGATTTTTAAGAGAAAAATCAAAGATGATGGCACTATTGATAAATTCAAGGCAAGGCTCGTAGTCAAAGGGTATAGACAACGAGAAGGTCTAGACTACTTTGATACATACTCTCCAGTTACAAGAATTACGTCCATACGGATGTTAGTAGCATTAGCTGCAGTGTATGGTCTTGAAATTCATCAAATGGATGTTAAGACGGCCTTCTTAAATGGAGAGTTGGAGGAAGAAATTTACATGGAACAACCTGAAGGGTTTGTGGTTCCAGGTAAAGAAAAGAAGGTATGTAGACTTGTTAAGTCTCTTTACGGACTAAAACAAGCACCCAAACAATGGCATGCGAAATTTGACCAAACAATGTTGTCAAATGGTTTTAAGATAAATGAATGTGATAAATGCGTGTACATTAAAAATGTTCCAAATCACATAGTCATTGTTTGCCTATATGTGGATGATATGTTGATAATGAGTAATGACATTGCCAACATAAATGCTACTAAGCGTATGCTCAATAGCAAGTTTGATATGAAAGACTTGGGAGTTGCTGATTTAATTCTGGGAATTAAGATCAATAAGACTCCTCAAGGTCTGGCATTGTCACAATCTCATTATATTAAGACAGTACTTGAAAAATTCAAGCACTTGGGCTTTAAAGTTGCAAAGACTCCAATTGACGTGAATCTTGCATTAGCAAAGAACAAATGCCAAAGCATATCACAATTGGATTATGCTCGTGTATTGGGATGCTTAATGTATATCATGAATTGTACACGACCAGACATAGCTTGTGCTATAAGTAAACTGAGTCGATATACGAGCAATCCAGGCCAATCTCATTGGATGGCAATGAAACGAGTTTTGGGATATTTAGAACATACCCAGAACTTTGAATTGCACTACAGTAATTTTCCTGCGGTGATTGAGGGATACTGTGATGCAAATTGGATCACCGGTTCAACTGATTCTAAGTCCACGAGTGGATATGTATTCACTATTGGTGGAGGAGCGGTATCTTGGAAGTCGTCCAAACAAACATGTATTGCCCGCTCTACAATAGAGGCTGAATTCATAGCCTTAGATAAAGCCGGTGAAGAAGCTGAATGGCACCGGAATTTCTTGGAAGACATTCCATTTTGGCCCAAACCGTTGGCACCAATATGCATACATTGTGATAGTCAAGCGGCAATTGGAAGGGCTGGGAGCGTCATGTATAACGGTAAATCTCGTCATATACGACGAAGACATAAAACCGTTAGGCAATTACTCTCTAGAGGAATTATCACAATTGACTATGTAAAGTCAAGTGATAATGTGTCGGATCCACTTACAAAAGGCCTAACTAGAGAGGTAGTTGAGAAATCATCAAGGGAATGGGGCTATGGCCGAGAACAAGTCATTGTGGCGGTAACTCTACCTAGAAGACTGATGATCCCAAGATCTAGGTTCAAAGAGATCAAACAAAGTCATTAATGACGGTTCAACATTGTCAAATAAAATTTTAGTCCATTCTCGTGATGAGACAATGTTCAGTACCAAGGATAAAGCATTAAGGCTTTTTAATGATTTCTAAATTTGATACGGGGTATATCAAATAGTGTATCTACAGGATGACACGTTTAGGAATCACCTATTTAAGTGTGAAGTGTGAGCCGCTTCAAGGAGAACTTTGTAAGGCCAGTTCTCTACGCACTTATGAAACCAGGCGGTGTTCATGGCTGAAACGAACACAACAATGAGAACCAAAGACGGTTAAGGGTTGATTGTGTGACTTATGGTTGTCTAGGTATACACCAAAGATCGACGGTTCAAAGATATCAAATCTACCGATTGACCGAGTATATCCGACATAAGTTTACTACGGAAAGTTCAAAGGGAAACCTACTTATCCAGATGCAATTAATCCTTGCTTGTAAATCACACAGTTTTTCATGCATACTTCCGTGATATAGCCATTCCCCATTCATGTGGGGGATTGTTGAGGTTTCATTTTAAGATGTAATATTCTTAAAATGAGGGTGAATGGGAAATGGAGGAAAAATGAAATTTTGAGTAAAATTTTAAGTTTCCCCTCTTAACAATGAGACATTGTCCCATATTGGAAGTGGAAGACATTTTTGGTGGGTATATATATAATTGCTCTTCTTGTAGCTCTTAAAGAGTTAAGAAGAAAGCAAGCCTCGCGCCGTCGTCGTCGCTCGCTCGCTCGGCTCGGCTTCGGCTACGGCTACGGCTTCGGCTTCGGCTTTGGCTTCGGCTTCGGATTCGGATTCGGATTCGGATTCGGTCAAATGATCGATTGATTGATTAATTTTTTGGACCAAATTTATTTGTTAATAGTAAATATTAACGTAAGATTATCCGTATTTGTAAACGGATATTTTCCAATCCGTGTATTGATAATTTGGCAGCCGGATAATGGTCTTCCCACCATGAAGTGCTTGCTCCACAAACATGAAGTGCTTGCTCCACAAACATGTAATGCTTGCTCCACCATGAAGGGTGGACGTTTGGTCTTGCACTCCTTCTTGGCTGCTATATATATGAGCAGCAAATGTTGAAGAAAGATACTCAACTCAACATACAATTCGCTCAACAAATTGGCTATACATTGCACTCCTTCCTCTCAGAACTTCCATACGTTTTTCTGAGTATATACTCCTTCGTTCTGCATTGTTTTTAACTTCAAACAAAGCAACTGTAAGTGTGATTTGCTACCGAACTTTGTGTTCGCCGAAACACTGGGGTTTGAAGTACCGCTACACCAGTGTGTTATTCGTTCTATCCTGGGAGGAAATAATCCATTACCTTGGGTACTAGGAGGGGATTAAATTCCTTAAGGAAACACTGTGAATTCAGTGGGCTCGAATTTATTATTATTGTTTCATTACGTTAACTTATATTTTGCAGAATTAATATTTACAAATACAGGAATATTGACGGGAATAACACGGCATTGGGTTAGAAGGGACAGCTGGGGACAGGGAGGGCTTTAACTGTGATTAAAATGATGAAATAATAATTAACAAGAAGGTCCTTAAGCAGTTTGGTTCAGACCTTTCAGCTCTGTTTCTATGTAAGTTTTCCATGCTGAAAAAATGACAAGGATACCAAACAGTACAGGTAACCTAATGATGAGGAAAAGGGGAGAAGAGAGAAGAGGCGCAGTTCGCTCTTACATTATCATCCTATTTTGGTTTGTCATGTACCTTTATATATCACAAGGTTAAACCTCAGAGCTGGAGTTCATTCAAGGATATCGGATTATTATTGAATACTATAAGTTATTACCAATAGACTCTAAAGCTGCAGAGAGAATACTAGTCTGTCTCGTGAAGCAATGATCTTTGCCCATGTTCTGAGTCAGAGAAACATGCCTTGAATGTCAAATCTAATAAATACTTTTTCCAGGTCCCAATTTGAACATATTTCACTCGCCACAACCATAATTTTTCTTTTAAAAAAACATGAAATATCAAATTCTGCAGGTCAAAAAGGGAAAATCTCGCTACAAGGTACCTTCCTTTTTCTAGTAACTAGTATCTATGAACGTGCGTTACACGTTAATAATGACACGTGATGATTTAAATATATATTTATATAAAGGAACAATAAAATTTAATTAATGAGAGAAATTTTATGTTTAATAATACAACAATCATCTAAATGCCGAAAAATATTATTACATTAGCATAATACATGAATTTAAAATAAAAGAACATCATCAAAACTTACACAAATGATCAATTTTGTCATCTTAGTTAGTAATTATGTATTATAGTTTAAAAGTATTTAATGTGATGATATCTTAACGAACACTTCTTTGTGGATTTTTTTTTTTGTATATGCTTCCTCCTAATGTTTTGGTTGCTCTGCCTTAACCAGAACTCTTGTTGCCGATCTTGATATACCTCTTGAAAGTGCAACATACAGTTGTTCGTGCAAGAAAACATATTGCGGTAAATATAGTCCAATATTTAGGATTGTTTGTCCTTGTGCTTTATTTATTATATTTACAAAACATAAACATACTAAAAATTATTTTTACACAAATTTAAAAGGATTTTCCTTAGTTTCAGAAGACGAAAGTTGAATTCAAGGATAAGAATATACTTAGAAGCACATTAAAGTATCATAATTTTTGCATGTATGACATTATTGTCAAAACTTCTATATACCATATGTGTGCTATTACATAAGCTATTCGACGTATGTAAGTTTTTCAGTAGCATGATAAGCATATTTTTATTCAAAATTAACCTATATACAATAGAAGATCAATTTTAACTTAGTCTATTATATATACGGTGACACTAACATACGTAAGAAATAATAAACTTGACAACAAACATGTATGATAGAAGGCCATTTGGTATTAAAGTATTTAAGTATTCTTCTTGCTAGTAATTATTGGTATCATTTTCTGCTGAGTCAAAAGCTGAAAACTATTTTATTTTTACTATAAAATTTTGCAAGCAACCTTTTATTTAGTTGATCAATATATTAATTTCTGCTAGCTAAGACATCTTTTTAATTCTATCGTGTGATTTACACAAATTGTGTTTTAATCTAACGATAGAAATATTTCTCTTATTAAATGCAGTACCATTACCATTGGAATTGATAACCAAGTGTTCAGGAAGAACCAAATCATCTTTTATTGGATGCTCTTCTTCGTTTCCAACACGAAGCAAGAAGACACCGAATACTGGATCTGTTCTTACTTTGTATTTCTTGCCAGTTGAATCTTTTTCATTTGAGGCCAAAAGTATAACTTTAGCAAGGTAGCTTTTACAGTCTCAGCTTTTGTCGATTCTAGAACTCCGGGCAATTATTTCGATCGTTTGACACTTAGCCATAAGTGCTTCATCCCATATTATCAATTTTGTTTTCCTTATAAATTTAGCACCATTGCTCTGCTTTGATATATTTGTGATGATTATTTAAGTTGTTTGAAGAGGTATATCAAATCTAAAGTGGGTGGCTTCGCAATAAAATTGTTGTTGACCACTTGCTATTATTGCTAATAGTGGCATGCCTCTTAATATGATATTAGCAAGTAATGCATGACATAGGAATATTATTTCGATTCCACCGGAGGCATCTACAAGGAATAATCCCGTTATACCAGAGTCGACTCTTTATAATATAGTCTTGAAAGTTTGTTCTTGATCAGGATTTAGCTTTGATTGTGCTGGGTGAGTTGGAGCACTCCGAGAGTCTGCGTGATTTTGGCTATTGTAGGCGTATTAAGGTCGAAGAGGTTATGTGTAATGACCCAACCGGTCATTTTGACTTTTAGAATCCCGTTCCCTAAAATAAAACTTCCCGTATGTGCTTTTAATGATTTATGACTTACGGGGATGGTTGGTTCGGGATTTGGAAGTGTTTGGGTTGAAATCGGAACACTTGGTTCCTTAAGTTGGCTTTAAAAGGCCAAGTTTGACTTCGGCCAACATTTTGAGAAAACGACCCCGGAAAAGAATTTTGATGATTCCAACAGCTCCGTATGGTGATTTTGGACTTAGGAACGTGTTCGGAATTTTATTTGGAAGTCCGTAGTTAAATTAGGCTTGAAATGACTAAAATAGGAATTTAAGTTTGGAAGTTTGACCGGGGAGTTGACTTTTTGATATCGGGGTCGGAATCAAGTTTCAAAAATTTTCATAGCTCCATTATGTCATTTATGACTTGTGTGCAAAATTTGAGGTCAATCAGACTTGATTTGATAGGTTTCGACATCGAATGTAGAAATTGAAAAATTTAAGTTTCATTAAGCTTGAATTGGAGCATAATTCGTGGTTTTAGCGACGTTTTATGTGATTTGAGGTTTCACATAAGTTCGTATGATGTTTTAGGACTTATTGGTATATTTGGTTGAGGTCCCGAGGGCCTCGGGTGAGTTTCGGATGGTTAACGGATCAAAAGTTGGACTTAAAACAACTGCTGCAATTTTTCTCTTTTGCTGGAAATTTTAGGCTGTGATCGAGGCTCAGGATCGAGACCCAAGATCGAGGGTCATGATTGAAGGCAGGGCTCGAGGGTCATGATCGAAGACCCAGGCTCGAGAGCCATGATCGAACCACGATCGAGGCCGAGGATCGAGGTCATGATCGAGGGCTGCCTCGGCAGAATTATAAAAGAGGCCATTCGCCCCATTCGCCATTTTTAACAAACTGGAGCTTGAGCAGAGGCGACTTTTGATAGATTTTCAAGGAAAGACATTGGGGTAAGTGATTCTAACTCGGATTTGGTCAATATACACGAATATATCATTGTTTTCATCATTTAATTAGTGTTTTGAGATTGAAATTTTAAAAATTTTAGAAATCTCATAGAAACGAATTTTTGAGATTTCGGTATCAATTCAGAGTCGGAATTGAGTGAAACTGGTATGGTTGGACTTGTAATTGAATGGGTTGTCGGATTTCGTAACCCATTCACATATGATTGTGAATTGTTAGATAAAAATATTAAAAGATGAAAATCACATATGATTAATTTTCTGTTTAAATTAATTAACTGTTAAAAGAAATTGTTCATCCTCCCGAATTTATCTTATAATAAATATACTTTCCTTCCGGAGGTACATAAAAAATGTCCTTCTTTCTTGTGGAGCCGGCCGAACAGGATAGATGCATCTATGGATCGCGCCGCACGTCCCTCGGCAGTGTACACGACACTCTGGATCGGGCCGTACGACCTCGGCAGAAATCGTGCCTAATAATAATAATTACACGATACATTGATGGTTTATTGCAGCTTGTAAAGCTAATTCATAAATTGGAAATTTATTGGAATTGAAGGAATTTAATTAATATATTGAGAATTGTTGCATTTGAAGGAATTTAATTATTTCTGCTGGTTAAAGAAAATCATTGTAAATTCTATAAATCATGTTGATCTAGATATTGCTATTTTTATTTTATTTATTATTATTGACCCTTAGTGAGTGTCAAATTCGGCCATCTCGTCTTTACCACTTCGAGATTAGGCTTGATACTTAGTGGGTACACGTTGTTCTGTCTATTTTATTTCAGACAATATTTGGAGTTTTGTATAATCTACTAGATGCTCATACACTTGTTACACCAAGTCTTGGCACACACATTGGTAGAATTTGGAATTGTATTATTTTCTTGGATTTAAGTTAAATAGTATCTTTTCAAATTTCTTTAATATTTCTAGAAAAATAATAAAATTACTTATAAAATTATTCTGAAAATAATTGATATATGTTTAATTTATTTGTTGGCTTGCCTAGCGGTAGTGTTGGGTGCCATCACGACCTATAGGTGAAATTGAGTCGTGACAACATGGTATCAGAGCACTAGGTTCACGTAGGTCTCACAAGTTATGAGCAGACCTAGTAGAGTCTTGCGGATCGGTACGGAGACGTCTGTACTTATCTTCGAGAGGCGGGTGTTAGGAAACTACCTTTCTTCATATTCCATCGTGCAATTGATGTAGTACTAAATATCCTTATCTTATTATCTCACAGATGGTGAGAACAAGCTCTAATGAGGTTCCAGACCAGGGAAGAGCTACTCCCCCAATTGCTAGAGGCCGAGGGAGGGCTCCAACCCGTGGTAGAGGGCGAGGACGTCCTAGGACTGTTCCAGTTATGCCGTCAGTGGGTCCAGTAGAGAACCCCATTGTTGAGGAACAAGATGAGGTGCATGTGGCAGAGCCAACTCCGGTGTATTTCACATATGCACCGGGAATCCAGGATGTTATGGGTCGTATGCTGCAGGCAACTGCTGTATATCAGACCCAGGGTGCTCTAACCGTGTAGCCCAGGCCAGCTGTAGCCGCTGATCCGCAGAAACTATTGGACAGATGGACTAGACTACATCCTCCTGTCTTTGGGGGTGAGCGACATGAGGATCCCTAGGATTTCATTGATCGGTGCAAGGATAGACTGTACAACATGAGGATATTGGAGTCTCATGGGGTAGATTTCAGCTACAGGGCAAAGCCCGTAGATGGTGGCAGTCTTATGTTCTTGGCAGACCAGCAGATTCTCCTCCCATGACGTGGGACAGGTTCACTCGTATTTTTCTGGACATGTATATTCCACCCTCTCAGAGGGAAGAGTTGCGGTTTTAGTTTGAGCAGCTCCAGCAGGGTCAGATGTCAATGACCGATTATGAGTCGAGGTTCTCTGAGTTATCTCGCCATGCACTTATGATACTCTCTACTGAGGCGGAGAGAGTGCGGAGGTTTGTTGCGGGTTTACATACTGGCATTCAGGCCATTATGGCTCGAGAGGTTGAGATGGGTACTTCTTATGAGCTGGTCGTAGAGATAGCTCGCAGGATTGAGGGTGTACGTTAGCGGAGCCGAGAGCAGGTTATGAGAGATAAGCGGTTCAGGTATTCTGGAGAGTTTAGAGGTGCTCAGTCTGGGGCAGATGTCAGTTCGTGAGAGGGCAGTCCAGCAGGCCCCCATATCCAGCACCACCGCCTCCTCGAGGTGCTCCAGTGCGATCCTATCTCAGTGCTATACCAGAGAGTTTTTATCGCCCACCAGCTATTCAGGGTCCTCCCAGTGGGTATTCAGTTCCCCAGGGCCAGACTCTTAGTCAGCAGCCCATCGCACCGAAGAGTTGTTATGAGTGCGGGGATCCCAGTCACATACGAAGATTCTGCCCCAGGCTTCGGGGTAAACTCGTAACAACTCTTCAGCAGCCTATGATTACCGGACCAATTGCTCCACCAGTTGTCCGACCACCAAGAGGTGGAGGACACGCGAGTAGGGGCCGTCCTAGAGGCGGAGGCCAGCCAGTTGGCGTTCCAGCTCGGTTCTATGCTTTTCCGGCCAGACCAGATGCAGAGGCCTCAGATGCCGTGATTATAGGTATTATTTCTGTTTGCGGCAAAGATGCCTTAGTATTATTTGATCCAGGATCTACGTATTCATATGTGTCATCTCTATTTGCTCCATTCTTAGGTGTTTCTCGAGAGTCCTTGAGTACTCTTGTTTATGTGTCCACTCCTGTGGGCGATTCTGTTGTTGTGAACCGGATCTACCGGTCCTGTATTATTACATTCTGTGGTTATGAAACTAGAGCAGATCTCCTATTGCTTGAGATGACCGATTTTGAAATTATTCTGGGCATGGACTGGTTATCTCCATATCATGCTATTCTAGATTGTCATGCCAAGACTGTTACCTTGGCTATTCCAGCATTGCCTAAGCTGGAGTGGAAGGGTTCGCCTGTTAGTTCATTTAATCGAGTTATTTCTTTTATAAAGGCTCAACACATGGTTGAGAAGGGTTGTTTGGCTTATCTAGCCTATGTTCGGGATACTACTGCAGAGACTCCTGCTATTGATTTAGTGCATATAGTTCGGGATACTACTGCAGAGACTCCGGCTATTGATTCAGTGCCTGTAGTTCGAGAGTTCTCCGATGTATTTCCTTCAGATCTTCCAGGTATGCCACCTGATCGTGATATTGATTTCTGTATTGACTTGGCTCCAGATACCCAGCCTATATCTATCCCACCGTATCGCATGGCTCCGAAAGAATTGAAAGAACAACTTGAAGAGTTACTAGCCTAAGGGTTCGTCAGACCGAGTGTATCGCCTTGGGGTGCACCGGTATTATTTGCGAAGAAGAAGAATGGAACAATGCGAATGTGTATTGATAATCGCCAATTGAACAAAGTCATTATTAAGAACTGTTAGTTTATAGATATGTATAGTGTAGTCTTGTCCCACATTGGAAGAGAAGTAATATCTCCTTGTATTGTATTTATCATCCAATATCAATAACATATTTTCTCCCGTGCCTTCTCACATGGTATCAGAGCATTAGTGAGAAAAGATCGCTGTGCGTCATTCCAGCGTTAACCGGGAAGAAAGAACTTAGTCATCGTGTAATTTTTCCGGTGACCTAAGGCTTGTCTAAGTGAAAGTCACTTTCTGTCGGTGTTGTGCTAAAACCAACACCACCACGAGGTAGATCACCCTCCGACTACCAACCCCTGAAATTTTATCCGGCAAAAAAGCCGCCACGCCCCTCCACGCGCCGGCAATAACTTTTCCGGCGAGGGTTCCGGCCATTTTTCCGGCTACAGCTCCGGTTGTAGCTCCACCACCTATAGCTCCAGTTCCTCCACATAATCCAATTCAACCTTCTGCAGCTCCACCATTCTTGACTTATCATCGTCGTCCACATCCAGCATCAGGCCCAGGTGATTCACGCCCCGCATCAGATTCTGCACCTACTACGGACTTGTCTCCTCTTAGTCAACCAATTGCACTCCGCAAAGGTGTACGATCCACACTTAATCCAAATCCCCACTATGTCGGTTTAAGTTATCATCGTCTGTCGTCACCACATTATGCTTTTATATCTTCTTTGTCCACTGTTTCTATCCCTAAGTCTACAGGTGAGGCACTATCTCATCCAGGATGGCGACATGCTATGATTGACGAGATGTCTGCTTTACATGCGAAGTGACACTTGGGAGCTTGTTCCTCTTCCTGCAGGTAAGTCTACTGTTGGTTGTCGTTGGGTTTATGCAGTCAAAGTCGGCCCGGATGGCCAGATTGATCGGCTTAAGGCTCGTCTTGTTGCAAAAGGATATACTCAGATTTTTGGGCTTGATTATAGTGATACTTTCTCTCCCGTGGCTAAAGTAGCATCTATTCGTCTCTTTTTGTCCATGGCTGCTGTACGTCATTGGCCTCTTTATCAGTTAGACATTAAGAATGCTTTTCTCCACGGTGATCTTGAGGAAGAAGTTTATATGGAGCAACCACCTGGTTTTGTTGCTCAGGGGGAGTTTAATGGTTGTGTGTGCAGATTGCGCAAGTCACTATATGGTTTGAAACAGTCCCCTCGAGCTTGGTTTGGTAAGTTCAGCACAATTATTCAGGAGTTCGGCATGACTCGTAGTGAGGCTGATCACTCTGTGTTTTATCGGCATTCAGGAGTTCGGTCACTATATGGTTTGAAACAGTCCCCTCGAGCTTGGTTTGGTAAGTTCAGCACAATTATTCAGGAGTTCGGCATGACTCGTAGTGAGGCTGATCACTCTGTGTTTTATCGGCATTTTGCTCCTAATCTGTGTATTTATCTAGTGGTTTATGTTGATGATATTGTTATTACTGGTAATGATCAGGATGGTATTACTAATCTGAAGCAACATCTCTTTCAGCACTTCCAGACTAAGGATCTGGGCAGATTGAAGTATTTTCTAGGTATTGAGGTCGCTCAGTCTAGCTCAGGTATTGTTATTTCACACCGGAAGTATGCCTTAGACATTCTTGAGGAGACTGGAATGATAGGTTGCAGACCTATTGACTCTCCTATGGATCCGAATGCTAAGCTTCTGCCTGGACATGGGGAGCCTCTTAGAGACCCTACGAGATATAGGAGGTTGGTTGGCAAATTGAATTACCTCACAGTGACTAGACCTGACATTTCTTTTCCGGTGAGTGTTGTAAGTCAGTTTATGGATTCTCCATGTGATAGTCACTGGGATGCAGTTGTTCGCATTCTTCGGTATATAAAGTCAGCTCCAGGCAAAGGATTACTATTCGAGGATCGAGGCCACGAGCAGATTGTTGGGTACACAGATGCTGATTGGGCAGGATCACCTTTTGATAGACGTTCTACGTCTGGATATTGTGTTCTAGTAGGAGGTAATTTGGTCTCGTGGAAGAGCAAGAAACAGAATGTAGTTGCTCGATCTAGCGCCGAAGCCAAATATCGGGCCATGGCTATGGCGACGTGTGAGTTAGTTTGGGTCAAGCAGTTGCTCAAGGAGTTAAAGTTCGGAGAAATCAGCAAGATGGAACTAGTGTGTGATAACCAAGCTGCTCTTCATATTGCGTCAAATCCGGTGTTCCAAGAGTGGACTAAACACATTGAGATCGACTGTCACTTTGTCAGAGAAAAAATACTTTCAGGAGATATTGTTACAAAGTTTGTAAAGTCGAATGATCAACTAGCAGATATTTTCACTAAGTCTCTTACTGGTTCTCGTATTAGTTACATGTGTAACAAGCTCGGTACATATGATGTGTATGCACCGGCTTGAGGGGGAGTGTTAGTTTATAGATATGTATAGTGTAGTCTTGTCCCACATTGGAAGAGGAGTAATATCTCCTTGTAGTGTATAGCTATAAATAGGGACCTCTTGTATTGTATTTATCATCCAATATCAATAACATATTTTCTCCCGTGCCTTCTCACATGGTATCAGAGCATTAGTGAGAAATATTTGACTAGTTGCAGGGTGCTACGGTGTTCTCTAAGATCGACTTGAGGTCAGGGTACCATCAGTTGAAGATTCGGGATTCGGATGTTCCGAAGACTGCTTTCCGGACTAGATATGGTCATTATGAGTTTCTGGTGATGTCCTTCGGTTTAACTCACGCCCCGACAGCGTTTATGGATCTGATGAACAGGGTATTCATGCCATATATTGATTTGTTTGTCATTGTCTTCATTGATGACATTTTGATCTACTCGTGCAGTAAGGAGGGGCATGAGCAGCATATGAGAGTAGTGCTTCAGACATTGCGGGAACAAAAGCTATATGCTAAGTTCTCCAAAAGTGAGTTCTGGCTAGAGTCTGTAGCATTTTGGGGGTATATTATATCAGGCGAGAGTATTAAGGTTGATCCCAAAAAGATTGAGGCAGTTCAGAATTGGCATCGTACCACTTCGGCGACTGAGATCAGGAGTTTTCTGGGTTTAGCAGGTTATTATCGTCGGTTCGTGGAAGATTTTTCATCTATTGCAGCACCTTTGACCAAATTAACCCAGAGGGGTGCTCCGTTCCGATGGTCCGATGATTGTGAGGCGAGCTTTCAGAAGCTCAAGACAGCATTGACTACAACATCAGTGTTAGTGTTGCCTTCCGGTTCGGGGATGTATACCGTGTATTGTGACGCTTCACGCGTTGGCTTGGGTTGTGTATTGATGCAGGAAGGGCGAGTTATTGCATATGCTTCACGTCAGCTGAAGCCCCACGAGAAGAATTATCCGGTACATGATTTGGAGTTAGCTGCGATTGTTCACGCTCTAAAGATTTGGAGGCATTATCGTTATGGGGTGTCTTGTGAAGTTTACACTGATCATCGCAGTTTGCAGCATTTGTTCAAGCAGAGGGACCTAAATTTGAGACAGTGCAGATGGCTTGAGTTACTAAAAGATTATGATATTACTATCCTGTATCATCCGGGCAAAGCAAATGTGGTTGCAGACGCCTTGAGTAGAAAGGTGGAGAGTATGGGTAGTTTGGCTTTCATTTCAGCAGAGGAGAGGCCATTAGCTTCAGATATTTAGTCCTTGGCCAACAGACTTGTGCGACTGGATATTTCAGAGCCCAACCGAGTTCTTGCATGTGTTGTAGCTCAGTCTTCACTATTTGAGCAGATCAAGGCTTGCCAGTATGATGATCCACACTTAATGGTTCTTCGAGAAACGGTACTACGGGATGGTGCCAAGGAAGTTATTATTGGAGTGGATGGTGTTGTGCGACTCGAGGATCGTCTATGTGTTCCTAATGTGAATGGACTTAGGAAAAAGATCCTAGAGGAGGCACACAGTTCTCGGTATTCTATTCATCCAGGTGCTACGAAGATGTATCGTGACCTGAGGCAGCATTATTGGTGGCGACGAATGAAAAAGGACATAGTTTAAATTGCCAGCAAGTTAAATATGAGCACCAGAGGTCGGGTGGCCTACTTTAGCAGATGACTATACCAGAGTGGAAATGGGAACGCATCACTATGGACTTTGTAGTTGGGTTGCCGCGGACCTTGCGGAAGTTTGATGCAGTTTGGGTGATTGTTGACAGGTTGACCAAGTCGGCACATTTTATTCCTGTTGTGACTACGTATACTTCAGAGAGGTTGGCCCAGATTTATATTCAGGAGATAGTTCGGTTGCACGGTGTGCCAATTTCCATCATATCAGATAGAGGCCCTCAGTTTACTTCACATTTCTGGAGAGCAGTACAGAGTGAGTTGGGGACCCGTGTAGAGCTCAGCACAGCCTTTCATCCGCAGACCGATGGACAGTCAGAGAGGACAATTCAGATTTTGGAGGATATGCTCAGGGCATGTGTGATTGACTTTGGAGGTCAGTGGGATCGTTTCCTGCCTTTGGCCGAGTTTGCTTATAATAACAGTTACCAATCCAACATCGAGATAGCTCCATTTGAGGCTTTATATGGTCGGCGATGTCGTTCACCCATCGGATGGTTTGAGCCCGGTGAGTCTAAGTTATATGGTACTGATTTGGTGAAAGATGCCTTGGAAAAGGTAAAGTTGATTCAGGAGCAACTTCGTACAGCACAGTCCAGACAGAAGAGTTATGCAGATCATAAAGCGCGTGATTTATCATTTACGGTGGGTGAAAAAGTTCTCTTGAAAGTTTCGCCGATGAAAAGAATCATGAGATTTGGGAAAAGGGGAAAATTGAGCCCAAGGTTTATAGGCCCATTTGAGGTATTGAGACGAGTTGGGGAGGTTGCTTATGAGCTTGCATTGCCTCCCAGCCTATAGGGAGTTCATCCGGTTTTCCATGTTTCTATGCTCCAGAAGTATCATGCCGACCTATCATATGTGTTTGACTTCAGCACAGTTCAGCTAGATAATAGCTTGGGTTATGAAGAGGAGCCAGTTGCCATTGTTGATAAACAGGTTCGCCAGTTGAGGTCCAAGAGGATTTTTGCAGTAAAAGTCCAATGGAGGGGCCAACCAGTTGAGGAAGCGACTTGGGAGGCCGAGGAAAACATACGGAGCAGATATCCACACTTATTCAGCACTTCAGGTATAATTCTAAACCCGTTCGAGGACGAACGTTTGTTGAAGGGGTGGAGAATGTAATGACCCAACCGGTCATTTTGACTTTTAGAACTCCGTTCCCTAAAATAAAACTTCCCGTATGTGCTTTTAATGATTTATGACTTACGGGGATGGTTGGTTCGGGATTTGGAAGTGTTTGGGTTGAAATCGGAACATTTGGTTCCTTACGTTGGCTTTAAAAGGCCAAGTTTGACTTCGGTCAACATTTTGAGAAAACGACCTCAGAATAGAATTTTGACTATTCCAACAGCTTCGTATGGTGATTTTGGACTTAGGAACGTGTTCGAAATTTTATTTGGAAGTCCGTAGTTAAATTAGACTTGAAATGGCTAAAATAGGAAATTAAGTTTGGAAGTTTGACCGGGAAGTTGACTTTTTCATAGCTCCGTTATGTCATTTATGACTTGTGTGCAAAATTTGAGGTCAATCGGACTTGATTTGATAGGTTTCGACATCGAATGTAAAAGTTGGAAATTTTAAGTTTCATTAAGCTTGACTTGGAGCATAATTCGTGGTTTTAGCGACATTTTATGTGATTTGAGGTTTCAAATAAGTTCGTATGATGTTTTAGGACTTGTTGGTATATTTGGTTGAGGTCCCGAGGGCCTCCGGTGAGTTTCGGATGGTTAACGGATCAAAAGTTGGACTTAAAACAGTTGCTGCAATTTTTCTCTTCTATTGGAAATTCTGGGCTGTGATCGAGACCCAAGATCGAGGGTCATGATCGAAGGCAAAGGCTCGAGGGCCATGATCGAACCACGATCGAGGTCGAGGATCGAGGTCATGATCGAGAGCTGCCTGGGCAAAATTATAAAGGAGGGCATTCGTCCCATTCGTCATTTTTAACAAATTGGAGCTTGAGTAGAGGCGACTTTTGATAGATTTTCAAGGAAAGACATTGGGGTAAGTGATTCTAACTCGGATTTGGTCAATATACACGAATATATCATTGTTTTCACCATTTAATTAGTGTTTTGAGATTGAAATTTGGAAAATTTTAGAAATCTCATAGAAATGAATTTTTGAGATTTCGGTATCGATTCGGAGTCGGAATAGAGTGAAACTGGTGTGGTTGGACTCGAAATTAAATGAGTTGTCGGATTTCGTAACTTTCGCCGGATTCCGAGACGTGGGCCCCACGGACGAATTTTTAATTAATTTCGGATTTTTATTGAAAAATATAGTATTTTCTTATGGAATTGATTCCTATAATTTTTAGTGATTGTATCGAATTATTTTTGGTTAGATTCGAGCCAATCAAAGTTGGATAATCGAGGAAAAGACCTACTAGTGGATTAAATTGGAGCAAGACGAGGTAAGTCTCTTGTCTAATCTTGTGAGGGGGAAATTACCCCATAGGTAATTAAAGTAATAATTGTTGCTAATTGTGGGGGCTACGTACGCACGAGGCAACGAGAGTCCGTGCGTAGCTACTATTAATGCTAAAGTCCGGGTAGTTTAGGACTCAAAGCATGAATTACTTGTGCAAATTGTATTGTTTGTTTAATATATATATATATGTGTGTATATATATATATATATATATATATATATATATATATATATATATATATATATATTGTGAATTGTTAGATAAAAATATTAAAAGATGAAAATCACATATGATTAATTTTCTGTTTAAATTAATTAACTGTTAAAAGAAATTGTTCATCCTCCCGAATTTATCTTATAATAAATATACTCTCCTTCCGGAGGTACATAAAAAATGTCCTCCTTTCTTGTGGAGCCGGCCGAACAGGATAGATGCATCTATAGATCGTGTCGCACGTCCCTCGGCAGTGTACACGACACTCTGGATCGGGCCGTACGACCTCGGCAGAAATCGTGCCTAATAATAATAATAATTACACGATACATTGATGGTTTATTGCAGCTTGTAAAGCTAATTCATAAATTGGAAATTTATTGGAATTGAAGGAATTTAATTAATATATTGAGAATTGTTGCATTTGAAGGAATTTAATTATTTCTGCTGGTTAAAGAAAATCATTGTAAATTCTATAAATCATGTTGATCTAGATATTGCTATTTTTATTTTATTTATTATTATTGACCCTTAGTGAGTGTCAAATTCGGCCATCTCGTGTCTACCATTTCGAGATTAGGCTTGATACTTAGTGGGTACACGTTGTTTACGTACTCATACTACACTTGCTGCACTTTTTGTGCAGGACCTGAGGCAAGTACTAGTGGAGGACCTATCATCTTACACCCACGTTATCCAGAGGCGTAGTGGCGCGCTGCCTTTCTGAGCCGTTCTGCAGCTACCGGTGTCTCTTCTTGCATTTACATTCTGTCTATTTTATTTCAGACAATATTTGGAGTTTTGTATAATCTACTAGATGCTCATACACTTGTGACACCAAGTCTTGGCACACACATTGGTAGAATTTGGAATTGTATTATTTTCTTGGATTTAAGTTAAATAGTATCTTTTCAAATTTCTTTAATATTTCTAGAAAAATAATAAAATTACTTAGAAAATTATTCTGAAAATAATTGATATATATTTAATTTATTTGTTGGCTTGCCTAGCTGTAGTGTTTGGCGCCATCACGACCTATAGGTGAAATTGGGTCGTGACAACATGAGAGTGATGCGTAAGATGAGCAGGGGAAGAGCGACTGGGCCAGACGAGATCCCGGTAGAATTCTGGAGGTGGAGTACGATGATTCCTTTGTACAAGAACAAGGGGTGATATCCAAAACTGCAATAACTATAGGGGTATCAAGCTGTTGAGTCATACTATGAAAATTTGGGAGAGGGTGGTGGAAGTCATGGTGAGGAAGAGTGTGTCTATTTCCGAGAATCAGTTTGGATTTAAGCCGGGCCGATCGACTACGGAAGCCATTCATTTGGTGAGGAGATTGGTAGAGCAGAATAGGGAGAGAAAGAAGGATCTACACATGGTGTTTATAGACCTTAGGAAGGCGTACGATAAAGTTCCGAGGGAGGTTCTGTGGAAATGTTTGGAGGTTAGGTGTTTATAGACCTAGAAAAGGTGTACGATAAAGTTCTGAGGGAGGTTCTGTGGAGATGTTTGGAGGTTAGCGGCGTTCCGGTAGCTTACACTAGGGTAATCAAGGACATGTATAATAGTGCTAAGACTCGGGTGAGGACAATGGGAGGTGACTCAGATCACTTTCCAGTAGTGATGGGGTTGCGCCAGGGATCGGCTCTTAGCCCATTCTTATTTGCTCTGGCGATGGATGTGCTGACGCGGCACATTCAAGGGGAGGTGCCATGATGCATGTTATTTGCCGATGACATAGTGCTGATTGACGAGACAAGGAGCGAGGTCAATGCGAGGATGGAGGTCTGGAGGCAGACCATAGAGTCTAAAGGTTTCAAGTTGAGCAGGACCAAAACGGAATACTTGGAGTGTAAGTTCAGTGACGGGACTCGTGAAGCGGACGTGGAGGTGAAGCTTGATACCCAAGTCATCCCGAGGAGGGGTAGTTTCAAGTATCTCGGGTCTATAATCCAAGGTAACGGGGAGATTGATGATGAGGTCTCCCACCGTATCGGTGCGGGGTGGATGAAATGGAGGCTCGCATCCGGTGTTTTGTGTGATAAGAAGGTGCCACCAAAACTTAAGGGTAAGTTCTACAGAGTGGTGGTTAGACCTACTATGTTGTATGGGGTAAGTGTTGGCCAGTCAAGAACTCCCATGTTCAGAGGATGAAGGTAGCAGAAATGATGATGCTGAGATGGATGTGTGGGCATACCAGGAGAGATAAGATTAGGAACGAAATTATTCGGGACAAAGTGGGAGTGGCCCCCGTGGAGGACAAGATGCGGGAGTTGAGGCTGAGATGGTTCGGGCACGTGCAGAGGAGGAGTACGGATGCGCCTGTTAAGAGGTGTGAGAGGATGGCCGTGGCGGGACTGAGAAGGGGTAGAGTAAGGCCGAAGAAGTATTGGGGAGAGGTGATTAGGCAGGATATGGCGCTACTTCAGCTCACTGAGGACATGATCCAGGATAGAAGGGTGTTGAGGTCGAAGATTAGGGTAGTTGGCTAGTAGGTAGTCGAGAGTTTCCCGTTCTTTTTTAGTAGTATTAGTAGCTCCCTTTTTTTCATTCGCTATGTGTATCGTATGTTCCAGTTTGTTACTGTTTGATGTTATTTTCTGTTATTGGTTTCGTTGTTGTTGTTGTTGTTGTTATTGTTATTGTTGTTACTATAGTTGTCTTTCTCCCTTTTTCCTTATCGTCCTTTGTCCCCCTATTCTTTCTTTCTTTTTCCTCTTTCTTCGTTTCTTCTTTTCTCTTTTCACATTTTCTTGAGCCGAGGGTCTATTGGAAACAACTTATCTCCCTCGCCAGGTAGGGGTAAGGTCTGCGTACACATTACCATCCCCAAACCCCACTTGTGGGATTATACTGGTATGTTGTTGTTGTTCTTGTTGTTGTGCTTCCTCAAACACTTGTGTAGCATTTTAATTCTTAATAATATACTATCCTTTTTACTTTGTGTTCTAACGCTCTTTTTATGAAATAAATTTATGTACCCTAAGATTTTTTTTAACTTGAATAAGAATTTTACTCATATGATGAATTTAAAAAATAATTGAATTGGGCTCTCTTGCTAAATAATTAATTTAAAATTTTAATTATTTAGTTTTAACATAAAAATAATTTATTTTATGTTGATTCAGATCTTAATATTAGTTCATCTTTTGTTTTGAATATTTAATCTTAATTATAATTTTATCCACCATAAATTTTATTTTCAAAGAATAAAAGATTGATATAACATTTCACTTTTAGATCGTTATGTTTGTAGAATCATTACTGGTATTGACTCTTACCAACCATTTTTTTTCTCTTTATCACACATTTATATTCTTAAATATTTTTTAGTTGTTGTTTAATAATTGGGTATTTTTAAATATTACACGAAAAATTGATAAAAAAAATATTATTTGAGTAGGAAAATAGTTTAAATATAAAATAAAAATATATTAACGTGGGGGTATCTTTTTCTCAGTTTCAACTCTTTATACAGTCCATTTAATATTACTTTTATTTTTTATTGGTATTGGACATTATAAAGTGGTAATGTACTGCCAATACAGAGGATTCTTATGAAATTAACTTTATTAAACTTTCCTACATATTTTTAATAATAATAATTTAATAGACAAAATTTTATTAATTTTAAAAATTAAAAATTAGCATAGAAGATATTGTAGTCCAAAAAATAGGTTATTAAAGTTATGTTCTTTTCCTATGAGTTTTTTCGCTTAATATTTTAGGGCTATTTTGGTATATTAATATTGTATTTATGCTTTTATAATAATATAGTCTCTCCTTTTTCTAAATGAATTTGGACGATATAATGCATTCTCAAATTAAATTAGTAATAGGACATTATAATACATTTTTAAATTAAATTAGTAATAGGAATTTTTAAGAAGTATATCCTAAAAGTAATAGAATTACATGACTAAAGATATTTACTTGTTTAATTTTATATGAATTAGACATCCCGAAAGTAATTATACTAATAGGATTCCTAAAGGTAATGTAGGATTCCTAACGTGTAGTATTATGTCCTAAAACTAATAGGATTATAAGGCTAATATCTAGAATCCGATTATGTCCTTTTATTATGAGTTATTATGCTTAATATCATAAGGTTATTTTTGTAAACCGGCATTATATTCATGCTTTTATAATAATATAGATTAGTAGTAATAGAAAATGGCAAGAAGAGTAAAAGTAGGTTGTATGTAGCTTTCGTTACTAATGTGTAAGGCAAAAATCTTTTCCTTTTTTTAGGAGATGGCCTGAGGAAAAAGTAGACCACTATAAAAAATGGAGGTATTGTTTGTGTCAATACCATAAAGTGTCCTTTTCTTTTTTGACATTTTCCTCATCTTTGATATATTTTATACAATGGCCAATTATAAGCTAATCAAAGGCAGGTAAACGTGTTCCCAATTCCATCGTATGAACAAGTACATGAGCTGTACACCTCAAATATACTCTCAAGAATAAACAAAGGGTGCTTCAAAATGATATAATAAATTTAGATGAACTAAAGTTGATGAAAAGAAAGCAGTTTTGCGAGAATACATGTATCTTTTCAGCATCTTGGGATTCCACGGCTATCTTGGCATTTTTAACGCTTATCAAAGCCTCATCATCAGCAACAGATGCCTCTAGCCCTGTCATAACAGAGAAGACCATGACTCTAATAGACTAGTTGCAGACACAACCGCAGAAAAGACCAATTTTTCCATAAACAAAAAGAACCGAGGCTTGACTATAATCACCTGAACCAGCAGCAAATACTGGCTTGACCAAAGATCTTAGGTATCCTCGTGAGAAGATACAGTGATTCAATAACCTGGAACCACCATCTTGCATTAAGTGATAACTCTCTAAATGCAGTCATTGAGATGAGAAACCCTACTGAAATAAGATAGATAAATTACCATAGCTGTACCAGAATAAGAATGGATACCTGAAGTTCTTATGTGAGATTAAAAAGTTCTACAGGCCTAAGGTTCTTAAGAAATACAGCAGTTAGCAGGCCAAGTGTTAATCTCTAATGTTCTTTATCCATCAAGAATTCCAAGTCTTCATCGTGTTGTCTTTTCAGTATACGAGCTATCAAAATTCTATTGTGGAGGAAAATAAGACAAGTTCGGATATCGTGTCTTTCTTTGTTAGCAAGGTTCCTAATTTAACAAATTGTAGGAACGTCCCTTGCAACTTCTAAAAGAGAATCCTCGAGTTTCTTTTCTCCCACTTTCAGATAAACACACTATTTTAATGCATTATCCATCACAGAGTCACTTTTTAGTCTCGTCAATTTCCTTGAACAGTCTCAGAAATACTACACCTCACAAATACTACATCATAACCTGTAACAGATCAGCAGGACACTTCAGCTATACCCAAGCGTAGTCCAAGAGAGAGTCAATTGACAAAACACCTGGACCAATATGTGGTCCCCAATTCAAAAGGAACATTGCCTCTGCCAAAACCGTTAGAGAAGGGATAAGGATATTCCTAGTACCGAGAAGCATATATAGCAGAGGACCCACCTAGTAGAAGGCATGGAAGAAGTTGCTTTTTAATTTTCTTAGCTAAGTTTAGCAATCTGGAACCTCCCTTTTTTGTTTTTTGCTTTGTTTTGCTTTATATTACCTAAGTTGAAAATTACAGTTCTGTAATTTCTCCCTTTTTAGTTGAATATCAGTTCCCTGTTACATAACCCCTCTGCAGTAGCATGACGTATGAAAAATTAAAACAGAATGAGTTTATAAGCTGCACAATTTGTCCAAGTTGTACCAAAGCAAATCGGATGACAACTAAAAAGTCAGAGGTTCATTTTGTGATAGGGAGCAGAGCTGGTCAAATTTCTTGCGTATATTTCGGTAAACAAAGGATTCATATACCCTACCTCAACTAGTTTAGGTATTGACTGATTTATTTGGTGAGATAACTTTCTGAACAAGCTGATCGGAAAATTATGATAAATAGATAAAAAGAATCCGCAAAACTTAGAGTTCAAGATAATGGTTGTTGATAAGATAAGAAGTGACAGTTCTTGGCTAATTCTTTCTATAACTTATTACCTTGCCACATTTTCTCTGTTATTCTTCTGTCTGATTTCCTTCTAGCACATCTATTTCTTACAGCAACACTACGATTAGACATTTTAGCCACTCTCTAACACTATGTTTGTATCTTAAAACCTTAACCTTTCCAATTATCAATCTTATAGTTTGTCGAGTAGAATTCCACAAAAATTTTCTCGCTAAACTAATGAACTAAATTATCATGATTAGCACATATTAAGATTCATATGTTTGTCACCAAGCATGCGGAATGTTAGAGTTCAGGCGTAATAATGAATTCCAGTTGTCATCGCATGTGTATTATCGTGTTATTGCATTTCTACAGCAATTTTACTTGAGTACATGATGCAGTTGAAAACTTTAAAAATAAATGTCTATAAAGATATGAAAACCAATATCCTGCACCATAAAGCTGAAATCCTTATGAAGTTTTATATGATTTACTAATAAAATTACAGGAATTGCTTAGTCATGCCATTATAGGAAGAGCGGTTAAAGAGAGCGGTTTTCCATTATCTGGGCTAGACGATGATAGATAAACATTACGAAAGAAGGAAACCTGGAAATTATAAGCGGAGAGTGAAGCATGTGGTAGACAAGACTTCAAAGGAAAAGCCACTTAATCAAAGGTGGTAGAGAAGTTGTTTACCCCTGATATGTAACTGCTGTTGCCGGATAAATTGCAGCATAGCTGGACAAGACATTCTTGGAGATAACCCTGACACCAGTGTGCTGTGAAAATAAAGCACAAAGAGACCAATAATGCACTAGTAATCAGCTCAAAAGGGAATACTGTATGATGGCCAACAAATGATAAGTCATAATATTTTCTTCGAAGAAAACACACACTTGTAATAATTCAAATAGAAAAACACACAAGCAATTCAGCCTAGTTGTTTGTTTGTTACAAAACCTACTATTTACCCCGTCCCGTCCATCTATTTGCTGCTAAACAACACCCCTTAGTTGAGTGGGCTTTCTATATACAAGAAGGCCATTGTTTTTTAAAAAAAAACATAAAGAGCTTTAAATTATCTGAAAAAGGCTAAAGTGATAAAAAAAAATCGGAAAAGAACTCAATGAACTAGTCGGTTGCAGATTCAGACCAAAATGTAAGCAGTAAACAAAAAATACTAATATGTTGAAACGCATTTGGAATCTTAAAGAACAAATACAATGTTGAAAATAAACTAAATAGTAACATTACAAGTATTGAAATTTTTTAAGAGAATTGATGCATTTGAAGAAGAAGATGAAGAAAAACAATAAAAGCTAAGAGTATTTTGGTTGCCCTTACTGGAGAGTGGATAAGTAGGTGGGGGGAGGGTGAAGCCATTGCCACTGCGCTCATTGCTGCCATGGAAGCAAAGAGAGAGCCGTTAACTTCTAATCTTGTTCGGTTTGGGTTTTATATTTATCGGGTCGGGTTGGGGTTGGGGTGGGGTTTCAGTCCAGTGATTTATTCTAACTTTAAACTGTTTCTTTTTGGCTTTCAAAATGCAATTGAAAATATTTTCCATAACAAATATTGTATGTGAAAGTACTTCTTCGTTGGGAAAAATATTTTATGAATAATTATTCAGTGTTTGGATGGATAATGATTAGCCATTGTTCCATATTATTATCCCATTTTTTAGCCAACTAGTTAAATTAACCGCGCTTCGCGCAGGTAATCTTTTTATAAATTCAGTTGACATAAAAGAGGGGAAAAAAATTAAATTAATCAAAAGTAAACAAAAAAGAAATATATAATACATACAAATGAAAAATTTGAAACAAAAATATACAAACAAACAAATACGTACAAAAAAATATCAAAATAAAAGTATCACGTACTTCATGTATTTATAATGACACAACTCTCGTCCCTAAAAAAATACGACTAAATTTATTTTTTCCTTCACACTAATAGAGTTTCACATCCTATAAACTTTATCTCTAAATTACTATCCATTCATCCTGTTTTAGGTAGCAACAAACTTACATGGATCAATTGTGAATCACGCGAATATTGGGTAACACTCATATGCTTTCTTGGACTTTAGTACTCTAGCCTGCTATTAGATTCTATAACACCAGTTGTTTGCCCTATTGCTCCAACAAAAAGCAAGTTAAAGGAAGCTCAATATACACTTCAAACTCTATATTGTATACAAATAAATATATTAAAGAAAATGAAGAAGCATAGACATTAATACAACTAATTATCCGATTTAATAATAAAATAAGAACAAACGGTTAGGCATATGAATAGAACCAAGAGAATATCATAAATTAATTACATATAATAAATATATATTCTCAACATAAAGGTAATAAGAAAGCACCGCACTAAGATTCAAATATATAAAGGTTGAAGTTTAATTCTTTGTTAAGTTGTTGTACTAAAGTTTGACGCACAACAATCTTGAAATGGAACAACATGGAGAAAGGAGCAAGCTTGCCATCCACAGTAGTACTTTCAGCTCCAAATCCTTTGTCTTTTTCATCTACTGCATTCCACGAATCAAAATAATAAAGGGCATCATATCAGCGGCGATAAAGAAGCTTTAAATAGGACTAATGCTGAAAATATAAAACTTCAAAAATTCTAAGGGAACCTTCCACCATATATATGTCACGACCCAAACTAACCATATGTACGGTGTCGTGATGGCACCTAGTCTTTACGACTAGGTAAGCTTAATATTATGAAAAATATAAAGAAAACACAACATCTTAAAGATAAACAACATATTATGAATAGCCAAGAGTAGTATCACTCGACATATACAAAATAATTCTCCCAAGACCCGAAATATCACTAAGTCACAAGCTGCTATAATCTATGTAGCTCTATACAAAAGTCTGAAGATAATAAAGAAAGTCTATAGGCGAGGGAGTAGAAGGGGACTCCGAAGATCTGCGGACGCAAGCAGAAGTACCTTGAAGTCTCCTAGAATCAGCAGCACGCACTAACCCCAAGGCTGATAGCTCGTACCTGGATCTGCACACGAAAACATGTGCATGAAAGGGCATGAGTACACCACAATAGTACCCAGTAAGTGCCAAGCCTAACCTCGGTCGAGTAGTGACGAGGTCAGGTCAAAGCCCTATCGGAGTAAATATAATAAATTAAATAGTAAAAGATATAAGCAAAATTTACGGTAATGCAGTTAAAGAAATTCTCGAAAATTTAACAGTTAAGGGAGCCCTCGACTCAGAACGGATTTTCCGGGATACCGTCCCGTAATTCCGAATGAATATGCAGTACAGGAGGATCTCCCGGAATACGTCCGTAGTCCCAAAGTAAATATGCAGTGCTGGGGGATCTCCCGAAATACGTCCGTAGTCCCAAAGTAAATATGCAAGACAATGGGATCTCCCGAAATACGTCCGTAGTACCAATTTAAATATGCAAGACAGGGGGATCTCCCAGAATACGTCCGTAGTCCCAATTTAAATATGCAACGCAAGATGAAAATTTATACTGAACACAGACAAAGAAAATAGGAATTTAACTAAGCATGGCGCACAGAATGTCAAGTAGGCAGTTAAAATACGTAAGCATACTTTTCTAGTCTAAACTAAACAATTAAGCATATTAGTGCAATTTAATAAGAGGAACAATTTATGATTAAAAAAAAGGATAAATGGGATTTTTGCAATAACAGCCTGTGTACGTACTCGTCACCTCACGTACACGGCGCTCACACACCAAACAATATCGAAATATCCTAAGGGAAAAGTTTACAACACAAGGTTAAGCAAGCCACTTACCTCGAACCGCTCAAATCACCTTGATAACACGTTCTTGCCACGAGTATCCGACTCCAAATGGCCTGAATCTATTCAAATAAATTGCATAATGTAAATATAATTACAAGTAACTAATTTAGCTAATTAATTCGAAGCTAGAGCGTGAAATTAGGAAAAACGCCCAAAAAGTCACCCCGGGCCCACGTCTCGAAATCGGATAAAAATTATAATTTATAAACACCCATTCACTCACAAGTTCACTCGAACAAAAATCATCTAAAACCGACGTCAAATTCCCATTCAAATCTTGGATTTTCAATTGGGGAACCTTTTCCCCCATTTCCAAACTTTTACCCTCAAATTCCTTAATTAGACTAGGAAAACAACAATAGATTATTGTATTATGATCAAAATAGAGTTAGAATTCGTTACCCAATAGTTCTCCTTCAAAATCCCTCGAGAAATCGTCTCCCACCGAGCTCCAAATCAAATTTTGTGTAATGAAATTTCAAACCCTCGAAATCCCCTTTTCTGCCCAGCGATTTCCGCATCTGCGCTCATGGGGCCGCATCTGCGGTCTCGCACCTGCGGAAAAATCAACGCAGGTGCGGAAGTCACTTATTGGGCTGGGTCCGCATCTGCGACCCCTGAGCCGCATCTGTGGCTCCGCTTCTGTGGACAACTAGCCGCACCTGCGAGCCCAGCATGCCTTGTCCATTTTTGCATCTGCGAACTTTCAAACGCACCTGTGAGTCCGCACCTGCGGACTCCCCTCCGCAGGTGCGAAACACCAGAACCAACAATGCACCAGATTTTCCTAAGTCCAAATTTCTTCCCGTTAAGCATCTGAAATACACCCGAGGCCCCCGGGACTTCAACCAAATATACCAACCAATTCTAAAATACCATACGAACTTAGTCGAGCCTTCAAACCACGTCGAACAACACCAAAATCATGAATTAAGCACGGATTCAAGCCAAAGAATTTAAAATTTTCCAAATTCTACAAACGACGCCGAACCACATCAAATCTAGTCCGAATGACCTCAAATTTTACACACAGGTCACAAATGACATTACGAATCTACAACCACTTTCGGAATTCCATTCCGAGCTCGATATCAAAATTTTCACTATCGGCCGAAATCGCCGAAAAACTAACTTTCGCCAATTCAAGCCTAAATTTACTACAGACCTCCAAAACACATTCCGGACGTGCTCCTAACCCCAAAATCACTCAACAGAGCTAACAGAGTCGACGAAATTCCATTCCGAATTCGTCTTCACACAGTTCCGACTACGGTCCAAACTCTAAGGCTTAAACTCACAACTAGGGACTAAATGTCCCAAAACTCTCTGAATTCCATAACCAAACACTCCGGCAAATCCCAAAAGCAGAAACAAATATGGGAAAAGCAGATATTAGGGGATCGGGGCTCAAATTTTCAAAATGACCGGTCGGGTCGTTACATCCTCCCCCTCTTAAAATAATCGTTCATCCTTGAATGAGTATAAAGACATACCTGAAACTGTGAAAAGATGAGGGTACTGGCTGCGCATATCCTGCTCGGTCTCCCAAGTTGCCTCCTCGACCGGCTGACCCCTCCACTGGACCTTTACTAAAGCAATATTCTTTAACCTGAGCTTTCTCACCTGCCTGTCCAAAATGGCTACTGGCTCCTCAACATAAGATAGATCTTTGTCCAACTAGACTGAGCTGAAATCCAATACATGAGTCGAATCACCGTGATACTTCCGGAGCATAGACACGTGGAATACCGGGTGAACTCCTGTTAGGCTGGGCAAGGCAAGCTCATAAGCAACCTCCACAACTCGCCGCAATATCTCAAAAGGACCAATGAACCTCGGGCTCAACTTGCCCTTCTTCCCGAACCTCATGACACCCTTCATAGGCGATACCTGAAGCAAGACCCGCTCACCAACCATAAATGCCAAATCACGAACCTTATGGTCTGCATAACTCTTCTGCCTGGACTGGGCTGTGCGAAGTCTCTCCTGAATCACCTTCACCTTATCCAGGGCATCCTGGACCAAATCTGTACCCAACAATCGGGCCTCGCCCAGCTCAAACCATCACACTGGGGACCGGCACCGCCTACCATACAAAGCCTCATACGGTGCCATCTGAATGTTGGACTGGTAACTGTTGTTGTAAGCGAACTCTGCAAGTGGCAAGTATTGGTCCCATGACCCTCCGAACTCCATCACACAGGCACGGAGCATATCCTCAAGAATCTGAAGCGTGCGCTCGGACTGCCCGTCCGTCTGAGGGTGAAAGGTTGTGCTCAACTCCACCCTAGTACCTAACTCCTGTTGTACGGCTCTCCAAAACCGTGATGTGAACTGTGTACCTCTGTCTGAAATGATGAATACTGGAATACCATGAAGGCGGACAATCTCTCTGATATAAATCTCAGCCAATCTCTCTGAAGAGTAAGTGGTCAACACTGAAATAAAATGAGCTGACTTGGTCAGCCGATCCACGATCACCTAAATAGCATCGAACTTTCTCAAAGTCTGAGGAAGTCCAACCACAAAGTCCATGGTGATCCACTCCCATTTCCACTCTGGGATCTGTAACTTCTGAAGTAATCCACCCGGTCTCTGATGCTCATATTTAACCTCCTGACAGTTGAGACACTTGGCCACAAACCCAACTATATCCTTCTTCATCCTCCTCCACCAGTAGTGTTGTCTCAAATCCTGATACATCTTCGCGGCACCGAGATGAATGGAGTACCGCGAGCTGTGGGCCTCCTCGAGAATCAACTCCCGAAGCCCATCTACACTGGGCATACAGATCCGGCCCTGCATCTTCATCACACCGTCATCACCAATAGTCACATCTCTAGCATCACCTCGCCGAACCCTGTCCTGAAGAACTAGAAGATGAGGATCATTATACTGACGCTCCCTGATAAGATCATAAAGAGAAGACCGAGCAACCACACAAGCTAATACCCGGCTAGGCTCTGAAATATCCAATCTCACGAACTGGTTGGTTAAGGCCTGAACATCCAAGGCTAAGGGCCTCTCAGCTGCCGGAAGATATGCCAAACTCCCCAAACTCTCTGCCCGGTGACTCAAGGCGTCGGCCACTACATTGGCCTTCCCCGGGTGGTATAATATAGTGATATCATAGTCTTTAAGTAGCTCCAACCACCTCCGCTAACGCAAATTAAGGTCCTTCTTCCAGGACAAGTACTGCAAATTCCGGTGGTCAGTGTAAATCTCACAGGGAACACCGTACAAATAATGACGCTAGATCTTCAGGGCGTGAATAATAGCTTCTAACTCGAGATCATGAACCGGATAATTATTCTCATGCACCTTCAACTGTCAAGACGCGTAGGCAATCACCCTACCGTCCTGCATCAATACCGCTCCAAGGCTAATCCTCGAGGCATCACAATAGACAGTGTAGGACCCCGAACCTGTAGGCAATACTAATACTGGGGCTGTAGTCAAAGTTGTCTTGAGCTTCTGAAAGCTCTGCTCACACTCCTCGGTCCACCTGAACGGAGCACCCTTCTGGGTCAGCATGGTCATAGGTGCTGCAATGGATGAAAATTCCTTCACAAAGCGATGGTAATACCCCGCCAAACCAAGGAAACTGCGGATCTCCGTAGCTGATGACGGTCTAGGCCAACTCTGCACTGCCTCAACCTTCTTTGGATCTACCTTGATCCCATCACAAGACACTATGTGGCCCAAGAATGCCACTGAATCAAGCCAGAATTCACACTTGGAAAATTTTGCATATAACCTCTTCTCCCTCAAAGTCTGAAGCACGGTCCTCAGGTGCTACTCATGATCTTCCCGAGATCGGGAATATACCAGGATGTCGTCAATAAACACAATGACGAAGGAATCAAGATAAGGCCGGAATACACTGTACATCAAATGCATAAAGGCTGCTGAGGCATTGGTCAGTCCAAATGACATGACAAGAAACTCATAGTGACCATATCTGGTCCTGAAAGCAGTCTTCGGGATATTCGGCTCCCGAATCTTCAACTGATGATAGCCAGAACGAGTCAATCTTAGAAAACACCCTGTCACCCTGTAACTGATCAAATAAATCATCAATGTGAGGCAAAGGATACCTGTTCTTCACTATAACCTTGTTAAACTGTTGATAATCAATACACATACGCATAGAACCATCCTTCTTCTTCACAAATAAGACCGGAGCACCCCAAGGTAATACACTAGACCTGATGAAACCCTTATCAAGCAACTCCTGCAACTGCTCCTTCAACTCCTTCAACTCAGGAGGAGCCATACGGTAAAGAGGAATAGATATGGGCTGAGTGCCCGGCAACAAATCAATGCCGAAATTAATATCTTTGTCGGGTGGCATGACCGGAAGATCAGCTGGAAACACATCTGGAAAGTACTTCACTACTGGAACTGACTCAACTGTAGGGGTATCAATACTGACATCTCTCACATAGGCTAAATACTCATCACACCCCTTCCCAACCATTCGCTGAGCCTTAAGAAATGAAATGACCCTGCGGGGAGTATACTCTAAGGTACCTCTCCACTCTAATCTCGGCAAGCCTGGCATAGCCAGTGTCACGGTCTTAGCGTGACAATCAAGAATAGCATAATGAGGTGACAACCAGTCCATGCCCAAGATAACATCAAAATCTACCATACTGAGTAATAACAAATTGGCTCTGGTCTCAAAACCGCTAAGAGAAATCAAACACGACCGATATACGCGGTCCACAATGAGAGAATCTCCCACAGGAGTAGATACATAAATAGGGGAACTCAAAGAATTTCGAGATATCCCCAAATGTGGAGCAAAATAAGAAGACACATATGAATACGTAGAGCCTGGGTCAAATAATACTGATGCATCCCTATGACAGATAGGGACGATACCAGTGATGACTGAATCTGAAGCAACGCCCTCTGAACGGGCTGGAAGGGCATAGTACCTGGCCTGGCCTCCCCCTCTAGGGCGACCTCGACATCCCCGACCTCTACCTCGAGCTGGCTGAGGAGGTAGGGTGGCAGCTGGTGCTGGAAGAATGGCCGGAGGACCCGGTGGAGCACGTGGAGGCTGATAAGTCTGTGGAGGTGCACCCTTCCTGGCTCTGGGGCAATCTCTAACCAGGTGACGAGTGTCACCACACTCAAAACAACCTCTCGAAGGATGCGGCAGCTGAGACTGACTCGGACCTGGCCTACTGGACTGGCCGGTGATAGCACCTCGAGCAGGAGGCATACTGGATACTGGCGGTGCATAATAGGGCTCCTGAGGTCTAGGAGGAGCTGGGATACCGCTGGCTGCTGGAAGAGCTGAATGAACAGGGCAACTCACAAAACCCCTACTATAGCGTGCTGCTGGTGCCCGAGCTCCTGAATAATGACCAGTCTCTCGAGACCTCTTGGCCTCTCTTTCCTCTCTGTCCCGGGCAAACATGCCCTCCACTCTCTTGGCAATGCTCACTGCCTGCTGATAAGTGATGTCCATCTCCAACTCCCTGGCCATACTGGTCTGAATACTGGGGTGGAATCCCTCAATGAAGAGACGAACCCTCTCTCTCACTGTAGCAACCAGAGCCGGCATATGGCGAGCTAACTCACTGAAACAGACTGCATACTCCGACACAGTCATAGCACCCTGATGCAACTGCTCAAACTCTGCATGCCAAGCGTCCCTGAGGCTCTGAGGAACATACTCACGCAAGAACATCTCTGAAAACTGAGTCCAAGTGAGTGAGGCTGCCTCGTCCGGACTACTCAACTCATAGGCATGCCACCACTGATATGCCACTCCCCCTAGCTGGAAAGCGGTGAAAGAAACCCCACTCATCTCCACAATGCCCATAGTGCGGAGAATATGATGACACTCCTCAAGAAAACCCAGAGCATCATCTGAAGCTAGCCCGCTGAAAGTAGGTGGGTGGTACTTCTTGTACCTCTCAAGTCTGAGCTGCTCTGCCTCAGAAGCAGCTACCCTGATCTCATGCTGAACGGGAGCCACTGGGGGCATAGGAATATACTCTGGGGCCTGATCAACCTGGACCCTCTGCTCAGGAGTGCAGGCTGTGGGAGTCTGTGCCCCTCCCCCGGCCTGAGATGTAGCGAGAGCTATCGAAAATAGTCCAGTCTGAGCCAGAGTGCTGAACATGCTCAAGAACTGAGCTAAAGTTTCCTGGAGGGCTGGAGTAGCAATAAGGATCTCCGGTGCTGGCCCTCTAGCTGGAGCTGCTGGGGGCTCCTCTGACGCAGCTCTCGCAGGTGCTCGGGCTGCACCGTGTGGTCGTCCTCTACCCCGACTCCGGCCTCTGGCGGCTCTAACAGGGGGGCTCGGGTGCCTGATCATCGGTCCTCCCAGTACGGGTCCTCACCATCTGTGAGAAAGAATAAAATAGAATCTTAGAATTTCTGGTGTCAATAACTCGCACGACAAGGAAATCAAAGAAATATGATTGTTCTTAACAGTTACATAGCCTCCCGAAGATAAGTATGGAAGTCTTTGTACCGATCCGTGAGATTATAATAAACCGGCTTGTGACTCGCGACTCCTATGAACCTAGTGCTCTGATACCAACTTCTCACGACCCAAATTAACCCTCTGTACGGTGTCGTGATGGCACCTAGTCTTTATGACTAGGTAAGCCTAATATTACGAAAAATATAAAGAAAACACAACATCTTAAAGATAAACAGCATATTATAAATAGCCAAGAGTAGTATCATTCGGCATATACAAAATAATTCTTCCAAGACCCGGAATATCACTAAGTCACAAGCTGCTATAATCTATGTAGCTCTATACAAAAGTCTGAAGATAATAAAGAAAGTCTATAGGCGAGGGAGTATAAGGGGACTCCGAAGATCTGCGGACGCAAGCAGAAGTACCTTGAAGTCTCCTAGAATTAGCAGCACGCACTAACCCCAAGACTGATAGCTCGTACCTGGATCTGCACACGAAAACATGTGCAGGAAAGGGCACGAGTATACCACAATGGTACCCAGTAAGTGCCAAGCCTAACATCGATCGAGTAGTGAAGAGGTCAGGTCAAGGCCCTACCGGAGTAAATATAATAAATTAAACAGTAAAAGATATAAGCAAAATTTACGGTAATGCAGTTAAAGAAATTCTCGAAAATTTAACAGTTAAGGGAGCCCTCGGCTCAGAACAAAGTAAACACAATGGGGAATCTCCCGGGATACCGTCCCGTAGTTCCGAATGAATATGTAGTACAGGGGGATCTCCCGGAATACGTCCGTAGTCCCAAAGTAAATATGCAGTGCTGGGGGATCTCCCGGAATACGTTCGTAGTTCCAAAGTAAATATGCAGTGCTGGGGGATCTCCCGGAATACGTCCGTAGTCCCAAAGTAAATATGCAAGACAGGGGGATCTCCCGGAATACGTCCGTAGTCCCAATTTAAATATGCAGTGCTGGGGGATCTCCCGGAATACGTCCGTAGTCCCAATTTAAATATGCAACGCAAGATGAAATGAAAGGTACGACATAGAGTTATACAGTTTATACTGAACACAAACAAGGAAAATAGGGATTTAACTAAGTATGGCGCACAGAATGTCAAGTAGGCAGTTAAAACACAGAAGCATGCTTTTCTAGTCTAAACTAAACAATTAAGCATATTAGTGCAATTTAATAAGAGGAACAATTTATGATTAAAAAAAGGATAAATGGGACTTTTGCAATAATAGCCCGTGTACGTACTCGTCACCTCACGTACACGGCGCTCACACACCAAACAATATCAAAATATCCTAAGGGAAAAGTCCCCAACACAAGGTTAGGCAAGCCACTTATCTCGAACCGCTCAAATCACCTCGATAACACGTTCTTGCCACGAGTATCCGACTCCAAATGGCCCAAATCTATTCAAATAAATTGCATAATATAAATATAACTACAAGTAACTAATTTAGCTAATTAATTCGAAGCTAAAGCGTGAAATTAGGAAAAACGCTCAAACAGTCACCCCGGGCCCACGTCTCGGAATGGGGTAAAAATTACAATTTATAAACACTCATTCACTCACGAGTTCACTCGAATAAAAATCATCTAAAACCGACGTCAAATTCCCATTCAAATCTCGGATTTTCAATTGGGGAACCTTTTCCCCCATTTCCAAACTTTTACCCTCAAATTCCTTAATTAGACTAGGAAAACAACAATAGATTATTGTATTATGATCAAAATAGAGTTAGAATTCGTTACCCAATAGTTCTCCTTCAAAATCCCTCGAGAAATCGTCTCCCACCAAGCTCCAAATCAAATTTTGTGTTATGAAATTTCAAACCCTCGAAATCCCCTTTTCTGCCTAGCGATTTCTGCATCTGCGCTCATGGGGCCGCATTTGCGGAAAAATCAACGCAGGTGCGGAAGTCACTTATTGGGCTGGGTCCGCATCTGCGACCCCTGGGCCGCATCTGTGGCTCCGCTTCTGCGGCGACCAGACGCACCTGCGAGCCCAACATGCCTTGTCCATTTCCGCATCTGCGAACTTTCAAGCGCACCTGCGAGTCCGCACCTGCGGACTCCCCTCCGCAGGTGCGAAACACCAGAACCATCAATGCACCAGATTTTCCTAAGTCTAAATTTCTTCCCGTTAAGCATCTGAAACACACCCGAGGCCCCCGGGACTTCAACCAAACATACCAACCAATTCTAAAATACCATACGAACTTTGTCGAGCCTTCAAACCATGTCGAACAACACCAAAATCATGAATTAAGCACGGATTCAAGCCAAAGAATTTAAAATTTTCCAAATTCTACAAACGACGCCGAACCACATCAAATCTAGTCCGAATGACCTCAAATTTTACACACAGGTCACAAATGACATTACGAACCTACAACCACTTTCGGAATTCCATTCCGAGCTCGATATCAAAATTTCTACTATCAGCCGAAATCGCCGAAAAACTAACTTTCGCCAATTCAAGCCTAAATTTACTACAGACCTCCAAAATACATTCTGGACGTACTCCTAACCCCAAAATCATTCAACGGAGCTAACAAAGTCGAGGAAATTCAATTCCGGATTCGTCTTCACACAGTTCCGACTATGGTCCAAACTCTAAGGCTTAACTCATAACTAGGGACTAAGTGTCCCAAAACTCTCTGAATTCCATAACCAAACACTCCGACAAATCCCAAAAGCAGAAACAAATATGGGGAAAGCAGATATTAGGGGATCGGGGCTCAAATTCTCAAAACGACCGGTCGGGTCGTTACATCCTCCCCCTCTTAAAACAATCGTTCATCCTCGAATGAGTATAAAGACATACCTGAAACTGTGAAAAGATGAGGGTACTGGCTGCGTATATCCTGCTCGGTCTCCCAAGTCGCCTCCTCGACCGGCTGACCCCTCCACTGGACCTTTACTAAAGCAATATTCTTTGACCTGAGCTTTCTCACCTGCCTGTCCAAAATGGCTACTGGCTCCTTAACATAAGATAGATCTTTGTCCAACTAGACTGAGCTGAAATCCAATACATGAGTCGAATCACCGTGATACTTCCGGAGCATAGACACGTGAAATACCGGGTGAACTCCTGTTAGGCTGGGAGGCAAGGCAAGCTCATAAGCAACCTCCATAACTCGCCGCAATATCTTAAAAGTACCAATGAAACTCGGGCTCAGCTTGCCCTTCTTCCTGAACCTCATGACACCCTTCATAGGCGATACCCGAAGCAAGACCCGCTCACCAACCATAAATGCCAAATCACGAACCTTACGGTCTGCATAACTCTTCTGCCTGGACTGGGCTGTGCGAAGTCTCTCCTGAATCACCTTCACCTTATCCAGGGCATCCTGGACCAAATCTTTACCAAACAATCGGGCCTCGCCCGGCTCAAACCATCACACTGGGGACCGGCACCGCCTACTATATAAAGCCTCATATGGTGCCATCTGAATGCTGGACTGGTAACTGTTGTTGTAAGCGAACTCTGCAAGTGGCAAGTATTGGTCCCATGACCCTCCGAACTCCATCACACAGGCACAGAGCATATCCTCAAGAATTTGAAGCGTGCGCTCGGACTGACTCGGATGGAGCATACAAACAAAATAAGAATTTTCTAGCAAAGATTATTTTAGTATAGAATAATTATGAATGTGCATTGTATAACAGAAAAGGCAAAACTTTGTAGTATAGGATAATCATTTTAAACTAATGTGGAACTTAATATTTTTTTTTATCGAAACTCATTTGGATTATGGGCCAAATCACATTAAAGGATAAATGGATCTAAAATGGGTATGACCCATATTAGTTTATGTGACATTTATTTTTGGATTTTTATCATAAAATTTAATGCCATGTCATATTTATGGTAGGGGTTTGAGGCAAAATGACTTTTAAGTGACAATGATAAAGTTTAGTTACTTTTAAGTGACAAAAAATAGTTAAATGACTTTAGTGAAATTGAAAGATAGTTCAATGACCATCAGTGAAATTAACCCTTCCTATTTCTTCAAAACCCACTAGTAAATCCATCTGAAACCTCAGATTGTTGCCTTCTTTTTCTTTGTTAGTTATCAAGTCAAATAACTTCTCCACTTCACTGTCAAGAATTCAGGATATAAAAGATACATGAAACACTAACCAAATATAGGAATGATAGTAAAAAATTCAAAAACATAAGAGGAAATTATATTGGAATGATAGTAAAAAATTCAAAAACATAAGAGGAAATTTACCTCCAGCAAGTAGTAGTGTTAAAAGTTTCAGCAATCAGCACTGGTACATTACTTACTAACCTTCATAAATGAAACATTTTAAGTTTTATTAGATATAGCTAGTTGAAGTCAAAAAAACAAACATGTTATGTGTTATAACCAACCGATACATCCATAAAGAGTACATGTTTATTAGAGGACTGTTACTTGCGCAAGATAAAAGCAAAATACGCCCATATTAGTCTATCACTTGCATACAATTAGTGATATTACATACCGGTGACACATTGTACACAAATACAACAGATACAAACCAAATTGACGCACGTATAATCAGTGGGTAAATCTAAGAAATAATTAACTTGCGCAATTTTATAAACAAATGCAGTCTTAAACGTTAAAGAGCCTACGAGATAGGATATCATCAAATACACGCCAAGATAGTTTTGGCGTTCTGGATGACCACAACAATAAATATTACAATAAAAGTTGAAAATTTCCGGTAAATAAGAGTGGTAGTTCATATGAATGCAAATCCTAAAGATGCATGTGTATACGGTCGAAACTGATTTCGGCCTTCGTACGACTGATCGAGATGGAAATATAATGGACCGAAAATTATCTTTATAATATCAAGATAGGATCCGAAGAGGGCACAAACGAGTTTCGAGTTTCAGGGACAGGTCAAATACCGAGCTCGAAGTCATTATCGAGCTCGGGTCCAAATCGAACTATGATAAAAAACGATGGAATCGAGCTTAAGGGCCAAAGGCCAACCAATACCGGCCTAATACTGGGCCCCGAGTCAACATCTAGCTCAAACTCACATCGAGCTCTAAACCTGGAAACCGACAGATACCGAGTCCGGTCAGGATCGAGCTCATAGACAAGAGTTGTTACAACCGCACTAAGGGAAAAAATCTCAGCGGAAATTAAGGAAAATCTGATTTATCATGGGTTTCCCACTATGTATTTTTAATTATATCTAAAGTAGGATCCCTCCACTATAAGATGGATGGCTATATTTCTGTAAAGGGGCAAGTTTTGCATACATTGTAACTCAAATATCATACACTCCCATTTTAAAGAATTATCCTTTTTAGCTTCATAAGATTGATTCATCTTGCTTAATCTATAAATCATCCTCTTTTCAACTTTGTTTATTTTTCATCCTTATAGTCAATATTCGACATTCTTATTTAGTCTTACGATTTGTGTCGAGTTATACCGCATACCCTTAGAACTACGTACACATTCAACTCTATCCGTTTTTTGGATAAACAGTTTGGCACCCACCGTTGGGCTAAGGATAATAGTGATTATTTGATACGAATCTGCAAAAACATACCATTTTACACTTGTTTTCGGAAGTATCTTTGATTTCGGATTAGCAACGATGAGTTCTCAAATAAATGGCCTTACCTATTGACAACGAAGCTGGACTTCAAGGTGAGAACAACAACTTGACGCCCAGGGCCGGAATTCCACTTGTCGACGCTGTTGGAGCTCGAGTCGAAGTACCATTAGACGTTAATTCGCATGTAGCCATTGAGGCAAACCTACGTTCTGAACCTGAAAATAGCATTCATGGTGGTACTCGATCTGCAACTCGAGAAACCTATAACGTTGAGGAAAACAGAATCAACTTGTGTATGATTTTCGAAATATTGCAAGCTCAACAGATAGCGATAGCTCAGTTGGAGAGTCAAACCCAGGTACCGAGCAGACCGGAGCCCAGTCCACCCCGAGAAATCACCCACAGAACAGAGCCAGCTATAGTAAGGTCAAATGAGCAAGAATCAGGGACTAATCCCGAAATTGCTAAGATACTCGAGGAACTCACAAAACGGATCGAAGCAAACGATAAAAAAATGAAAACATATAACTCGAGGGTCGATCAGATCCCGGGGGCACCACCAGTGTTGAAAGGATTGGATTCCAAAAATTTTGTGCAAAAGCCTTTTCCCCCCGAGTGCAGCTCCAAAACCGATCCCCAAAAAATTCCCCATGCTCGAGATTCCTAAATATAATGGGACGATCGACCCTAACGAACACGTTACCACTTACACGTGTGCCATAAAGGGTAACGATTTAGAAGATGACGAAATCGAATTTGTGCTGTTGAAAAGATTCGGAGATACCCTTTCGAATGGAGCAATGATTTGGTATCACAACTTGCCACCAAATTCCATCGACTCATTTTCCATATTAGCAAATTCATTCGTAAAGGCACACGCAAGGGCCATAAAGGTCGCAACGAGGAAATCATACCTTTTTAAGTAAGACAAAGGGATAATGAAATGCTGAGGGAGTTCGTGTCCCGATTTCAAATAGAATGCATGGAATTGCCACCGGTCACAAATGATTGGGCCGTTCAAGCTTTCACCCAAGGGTTGAATGAGCGAAGTTCGATAGCATCACGTCAGTTGAAACAAAGTTTGATTGAGTATCCGGCCGTGACCTGGGTAGATGTGCACAATCGATATCAGTCAAAGATCAGGGTCGATGACGATCAACTAAGAGCCCCCTCCAGTTCAGTACATCCAAACATGTGTAGTTAAGAACCAGAGGGACATTGACATGGAGCGAAGGTCGAACGGAGACCGATATCAACCATATACCGCAGATCAAAAGAACAGTGGTTCAGAACACAATTCCGCCCGGAACAATCGAAGAAGTGATCAAGGACAGAGTTCTCGGGGACTTATGAACAAAAGTGGTTTTGACAAGTATGTCGATCCCACAAAGGCACCTCGGTTATCGGAATATAACTTTTGCATCGATGCATCGGGCATTGTATCGGCAATCGGAAGAATCAAAGATACAAGGTGGCCCAGACCCATACAAACCGATCCTTCCCCAAAAAATCTAAATTTGATATGCAAGTATCATGGCACGCATGGTCACAAGACCGAGGATTGCAGACAATTAAGGGAGGATGTAGCCCGTCTATTCAACGAGGGCCACCTTCGAGAGTTCCTCAGTGATCGAGCCAAGAATCATTTCAGAGAAATAGACACCAACAGGAAAAATGAACATGAGGAACCCCAACATGTCATTCATATGATTGTCGGTGGGGTCGACGTTCCACAGGGACCCATGTTCAAACACACTAAGGTATCAACCACTAGGGAAAAACGAACCCAAGACTATGTGCCCGAAGGCACTTTGTCATTCAACAACGAAGAAGCAGAAGGCATTTCTCAGCCCCACAACGACGCTCTGGTAATTTCTATCTTATTAAGTAAAGTTCAAATTAAGCGTGTTTTAATGGATCCAGGTAGTTCAACGAATATCATCCGATCGAGGGGTCGTGGAACAGCTCGACCTACAGAATCAAATCGTACCCGCATCTCAGGTTTTAAACGGCTTCAATATGGCCAGTGAAACAACTAAAGGGGAGATTATTCTACCGGTGAACGTGGCTGGAATCATTCAAGACACCAAATTCCACATAATCGAGGGTGACATGAGATACAATACCCTGCTCGGAAGACCTTGGATCCACAATATAAGGGCAATCCCTTCGACCCTCCACCAAGTGATGAAATTCCCGACGCCGGACGGTGTAAAAATAGTATACGGGGAATAGCATGCTGCAAAGTAAATGTTTGCGATCGATGAGGTAACACCGATATCGACACTATCAACCTTCGAAAGGCCAAGCATCAAAGGAAAAGATGAAGTCAAATAGCAATCACAACTATCAACCTCGACCGAATCGGGGAAGCAGGAGATAGAAGAAGAAGAAGAAGAAGAGGACTTTTTGACCCCTCGAACTTTTATTGTTCCCGAAGATTCCGACGCCACCAAATCAGCGGTCGAAGAGCTGAAACAGGTTATATTGATGGAGTACCAGCCCGAGCGAAAGGTATACCTGGGAATGGGATTAACCCCCAAACTTAGGAAAAGGCTTATTCAATCCCTTATTAATAACATAGATTGTTTTGCTTGGTCCCATTTAGACATGACAGGGATACCACCAGAGATAAAGACGCATCGGCTAAGCCTGAACCCTAGGTTCAAACCGGTGAAGCAAAAGAGAAGACCCCAGTTCGAGATAAAGCATGCATTCATAAAGAACAAGGTAACTAAATTTCTCAAAATAGGGTCCATTCGGGAAGTGAAATATCCCGAATGGTTAGCCAATATAGTTATAGTCCCTAAAAAAGGGAACAAACTTAGAATATTTGTAGATTATAAGGATCTAAACAAGGCGTGCCCCAAAGATTCTTTTCCGCTGCCTAACATTGATCGCATGATCGATGCCACGACCGACCACGAGATCCTTAATTTTCTCGATGCCTATTCCGGGTATAATCAAATCCAAATGATCCCGGAGGACCGAGAAAAAACTTCATTTATCACCAAGTATTGAACATATTGTTATAATGTAATGCCCTTCGGGCTAAAAAATGCAGGAGCTACTTACCAACGCCTAGTAAATAAAATGTTCAAGGAACAAATAGGTAAATCGATGGAAGTTTATATTGACGACATGCTAGTTAAGTCCTTACGCGCAGAGGACCATTTGGCTCATTTGCAGGAAACGTTCGAAATTTTAAGAAAATACAACATGAAGCTCAACCCCGAGAAATATGCTTTCGGGGTCGGTTCGGGCAAGTTCCTTGGCTTCATGGTATCGAATCGGGGGATCGAGATCAACCCCGATAAAATCAAGGCCATCAAAGACATCACCATCGTAGACAGTGTAAAAGCCATGCAGAGGCTAACCGGAAGGATAACTACCTTAGGCCGATTTATTTCAAAGTCGTCGGATCGAAGCCACCGATTTTTCTCTCTACTCAAAAAGAAGAACGATTTCGTCTGGACCCCAGATTGCCAACAAGCATTAGATGAATTGAAGCGATACCTATCGAGTCCACCGCTGCTTCACACTCCAAAGGCAGATGAGAAACTTTACTTGTACTTGGCGGTATCGGAAATAGCGGTAAGTGGTGTCCTAGTTAGAGAAGAGCAAGGTACGCAATTTCCCGTTTATTATGTAAGTCGAACCTTAGGGGAAGCAGAAACTGGATATCCACACTTAGAGAAATTGGCACTTGCACTGATAAGCGCCTCTAGAAAGTTAAGACCATACTTTCAATGTCACCCCATATGCGTATTAACCACTTACCCATTTCGTAATATTTTGCACAAGCCCGAACTATCAGGCCGATTGACCAAATGGGCCATCGAACTCAGTGGGTATGATATCGAATATTAACCCCGGACGGCCATCAAGTCTCAAATTTTAGCGAACTTCGTGGCCGATTTCACGCCAACCCTCATACCTGAAGTTGAAAAGGAACTCTTATTGAAATCAGGTACATCGTCGGGGGTATGGACCCTTTTCACAGATGGTGCTTCGAATGCGAAGGGGTCCGGGCTAGGTATCGTTTTAAATCCGCCCACGGGTAGCACTATTAGGCAATCTATAAAAACTACTAGGTTGACTAACAACGAGGATGAGTATGAGGCCATGATTGCAGGTCTCGAGCTAGCTAAAAGCTTGGAAGAAGAAGTCACTGAAGCCAAGTGTGACTCTTTACTGGTGGTAAATCAAGTAAACAAAACCTTCGAAGTTCGAGAGGATAGAATGTAAAGGTATTTGGACAAACTACATGTAACTCTTCACTGTTTCAAAGAATGGACTTTACGACAAGTATCCCGAGAAACAAAATAGTGAGGCCGATGCACTTGCAAATTTGGGGTCATCGGTCGAGGAAGATGAGATCTGCTCGGGGGCTGTCGTTCAACTCTTAAGACACGTGATCGAGGAAGGTTATGCCGAGATAAACTCTACAAGCTTAACCTAGGATTGGAAGAATAAGTATATTGAATACTTTGAGAACGGAAAGCTCCCATCGGACCCTAAAAATTCGAGGACCCTACGAACCAAAGTTGCTCGATTCACATTGACTGCAGATGGAACATTATACCGAAGGACATTCGATGGACCATTGGCAGTATGTTTAGGACCAGGAGATACCGACTACATCCTACGTGAGATTCACGAAGGCACTTGTGGAAATCATTCTAATCCTATGTGAGATTCACGAAGGCACTTGTGGAAATCATTCTGGTACCAATTCATTAGTCCGAAAAATAATCAGAGCAGGATATTATTGGATTGATATGGACAAAGATACAAAGGAGTTGTTCGAAAATGTGATAAATGTCAAAGGTTTGCACCAATGATCCATCAGCCCGGAGAGCAACTTCACACAGTCCTATCCCCATGGCCGTTCATGAAGTGGGGAATGGATATCGTCGGTCCTCTGCCATCGGCCCCAGGTAAAGTTAAGTTCATTTTATTTATGACTGACTATTTCTCTAAATGGGTTGAAGCACATGCATTCGAAAAAGTAAGAGAGAAAGAGGTTTTAGACTTCATCTGGGATCATATCGTATGTCGATTTGGGATACCCGCCGAAATAGTGGGTGACAATGGGAAACAATTTATCGGCAACAAAGTGACAAAATTTCTCGAAGACCACAAAATAAAAAGGATATTATCAACACTGTATCACCCTAGTGGGAACGGACAAGCAGAATCAACGAACAAGACTATCATTCAAAACCTAAAGAAAAGGTTGAACGACGCTAAGGGAAAATGGAGAGAAATTCTACCCGAAGTTCTTTGGGCATATCGAACAACATCAAAATCCAGTACGGGGGAAACCCCATTCTCCTTAGTATATGGATCCGAAGCCTTGATTCCAGTTGAAGTCAGGGAACCCAGTGCCAGGTTTCGATATACAACAGAAGTGTCAAATCGCGAGGCTATGAATACTAGCCTCGAATTATTGGATGAAAAACGAGAAGCCGCTCTCATCCAATTGGCCACCCAAAAGTAGCGGATTGAAAGATACTATAATCGAAGAACCAATCTTCGCCATTTTAAAATCGGGGAGTCTAGTGCTAAGGAAAGTCACCCTCAGCACCCGAAATCCGAATAAAGGAAAACTAGGTCCAAACTGGGAGGGGTCGTATTAGGTACTCGAAAACGTCGGTAAAGGATCCTACAAGCTCGGTATTATAAACGGCAAACGACTACCAATAAATTGGAACGTGTCGCACCTAAAACGATACTACTACTAAGGTATGACCCTCCCATGTTCGTTTATATTTCGAAACTAACCCTTGCAAGGGTTCAATCAGGAACAAGGATGGACTATTCAACACGAAGCCTTAGGTCTGAAAGCACACGTTGCACTCTTTTTCCCTTAGACCGGTTTTATCCCAAATGTGTTTTTCGGCAAGGTTTTTAATGAGGCAACCATTGATTGTACCAGCTTAGAACAATTGAACAGTATCCGAGGCCTCTTTACAATCGACCTCGAATACTGGAGGACGTAAACCGCAAATATATCAAGTTCATATGTCAAGTTCAATGCAAGGAAGTTACTTCATAACAACAGAGTTTCGATAGGAAACATTGTAAGAGACAAATGGTCAAATCGAACCATGCTCGTGTAGTTTGCTCAATCCATGGTACAAAATATGAACACATATATAACGAAATAAAAAGAAACTTCTTTGCCGATATCCCATGTCTCAAAACCCATCCTCTATTTCATGATCTATTATGCAAACAGGCTCGAGGATCGACCATTAAGCCTACGGGCTACATTACTTCGAGTTTGACCAATCAACTCACTCGACTATTAAGCCTACGGGCTACCTTACTTCGAGTTCGAGCAATCACTCACTCGACTATTAAAGCCTATGGGCTACATTACTTCGAGTTCGAGCAATCAATTCACTCGACTATTAAGCCTACATGCTATATTACTTCGAGTTTAAGCAATCAACTCACTCGACTATTAAAGCCTATGGGCTATATTACTTCGAGTTCGAGCAATCAACTCACTCGACTATTAAGCCTACTGGCTATATTACTTCGAGTTCGAGCAATCAACCCACTCGACCATTAAACCTACAGGCTACATTACTTCAAGTTCGAGCAATCAACTCACTCGACCATTAAGGCTACGGGCTACCTTACTTCGAGTTCGAGCAATCACTCACTCGACTATTAAAGCCTACGCACTACATTACTTCGAGTTCGAGCAATCAACTCACTCGACCATTAAGCCTACGGGATACATTACTTCGAGTTCGAGCAATCAACTCACTCGACCATTAAGCCTATGGGCTACATTACTTCGAGTTCGAGCAAACACTCACTCGGTTATCAAGACTACAAAGTCCGAATTAGATCAAATTGCCTGAAGCCTCGAACTTATGAAAACTTTCATAGGGCATTAATGAAACAAGGCCTTCAAAAGGCAGAAAATAAGACAGACAAATCAGGAAAGGAAAAGATCTTTATATATACAAAAATGTTTATAACGTCCGAACATGACCCTACACAAAAAATAGAAAAAACTCTAAGGCTCCTAGTTATCTCCGAGGGCGGTCTCTTCTCCATCGGGCTCCTCCCTGCTCTCAGACCCACTCTTGCTCCCATCATCACCATTGTCATCATCGGAAGCCAATGCTTTAGCATCGGCTTTGAGCTCTTTGCCCTTTTTATCTCTTCGGTGAGATCGAAGCCTTGAGAATGGATCTCCTCGAGGGTCTCCCTCCGAGATCGGCATTTGGCAAGTTCAGCAACATAATGTGCTCAAACTTCAGCGGTCTCGGCTGCCTCTCTTGCTTGTACCTGAGCGGCTTCAGCGTTGGCCCGATAGACGGCCACGAATGCATCCGCATTGGCCTTTGCTTTTTCAATGTCAGATTTGGCCTTAGCAAGTTCGGAGGCCAACCGAGCCTCAAGCTCCTCTATTTTTCTTGCTTGGACCGAGCTCTTCTCCTTCATGCCTTGAAGTTGTTTTTTGGTCGATGATAATTGGGCTCGAGCAATTTCTTTTTCTGTGGCAAGACGGTCCATACCATCTTTCCATCCCAAGGTCTCTGCCCTTATCATATCAACTTCCTCACGAAGCTTGCCGATCACCTCAAGCTTCTATTGCAGCTGTGAGATCGAAATATTAGCCACCATTCCAGGATCGAGCCCATACGTTTTTAAGATTATCATTACCTGCTCGGCCAGGTCGGCCTGGTCTTGATGCGCCTCGGCCAATTCAACTCGGAGGTCCTTGATTTCTTCTTCCCTTTGCCCGAATAGGAGTCTAAGGACGTTCCTCTCCTACGTGACCCGTCGAAGGTCGGCCTCGTACCGACGCAGCTCAGCTCGAGATCGGGAACATGATTCTCAAAGAGCTGCTGCGGCCTACGAAGAAAGAAGAAAAGAAGTTAGAAAAGAATAGCAAACATAAAAGTGGTATCAACAAAGGGAGTTAGAGCTTACCAAATTCAGAGCTTGTTGCACTTCACATAAAAGGACCGACACATCACTAGGGCCAGCAACATCCTCGACACCAGTAAACAAATCACAGAAGGGGTCCTCCCCTTCATGAGACCGATTTATCTCGAGGGCCCCCAAAGCTTAGGCTTTCGAATCGCCCCTTAGGAAAAAGCATGGAGAGTGGGCGAGTCTCCAATTGTTATTGCCCAAGCGACTCGCTTGGGGCGTCCTCCTCAGTTCGGAAAGCTTAAGGACCGGCCCCTTCAGATATATCCACCGTTTGTCGACTTCGGTGGGAAGCATCCTCGATCTCTAACGATTCGGGGACTCGGCCTGAATCTTTCTCCGATACCACCTTAGTTCGAGGCAGAGACACACAAACCACCATCGATCCAGCTTCCTTTGAAGCATCAATGGTTTTTTTCACTCGGGCCACCAGTACGGACCCGTCGTCTTCTTCTTCCTCATCTTCATCCCTTAGACGGCGAACTGATTCTTCGGTCAAAGGGATGGTATTCTTCCTCGGCTTACGAGCCGTCCTCATATTCGATTTTGGATCTTCAGAATGAGAGGCCCTTTTTCTCTTATTATCCTTCACCGGTTTTGGAATAAAGGTCGAAGCCTCTTCCTCGCAGGACGGGGGCCTCAAAGCCGCATTTTTGCATAAGCCTACACACAAGAAAATTGATTAAGTATATGGAAAATGCTTCGTTCGAACTATCAAATACACGAGGAAGAAGCTTACCGTGATTTTTGGCCTCCCATCGGCCCTTTGACAAATCACGTCATGAGCGCTCGGCGTATGAGGAGGTCGAAGCCAGGTCTCGTACCAAGTTCTTGAGGTTAGGAACTGCACCGGGCATCCAAGGAACCGCTGCATCACAAAAGGGGATATCAGTGAGAAAGAAATGAAGGAATAAAACAATAGGAGATAACAGCAGAGTCACACTTATGCTTTATGTTCCACTCCTCGTGAAATGGCATCTTCTCGGCTGGTATTAGGTCCGAAGTCTTCACTCGTACGAACCTACCCATCCAGTCTCGATCCTTGTCATCGTCTATACTCGAGAACATAACCTTGATGGCCCGATGCTGAAGTTTTATTAACCCGTCTCGAAAGAGGCGGTGGCTGTACAATCGAATAAAGTGGTCGAGGGTGAAAGGCATCCCTTCGATTTTATTCACAAAGAAACGAATCAAAATAAGGATCCGCCAAGAAGAAGGATAGATTTGGCCTAGGGTTATTTGGTATTGACGGCAAAAGTCAATGATAACAAGGTCGAAAGAACCTAACGTGAAAGGGTAAGTATACATAGCTAAAAACCCTTTAACGTGAGTAGTAATATCTTCTTCGGGAGATGGGATTACCACTTCTTTGTTCTCCCAGTTGCAATCTTTCCTTATATGTTCGAGATGCCCTTCGGTTATCGAACACATATACCTCGATACTGGCTCGCATCGGCCGGGAACAGACGAGCCTTTATCGACCTTAAAATCAGAGGTAAGAACACACGCCCTGGGAACACACTCCTCAAGCCGTGGCTCCACCGGTGTTTTATCGACGGCAGGCTGTAAAGAAGAAGCTTTTTCTTTTTGAGGAACGATTTTAGATGTTTTCGTCATTTTTTATTTAGAGATGGAAAATAGGAGGAGATGACAAAGATGTGGTGTTTTGAAGAAAGATTTTGCAGTGAAAATTACAGAAGAAAGATATTTGCAGAAAAATCACAAATGAACTCAGAATATGCGAGAAAGAACTTGGAAAATTTGGAGATTGAAGATTGAAGATGTAAAAGTGATAAATGGTAAAATGAGGGGCTATTTATAGACTGAGCAATGACAGTTTAATATGAGCGGTGGCCAATCACCATCTGACACGCATTAAATGCCTTGGTAAACTGAATCGATGGGACAACTATCACGTACGCCATGGTCAGGCTCGATGCAAACATCAGTGTGCATCCAATCGATCCATTGGAGAATCATATCATTTTTCGTTATATCCTTCCCGAGAAACGAGGGGACTATCTGTATACGGCCGAAACTGATTTTGGCCTTCGTACGACTGATCGAGATGGGAATATAATGGACCGAAGATTGTCTTCATAATATCGATATAGGATCCGAAGAGGGCACAAACGAGCTTCGAGTTTCAGGGACAAGTCAAATACTGAGCTCGAAGTCATTATCGAGCTCGGGTCCAAATCAAACTATGATGAGAAACGGTGGAATCGAGCTTAAGGGCCAAAGGCCAACCAATACCGGCCTAATACTGGGCCCCGAGTCAACATCGAGCTCGAACTCACATCGAGCTCTAAACCTGAAAACCGACAGATACCGAGTCCAGTCAGGATCGAGCTCATAGACAAGAGCCGTTACAACCGCACTAAGGGAAAGAATCTCAGCGGGAATTAAAAAAAAGTTGATTTATCATGGGTTCCCCACTATGTATTTTTAATTATATCTAAAGTAGGATCCCTCTACTATAAGAGGGATGGCTATATTTTTGTAAAGGGAAAAGTATTGCATACATTGTAACTCAGATATCATACACTCCCATATTAAAGAATTATCCTTTTTTAGCTTTATAAGATTGATTCATCTTGCTTAATCCATAAATCATCATCTTTTCAACTTTGCTTATTTTTCATCCTTACAGTCAATATTCGATATTTTTATTTACTCTTACGATTTGTATCGAGTTATACCACATACCCTTAAAATTACGTACAAATTTAATTCTATCCGTTTTTCGGGTAAATAGCATGGTATGACAGACACAAGGCAAAAAAGATGAACATTCAAATAACCAAAAGTCAATAACTACTCTTAACAATTTGAGGAACACGTGTTGGAGGAAAAAAAGACGGGTTATTATATTATAACCGACCATAATTTCTGAAAAAGGAAAAGGTTATGTGAGATTTGAATATTTTAACATGTAATGCACCTTCAAATAGCAAAACACATAAAAGAGTGAATACAAATGTATAGAAACAAATGAAACAAATATAGATGTGCTAGAGAAGAATGTACTACTATAAATCTAACTAAATAACTGAATATACTGTTAACCAACTCTTTTGAACCTAGTATTATTTAATTTGCTAAAAGTTGACATAATTCCCCTAGAAATCTATTGTATTTTGCCCTTGGTTTTCTTAATGTGTCCCACCTGAACAAACAAAATACAACAGTAAATTATTCATTACAAAAAAAAAGACACAACTAAATAATCTTACCTGAAGCAAGATAGTCACTATCACCTAGAATCTCATACAGATATAATGCTTACATTAGAGCATTGTTCCAACAGCGTCAAATCCAGCAAGGGCCAATGTATAGTTCTCTAAAAACTTGGACGTTTATATAACCAAATCTTAGATTAATCAAAACATGGTATTAAATTTGAGAAGGATGCAAATAACATGATATAAGCAGATATAAAATGTGTCGGTGAAGACTATAGATGCTCAATTTATTGACAATCGCCAATATTTTGCGGATATTATTGTATTTTAAAGTTTTTTCATTCCTTTATATAAATTTTATAGCCTTAGTCATAAAAGTATTGTCTAAAATTCACTTTTAAATGTGAAAATAGTTTAAAGAAAATCCCGTTTTACAAAAATGGCTATATTTAGGACGAAAAAAAAGTGTGAAACTACTTGTTTTCTTCTTCTGAACCAAATTGCAGAGCAAATAGAAGGGCGGAGTTGTGTTAATAGATGGAAATAGAATTTGTGTGTAAATCAAAAGGAGCATATTCATCGGAAAAGGTCATGTAGTAAAAGAGATAGAGTCACATAAAAAATTATGGCAAAACTCATGTCACAACATCAACTCATAGTTTTGGTCAAAAAAGGGCAAACTATACCAATAAAGTAAAATATTGACATGAGTAGAAGAAAAAGAAAATCAAAAGAAAGAACTAAAAACGTACCGCCATTGTCGTTCTCAAAGCTTTTCAAAATACCAAAAGATAAGCAACAGTTCCTCAAGAAAACCATTAAAAATAGCGAACAGAATTGAGAGGGACAGAGAAAGATAACGCGAGCCAACACTAGGTGTAGAAACAGGATAGTGAAAAACATGGGGGAAGTGAGAACCAAAAGCAGAAGAAAGAAGAATGCGGTTTGTTTCACTGGAACGGACTGAAAACGGAGAGAAAAGAAGAAGAAATAGAGGCCAATTAAGAGACGTGACTCTTCAATATTATTTTTTAACGCACATCACATAAATAGGGGAAATAGCCTAAAGAATAAGAAAAAAGATAAATCCAAATCCTGCATTATAGAAGGTGCCATGCAATAATTAATAAGCCCTTAATTATATATATATATATATATATATATATATATATATACTCTCGCAAATCTTTCTGAATCCCATAGTTCAACTTTTTAGCCATTGTTCAACATTATTTCTCAAACAAGAGGTTCTAATAACAGCTATAACAACTTATGTTGAAGGTCTCTTATTTTCTTATTGCTAGTTTTCTCTGTTAGTAGCCAGTTAAGAATCCTAAGACTTGCATCTACAACAACAGATTTAGACATCATTTGTTTGCATTTAAAGGAGGTCTAAGGTAAATTTAGAATTTGAATAGGAATCGAGTTACCGATTCTACCATATTATTAGTAATTACACAATTAGGTCCACTATATGATACAAGCATTGCATTTTTATTGTACTATTTAGTATTAAAGATTGATAATAATATCTAAATATTAATTGACACATGATAAAATTCCCTGACTATAATAAAATTTACAATTTACTTTTGTTCTTTTAATTGGCATAGTAATTCTCTAAAATGAGGATATCGATTGGTTAAATCATATGGTTCTGTTGGAATTTGTGGGTATCTCAAAAGGAAGTGTCCTTTATTTTTATCAACTTTCTTGCATCTTGAAATAGTCAACTAGCCGTTAACTAGTCATTGGAGCAACACCTATATAAACATGGTCTTTGGAGAGCTAAAGACACAAATTTCTGATATAACTTTCTGAATCTTCTTCTTCCTCCTATATGTTAGGTTTCTTTATTGAATTTTCTGTTAGTTTTGTTTCCATTTTAATAACTGGAAGAGCTTGTTGAATCATGGGGAATACGCCTAATTTATTCTTTATTGTGTATGCGAAATATCCTTAAGGACAATGTTCTTGACATGCCTCAAGCTTTGATAAATCCTATTCTCCATAACCAATTTTTCCAACAATCTTAAAGATATTTCTTACATTGTTCTTATAGAGAATATCAAGTCTAATAGTTTTGCTACCTGCTACTCAAACTTGCAAATACGAAAGAAATACAAATAAACCAACTTTTTCAGTAATTTTGGAATTTTGAGAGTAATAGATGACAAACAAATGGATATTATTACTATTATTATTATTATTGGTGTCGCTGCTGCATTCATGGTTTCAGAAAACTTCTCTAGTGGACTCTAAAGGTGCTAATCTCTTCCACTTGACATGTTTTTGTGGTATATAATATTTAAGTATCAGATACGCATAATTGGACGATATCTTCTAAGTTTTTATTTTTTTCTGCTTATTATCGAGAATATAATTAATAGGCTCAAGATATGATACATATAATGTCCTCCATTTTTGGAAGTATTTATGATTGATATTGGAGTATTAGGTGAAGTGAATAATTATGAGTTGTGAAAAGAGTATTTGATTAACCTGAAAGTTTTGATAGTATGGAGGCCGGAGTATCTTTTCCGAGTTATATAGCCCGATCCAAAGAAGATAAAAAGTGAAAAAATATTTATTAAAATTATAATGATGAAGCCTTACAAAATTAATTTTTTTGTGGCAAAAATTTGTATTGGAAAATAAAAAATATACGTTTTCTTAGAAGTTATTTTATTTTGGGTCTCTTAGTTATTTGGGTGAAGAAATTATTGAATTATGACATGTTTCCTACTTGAGATATTTCTATAGGAATTAAAGTTGCTTCAATGTTTGAAAATATTTATTTTAATATTTGAATATGGAAGATACCAAAAGAAAATAAATTCTTATATGTGTTAAAGATGTTTCAAAAGGCACTCGTATAGAAGTCAAGTTTAATTTCATTTGAGATGATTTTGTGCTTTACTCGAGAAATACTATGAGTTATGTCACGATCCGAAATTCTCACCTTCGGGACCGTGATGGCGCCTAACATTTCACTTGCTAGGCAAGCCAATGTTAGAATATAATTAGCCATTTTAATAAAATTTTAAATTAATTAATAACAAGAAAACAAATGCGGAAATAAAATCTGAAATAAAGTGAATAATCCATAATAATCGCGATATATAAATACCATCCCAGAACTGGAGGAGTCACAAGTGCACGAACTTCTAGAATAATACAAATAAAGGTCTGAATAAAATTCAAGTTGTTTGAAATATAATACACAACTGAGATAAGATAGAAGGAGACTTCAGAACTGCGAACGCTGTGCAGTTATACCTCAAGTCTCCACTAGTAGCTGTATCAGGGCAAATCTACAGTTGTAATGACCCGGCCGGTCGTTTCGAGAGTTATAGCTCAGTTTTTTCTATTTCTACTTCTTTTTGTGTTATTCAGCTATATTATGTTATATTGAGTTAGTTTGTTCGGGTCCGGAAGGAACTCAGAGTGAAATGAGACATTTAGTCTCATAATTGAAAATTTTAAGTTAGAAAAGTGGAACGGATATGGACCTATGTGTAAACAATCTCGGATATGAATTATGATGGTTCTGTTAGCTCCGTTAGGTGATTTTGGACTTAGGAGTGCATCCGAAATGTGATTTGGAGGTCCGTGGTAGAATTAGGCTTGAATTGACGAAATTACAAATTTGGCGATTTCGGTCGGCAGTGAAAAACTTGATATCGAGGCCGGAATGGAATTCCGAAAGTTAGAGTAGGTTCATGGTGTCATTTTTGACGTGTGTACAAAATTTGAGGTTATTCGTACGTGGTTTGGTTGGTTTCGGCATCGGTTGCCGAATTTGGAAATTTAGAAGTTCTTAGGCTTGAATGCGAGGGTAATTTGGTATTTGGATGTTGTTTTGAGTTATTCAAAGGTTCGACTAAGTTTGTATATTGATATATGAATTGTTGGTATTTTTGGTTGAGGTCCCGAGGGCCTCGAGGTGATTCCGGGTGGTTAACGGATTTGTCGAAATTGGAATTTGCAGCTGGAGTTGCTGCTACTGCTATTTTCGCACCTGCGGAAGAAAGCCTCGCTGGTGCGAGTGGGTAGTGCGCAGGTGTGGGCAATGCTGGACTAGGCAGGTTTTGCAGATGCGAGTTGGAGGTCGCATCTGCGAGCCCGCAGGTGCGAAACCTGGGGCGCGAAGATGCAGAAAGGGGAATGCTGGAGAGGCTTCGCAGAAGCGGAGGAAAACGCGCAGATGCGCCTTCGCAGGTGCAACGATGTTGCCGCAGATGCGGAGCCGGGGCGTGTAAGTGAGTTGCGCAGGTGCGTCTCCTTGGACCGCATGTGCGGTCGCGCGGGTGCGAGAAAATGGCCGCAGGTGCGAAAAACCTGGGCAGAAATCATAAATAGAACCCTTCGCGATTTTGGTGCATTCTTCACCATTTCTATTAGGTTTTTGGAGCTTTTGGGAGAGATTTGAAGAGGGAATCAAGGGGGTTTCGTTGAGGTAAGTTACTTGAGCCCTAATACTTGTATATATGATGATTTTCCGTTGTTTAATCATGGTAATTAGTGAAAATGAGGGGTTAGGTCTTGGAATATTTGGAAAGTAATTTAAGGATTTGAAGGACCAAACGATGTCGGATTTTGATGAATTTGGTATGGTTAGACTCGTGACTGAATGAGCTTTCTAGTTTTGTAAATTTTGTCAGATTTCGAGACGTGGGCCCGGAGGCGGGTTTGAGCCAATTTCGGGTTTTGATCTAATTTTGAAGCTTTTCTTGTCGAATTTATTCCATTAGCGTATATTGATGGTATTGTACTGATTGTGAATAGATTTGGAGCATTTGGAGGCCAAGTCCAGAGGCAAGAGCATTGCGGGGTAGAGATTTGACCGGTTTGAGGTAAGTAACGATTATAAATCTAGTCCTAAGGGTATGAAACCCCAAATTTTGTATCATTCTACTATTTTTAGTGACGCACATGCTAGGCGAAGGGCGTGTGGGCGTGCACTATTGGGGATTTGTAACTTGGTCCGTCCCGTAGCAACTGTAAAGTTGCATACTTTGTTGAAACTATATGATACTTATATGTTTTAGAAAGAATTTCTGTAAATTGGGCTGAATGCCATATTTGGGCCTTGCACCAATGCTGTTTGAACCCTTAGGGGCTGTTTCTTACCATTCTCTCATTGTTTTCGATTGAAAATCTATACTCAGTCATGTTTATACTTAATTACCGCATAACTCAGTTTTATGACTCTATTTTAATGCCGAATGCCTTGTTTTACTGAAATGCCCGAAAGGCTTGAGAGGTTTATGACTGAGTGAGGCCGAGGGCCTGATTTGTGAGGATAAGTGTAGATCGGGGCTGCCCGCATACAACATACTTTATTATTATGGCACGTGAGTTGTCCGTGCAGCACGTGAGTTTTCCGTACAGATTATAGCGCTTGGGCTGAAGGAGCCCCTCCGGAGTCTGTATACACCCCCAGTGAGCGCAGGTACCTACTGAGTGCGAGTGCCGAGTTCTAAGTGATTGGGAGGCATGAGTGATTGTGAGGTATGCCCGAGTGGCAAAAGTGATTGTGAGGTATGCCCGAGTGGCACGAGTGACTGTGAGGTTTGCCCGAGGGGCTGTTTATGAGTGATGTTTTGCCCGAGGGGCTGTTTATGATTTCATCATTTTTGCTCACCTTTGCATTTTTCCTCTGTCTGAAAACTGTTGAAAAATATCTTTAATTTTTTTTTTTACTAGAACTGGGTTAAACAAGATGTTTTGATTCAAATCTTGATTTTTAAAGGCATGTGATATTTTTACTGAGATTTCCCGATATGAATGTTATATGCTTTATTGCTCGTCACTACTGCTCAATATTTATTTATTGTTGTTACTTATTGAGTTGGCGTACTTACGTTACTCCCTGCACCTTGTGTGCAGATTCAGGTGTAGCTGGACACGATAGCGGTTATTGAGTGTTCTGATTGCAGATTTTCTTGGAGATAGCAAGGTAGCTGTTTGGCGATCGCTGCCCATGCTTTTCTCCCTCTTATCTTCTTCTAGTTGTATTTAGCTATTTTTCAGGCTGAGTTAGCCTTGATATTGTTAGATATATTGTAGTAGATGCTCATGACTAGTGACACCTCGATGTCGGTCTTTTCTTTTACGCACTTATGTTTTCTTTGATTTGAACTCCTTAAATGAAGGTTTTATGTTAAATAGTATTGGAATTATCTTTGAAATTAAATATCGATTTGTTTGGAAATGAGTTGGCTTGCCTAGTTCCAAGATAGGCGCCATCACGACAGATTAGGTTTTTGGATCGTGATAGATTGGTATCAAAGCCTAGGTTACATAGGTCTCACGAGTTATGAGCGGGTTTAGTATAGTCTTGTGGATCGGTACGAAGACGTCTGTACTTATCTTCAGGAGGTTGCAGAACCTTTAGGAAACTCCACATTCTTGAATTCTTGTTGTGCAAATCTGTTGATTCTAGTAACTAAACATTTGTTGTTTCATTCTCTCACAGATGGTAAGGACTCGTACTACCGGTCAGGAGGGCCAGCCACTAGTACCACCAGCCAGGGCCCCGAGAGGCCAAGGCCGTGGTAGAGGCCGTGGTAGGGGCAAAGGTGCAGCCCGTACAGCAGTTGGGGCAGTACCTGCAGATCCACCGGTTATCCCAGGTCAAGACCAGGTTCCAGTTGTTGATGCACCAGCTCAGGCACCACCTGTGCCTATTGTGATTCCAGGCCTTCAGGAGGCCCTAACTCAAATTCTAACAGCGTGTACTGGCCTTGCTCAGGCGGTCTCTATCTCAACGGCCGCAACCACTTCTCAGGCCAGGGGAGGCACTCAGACTCCCGTCGCTCGCACACCCGAGCAGGTTATTTAGGGACTTCAGACACCGGAGGAACCACCAGCCCAGCCGGTTGCTGTTGCTCAGGATTATGTGGTTCCTGCTATGCCTGAGGATGATCAGCGTAGGTTTGAGAGGTTTGGGAGACTTCAGCCACCACCTTTCAGTGGCACAGAGAAAGAAAGGATGCTCAGGACTTTTTGGACAGGTGTTAGAGGATACTCCGTACTGCTGGTATTTTGGAGACTTGTGGGGTCTCATTCACTACCTTTCAATTTTTTGGGGCTGCACTCAGATGGTGGGAGACTTACGAGAGGCATAGGCCTATTGGCACAGCACCCCTTACTTGGCAGCAGTTCTCTGTGGTCTTTTTGGAGAAGTTCGTGCCTCGATCCCGCAGAGAGGAGCTGCACAGATAGTTTGAGCGGCTTCGCCATGGTGATATGTCTGTGACACAGTATGAGATGCGATTCTCTGAGTTGGCCCGTCATGCTCTCTGGTTGGTTCCCACGGACAAAGAGAGGATCATGAGGTTTATTGATGGCCTCACTTATCAGCTATAGTTTCTCATGACCAGGGAGTGGGTTTCGAGTGCTACCTTTGATGAGGTTGTCGACATTGCTCGGCAGATTGAGATGGTTCGCGGTCAGGAGAGGGTTGAGAGGGAGGCCAAGAGGCCTCGTGGTCAGGGTGGATTCTGCGGTGCTCTTTTTAGGGGTCAGTTCCAGCACGATAGAGGTCGTCATTTCAGGCAGGCTCAGTCAGCTCGGCCATTTCATCGGGGTGCATCATCTGGCCATGGTTCTCACAGTTCTCATCAGGGACACTCATCACTTAGTGCCCTTCCAGTTCAAAGTTCATCCCGTGCTCCACCTGTTTAGGGCTCTTCCATGCCAGGTTCTCCTGCCAGTCATCGCGGTGTTAGGGGTTCCCTTCAGTTTTCGCCGCCAGCACTAGGGAGTTGTTTTGAGTGTGAGGAGCTTGGGCATATGTGGAGGCAGTGTCCTCGTCTTCATGGAGGTCTATCTCAGCAGAGGAGTCATCCTCCGACAACAGCACTAGTTACCTCACCACCCGCCCAGTCAGCCCGGGGTAGAGGTCAGTCAGTTAGCGGTCGCCCTAGAGGGAGAGGCAGATCAGGGGCTGGTCAGGCCTGTTTCTATGCTCTCCCTGCCAGACCAGATGCTATTGCTTCAGATGTTGTGATTACAGGTATTGTCTCAGTTTGTCACCGAGATGCCTCAGTATTATTTGACCCTGGTTCCACGTATTCATATGTTTCCTCGTATTTCGCCCATTTTCTAGATATGCCCCGTGAGTCCTTAGTTTCATCTGTACATGTATCTACTCATGTGGGCGATACTATTATTGTGGACCACGTATATCGGTCATGTGTGGTGACTATTGGGGGTCTGGAGACCCGAGTGGATCTATTGTTGCTCAGTATGGTTGACTTTGATGTGATATTAGGTATGGATTGGTTATCTCCATGTCATGCTGTTATAGATTGTCACGCTAAGAAGGTGACGTTGGCTATGCCGGGAATTTCGAGGGTTGAGTGGAGCAGTTCTGTAGATTATGTACCAAGTAGGGTGATTTCATATTTGAAGGCTCAGCGCATGGTTGAGAAGGGTTGCCTATCTTATTTGGCTTTTGTGAGGGATGTTAGTGCAGAAACTCCTGTCATTGATTCTGTTCCGGTGGTACATGATTTTTCGGATTTTTTTTTTGCAGACCTACCGGGCATGCCGCCTGACAGGGATATTGACTTTGGTATTGATTTGGTGCTGGGCACTCAATCCATTTCTATTCCACCGTATCGTATGGCACCGGCAGAGTTGAAGGAATTGAAAGAGCAACTTCAGGAACTCTTGATAAGGGGTTTATTCGACCTAGTGTGTCACATTGGGGTGCACCGATTCTATTTGTGAAAAAGAAGGATGGTTCCATGAGAATGTATGTTAATTACAGGCAGTTGAACAAGGTCACAGTCAAGAACAAGTAGCCTTTGCCTCGTATTGATGATTTATTCGACCAGCTTCAGGGAGCGAGGGTGTTCTCTAAGATTGATTTGAGGTCCGGTTATCATCAGCTGAAGATTCGGGATTCAGATATTCGTAAGATAGCTTTCAGGACCCGATATGGCCATTATGAGTTCTTGGTGATGTTTTTTGGGCTGACCAATGCCCCAGCAGCGTTCATGCATTTGACGAACAGTGTATTCCATCCCTATTTGGACTCATTCATTGTTGTATTCATTGATGATATCCTGGTGTACTCTCGTAGCCAGGAGGAGCACGCTCAGCATTTGAGGATTGTATTACAGCGATTGAGGGAGGAGAAACTTTATGCAAAGTTCTTCAAGTGTGAGTTTTGGCTCAGTTCAGTAGCATTCTTGGGACATGTGGTGTCCAGCGAGGGTATTCAGGTGGATCCGAAGAAGATAGAGGCGGTGCATAGTTGGCCTAGACTGTCCTCAGCCACGGAGATTAGGAGCTTTCTTGGTTTGACGGGTTACTACCGTCTCTTTGTGGAGGGAATTTCATCTATTGCATCGCCCTTGACCAAATTGACCCAAAAGGGTGCTCTATTCAGGTGGTCTGATGAGTGTGAGGAGAGCTTTCAGAAGCTCAAGACTGCTTTGACCACAGCTCCAGTGTTAGTTCTACCATCAGCTTCAGGTTCTTACACCGTGTTTTATGATGCCTCGATGATAGGCATTGGTTGTATTTTAATGCATGAGGGTAGGGTGATTGCCTATGCCTCACGCCAGTTGAAGACCCATGAGAAGAACTATCCTGTCCATGATCTTGAGTTAGCAGCCATTGTTCACGCCTTGAAGATTTGGCGTCATTATTTGTATGGGGTTCATTATGAGATCTATATAGATCACCGGAGTCTGCAGTATTTGTTAAAGTAGAAGGATCTTAATTGGCGTCAGCGGAGATGGTTGGAGCTTCTTAAGGACTATGATATCACTATTTTATACCATCTGGGTAAGGCCAATGTGGTGGCCGATTCTTTGAGTCGCCGGGCAGAGAGTTTGGGGAGTTTAGCATATCTTCCAGCAGTAGAGAGACCTTTGGAATTAGATGTTCAGACCTTAGTAGGCCAGCTTGTCAGATTGGATATTTTGGATCCTAGTCGAGTATTGGCTTGTGTGGTCTCCAGGTCTTCTCTTTATGACTGTATCAGGAAGCGTCAGTATGATGACCCCCCCACTTGCTCATCCTTTGGGATAGGGTTCGGAGAGGTGATGCTAGGGATGTGACTATTGGTAATGATGACGTGCTGAGAATGCAGGGCCGGATATGTGTGCCTAATATAGATGGGCTTCGGGAGTTGATTCTTGAGGAGGCCCACAGCTCGCGGTATTCCATCCATTCGGGTGCCACGAAGATGTACCAGGATTTGAGGCAGCACTATTAGTGGAGGTGGATGAAAAAGGATATAGTTGGGTTTGTGGCTCGGTGTCTCAACTGTCAGCAGGTTAAGTATGAGCATTAGAGACCGGGTGGCTTACTTCAGAGATTAGAGATCCCAGAGTGGAAAGGGGAGCGGATCACTATGGACTTTGTAGTTGGGCTCCCACGGACTTCGAGGAAGTTCGATGCTATTTGGGTTATTGTGGATCGACTGACCAGATTCGCGCACTTCATTCCAGTTGGTACTACTTACTCATCAGAGCGGTTGGTTGAGATTTACATCCGAGAGATCGTTCGCCTGCATGGTGTCCCAAGTTCCATCATTTCAGATAGGGGTACTCAGTTCACATCACAGTTTTGGAGGGCCGTGCAGCGAGAGTTGGGTACTCAGGTTGAGTTGATCACAGCTTTTCACCCTCAGATGGACGGGCAGTCCGAGCGCACTATTCAGATATTGGAGGACATGTTGCGTGCTTGTGTCATTGACTTTAGGGGTTCATGGGACCAGTTTCTGCCACTCGTGGAGTTTGCATATAACAACAATTATCAGTCGAGTATTCAGATGGCTCTGTACGAGGCTTTATATGGGAGGAGGTGTAGATCTCCAGTTGGATGGTTTGAGCCGGGTGAGGCTAGGCTCTTAGGTACAGACTTGGTCCAGGACGCATTAGATAAGGTAAAATTGATTCATGAGCGGCTTTGCACGGCACAGTCTAGGCAGAAGAGCTACGCGGATAGGAAGGTCCGTGATGTGTCTTTTATGGTTGGGGAGAAGGTTTTGTTAAAGGTATCACCCATGAAGGGTATTATGAGGTTTGGGAAGAGGGTCAAGTTGAGCCCCCGGTTCATTGGGCCTTTTGAGGTGCTTCAGAGGATTGGGGAGGTGGCTTATAAGCTTGCCTTGCCACCCAGCTTGTCGAGTGTGCATCCAGTGTTTCATGTTTCCATGCTCCGAAAGTATATTGGAGATCCGTCCCATGTTTTGGATTTCAGCACAGTTCAGTTGGAGGGTGATATGACTTATGATGTGGAGCCGGTGGCTATTTTGGATCGGCAGGTTCGAAGGTTGAAGTCAAAGGATATAGCTTCAGTGAAGGTGCAATGGAGAGGTCAGCATGTGGAGGCCACCTGGGAGACCGAGCAGGAGATGCGGAGCAAATATCCACGCCTATTCGAGACTCTAGGTATGTTTCTAGACCCGTTCGAGGACGAACGGATGTTTAAGAGGGGGAGGATGTAATGACTTGGCCGGTCGTTTCGAGAGTTATAGCCCCGTTTTTCCCATTTCTACTTCTTTTTGTGTTATTCAGCTATATTATGTTATATCGGGTCAGTTGGTTCGGGTCCTGAAGGAACTCGGAGTAAAATGAGACACTTAGTCTCATAATTAAAAATTTTAAGTTAGAAAAGTGGACCAGATATGGACATATGTGTAAACGATCTCGGATTTGAATTCTGATGGTTCCGTTAGCTCTATTAGGTGATTTTGGACTTAGGAGTGCGTCCTGAATGTGATTTGGAGGTCTGTGGTAGAATTAGGCTTGAATTGGCAAAATTGGAAATTTGGCGATTTTGGTCGGTAGTGGAAAACTTGATATTGGGGTCGGAATGGAGTTCCGGAAGTTGGAGTAGGTTTGTGGTGTCCTTTTTGACGTATGTACAAAATTTGAGATCATTCGGACGTGGTTTGGTTGGTTTCGGCATCGGTTGCCGAATTTGGATATTTAGAAGTTTTTAGGCTTGAATCCGAGGGTAATTTGGTGTTTGGATGTTGTTTTGAGTGTTTCGAAGGTTCGACTAAGTTTGTATATTGATATATGACTTGTTAGTATTTTTGGTTGAGGTCCCTAGGGCCTCGGGGTGATTCCGGGTGGTTAACGGATTTGTCGAAGTTGGAATTTGCAGCTGGAGCTGCTACTATTGCTATTTTTGCACCTGCGGAAGAAAGCCTCGCAGGTGCGAGGCCGCTGGTGCGAGTGGGTAGTGCGCAGGTGTGGGCAACGCTGGACTAGGCAGGTTTCATAGGTGCGAGTTGGAGGTCGCATCTGCGAGCCCGCAGGTGCGAAACCTGGGGTGCAGATGCAGAAAGGGGAATGCTGGGCAGGCTTCGCAGAAGCAGAGAAAAATGCGCAGATGTGCCTTCGCAGGTGCGACGATGTTGTTGCAGATGCGGAGCCGGGGCGTGTAAGTGAGTTGTGCAGGTTCGGCTCCTTGGACCGCATGTGCGGTCGCGCGGGTGCGAGAAAATGGCCGCAGGTGCGAAAAACCTGGGCAGAAACCATAAATAGAACCCTTCGCGATTTTGGTGCATTCTTCACCATTTCTATTCGGTTTTTGGAGCTTTTGGGAGAGATTTGAAGAGGGAATCAAGGGGGTTTCATTGAGGTAAGTTACTTGAGCCCTAATACTTGTATATATGGTGATTTTCCATTGTTTAATCATGGTAATTAGTAAAAATGAGGGGTTAGGGCTTGGAATATTTGGAAAGTAATTTAAGGATTTGAATGACCAAACGATGTCGGATTTTGATGAATTTGGTATGGTTAGACTCGTGAGTGAATGAGATTTCTAGTTTTGTAATTTTTGTCGGATTTCGAGATATGGGCCCGGGGGCGGCCTTGAGCCAATTTCGGATTTTGGTCTAATTTTGAAGTTTATCTTGTGGAATTCATTCCATTAGCGTATATTGATGGTATTGTACTAATTGTGAATAGATTTGGAGCATTTGGAGGCCGATTCCAGAGGCAAGAGCATTGCGGGGTAGAGATTTGACTGGTTTGAGGTAAGTAACGATTGTAAATCTAGTCCTGAGTGTATGAAACCCCGGATTTTGTATCATTCTACTATTTTTAGTGAGGCACATGCTAGGTGACGGGCATGTGGGCGTGCACTGTTGGGGATTTGTGACTTGGGCCATCCCGTAGCAATTGTGAAGTTGCATACTTTGTTGAAACCATATGATACTTATATGTTTTAGAAAGAATTTCTGTAAATTGGGCTGAATGCCATGTTTGGGCCTTGCGCCAATGCTGTTTGAACCCTTAGGGTCTGTTTTTTACCATCCTCTCATTATTTTTTGATTGAAAATCTATACTCAGTCATGTTTATACTTGTTTACCGCATAACTCAGTTTTATGACTCTATTTTGATGCATATAAATATTTTGGGCCGAATGCCCTATTTTACTGAAATGCCCGAGTGGCTTGAGAGGTTTATGACTGAGTGAGGTCGAGGGCCTGATTTGTGAGGATGAGTGTGGATCGGGGCTGCCCGCCTGCAGCATACTTTATTATTATGGCACGTGAGTTGTCCATGCAGCACGTGAGTTGTCCGTGCAGATTATAGCGCTTGGGCTGAAGGAGCCCCTCCGGAGTCTGTACACACCACCAGTGAGCGCAAGTACTTACTGAGTGCGAGTGCCGAGTGCTAAGTGACTGGGAGGCATGAGTGATTGTGAGTTATGCCCGAGTGGCAAAAGTGATTGTGAGGTATGCCCGTGGTCGAGGACGTCCTAGGACTCTTCCAGTTATGCTGCCAGTGGGTCCAGCAGAGAATCCAATTATTGAGGAACATGGTGAGGCACCTGTTGCAGAGCCAGCTCTGGTGGATTTCATATCTGCACCGGGATTTCAGGATGTCATGGGTCGTATGTTGCGGTTCATGGACAATATGACTCAGGCCGGTTTATTTCCGGCAGACCCAGCCACATCTTAGGCGGGCGGGGAGCACAGACCCCTACCGCGCAGGCTCATGGATAGGTAGCTGCTGTATATCAGACCCAGGGTGCACTACGCTGTGGGTGGAGCCCAGCCAGTGGCAGCAGCTACACCTGAGCCCAGGCCAGCTGTAGCCGCTGACCCTCAGAACTATTGGACAGATGGACTAGACTACATCCTCCTATCTTTAGGGGTGAGCGACACGAGGATCCCCAGGATTTCATTGATCGGTGCAAGGATAGACTGTACAACATGAGGATATTGGAGTCTCATGGGGTAGACTTTGCTACTTTTCAGCTAGAGGGCAGAGCCCGTAGATGATGGCAGTCTTATGTTCTTGGAAGACCAGCAGATTCTCCTCCCATAACTTGGGACAAGTTCACCCGTATCTTCTTGGACAAGTATATTCCACCCTCCCAGAGGGAAGAGTTGAGGTTTCAGTTTGAGCAGCTCCAGCAGGGTCAGATGTTAGTGACCGATTATGAGGCGAGGTTTTCTGAGTTATCTCGCCATGCACTTATGATACTCCCTACTGAGGCGGAGAGAGTGCGGAGGTTTGTTGCGGGCTTACATACTAGCATTCAGGACACTATGGCTCGAAAGGTTGAGATGGGTACTTCTTATGAGCTAGTCGTGGAGATATCCCACAGGATTGAGGGTGTACGTCAGCGGAGCCGAGATCAGGGTATGAGAGATAAGCGGTTCAGGTATTCTGAAGAGTTCAGAGGTGCTCCGTCTGGGGGCAGGGGTCAGTTCGTGAGAGGGCAGTCCAGCAGGCCCCCATATCCAGCACCACCGCCTCCTCGGGGTGCTCCAGTACGACTTTATTTCAGTGCTATACCAGAGAGTTCTTATCGCCCACTAGCTATTCAGGGTTCTTCCAATGGGTATTCTGGTCCCCAGGGCCAGACCTCTAGTCAGCGGCTTATTGCACCGCAGAGTTATTACGAGTGCGGGGATCCCACTCACATACAGAGATTTTGCCCCAGGCTTTGGGGTAAACTAGTGCAACAGGGTCAGCAGCCTATGATTACCGGACCAGTTGCTCCACCAGTCGTCCGACCACCTAGAGGTGGGGGACAGGTGGGTAGGGGTCGTCCTAGAGGTGGAGGTCAGCCAGTTGGCGCTCCAGCTGGATTCTATACTTTTCTGGCCAGACCAGATGCAGAGGCCTCAGATGCCGTGATTATAGGTATTATTTCTGTTTGCGGCAAAGATGCCTCAGTATTATTCGATCCAGGATCTATGTATTCATATGTGTCATCTCTATTTGCTCCATTCCTGGGTGTTTCTTGTGAGTCCTTGAGTACTCCTGTTTATGTGTCCACTCCTGTGGGCGATTCTGTTGTTGTGAACCGGATCTACCGGTCCTGTATTACTACATTCTGTGGTTATGAAACTAGAGCAGATCTCCCATTGCTTGAGATGACCGATTTTGAAATTATTCTGGGCATGGACTGGTTATCTCCATATCATGCTATTCTAGATTGCCATGCCAAGACTGTTACCTTAACTATTCCAGCATTGCCTAAGCTGGAGTGGAAGGGTTCGTCTGTTAGTTCATTTAATCGAGTTATTTCTTTTATAAAGGCTCAACACATGGTTGAGAAGGGTTGTTTGGCTTATCTAGCCTATGTTAGGGATACTACTGCAGAGACTCCGGCTATTGATTCAGTGCCTGTAGTTCGGGAGTTCTCTGATGTATTTCCTTCAGAATCTTCCAGGTATTCCACCTGATCATGCCACCAGATCGTGATATTGATTTTTGTATTGACTTGACTCCAGATACCCAGCCTATATCTATCCCACCGTATCGCATGGCTCCGAAAGAATTGAAAGAACAGCTTGAGGAGTTACTAGCCAAAGGGTTCGTCAGACCGAGTGTATCGCCTTGGGGTGCACTGGTATTATTTGTGAAGAAGAAGGATGGAACAATGCGGATGTGTATTGATTATCGTCAATTGAACAAAGTGACTATTAAGAATAAGTACCTGTTGCCGCGTATTGATGATCTATTTGACCAGTTGCAGGGTGCTAGGGTGTTCTCTAAGATCAACTTGAGGTCGGGGTACCATCAGTTGAAGATTCGGGATTCGGATGTTTCGAAAACTTCTTTCCGGACTAGATATGGTCATTATGAGTTTCTAGTGATGTCTTTCGGGTTAACTAACGCCCCAGTGGTGTTTATGGATTTGATGAATAGGGTATTCATGCCATATAATGATTTGTTTGTCATCGTCTTCATTGATGACATCTTGATCTACTCACACAGTAAGGAGGAGCATGAGCAGCATATGAGAGTAGTGCTTCAGACATTGCGGGAACAAAAGCTATATGCTAAGTTCTCTAAATGTGAGTTCTGGCTTGAGTCTGTAGCATTTTGGGACATATTGTATCGGGCGAGGGTATTAAAGGTTGTCCCAAAAAGATTGAGGCAGTTTAGAATTGGCATCGTCCTACTTCGGCGACTGAGATCAGGGGTTTTCTGGGTTTAGCAGGTTATTATCGTCGGTTCGTGGAAGGTTTTCATCTATTGCAGCACCTTTGACCAAATTAACCCAGAAGGGTGCTCCGTTCCGATGGTCCGATGATTGTGAGGTGAGCTTTCAGAAGCTCAAGACAGCATTGACTATAACACCAGTGTTAGTGTTGCCTTTCGGTTCGGGGATGTATACAGTGTATTGTGATGCTTCACGTGTTGGCTTGGGTTGTGTATTGATGCAGGAAGGCCAAGTTATTGCATATGCTTCACGTTAGCTGAAGCCCCACGAAAAGAATTATCCGGTACATGATTTGGAGTTAGCTGCGATTGTTCACGCTCTTAAGATTTGGAGGCATTATCTTTATGGGGTGTCTTGTGAAGTTTACACTGATCATCGCAGTTTGCACCATTTGTTCAAGCAGAGGGACCTAAATTTGAGGCAGTGTAGATGGCTGGAGTTACTAAAAGATTATGATATTACTATCCTGTATCCTCCAGGCAAAGCAAATATGGTTGCAGATGCCTTGAGCAGAAAGGCGAAGAGTATGGGTAGTTTGGCTTTCATTTTAGCAGAGGAAAGGCCATTAGCCTCGGATATTCAGTCCTTGGCTAACAGACTTGTGAGGCTGGATATTTCAGAGCCCAGCCGAGTTCTTACATGTGTTGTGGACCAATCTTCACTATTTGAGCAGATCAAGGCTCGCAAGTATGATGACCCACTCTTGATGGTTCTTTGTGAAATGGTACTATGAAGTGGTGCCAAGGAAGTTACTATTGGTGTGAATGGTGTTCTGCGACTCCAGGGTCGTCTATGTATTCCTAATGTGGATGGACTGAGAAAAAAGTTCCTAGAGGAGGCACACAGTTCTCACTATTCTATTCATCCAGGTGCTACGAAGATGTATAGTGACCAGAGGCAGCATTATTCATGGCGACGAATGAAAAAGGACATTATTGAGCATGTAGCTAGGTGTCTAAATTGTCAGCAAGTTAAATATGAGCACTAGAGGCCAGGTGACCTACTTCAGCAGATGACTATACCGGAGTGGAAATGGGAACGCATCACTATGGACTTTGTAGTTGGGTTGCCGCGGACCTTGCGAAAGTTTGATGCAGTTTGGGTCATTGTCGACAGGTTGACCAAGTCAGCACATTTCATTCCGATTGTGACTTCGTATACTTCAGAGAGGTTGGCCCAAATTTATATTTAGGAGATAGTTCGGTTGCACGGTGTGCCAATTTCCATCATATCAGATAGAGGTCCTCAGTTTACTTCACATTTATGGAGAGCAGTACACAGTGAGTTGGGGACCCATGTAGAGCTCAGCACAACTTTTCATTCGCAGACCGACGAGCAGTCAGAGCGGACAATTCATATTTTGGAGGATATGCTTAGGGCATGTGTGATTGACTTTGGAGGTCAGTGGGATCGTTTCTTGCCTTTGGCCGAGTTTGCTTATAACAACAGTTACCAATCCAGCATTGAGATGGCTCCATTTGAGGCTTTGTATGGTCAACGATGTCATTCGCCCATCGAGTGGTTTGAGCCCGGTGAGTCTAAGTTATATGGTACTGATTTGGTGAAATATGCCTTGGAAAAGGTAAAGTTGATTCAAGAGCAACTTCGTACAGCACAATCCAGACAGAAGAGTTATGCATATCAGAAAGCGCGCGATTTATCCTTTATGATGGGTGAAAAAGTTCTCTTGGAAGTTTCGCCGATGAAGGGAATCATGAGATTTGGGGAAAAGAAAAAATTGAGCCCAAGGTTTATAGGCCCATTTGAGGTGTTGAAACGAGTCGGGGAGGTTGCTTATGAGCTTGCATTGCCTCCCTGCCTATCGGGAGTTCATTCGGTTTTCCATGTATCTATGCTCTGGAAGTATCATGCCGACCTATCACATGTGTTAGACTTCAGCACAATTCAACTAGATAATAGCTTGGGTTATGAAGAGAATCCAGTTGCCATTATTGATAAACAGGTTCGCCAGTTGATGTCCAAGAGGATTTCTACAGTTAGAGTCCCGTGAAGGGGCCAACCAGTCGAGGAAGCGACTTGGGAGGCCGAGGAAAACATGCGAAGTAGATATCCACACTTATTCAGCACTTCAGGTATAATTCTAAACCCGTTCGAGGACGAGCATTTATTTTAGAGGTGGAGAATATGATGACCCAAAATGTCATCTTTAAATTTAATAATTAATTATGTGTTCTAAGACCTCGAAAAGCACTATTTATCATTCCTCGACTTGCATGCGTAGTCCGTAAAATTTTCCGAAAAGTTTTTATGTGAAACTTAGATCAGTGTTTTGACAATTTTGGTAGGTCCGTATCGTGATTTGGGACTTGGGCGTATGCCCGGAATCAAATTCCGAGGTCCCTATCCCGAGATATGGAATTTTGATGAAAAATTAAAAGTTTAAGTTCAAATAGTGACCGGATGTCGAACTATATACAAACGACCTCGGAATAGAATTTTGATGATTCCAACAGCTCCGTATGATGATTTTGGACTTAGTAGCGTGATCGGAATTTTATTTGGAAGTCCATAGTAAAATTAGGCTTGAAATGGCTAAAATGGGAATTTAAAGTTTGGAAGTTTGACCGGGGAGTTGACTTTTTGATATCGGGGTCGGAATCCAGTTCTGAAAATTTTCACAGCTCCGTTATGTCATTTATGTCTTGTGTGCAAAATTTGAGGTCAATCGGACTTGATTTGATAGGTTCCGGCATCGAATGTAGAAGTTGAAAATGGATACCCCAATTCAAGCTTAATGAAACTGAGACATAAAATCAAACCACGAATCATATCCCAATTCAAGCTTAATGAAACTAAGACATAAAATCAAATCAATGACATAACGATGCCGAAACCTATCAAATCAAGTCCGATTGACCTCAAATTTTGCACACTAGTCATAAATGACATAACGGACCTACTCCAACTTCCGGAATCGGAATCCGACCCAGATATCAAAAATTCAAGTCCGTGATCAAACTTTGAAAATCTTTAGCCTTTAAATTTCTAGTTTCCGTCAAATGGCCATAACTTGAGCTAAGGACCTCCAATTTAAATTCCGAGCATACGCCTAAGTCCCAAATTACGATACGGACATATCGAAACTGTAAAAATACTGATCCGGGTTCGTTTGCTCAAAATGTTGACCGAAGTTAACTTAGTTGAGTTTTAAGCTCTATTTCACATTTTAATCCATTTTTCACATAAAAACTTTTCGGGAAATTATACGAACTGCGCACACAAGTCGAGGGATGATAAATAGTGCTTTTCAAGGTCTTAGAACACCGAATTAACTATTAAATTTAAAGATGACCTTTTGGGTCATCACATTCTCCGTCTCTAAAACAAACGTTCATCCTCGAACGGAATTAGAAAAGTACATGGGCTGGTGAAAAGGTATAGATATTTACTCCGCATGTCCGACTCGGACTCCCAGATAGTTGCTTCTACCGGCTGACCCCTCTATTGCACCCGAACTGAAGGATAACTCTTAGACCTCCACTGTCGAACCTGCCGGGCTAGAATAGCTACCGGCTCCTCTTCGTAAGTCAAATCCTTGTCCAATTGGACTGAGCTGAAATCTAACACATGGGACGGGTCCCCATGATATTTCCGGAGCGTAGATACATGGAACACCGGATGAACCGCTGCTAAACTAGGTGGTAATGTAAGCCTGTAGGCTACTTCGTCCATCCTTTCAAGAATTTCGAAGGGTCCTATATACCTAGGGCTCAACTTGCCCTTCTTTTCGAACCTCATTACACCTTTCATAGGTGAAACCCGGAGCAATATTCTTTCTCCAACCATGAATGCAATATCACAAACCTTATGGTCGGCATAACTCTTTTGCATAGACTGAGCTGTGCGAAGTCGATCCTGAATAAGTTTTACCTTATCTAAGGCATCCTGTATCAAATCAGTACCCAACAACTGAGCCTCTCCCGGTTCAAACCAGCCAACTGGCGATCGGCATCGTGTCATCGCCTTCCGTATGCCTTATATGGAGCCATCTGAATGCTCGACTGGTAGCTATTATTATAAGCAAACTTAGCAAGTGGCAATAATTGATCCCAAGAACCACCAAAGTCTATAACACAAGCGCGAAGAATATCATCCAATATCTGAATAGTGCGTTCTGACTGTGCGTCTGTCTGTGGATGAAATGTTGTACTTAACTCAACCCACGTGCCTAACTCACGCTGTACATCCCTCTAAAAGTGTGAGGTGAACTGCGTACCTCGATCAGAAATGATAGACACGGGCATACCGTGAAGACGGACAATCTCACGAATGTAAATTTCAGCTAACCGCTCTGTAGAATAGGTAACTACCACTGGAATGAAATGTGCCGACTTGGTCAACCTGTCCACAATAACCCATTCTGCGTCAAATTTTCTCTGAGTCGTTGGAAGCCCAACAACAAAATCCATAGTGATACGCTCCCACTTCCACTCAGGAATTTCTAACTTCTGACGCCAACCACCAGGTCTCTAATGCTCGTACTTGATTTGCTGACAATTTAGACACCGAGCTACAAAATGCAACTATATCCTTCTTCATTCTTCTCCACTAATAACATTGCCGCAAATCGTGATACATTTTGGCGGTACCTGGATGAATAGAATAATGGGAACTGTGGGCCTATTCAAGAATTAATTCACGAAGCCCATCCACATTAGGAACACATATACGACCTTGCATCTGCAAAACTCCATCATCTCCCACATCAACTTGTTTGGCACCACTGTGCCGCACCGTATCCTTGAGGTCAAACAAATGAGGATCATCATACTGTCGCTCTCTGATATGCTCATATAAAGAAGATCGAGCGACTGTACAAGCTAGAACCCGACTGGGCTCTAAAACATCCAACCTCACAAACTGATTGGCCAAAGTCTGAACATCTGCCGCAAGCAGCCTCTCACCAACTAGAATATACGCAAGGCTGCCCATACTCATACTTTTTCTACTCAAAGCATCGGCCACCACATTGGCCTTACCAGGGTGATACAAAATGGTGATATCATAATCTTTCAACACCTCCAACCATCTTCTCTACCTCAAATACAGATCTTTTTGTCTGAATAGATACTGTAGACTACGATGATCTGTGAATACTTCACATGACACGCCGTAGAGGTAGTGTCTCAAAATCTTCAGCACATGAATAATGGATGCCAATTCTAAGTCATGAACCGGATAATTCTTCTCATGAACTTTCAACTGTCGCGATGCATAAGCAATCACTCTACCATCTTGCACTAATATTGCACCAAGTCCAATACGAGATGCATCACAATACACTGTGTAAGATCCTGAACCTATGGGTAATACCAACACTGCGTTGTAGTCAAAGCGGTCCTGAGCTTCTGAAAGCTCTCCTCACACTCTTCGATCCACCTTAACAGAGCACCCTTCTGGGTCAATCTAGTCTTAATAGTTGTTCATAATCAATTACAGAATCGTCAATTAACTTCATGTTAACAAAAATCTCATTTCAAACCCTTACAATACTGATAATGAGATGCGAGGCATAAAGACCTCATAATTATTTACCCGAATTAACGAGTCACATTTAACCCCACCTTAGCGGGCACCTACCTCGTAGGTTAAAACTCAATAATTACAACACAAATTTGGCAAGTATGCACATAGAATTTCATAAAAGAATTTTCAAATAAGCCTAACAGGCATGACTCCCTATTATTACTATAGTACAAATTTAATTTCACAAGGGAGAACTTAAACACAAGAATTTTTCTCACAAAGATCTCGTCCTTATATAACTTCCACCGCAACTCGTAGCCCGGTTTAAACATATCAATTTATCTTAAAATGTGAGGATCTCGTCCTCAGTTCTGAATCACAAGTAATATGCACATCGTGCCAATCGAAAATTTCCATTTTCTTCTTTTAAATAATTTTGGTTACACCAAATCACAACACATAATGAACCCCATACTGGTAGGACATATAATTCATAATTTGTAATTAATTATCCGTAAATTACATCAAAACTTACCAAAATGAGTAACAGAAAGCCACCTTTAGCCTCACAGCTCTTATTAGTGACCAATATGGAATGATTGGCGTAGTTATCTCCATAGAATCTCCCAACATGAGTAAACACATAAGTAGATTATAAAATTACGAATCTCACTCATAAGTGGAGCACAATAGGAGGACTCGTTTCGATACTCAGAACCGAATCAAGTTAAGGAAATTATTCCTTTATATTAAATCGAGGTCGTACCTGTAACGACACCATCTGATGTAGCGACCTCCGCCATACCATAAAACAAATATATCAATGGTTGGGTCTCTACCTCTAGGATGCCTTCTACTCGCCTGTCCTCCACCCCTAACTGGTCGTGTGGGTGGTGTAGTAACTACAATGGGGCACATAGCCTGAGTTCTTTGATGAAATCAAGTTTGGAACAATTTTCTCATAATGTTCCTAGTATCACTGTATTCATAACAACCCTTTTGCGAGTTTGGCTGCTCATATTGAGTCTGTGCCAGATAACTGGAATAACCATTGTAGGAAACTCATGTCGGTGGTGCATTAAAAGAACTTATTGGAGCACCCTGAGTAATCTGATGTACGGATTGGGTTGGCCGACTGACTGAGCCCCCGCCATAATGATTTATACTTGTAGAGTAGAATCCACTGAATCCCCCAGAACCTTGAGACGTCTTGGTCTCCTTAGTTTCCTTTTTCCTCACCCCGAACACGTTCTAATATCTTGGCAATTTCTACCACTAGCGAAAATGAAGTATCGGCCTGTAGCTCCCAAGTCGTACAAAATTTTACGATTATAATTGAGTCCTTTAATGAGTCTGTGGACTCGCTCTCTGGCTGTAGGAAGCGAAGTAGGAATATGACGGGATAACTTATTGAACCTGATGGCATATTATGACACCGTCATGGTGACTTGACGCAACCGTTCAAACCCTATGCGCCACGCATTATGGAGAGTCTGGGAACAAACTCTTTCAAAAGTGTTTATGAGAACTGAGCCAAGTGGGCGGTGTTGCATTAGCTGGTCTGCCCTTTTCATAGGCTTGCCACGGACACCTGTGGAGAATTACCTCTCCCAAGGCCAATTTCTTCTTTTGTTATGCTGACTCAATACTGTTGAGCTGACCCATTTCTTAACATACTCTTCGATTCTTCTCAGAGGTAACCCTTACCCCTATTTATACATAATGATCACAAAATTAGAGCTCCATACAGACAAATCTTGGCATGAAACACATAGTCCAGAATCTTGTCAACCATTGTACTTCCTCCGAAGCACCCCAAAATTCGCAACCATGACGTCCACGCTGAGTAGACCTTCTGTAAATTTAAAGTTATTTCTCTAACTCCTTTGGTACTGAAGTATAGGATTATTAAGTAGGTGTACATACCGCAAGCCCCAACCTTATCCTCTACAAAATCTCAGGCCTTAAATATGTGTAAATTTTACGGGACCTTTCAGTACCACATATATACATTTCAGGCCAAAATTGATATAACACATGACCCCACAATCTATCCATTGATAGTGAACTCTCCCACTTGGTGCGAAGTCATAGTTCACCACGTTCGATGATCCACAATATTAACCTTCACAACTCGTATTAGTCAACCAGATGCCAAGGTCCGTTGCACCCCCACATGATTCACTATGTGATCTCTCAATACGTTTGCATCTTCAGTTGGAACCACACGTTGAGGCAATGTTTGAGCATCTCTAGCTCCCTCGTAGTCTATCTGCGGCATCACAAACCATCGACGCACAACTGATACTGAGTGCGCAATGTCATACACGAGTGGATACAAAGGAATATGTGGTATATGTTTCAAGCTACATTAATGTCGCACGATAAGGGATGAAAGAAGTGGGATTATTCCTAAACTCTGTAGCCTCTGGAAGATAAGTACAGACGTTTCCATACCGATCCTTCAGACTCTACTAAGCTTCATCGTGACTCGTGAGACCTATGTAACCTAGGGCTCTGATACCAACTGTCACGACCAGAAATTCTCACCTTTGGGACCATGATGGCGCCTAACATTTCACTTGCTAGGCAAGCCAACGTTAGAATATAATTAGCCATTTTAACAAAATTTTAACTTAATTAATAACAAGAATACAAATGCGGAAATAAAGTCTGAAATAAAGTGAATAATCCATAATAATCGCGATATCTAAATACCATCCCAGAACTGGAGTCACAAGTGCACGAGCTTCTAGAATAATACAAATAGAGGTCTGAATAAAATTTAAACTGTTTGAAATATAATACCCAGCTGAGATAAGATAGAAGGAGACTTCAGAACTGTGAACGCTATGCAATTATACCTCAAGTCTCCACTGGTAGCTATATCCGGACAAATCTACAGTACGCCGTTGTCACGACCCCAAATTCCCTCGGTAGGAGGTCATGATGGCACCTAGTCCCTAAGCCTGGGTAAGCCTATCAATGCAAAATAATAATAGATATTTGAAATAAATAAATTACAATTCAAATAATTACAACTCCCAAAACCCGGTAGAAATAAGTCACAAGCTTTTAAGAATTTATTTTCTATGTCTCTATATATCAGAGTCTAAAGCAAATAAGGAAGACAACATAGTAAGATAGAAGGGGACTCCGGAGTCTGCGGACGCTGGTAGATATACCTCGAAGTCTCCTTGTACAGCTAGTTTACTGATGCCTGGTCTGATAAGATATACCTGGATCTGCATAAAAAGATGTGCAGAAGCGTAGTATGAGTACACCACAACGGTACCCAGTAAGTACCAAGCCTAACCTCGGTAGAGTAGTGACGAGATCAGGTCAGGCCCTATTGGAAAATAAATAATAACATGGTAAAATGTTTAACAATATTATAAGATAAAATGACAATGAAAATGAATCAAGTAGTATATCACCATTTAATTACACCAAATAATGGAAATTAATACCTTGTGAAAGCAAAACAGAATTCTTTTCAACTTTAAGAAAATTACAACAATAATCAAAGGCAACTGCGGCCATAAATCAATATCCACAAGGACACTCCCGAGGTATCGCCTCGTAGTCCCAAATCATAAATAAATTCACAATATCTCATTTCCTTTTATCACCGCGAGAGCCTTCACAATTTATTTTAAAGAAAATATTTTTTCCGAAAATAGCATCTCGCGTTTTAGCCATCCTTATCACACTGCATGACTTTCAGTAGTTCCCCTACTAGCCACGCATATCAAGCCACCCTTATCTCACCGCATGCGTTTCAATACCCATACCTTATACCACCACATGCGTATCAATATCACAATATATCATAATTTGCACCTCAAGTGCCCAAATAATTCAGCTTGCCAAAATAAATCAACAACACTATTTTTCCACAATAAAGAGTTCACGACTTCATCACAATGAGTACGAAAATCTCACAAAATATTCAACAAACTAATTGTGATGACCCAAAAGGTCATCTTATGCTTTAGAACTCGAATCTGTGCTCTTAAGCCTTAAAATCTCTTTTTTTTTACCTTCCTCGATTTGCGTGCACAGTTCGGGCAGGTTTCCGGTAAGCGTTTATGTTGAAAACTAATGAAAATAAGAATTTTTGCCTTAAAAGTTGATTTTAGTTGACTTTGGTCAATATATTTTTGTAAACGGGCCCGGATCCGTATTTTGACGGTCCCGGTGGGTCCGTATCAAATTATGGGACTTGGGCGTATGCCCGGAATCGAATTTGGAGGTCCCTAGATCAAGTTATGAATTTATTATGAAAATAAAAAGTTTGAAAATTAATTATTTTTAAGAATTAATTGATGTTTGGCATTGTTAGTATCGGGTTCGTATTTTAGTACCGGAGCCCGGTACAGGTTCATTATGATATTTAAGACCTGTCTAAGAAATTTGGTGAAAAACGGAGTTAATTTGACGTGATTCGGACCTTCGGTTGAGAAAATAGTAATTTTAAAGTGTTCGTGAGAATTTTATTCGATTGGGTGCTAAATTCGGAGTTCTAGGTGTTATTTTGGCGATTTGATCGTGCGAGCAGGTCCATATGATGTTTTTAGACTTGTGTGCATGTTTGGTTTGGAGCCCCGAGGGCTCGAGTGAGTTTCGGATAGGCTACGGGGTGATTTGCACTTAGAAAATCTGAGATTTTTGCTACAGCAACTGTTCTGGTGTGCCCTTCTTCGCGTTCTCGTAGGTAGTGTCGCGAATGCGAAAGGTAAAATGGGGGCAGGGGAAATTTCTTCTTTGCAAACGCGAAGGACTGGTCGCGAACGGGAAGCGTTGGGGTAGTACCCTTCGCGAACGCGATCTGTCTCATGCGAACGCGATAGTTTAAGGGACCTAGGGGAGGGGGTCATGTTCTTCTACGCGAACGCGTCCACTGGATCGCGAACGCGAAGGCTTTGGGGGAGCTTCCTTACATGAACATGTAGAAAGACTCACGAACGCGAAGGCCTTAGGCCGATGTGCATCGCGATCGCGACAGGCCTCTCGCAAACGCGATGAAGGCTTGTCCAGTGACTTAAAACAGACTCTAAAGACGGGTTTAATCCATTTCTTCAACATTTTTCAAGAACCAAATGGGTAGAGGCGATTTTCAAGGGTCATTTTCTTCCCCCAAAGTGTTGGTAAGTGATTCTAAACCATTTTATTTCAATTGCCCATTACATTTCTTGAATTATCAACCAAAAATCTAGAGTTTTCGTGGTAGAATTATGGGGTTAGGGTAGAAACTAGGGATTTCGGAAATTTAGGGATTTAGACCTCAATTTGAGGTCGGATTCCAAAACCAATTATATATTCGGGCTCGGGGGTGATTGGGTAAATGGATTTTGGTCCGAACCTCGAGTTTTGACTAAGCGGGCCCGGGGTCGATTTTTTGACTTTTTGGAGGAAAATTTGGGAAATTTAATTTATGCAATATAATTGATTCCTTTAGCAATATTTGATATTGTTGAGTCATTTTTGAATAGATACGAGTGGTTTGGAGGTGAATTCCAAAGAAAAAGCTGTGATTGAGAATTAAGTGGCCTTCGGAGCGAGGTAAGTATTGCGTCTAACCCTGACTTGAGGGAATTAGGAACCTTAAATTATTTGCTAAGTGAAATTCATGTGAGCGGAGTATATGTGAGGTGACGAGTACTTATGTGCTGCCAATTTACCTATTTTTCATGTTTCTCTGTTTTCCTTATATTGTCTCATTCCTATGCCAAATTGCTACGTGTTATACTAGTGTTGTTCAATTTATCGTTCTTATCATGTTTATGGATTTTCTGGTGATAATTGAGTTTTTATTTCAAAGTTGAGATTGATATTATGGAACCAAATGTTGAAGTAAGGTTTGTACTTGTTATTCTATCTCCATGTTGTTATTTATGCATTGCATTATGGTAAGGGAGAGTGTTAATGCACGAAGGGTGATGACGTGCCATATTGTGAGTGTTAATGCTTGAAGGGTGATGTTGTGCCATATTGTGAGTGTTAATGCACGAAGGGTGATGTCGTGCCATATTGTGAGTGTTAATGCACGAAGGGTGATGTCGTGCCATATTATGCACGAAGGGTGATGCTGTGCCATGATATGAGAGTTAATGCATGAAGGGTGATGCCATGTCGTTTCTATTAATTTTATGGTGAGATTGAGAGTAAAAGCACGAAGGGTGATTCCGTGTATTTTTCCTTATTGTATTCACTATTCCTGTTGATTCATGGTATATTGACTGCTCCGGTGATACTGCACTCTGCACTTTCTGTACAGATTTTGATACCGGCTCGGGTTGATCGAGATTTTGCTATTGGTCCGTTGTCCGGAGACTCAAGGTAGATCTGTCGGCGTTCACAGACCTTGAAGTCCATCTATCTTTTCTATTCTACTATTTCTTTCATTCAGACAGTTGTATTTTTTTCAAACTATTTCTTGTAGTAAATTCTAGAATGCTCGTGAATTGTGACTCTAGATCCGGGGGTAGTAATTAATAGTTTTATAATATTCCGTACTTATTATATTTCATCTTAGTTAATTATTGTTATTTACTAAATGAAAATAAGGAATTGGTTTAACGATTTTCTAATGTTGGCTTGCCTAGCAAGTGAAATGTTAGGCACCATCACGGTCCCGTCGGTGGGAAATTTCGGGTCGTGATAATAATATTTCACAAATTTAACACCTTGTCTAAATATCAAATTTGTAAATGTAAAATACTTCTTTTTTTTAATAATATTTAAATTTAAGAAATTCCACCTTCAAATAATGCACAGAATAAAAAAAGTCAAGTTTCAGCTAAACAGGTAAAACAATTAGCAGGAAAAGGTCAAGCAAATTTAAAGTATAAACATTTAAATCAATGATGAAGAATATAACAAGGTAAAATTATTTAATTAATATGCAACAGCGATCTACATAATTTAAAGACATAATCTTTCACATTTAGCTCGTGCACACACTCGTCATCTCGTGTACACGACTTTCAACACATTTTAATTGATCACTTCAATACCAATCCTAGGGAAAAATTTTCCCACACAAGGTTAGACAAGTCACTTACCTCGACTGGCTCCAATTTAACCAAGTAGTATGCCTTTTCCTCGATTTTTCGACTCCGATCGACTCGTATCTAGTCATAATTAATTCGATACAGTCAACAAAAATTATAGAATCAATTCCATAAGAAAATACTACATTTTTAAATAAAATCCGAAATTAACTCAAAATATTGCCCGTGGGGCCCTTGTCTCGGAATCCGACGAAAGTTACGAAATATGAACGCCCATTCAACCACGAGTCTAACCATACCAAAATGACCAAATTCCGATAACAATTCGACCCTCAAATCCTCAAATCTATCCAAGAGGGTTTTCAAAATTTTCCAACTTAAATCACCAATTAACTAATAAAAACAGTAATGGATTTAGGTAATATAACCAAAATTGAGTTAAGAACACTTACTCCGATGTTTTCTCTGAAAATCTCCCAAAACTCGCCTCAATCCGAGCTCGAAATCGTTAAAAATGGAACTTAAACATTCTGCCCAGTCTTTTACTCATCGCGATCGCGAACATCCACACGCGATCGCGAACCCTATATACCACTGCCTAAATTAACTCTACGCGATCACGTATATACTCACGCGATAGCAAAGCACAGAGTGCCCAGCTCTACGCGATCGCAGTCCTCTTCACGCGATCGCATAGAGCAAACGCGTGACCTCCACTCCTGCTCTGTTACTCTACGCGAACGCGACCGTCTTCACGCGTTCGCGAGTTACAAGGTCTCAAAGCTACGCGATCGCATCCCGCTTCACGCGATCGCGAAGCACAAAACTTAGCAGCCCTCAATTAACCTTACGCGATCGCAAACAATGCCACGCGATTGCGATGCACAGACTAGCCCAACCTACATGATCGCGGTTGACCTCACGCGATCGCGAAGAACAAAATTAACACTGCCTCAACTAAGCCTACGCGATCGCGTCTCAATCTTCGCGATCGCGAAGAAGGTTTAAAACACCAGAAATCAACAGCTACCAGTAGTGCCAAAATGAAGGAAAATACTCTGAATACCATATGAAACACGCCTGAGCCCCTCGGGACCTCAACCAAATATACTAACAAGTCCTAAAATATCATACGGACTTAGTTGAGTCTTCAAATCATATCCAACAACACTAAAAATATGAATCACACATAGATTCAAGCCTAATGAACTTTGAAACTTTTAATTTCTACAAACGACACCGGAACCTATCAAATCAAGTCCGATTGACCTCAAATTTTGCACGCAAATCATAAATGACATAACAGAGCTATGAAAATTTTCGAATCTGGATTCCGACTCCGATATCAAAAAGTCAACTCCCCGGTCAAACTTCCAAACTTAAATTCTGAATTTTAGCCATTTCAAGCCTAATTTAATTACGGACTTTCAAATAAAATTTTGAATACGCTCCTAAGTCCAAAATCACCATACGGAGCTGTTGGAATCATCAAAATTCTATTCCGGGGTAGTTTTTTCAAAATGTTGACCGAAGTCAAACTTAGCATTTTAAGGCCAACTTAAGGCACCAAGTGTTCCGATTTCAACACGAACACTTCTAAAATTCTGAACTAACCATCCCCGCAAGTCATAACTTCATAAAAGCACATATGGGGAGTTTTATTTAGGGGAACGGGTTCTAAAAGTAAAAATGATCGGTTGGGTTATTACAGCCGCTGGAACCAACTCCGAAATCTGAACAAGAAGTGCATGAGTGTAGTATCAGTACAACCGACCCCATGTACTGGTAAGTGCCGAGCCTAACCTCGACGAAGTAGTGACGAGCCTAAGCAGGTCACTTACATTAACGTGTATGCAATAATAGTAATAACAACAATAATAGAAATAAATCAGGTAACTCATTTTAACAGTTGAAGCCAACTCAGCAGTCATAACCAATTATTATTTTCATCAATTTCCATTGCGGCGTACAACCCGATCCCACAATATATTCATATTCAATTCTGTTGTGGCGTGCAGTCCGCTCCTCCAATATATTCATTTCAATCAGTTCTGTTGCGCCGTACAACCCGCTCCCCCAATATAAACTTTAAATAAGTCTGTTGCGGCGTGTAACCCGATCCCCCAATATATTTACTTTCATTTCCGTTGCGGCGTGCAACCCGATCCCCCAATATATTTACTTTCATTTCCGTTGCGGCGTGTAACCCGACCCCCCAATATATTTACTTTCATTTTCGTTGCGGCGTGCAACCCTATCCCCCAATATATTTTAACAACTCATAAATATAATAAAAATTACTCCAATAAATACCACGTTCAATGAGAAACTATTAAGCGTTAATGCACACAATAAGTATAATTTACTTATGAACAAACAATGACAATTAGCAATTAATTATGGAAATTATGGAGAAAATAGACAGTTTAATATTTAGTATGCTAAATGTTAAATAGCAATTAAGACACATAAGTCAAATAAGCATGTAACAATTATTGCAAGAATTCAAGAATTAATATTTGACAAGGAATATGAGTGAAATAATTAATATAATAATTAATTCATGATTTAAAGTGATTTATGATTTTTCAAGTAATTATGCAAACAATTAATTTGACGACGTATAGACACTCGTCACATTGTCTCTACGGCATTCACATGAATCTCACATAATAAATAATTTAAGGGTTCTATTCCCTCAAGTCAAGGTTAACCACGACACTTATCTCGCTTTGCAACCAAGTTCAAGAATCCAATAAACCTTTGCCTCGCGAATTCGTGTCCGAAATCCTCAAATCTAGTCATAAATAATTCAATATACTCAACACAAATAGCAGAAATTAATTTCATATGAATTTACTAATTTTCCGAATTAAAATCCGAAATTCATCTCAAAAATCGATAGTGGGGCCCACGTCTCGAATCTCGAAAAACTTACGAAATCCGAACACCCGTTCCGATACGAGTTCAACCATATAAAAATTATCAAATTCCGATGTCAAATGGACCTTCAAATCTTAAATTTTTATTTTTGAAAAGTTTTACAAAAATTCCAATTTCTTCCATCTAAATCTAAAATAAACGATGAATATAATCATAGATTCATGAAATATTATAAACACTTAAGAATATAGAACACTTACCCCAATCCATATGGTGAAAATCAGCCAAAAATCGCTTCAATCCGAGCTCCATAGCTCCAAATATGTTAAAAATGGCTGAAATCTCGAAATATAGCTATTGCCCAGGTATTTGCTCTTCGCGATCGCGGAAAATGCTTCGTGATCACGAAGCACAACTTTTCTCAGCCCAAAATTTGCCTTTCGCGATCGCGAAGAACAAGTGCCCAGTTCTTCCAGACAGCCTCTAGTATAATGATCATAACGTTTTGTACAAAATTCCAAATTGCAAATGGTTTAAATTTATGAAAACTAGACACCAAGGTCTATAACTTTCATTTGTTGTTCATCTACCAATTACTTATAAATTACGAGATATAAGCTTCCAAAATTAGCTCTATGCAAAAGAGATTTCCAAACTCTTCCCAGACAGCCTATAGTGTATCTACCATAACTTTTTCTACATAACTCCAAATGACAAATAATTTACCTTTCTGAAAACTAGACACAAAGGGATACAACTTTCAGTTTTAGATTATCTCCAAATTCCTTGTAGATGGCGAGATATAAGCTTCCAAATTCAAGTCAGTGCAGCAGAATTTTCCACTAAGCGATCGCGACAAGGCTTCCGCGATCGCGATTCACAGTGTCCAAACAGCAAAATTGCTCTTTGCGATCGCGACCGTTTGTCCGCGATCGCCATGCATACCTCTCTGGCCAAAAACCAACAGCTAAAAATGGCCTAGAAATGGTCCGAAACCACCCCGAAACTCACCCGAGCCATTCGGGACCCCGTCCCAACATACCAACAAGTCTCCAAACATATTACGGACTTAGTCGAAACCTCAAATCACATCAAATAACGCTAAAACCATGAACCATACCCTAATTCAAGCTTAATGAAACTAAGAAATTTTAACTTCTACATTCGACGCCAAAACCTATCAAACCAAGTCCGATTGACCTCAAATTTTGCATACTGGTCATAAATAATATAACGGACCTACTCCAACTTCCAGAATCAGAATCCGATACTGATATCAAAAAGTCAAATCCGTGGTCAAACTTTAAAAATCCTTAGCCTTTAAATTTCTAGTTTCCGTCAAATGGCCATAAATTGAGCTAAGGACCTCCAATTTAAATTTCGGGCATACGCCCAAGTCCCAAATTACGATACGGACCTATCGAAACTGTAAAAATACTGATCCGGGTTCGTTTGCTCAAAATATTGACCGAAGTTAACTCAATTGAGTTGTAAATTATACGGACTGTGCACGCAAGTCGAGGGATGATAAATAGTGCTTTTAAGGTCTTAGAACACCGAATTAACTATTAAATTTAAAGATGACCTTTTGTGTCATCACAAGTTAGTATTTTGTATGGATTTTCCATTGTATTAGAAGGATACAATGATGAGATGTGGAAAACTCACAACTAATTGTGTGATCATCTTTTGATGGGTGTTATGATATTGGAATTGTCTGGCAATGAGGCTGATTAAGCAACCTCTTGGCATGTATTACACTAGGAATTAAACCGACAATATTTGTGTCGATGAATTGTGATTGCCAAGGTGCAACCGCCATTATAAGAAAATGAATATTTCAATGAGAAAGGGTAGATATATTCTCTTGAGGCATAATATGATTAAGTGATTGCTTAGAAATTAGATTTTTTTTATAAATATTGTGTGTAGTCAAAAAAGGATTTAGTTCATCCTTTGACTTATAAGTGAAACATTGAGGGGGTGAGACTTGTGCCAATTTGAGATGTATCAACAATGATGGTAACCCAACCTACATGTTTGGAGATCCCATGAAGTAGGTTCATATAGGTAATAACAAGTCATTAGTTAATCAAATATGCATTACTAAAATATGTCTCTTCATATGGTGTGTATATAGTGCAAAACTGCAAGGAATGTGAGGTTGAGTTATTAAACTCTTAATCCAATAATCTATAGCCGTTTGTAGGTGGTGTATTACATTGCAGAATACACTTGATGGATGGACCTATATGAGTGTGGAGTGGGGTCATTTTTATTAAATTTATAGCAAAATTTCTAGAGCACTCATGAATACGAGGCGCGCATGGCCTATTAGCACATAACTGCGATAACAACAGAAATTGTGGGGGTGTAATATGATGAATAAGATCTCTAGCTTACAACAAGAATTTTTGGTTCATAGAAGTTGTCAACTTCACCAATTATTCTGTAAGTTAAAATTTATTTTATCTATTTCTGGTTCATAGTCTATAAGACACCAGATGAATTTCATTATACTCGAAACCCAGTAATTTATAATCTCTCTTTATTATTATATTCATTTTGAGATATGTGGGGGATTGTTGGAATTTGTGGGTATCTAAAAAGGAAGTGTACATTATTTTTATCAACTTTCTCTCATCTTAAAATAGTCAAACTAGTCATTAGATATTACCCATTAACTAGCCGTAGGAAACTAGCCGTTGGATTAATACATATATAAACATGGTCTTTGGAGAGTTAGAGACATAAATTTCTGACACAAATTTCTGAATCTTCTTCTTCCTCCTATATGTTGGGTTTCTTTATTGAATTTTCTACTAGTTCTGTTCCCAGTTTAATAATTGGAAGAGCTTGTTGAATTTTGAGGGATACGCCTAATTTTTTCTTTATTGTGTAGGCGAAATATCCTTAAGGGCAGTGTCATTGACACGATTCAAACTTTGATAAATCATATTCTCCATAACCAATTTTTCCAACAGGTTTTAGGTCATAATAAACTCGCACATGACTTCGAGACTTATTGCAGTATAATAATGGCTCTTTTTCTCGAATTTTACTCTTAGCAACTCCTATGTTTGAAGTAAGATGTTGTCTAATTAGACCATAAATTGCAAATAACAGAAAAAGTTTAATTGCTATTTCACGAGGTAATCCACATCGATGTAATGAAAATGAAGGACCCATGACAACGTCCTGAATAATCTACTCATTTGCCAAGCAGAGTCTTACGAAAATCTTCCCTCTTTGCCTTCAATTATATCAGAAAATAACTTGTAAACTTTATTATGACCATCCTTCATTGGTTTTCCCCGTATGCCATTATCAAGAAGTATATTTATGGCTTCTTGTACTAATTTCTCCTGCTACATTACGAATTCTCCTGGCGTAGATCTACTTATTGTTAATAGATCGGTAAGGATATTATTTCGACAGATAACTCTCTATAGAGTTCATTAATATCTGAGCTCATTAGTTTAACCCAATATATTTGAATGGTCGGTCTCAACTCAGGAGAAAAAACTGGTAATAGACACAAATCATCCATTTTGGCTCTATATTTGTTCGAATAAAATGTGTAGCCAATTTCACACATCTAACCACCATCCATTCTTTCTTCTTCAAGCTTTTCTTTTTCCAATATTCATGTCTCCCCCCCCCCCCCCACAATTCTTCACATTATATATAATAATTTATTAACCTAGATCGGCTAATTATTCTCGGATAGCACATGCACCAGTAGAGATTTCTCGATTGCAAAATGTATCGAAATCCTGGATAATATTATTATATTATTATATATTTTTAATAATATAAAGGGGGTTTCAATATATTAATATATAATGAAGTGTTCCCCGGAATTTATAATTATTTTTCAATACTCATAATCCTTATTAGTTAATAATCCTAGTAATTGGATTTCTATGCTTAGTCTGATAGAAAATAAGATACTCAAATAAATAATTTTAGAGCGAATGACTATTCAACTATTGTATTTTCATGCAAATAGGGGGCAAGAAAACTCTATAGAAAGATAGTGATTTAATTCGATGTTATTTAAGTAGTTCAAATGAAGGTGTGAGCTAAATAAATCAATGGGCCTTCTTGGTCCTATAAAAAAAATACTATTAAAGATCAAAATCAAAATGTAAATACCATTCATAGTTGGAGAAATCATGATAATTCTAATTGCAATAACGTTGATTGTTTATTCGGCATTACAGGCATTCAGAATTTCATCTATGATGATTTTTTTTAGTTAGTAATAGGAATTGAGACAATTAATCCATTTATTTTGATATTGAAAATCATTTTTTTTAGATTGACATCGATTATTCTTTTATGAGTGAAATAGATTTTTTTTATATTTATAGTTATCACAACTCGAGTTATCTAAACTATGAATTTAGGGGCGAAGATCCCTACTATAATTCTTACTCGTATGATACACAATATAATTAGAGTAATCACATAAATAATTATTTTGTGGTAGTGAGAATTATGATAACAATTATGTTTTTATGGTCATTTGTGGCGATGAAAGTCAAAATAATAGTAAAAACGAGGTTTTCAGTTACGAACTCGCACAAATGCAGTGACTTAACTATAAGAGAAAGTTCTAATGGTCTCGATGTAACTCAAAAATACAGGCTTGTGGGTTCAACAGAAAATTTATTATGGATTAAATTGAAAAAATAATAATAAAAAATAAATATTTGTGAACCATGTGGATATCATTTGAAAAATAAGTAGTTCCGATAGAATTAAACTTTTGACCGATTCAGGTGCTTAGGATCTTATGGATGAAGACGTGGTCTCTTTGGATCCTATTGAATTTCATTCGGGGGAGGAGCCTTACAAAGATTGTATTGATTCTTATCAAATGATAACAATTAACCGAGATTGTTCAAACTGTTCGGATCGAAAATAATAAGGCGTCATGCAGAAACTAATAATGCAAACCTTGGTAATAATAAATCAGGCAATAAAAATATATATACTAAAACAGACATAAACTTTAATATAGTTTTGTCAATTGACCTACATATGACAAAACTAATATAAAAGAAAAAAACTATTGAGAGAAAATCTCTCCATAAACAAGACTCTCTTAAGGACTACATTGTGGATGCTATTGTGTTATGTATGAATGAGAGATCCTCAATATATAGAGGTCACAATATTTTTCTACATAAAGGATATGTCAAATATGGAAAAGATCTATATTGTCCTTTAAGAAAAAGTAAAATAATTATGGTTAATATTCTACCCTTCCTTCAAATAAAGGAATAAATTTAAATAAGGCAAGAAAATAAGGACAAATTTTTAACAATTCTCTCATTTGGCCTGAATTTTCTTGACAATGCTAGATCCACGAAACCTCGAATAGCTCTGTCTAGCCATCGTCGATTTACGCGCGCAGTCCGTGTCTTTTTTCGGAAGTTTTGGTGTGAAAAATTGATTAGAATGTGAAACCGTGCCTTAAAACTCATTTGAGTTGACTTCGGTCAATGTTTTGAGCAAACGGACTCGGATCAGCATTTTAACGGTCCCCGTGGGTCCGTATCGTAAATTGGGACATGGGCATATGCCCGGAATCGAATTCGGAAGTCCCTAGCTTGATTTATCGCAATTTCTTGAAAATTTGAAGTTTAATAGTTTAAAGAAATTCCAAGTTTGGCCAAAGTTTGACTTTCTTGCTACCGAGTCCGGAACTTGGTATAAGTTCATTAATGTATTTATGACTTGTCTGCAAAATTCGGTGTAAAACGGAGTTGATTTAGCATGATTCGGACGTCTGGTTGTTAAACAAAAGTTCTTAAGTTTTATTGAAAAATTCATTTGTTTTGGTGTCCGATTCGTAGTCCTAGGTGTTACTTTGGTGTTTTGATCGCGAGAGCGAATTCGTATGATATTTTTGTACTTATGTGCATATTTGGTTTGGAGCCCTGAGGGTTGGGTGAGTTTCGGATAGGTTACGGACCATTTCGGACTTAGAATTTCTGGTTTTTGAGCTTCAGATGTCACCTCGTGCATTGTGCTTCGCGGTCGCGAAGCCACTCTCTCGATCGAGAAGGGG